>NC_044246.1:31753940-32396632 GCF_003957555.1 Calypte anna
GACCTCCCTTGAGGACTGGAGCATAATCAGCCTGTGCAAGGTCATGAAAGCCTTTACTTTTTATTTCTGGGAGTGTCCTTGTTGCAAGATGTGCGACTAAGGCAGGTTGAGCTTCACAGTTTTTCGAGGGAAACAAAGAAGGCTTTCCACCTGCAGTCTCAGTTACAGAGCAGGCCAGTTCCTTAGCTCTTCCCTTCTGAGAGCTACCAGCTCCTTTACCCTGCTTAGACACCAAGGCACCTACCACAGAGCTGCCTTCATGAGACTGAAGTGGCAGGGCAGAGCCAGTTGACTTTTTTGCTATATCCAGTGAATCCTGAGGAAAACAACCTACTTTCTTGCTAGCGTTCTGTAGGTTAGCATTGGATTCTCCCTGGAGATCATCCAGTGAGTGAGATCTTGGCCACATCTCTACATCCTGGGGTCCATCCAGAGTTTCATAGCTCCGACAAACAGCAACTGGTAAACTTCTACGGTTCTTCAGACCCATAACAGCTGGGGGTTTGACAGAGCTCTTCAAAGCACGATGTGCACAACTTAACCCGCTTTCTTTTCCACTTTGCTGTAGAGTTTCTATTGACTTGGTCAGTGGAAGTGTAGGATAATTTGACAGCTGGTTTCTGCTGAAGTCCTTAAAGCTATGCTCACTTGCTGATTTTGAGGGCAGAAGACAGGTCCTTCGATTTTTACCTAGAAAGAAATAGACCAAAATGCACCATTAAAAAAAAAACAAAACCACCTTTGCAGTGTAAATGATGAATCACTTTAAAGTGCCTTTGAAAGAAAATTACTCTTCTTTTTTAACTCTTAATGTACAAGAACTCAGTGCCATTTTAGGCATATGAATTTGTGAGCCTCAGCTTTATTAATGAAGAACTGCTTAACTTTAGGGTTGGACTTGATGATCTCTCAGGTCCCTTCCAACCCAGCCAATTCTATGATTCTATGAAATTTATTGTGTAATGAAAATACATTTAAAATAGTTAATGTACTTCCAACTCTCCAATTTGCAGAGATTTGAGGCTTAGATCATGTCAACCTTTTCCACTGTAGAACTATCCTACAGTAACACTGATACCCTATGCCCATCAGATGAGCTCATTTGACTCCACGCAGAAATAGCTCCAAAGACCTACTATTTTTTCTACTTTGTTTAGGATATTGATAATTATGTTCACATAATGAAGTTTACTAGATTGCTCAGAAAAGATTTTTTTTTTTAAAAGATCCTGTCTATTACTTTTAATTACAAGGTGCTTCAATAGTGTTATTTCATCTTTTCAATGACTAGAAAACTACTTGCAATGGCAAACCAGAGAGCAACAAAGCACAGGAAGACTGGTGTTGCACTAATCCTTTGTAACTTTACTTTTAGGGAAAAATACCTGATACTATGAAACAGAGACAAGATGCAAAAGAATCATGCTCATGTCATAGTGTTTTATCAAAGTAGAAAGTCTTAGAGATGTGGTGTTTTATTATAACCACTTCAGGCTGCCCAGTGTGGTTGTGTCTCCTCTGGAGACATTCAAAACCCACCTGGACATGTTCCTGTGTGACCTACTTTAGGTGGTCCTGCCCCAGATTAGGGGTCAGACTCAATGATCTTTCGAGGTCCCTTCCAACCACTAACATTCTGTGGTTCTGTGACAATAATCAATGTGAAAGGCACGTTCTTTAAGCTTTATATTGTAGTTTTATGAGATATGCACCACTGATTTCAAACAGTGACGTTCATAAAACCTGCCTGACAGAAAAATTCTGATTGAAGGGACCGAGCTCATTAGAGTACTCATTGGCATGAAATACAAGGTAAATTCTCAAATACTGCATACATCTTTTAAAATTTCTTTTTAACAAGATAAAAGCACATTTTTCTCAAAGCAGATGATCTCCCAGAATGACAGCACATCCTGAACAGTTAATGCTTTCTGAGTGGCAGTTATAGTTTCCTCTATGTACAATAAGCTTTCTAAAAACAAGAGAGAGATAGATAGACAGACAGACAGAGCAAGCTTGAAAATTCTTTTGTCCAGTGGAGAAAAAGCAAAAAAACCCAACCCAAACAAATTAACAGATTAGGCTAAATGATATCAAAAGTGTGTAGTAACAGTCAATGAATACCTGTCACCTGAATACCTGTTACTTTTAGAGATCTGAAAAGTTGTTGTGCTGACTTCACTGAAAATAAATTAATCTGGTGTACTTTTTAACAATGGATGCTTTCTCCTCATATAGCTTCCCTTCAAAGGTTTAATCCTGAGAGACTAATACACACTTCTGAATAATAAACACTGCTTGTTTTAAATACAAATGAAGGAATCTGTTTAACCTAAAAGAGAAATAGCTTGCTTTCTCTTTTTCTTGCCTTTTTTTCTGCTCAAGGAGTCTAAAAAACAAAGTATCCAGAAAACTAGCCAAGAAACTGGAGGTTACATTTGAAAAATAATGAAACATCCCCTCAAAATAATGAAATCCCCTCAAAAATAATTGTGTTTACTGGTATGCCAGCAAGGTTATTTCATCTAAAATGAAGGTATGCCTACAGGATGAATGCAAGCATTACAACAACACCCTTTTCCAGACACTGTATGGTTCACAGTTCAAATCAAGCTAAACATTACCATTTCTCCCAAATGCTAAGCAAGACAAATCACACACTAAGCTGTCTCACTCACTGTTATCTCCTGTTCAGATAGTTCAGAGAAGGCACAAAAAAACTTTTCTGGATGCACCTTTTCGAGGAGCTAGGCCAGCACCTTCTGAAAATAACTTAGAACCACATTAAAAAGACATGGGCAAGAAATGTTACATTCATTTTTTAGTGCCTTCTGGCACTAATGTCATGAGTATGTAATGAGTATGGAAAGGAATGCTCTCCTTCCATTATTCATATTTCCTAGTACATGTCTGACTTGTGCAGTAATTCACCATGTTGTCTGGGACTTGCTATCACAGCTCATATAACAAAATCTATGTACCTTCTTTTCAATCTGATATAGTGATCAGGAGTTATACTGTTTTTAAGAAAGCACACTCAGGAACCTCACCACTGAAAGAAAAGTTGTGATGAATGCTACTACTGTGCAATATAAGCTCCTACTGAGGCCATAAGGATATTTAATAAACAACATTTAATTTCTTCAGAAATGGGATATGTCTGTGTAAAGCCAGCAGCCTGGGAATACAAAAAAAGAAGAAATGGCAAATAGGCAAATGAAGGAAAAAATGAAACCAAACCAACACAAGAAAAAGAAGAATTATTTTTTTTTTAAGGAAAATCAAATCTTCAGTTCATTCCAGCCTTGCTTTACATAAAAGTAAACACATGGAGAGAATGAGAGTAGGTAAAAAGTATTTTGTCCATAAAATATGTAACTTAACACACCATCTCTAAGCTCTCTGGTTGAAAATGGTTTGAACAACAGTGATGAGTTCAATGCTACTGTTTTGCACAAAGGAGAGGGGTTTCATAATACAATTTCTCTTACATAGTTAATGGTAAACAGCAGTATCAGGAGGGCAGCTTTGATTTCTCTCTTTCTAACTATTCTTTCCATCCTCCTGACTGCCAGGTGTAATTTCATTATGCTCCTGAGACTTTAAGAATAGAAGGTAATATTTCCTGAAAACAAACTTTTAAATATCTTCAGTTGTTTTAATAAGCCAGAGAGATACATAAAAAGTTTCCACAGATGTAACATTTTCTTCCCTTCTCAGAAAAAAGAGAAAAACCTACAAGGGTTTCAATAGTTTTCATTATAGTTATGGTGCAGACATTTCTCATTATTAGAATACTAAGGAGAATCTTTACAATTCCCTGTCATCATTTGCTTCAAAACAAAGGAGATTATTTGGGGGATACTTCCAGAGATACTAGAGCTACAGCCACGAATTTTAAGTGTCTCTCTTAGTATTTTTCTCTGTATGGGAGACTGCCCTCAGAAATTCAAGTACTCAAAACCAGAAACAGAATGCCTGTCCAGACCCCAGACGTTATTAACTTCATTTAGAGAGTGCTTTCTGTGGCTATATTTTGCATGCATTTCAAACAGCTCTGGTGACACAACAAAAATGATGGCATGGTAGACCATCTGAGCCTCATTGCTTTTTCAAATCATTACAAACTAATAGAAATGCACACTACTAGCAGAAATGGCAGTGTGGCCACCTGGTTTGTTGCATTCTTTTCAGACTTACTACTTGGCTCTATGGAAACCAGGGCTTGAGTTGCTGAACAAATCAGAGAATACCACCTGATAAAACCATGGTTTGTCTGCCTTTTCAGCTCTGTGCATTGTGTGTGCAATTCTGATCTCTTCAAAACCCCTGTCTCCTTAAAAAAGCTACATAGCACAATAAGAAAAGGTTCAAATAAACCAGGCACGGTCGTGGGAATAAATGACCTGTAAAAAATAACTAACAGGCCTGCTCAGACTATGAAAACATGACTTGGGAAGAAGTATGACAGTCTATACACAGACACCGTTAGGTATGGAAGTTTTAAGGAAGACCAGGGATGTTCAAAAAGACAGTTTCAGGAAAATGGATGAATGCCAGGAAACAGTATCTAATGTTTGAAGCCCTTAAATGATTCATTCCCCAAGAGTTCTCTGGGAAGGAAAAATCACACTTGCTCTGCTCCTATACTTTCCTCTGGCTTTCTGCTTTTGGCCAGTCCTGTGAGAACCAGATTTCCAAAAATTTCCAACTGCATCTCAGACAGACAACACAAAACATGCTCAATAACTGCACTCGTGTCAGGAGTCTAAAGGAGCTCTCTCTCCCTGCCTTCTTTCAAACTAAGGACTGGGCAATATAGACTAATGTTCTGATCATGGATGGCTGCTTTCTGCTCTTGGCTTCTTCCCACCTAGCAATGAATAGGTCACAAACTGCATGTTCCTTGGTCTGTGTGAGTTGGAATAAATTCACAATGCTGCTCGAGGTACATTGTGGATACCTATGAGAATACACAATTATTTCTGCAGTGGGACCCAGAAAAGTACCTATAAAATATACACTTGTACCGCTGCCAGAGTACATGACAAACCCTTTCCTATCCACAATGTAAGAAAAGCAGAATTCTTGAACTGAGGCCAAAAGGTCCAATATCAGCCCAAAACAGGATAATATTCTAGTCACTAAAATACTATGTATAACCTTGGCACAGAAATTCTGAAGACCAATTTCCCCTTTATGAAGTAGAGTGTATTATTGCTGACCAGCACATTATGATGCTTACACTAGACAAATGATTATCCTTATTTTAGCAGACAAGAATACAGATTTTGAAAAAAATATGAAGATGAACAAGTATGGTCCATAAAATTTGCAAAGAAGGTGGAATACATTTTAGATTAACCAGCCTTGAAAAAAATCTCTGAATGAATCCCATGCCTAATGTTCTTTTCATAATGGTTTTCAAAACAAGCACCAAACACATTTGTGAGCAAAAATGATGCAGAAATGCAGAAAGCTATACATGAAAAGCAATATAAAAATCATCAATAGTATTCCACATTCTGCAAAACTGAGGTAGAAATATTAGTTTAAATCTAATACTAAGTATCTAGGCAGACAGGCAATGACAATTCCTTCTAATTCCTTACATTGTTAAAATAAGGAAAATGTCCAGGCAGCAATTTAACTTCAGTGCTATAGCTGTCATTATGATGGCACTTAGAGAGAAAAAGGAAGGAAAATTGTCATGTATGCTATATATTTAGATAATATTTCAGCATGTTTACTGTAGGGGGATTTATATTCAATAAAAAAATCCTCTCTGCTTTCAGAAATTTATTATGTTTCTGATTTTAGGCATTCAAAGCAAACTGTAATTTTCTTCAATAAATGTTATTTCTGAGTGGCAGACTGACAGAAAAGGAACACACAAAGAGAAAAATCTTTAGCTCCTATTTTAAATTGGAAAAGCAGTCACTACAAAGGGCATACGGTATCTCTATTTATTCTGTTCTTGGTTTCCTGTTTATACTGGATGATAGTGATGACACCTGAGGCCAAGCCTGTGCTCAAATGCTTAGAGTGATGAATGCCAAACACAAACCAATTTCATCTGTTTCAATATTTCACCCCTAATGACAAGTTTAGACTGTCCCTGAAGAAATGCATGCCTGTCAGCTCAACACCCTGATTTCATCAGAACAGAGTGATCTCTATTATCACCAGTCTTGGTAATTTTTCAGCACATCACCTTTAACTTACACAAGACAAGATAGTGGGAATCAACATCATAAGCACTTTTTTTCATAGTTTATTTCCTTGCCAACTTCTCAATTAATTTAACTTGATAGTGTACATACACTAAAAAGTCCTAAATCTCTGCAGCTGGCTACCAATCAGAGGAGAATGCAACATGCAACACACATAAACATGAAAAAATGGCCTAAAACAGAGAACATTTTTTCTAAACAGTTTTTGCTTAGGTTTATAAGAAAATCTCCTATTCTCAGAGGAGTTGAGAGACTTCTCCATTGCCAGTGGTCCCTTAGACATGGACTATCAAAAGTATAAGCAGTGAATCCTCATGATGCATGACAGCATGAGAATATGATAGGGAGTGTAGAAGGCAGGGGATGGCAGAGAGAGTGCTTGTAGCTTCAGGATTACAAAAGAAACATTATTTGTGAAATGTAATCTGTTTCCAACCAATGCAAATAAATAAATCAGAAACAGCAGCAATGAAAACTAACAGCTCAAGTCAAGAGGAAAAGAGGCAGTCAAAGCAAAGAAGAAAGCAAAGCATGAAGTAGCTTGTATTAACTATTAACAGGAGTGGAAAGTATATGAAATTATCTACTGAAAAAAAAATGCTGCAAGGATTATAAGGCTCATCGCTGTCACCATTACCATTCTCCAGGTTTTCACTGCTTTCATAGCAGCCAGAATCCCGAGGAGAGCATCCAGTTAGGCCTTGCCCTTCAATGAGAAGTTTTTCCTGAGATCCTGACTGGTCACTGTTACCTAGAGGATGCAAGAATACAGTGAAAAACAGGCAAACAGAAAATCTGACTTAACGCTTCAACCTTCCAACACCCTCATCTCCCCTGTCATATTAATTGACCACTCTTTTAGAAAAGAGTGAGCATTAGAAACAGACATCACAAATGTTGCAAACAAGTCATCCTGTTCTGTAATGGATTAAGAAACAGCCTCAGCATGAGTGAGGAGGAGAGCATGGTACATAATGAAAGCAGAATGGACTGTGTGTGTGCCTCAGCTGCCTTGGGGCCAAGTCCTGCAACTTATAACCATGGAAATGAATTTACAATAATGGTGTGAAAGTTCTTTCCAAGACTTCAAAAAACTCCCCAACAAACAACACCCAAAATAAAAGCAAAAAGCACTGGAAAGAACCAAACTGAATAAAAAATAAAATCCTAACCCTGATCTGCTTGCCAGAAGGGATCAGTGGGTCTGGAGAAGTTAGATACCATCCCCTAACAAAGTATGAAGGGACAAGGGAGAGACTAGTGGTAAAAATTCCTTCTTTCCTTGGTCTGTGCAAAGAGCCAACACTGAAGTGTGGTCCATTCAGGCTGCATAGGCTGGATCCTAGAAATTCACCCAGAATGTCTGGTCAGAAATCAAGTTTCATAAAGAAACTACATCTGGAGCTGAAGATACAAGAAAATGAACTTCATGATGCAAGGATGCAATTTTAGCTGAGTTGTGTTTTTGTTTTTTTCTTTCCCCTGCAGCAAAAATTCAGAAATGGCTATTCTGATTCCTATTCTCAGCACAGGAGAGGTAATTATGAGTAGAACTAAGTGCTGCTGCCCTTCCCAGGTTACAGCTGTCTGGCCCCTGTGTCTCTTTCTCTTCATCACCCTGACTTTGAGCTGGCATTTATACTTTCCAACCACTACATCAAACAGTTCTTCAAGATTTCGAATCAAAATTGCAGGGCATTTAAAAAATATTGCTTCAGGGATGTGAGCATTCTCAATAGGTTACAAATAAGAGAAGCTCATGTTAGGTGAGGAAAAACTACTTTAAGTTAAAAGAATCTAATTCTACAACTCCAGTTTTATTGGGGAATGGAGGAGGGCACAGAAAGTGTGGATGTCTCTTTGGGAAATGAAATGATCAAGAAAGCTACATGTCAGTGAAAGCTCAGGACACACAGCACCATCCAGAGGTGCTAAGCACACATCTCTAACAGAATTAGACATTGCCCACTTAATAAGCAGCTGTTTAAGTTGCAGCTATGGCAGTTTAAGCTAAAATACAGGATTTTGCACAGAAGTAGCTGAGAAACACAATCCATTCCACTGATTCTTCTCTCTGGGATACTCAATTTCTGCTAACACTTAGGGATGAAGGGGAAATCCAGTACTGTCTTAGGTTGTTGCAAATAGGAACTGAGTGAATCTAAATTTATGTCTCAAGTTACACTTTCTTTTTAAACAATTCTACTCTGCCATGACTACTGCATGGATGGGACAGCCCTGCTTCCTCCTGGTGGTAAAGATACCATCAAATGTGACTGTGATGGGTTACTCTGCTTTCCCTCATCTTTACAGCCACTTGCCTGAGACACTCCATAAAATGAACAGAATTGCAGTGCTGCACTTCAGATAGTTGAGTCAGTGTCTTGCACACTATGCCCTTGACTGGTACATTTTCTCTTTGAAAATCACTGTCTTGTCATGTGTACAACTTGAAGCTACCCATACAATCCTCCCAGTCCAAGAATCATATGTAATCAGAGGTAAAATAGGAGAAAGTTTAATTTACATTATTCTTCTCAACAACCCTCTGGATCTTTTTTTACCCTTGACAACCTTAACCTCTTCCTTCTAGTCTAGAAGTTTCTTCTTTTCTATTCCCCATGCCTCACCTCCTTAGAGTAAGTTACCTCAAGATTTATTCCTGAACATCAGTATTCTACCGGATATGTTGCACACTTCACAATACTTGACTTGGGCTATAGGGCTTGAATAAAAGAATCCTGGCATAAAAAATGCAAGTCTTTAGCCATTCCTCAAAAATCTCAATTGTGTTACACAGGATTATCCTGGAAATAACTAGATTAGGAAAAAAAGCAAAAAGATCAAAATCCTGGAACCAGTTTTCTTTTTAAGGAGTTCACAAGGTCCTTGGCAGAACTTAAGAAAAACTGAAAACCTCAAACATTCCACCTACTGTCATACTCCTGTAGAAGTTCCACTGCTGTGAGGAGAACAGCTCTGTGCTCAGGATCTCGGATGTTCAGTTCATCCAAATCTTCTTCTTCTAAAAGCTTAAAGGTATCTAGATCTTCATAACCATTGAACAGAAAAGTGGGCATGTGCTCCTGCATGGCAGAAAGAAAAGGAAAAAAAAAAAAGAAAAAAAAGAAAAGAAAAAGAGCCATAAGACAACATATTTATTTTGTTAATAAAGATACTGTAAAACATTTTCACAATGAGCAAAAAAAGCAATAGCTTAGCAAATACAAACCACTGTGTGACAGCAAAATTACAGGATTATAGCTTGTATAAACAGTTTTCTGAGTTCAGGGAGGTACTTGTTCCAGAACTCAAACGCTGCACATATTTATTTATTTGGAATGCACTGTACTAAATGGCCTGGGTAGCATGCTACCCAGATGCACAATAGGGCACATATCTGTGGGAAGGAAGAAACACAAAGGTTGATCAACATCCACAACAGTTTATTCCTAGCTCTTCTGAACAGAAATGTGGAAAAAAACCCTTCCACTATTGTTATTTTACACATTTTGGTTGCTTTTCAAGTCTAGCAGCTAGTAGCCATTCTACACAATGATTTATGTTTTCCAAGAGCATACAACTTGCAGCCTGCAGCACTTCACCAAGCCTGGTCTCAGCTATTTTTACTCTGCAGCAAAAACGTGATTCTGCTAAGTGGAGTCACAACCCTTAGGATTATGAAACTGGTGTGCATCTTCCGAAACTAACAACTCCAGAGGTGTGGTTCCCTTCCCACAACCAAAACTGAAGGATAAACAAAGAGAATTTTGACCTTTAAGTTGATGCGATCCAAGAGATCCTCAACTGACTTGGGCTGGGGTGGTCTGCTTTTCCGGCGCCTCCTGGTGGGCCTCTTTGGCTTCTCTTCTTCTTCATTTAAGACATCGACATAGATAAATTTGAAAGTGCCAACTTTGTTGTTCAAAAGGCCCATCCAAGTGCCCATGGGGGGTTTGCTGATGATATCAATGATGTCACCTTTCTGCAGGCAAAAGAAGCAGGAAAGCAATGTAGGCATGCTTTCTGGTAGATATGTAAAGAAATATGTCCATTTTCTCCTAGATTTTCATGTACATAGAATGGACTATGCTCTAGTTGCCAAAAGGTTAACCACAGGTCTTGCAAAAACATCTGATTATACTTGTTTTACAAATGGAAGAAAAGGGAATTAAGTCGCATGCCTCAGACCAAAGAGCAAGTCAACAAAAGAACCTGGAATGGACCCCAGAAGTCCAGATTCACAAGCCTAATGACACCCCAGCAGTGCATCACTGCTATTTCACTGCTCTTTTGTACTCATGTCCCTAAGCAATGCAACTGTCTGAAACCAGTGCTCATAAGAACATGCTCAGTATAAATGGTCAAAATGTCTCATCTCCTGAGGAAAGGAGGCCCATGCAAACTGAACCATGCAACACTTGCTTTTCTTAATTTGCTCCTGACCATAGGAAAGGAACAGATCCACAACTGTTTCTGTATCCTTAAAGAGACAACCTTATGTACATAGGAATTAGCTACCCTCAGAATCTTCAGGAACAAATGTAAAGAGTCAGATAGTTTGAATAGAGCACAACTAAAAATGTTAAAACCTGATATCCAGAAAAGTTAAAGGGGGGTGACAGCTCACAGTCACCAAAGTAATTCAACATTGGCTCAAAAAAAATTACATTAACTGAAATGCCTTTAAACTACACTATGTGTAGGTGCATCTACATTTCTTCAAAGGATTTTTAAAATTTTTCTATTGAGGGATTAACTCATTGTAGCAGACAAAGTATTTTTCCAATTGTTCAAATAAAATGTTTGCAAAATGGACATTAATTTGTGGCACATTTTTTTTTTTCCAGAAATGGAAGTGTCTTTCCCTGGACATGGAGATTTACTAATACTTACTTGTGTGCTATAACATTTTGCTATAATTTGAGCAAATCTTAAATATATCAGAACAAGACAGGTTATAGGTCTTAAAAAAAATTATGTAAAGTCATTAAATCACTGAGAAATGCGTGGATCTTGCAAAGAGCTCTTAATTAAGTTTTTTGCCAAAATAAATGTTTGACCCCTTAAAACCAGATAATATCTGGTACCTTGAGCTTCAGAGAGTCGGTATCATAAGGACTTGGAGTAAAATCAGTGTGAACTCTGGCTCTTCCACAAAATGGTCCTCTGTAAGGAAGCTCTTCATCATCACCATCTTCTGATTTCACACTCTCCCTGTTGCTGGTTGAGGAATCTGTTGTGCTCACTGTCTGACCACCTGTGTGAAAGACACAGTATCACTTCAAAAAAACAGAATTTCTATGTGAAGAAGGTTAAGAAACCAGCAAAGACAAGGAGAGAATTTGTCTTCTTTATACAAAATATGGTAATCAAAGTTAAAAGTCCTTAAATGCTCCTATAACTTGTGATGAGAGAGTCAGTTAAAAACGGAGCATTCTCTTCAGTTTTTTTCCCCATATATTCTTGGTTTCTATTGTTCTATAAACCATAATGAAGGAAGTTCACACAATCTGTGTCCCACATTTGTGCTCTGTTTTGTGTAGAGAGAATCTTAACTAGAGAGGTTTTTCAATACAACTCCTCTAACTAGTTAACCAGAGAACCTCAAGGTCTCCCTGGAAGGGGGATGAGAATCCCATCAGGAGTGCCCAGCAGCAAATCAGTGTAAAGATGAGCCTATTTATTACTGGCCAAAGACTGTAATTCTCACTCCAATAATTTACAATATAATAGCAGATCATTTATATTATAATAGCAGGACTCAGCACACCCAGCCAGAAAGCAGGATTTCACTTTTTCAGGGCTCTTTATAAATACAAAGCAAAAAGACTGTCTCTGCACCAAAGAGCTTACAGTTCTTGGTAAGCCCTTAATGACTAACCCATCAGTCTTTCTACTTTTTAACCGCTGCTTCTGCTTTTGACTTTCTGATTTTGCTTACTGTTGAGATCTCTGCTCCCTGAAGCCACACAAATGGAGCAAAGCAATTGCAACCAAACTTACTCATTGAGCTCTGACCACTTAAGGAACTCCTCAGGCTCTCTACTGAGCCCCCGGCTTTCAGCTTGGGTTTGTCCAGGGAGTCGCTGTCTGGCGGTGGTGACTGCGGAGAACCCGGCATAACCCCGGGGCTGGACTCCTGAAAGGGATTAAACCGTATCAGTTTGGTAAATGAACGTAGGCATTGACAGGAGCTGCTCATTCATCTCCAAGGAAAAGACATTCTGTTTTCCTACTCTTTATTAGGGTGAAATTTTCAATGAATCTGCTTTCTGTGGTACTCTGCTGTGGCAGAAAGCCTATTTTATCAGGCATGAAAGCAGGGACAGGAGGAAACAGCCCTGTCTGGAAAAGCTAGCACTGTAAGTAGAAACATTACACAAAACACCCAATTCAAAGGCTTTAATGACACATGGTATTTTTGCCAGCAGTACTTGCAAACATCAAATTCAACTTTATGTATCAGGATTTTGTACAATGACAAATAAAACCAAATCAGACAATACAAGTGAGATGCACAGCACTGTACTTTTTTTTTTTTGTTTCCACAGTGAGTTGTTAGTATCCTTGCTCATCTACCTTGGAGAAATAAAATAATTAACCAGAAAATGCAGTCTGTGCATAGTATAAATAAATGCATAAATATAAAGAGATTTTTCTCCAAATGCAATAGGTGAGGCAATTTCTCTCTTCATTCAGTCAAGCATTTTAGGAAATCAAAAAGGGTCTTTCCAAAACTGAAATTCTGTAAGCCCAGTTAAAGCAAAGCAGCAGATATGTGTGGCCAAGCTTTTGCTTGCTTGTTGGCTGGGGTTTTTTTTGTTTTTTTAAGGAAAAAAATGATACTGGCATATAGTTTCAGTCTCTATGCCAGACAGGTACCAACATTCTAAAAGGACCACACTAAAAAGTTTGGAGACAGAAGAACTATAGCTTTCATACAAGAAGAATATTTGTAGAGATGTGCAGTCATAAAACTTTTAGATGAAAGATATTATTCGCATGCTGCAGAATCATCAGAAAAAAAGTCATGCCTGCACATGACTTCAGAGGTCGAGTCAATCTTGGGAGAAAGCTAGAGAGCAGAAGTACTGCTAACTCACTGTAAATCAATTTCTCAAAGTATCCCTTTCCTAGGCAGACTTTGCAGAGGGGCACTGTAAGGCCAGTCCAACATCAAATCATCTCCTTATTGACATCAAATCATATTAGACCTCAAAAATTTTTAACTGTAAATTTAAATTAAATAATACTAACTGTAACACTGCTCCTGGTTATGAGTAAGTATGAATAACAGTCCTACAGGCAAGGGATTCTAGTGTTGCAAAGCATTACATGAAACCAGACACTTTTCTGCCTCTCTATGCTGTCTCCAGGTCTTTCAGCTTGTGGTTTTTATTTTAAATCTTACCAACTGCTCCTCTTACAAGCACTAAGGCTCTGCATTAACACCAAAAGGCAGATCTAGTGGTGCATGGGTCCCTTTCTGTTACCACTTCCCAGTGCAAGCATCCATGCGATCCAGCGCTCGGGATGAGGCCACCTGGGGGCGACGTGAGCCAGGGAGAGCTGTGCTCTCTCGGTGGCTTTTTAGTTTTTTAGGTTTTGGGTTTTGTTTGTTTTATTCTTTTTTTTTTTTTTCTTTTTTTTTTTTTTCCTCTATTCCTGACACATTTCACGTGGCAAGTTTGGTTTTAAAGAAAGTCTGAGGAATTTTTGACACCCTATCAAAGCAAAGGACCCAAAGTATAACAAAAGGGAAAAAGACAGCAATTGTTCTTAGGCCACCGAAATTCAAAACCTAATTTAAAACTAATGTACTTCAAGTTTGCCTTTAAGAATAAACTATTAAAATCTGTAATGAAAGAATAATAGGAAAATCTTCTGTGGGATGCCCTTTTCTGACTATAGTGTGCCTCTCTTTAATGGGTTGCTGCAGAGGGCAAGCTATGATGGAGAAAAGAGCTGTAATAGCAGAGAGGAACTGTGTATGTGAGATTATGCTGGGAATTTAAACTAAGGTGAAAATTGCAGATAAAATATATTACTGTGACCCTGTGTCACAGACCAGTTCTCTTAATAAATAATGATGATAGATAAAGAAATGGAAATATATAAAGAGATGTGTAGTGCCATCAACCACAGGCTTCTGCTGATGAGCTTCTTGAACGAAAATCTGAAACACATTTTCATGATTTGGCATCTCTAGGAAGCCATTTCACAGTGAGGGATTTTGTAAGAACATAGGAATAAGCCACACCACATGGTCTTGTTAGAAATTTCTTCAGAGTTGCCTTGAAGCATGAGAATCAATACTGATTATCACTTCTATATTATTAAGTGGATTCCACTGCAGATCTTACATACCTGTTCTGAGAGGGAGCTGCTGTATTTTTTAGACATCCTTTTCTTCATGGTTTCCTTTACAGACTTCACCTTTTTGCCCAGAGATATACGGGAGGCAGAAGGTGATTTGATCACTTCTTTATAAACAAAGTCTCCCTCTTTGCCCTGCAAAATAAAAAAGGGCTTAAGACCTTAATACAAAGGCCAGTTTCTCCTCAGCCAGTAGTCATTGCAGAGGTTTTCCAGGTAGAAAAAAGACACCAGCATGGTGCCTTGTTTACTGTTCTAAATTCAGTGTTGAGACCTTGTGCTAACCACTGCAGTAGTACCTGACTCCTAGGGCTTGATTTGTAACCTTTCCTGCAGGTGCTGTGTGTAGATATCTGTTAGGAAGACTTCATCCCTTTGAGTTTCAGGTAAGTATTTGACCTTATACAAAACCCCACGTTTTCAGGCTAAGCCATACAACAGTAGCTGTGGTCTATATTACATTCTGTTTCACAGGACCAAAGGCACCTCTGAGATCTTAGCCATATATATCTGTGTGCGTGGGTATATAGACACCTACATTTGGCTACCCAAATTTACTTTTTATTTTCAGGCAGGCATTCATTTAACCTCTCTTGATGATTCTTCTTTGTGGTTAACTGTGGATTGTTTAGAAAAAAGAAAAAAAAATAAATCCAAACTACTAAATGCATCAACCATGACAGAAGGCTATACTTGCAGAGCTATTCTTAAGACACACAACACAATACTGCTGAACTAAATTGGCTGGTCCATATATATTGGATGACACAGGCCAGCTGCTTTGAATGCATTTAACCTTTTCTAAATCAGCTTATGATACCTAGAATTTACTTATGCCACAAGCACACATAAAGAATTAACATGGATAAGTTGACATTTTGCCAAACTTACTTGTATGACTCAGCCCTTACTCAGATGGTCCAGGCAGCACATTAGGCACAGTCTTTCATTCTGCAGTGTGTCAGGAACCATGGCAAGGTAGCTCTATTAGAGAACACCCTCCCTTGGCAAGGGTGCACAAAAGGACCAAAACAGACTGGCCAAATAGACTGACTACTGCATTTGGTCTCTAAGTTGGTTCAATAATCCTTTGGAGGACAATTTAGGTACATAACAAACTCTAAAATAAGGGTACCTTATATATTCTACATAAAATACTTATCTTTTTTCTAAATTTATACATGTTTTCTATTTTACTAATGTTCTTCCAAAAGGTTTATCTGGTGTTCAGCTGATATTTCATTTCTGATAATTATATATTTTTCCTTTACAAGTTGTTTGTGATTACAATTTCTTTGATAACTTTTGGTCTTTTAGCAAAAACTAAGGACAGTGCTTTGCCTTTTCTTTTTGGAAAATAAAATCTTCCATTTAATGACTTAAATGCTTTTAATAAAAAGCCCTTGATCTGCATCCATTATTATGATGTGCTGCATCTCTCCTACTACTGATGCCAGTAAAGGGAAAACAATGTTTAGGTTTCAAACTTTCCTATATCAAAACCAAAATGAACGAAATGTGCCAAAGTATCTATGTTTAAACATAAAAACTAAGTTTGGAAGTTAACTTTTTTTTTACTAAGTTGATAATTAATGAATAAAACAACCACCCACTGTTCAGGCCAATTTAAGGGTAATTTATGAAGTCAAAAATAAACCAAAAACCAAACAAAAACCAACAAATACAACCTTAAAAAAATCCCAGCTGACATGAAAAAATTATATAATGCTAGCATATAAAATGTTTCACAATTTAGACTTCAGAGAACAGAGAAGGTATCAGAGCCAATGTTGAGACAGAAAACATACATGGGCAAAAGGAAAAAGATGTTAGCAATTTAATTTGATATAATGTTCTGGCTCATTTCTATTATTATTTTTGGCCGCAGGCTGACCAACAGTAACTCTGTGATCAACAAGAGTAAAATAAAATGGAATTAATTCTCAGAGGGGGTGGATTTTTTTTAAACACAAAGAGCTGTGAGATCAATTGCACAGCATTCAGCACAATAGGATCCTGATCTACTCCAGAACTCTTAAGATACAATAAGAAAACAAATAATAAATCTCATACATAATGACTGCCACCCAAATAACTTGCTGATCTTCAGCAAATGAAAGTTGGTTTCATCATTCCAAATAGTAACTATTTTTGCCAAGAAAGCAGAGTAATCATGTATTTTGCCTGGGGTGATGCTCCGAGGAAGTCAGACTTAAGAATAGCCCACAGATGCGAGGCCAGATCTGCACTTTAATCACTTATTCCTGCCTCTTTACACATATGGATATGGGTGGGTATGTTTTCCTCAAAGCTAAGGAAGTTTGAGGTTAACAAAGATACTTTGCTTTCTTGGATCCCCAAACTGTTATTACAGACCTAAATTACACTTCAGCCTATTCTAACTCCATCACACATTTCACTTTATGCTATTTCAAGTCTGTGCCTTCTTGTCAAACTCACCATTTGGTCAGAACTGTTTCCAATATGAAGGGAACGATTTGTCAAATCAAATCCTCCAAAGCTACAGGTTCTCTGCAAAAGAAAAAAAGAAAAGAAAAAAGAAAAAAAAAGGATGGATCCAGTTCTATCACAGGGATTAGCTTATTCAGAACAACTGCGATTTAGAGAGCATCAGTGAAAACACAAATGGCTGCAAAAATGGGAACAAACAAACAAACAAAAGGATGGGACATTATAAAACAAGAAATCTACTATAAATTAAGAAATCTGTTATAAATCAATTTGAGTCATTTGTCTTTTCCGTAGACAAATCCTTGGCTTAAGGTCTGCTGCTGCTGAGTCATCTATTGCCTACTCTTGAAAGAAAAACTTTTTGGTCTGAGGAAACTGTTGATCTTATGCATCAAGTTTTCCAGGGTGCTGGCAACTCCACCTCATCACTCTCATCTGCCTTCATAAATAAGTCCACAGTAGCACTGAAAAAGAGAACCACCAATCTTTTAAAGCATTGAATAACCTACCTTCTGGGTCTGGCTCCACAGACTTCATTTCCACTGAAATCCAGGGAAATGCTAAGGGCCTTACAGGGCAAACCCTTGGTAAGAGGAGGCAAAAACCAGCCCAGCTGTCCATAAGCATTATGTCCTCAGAGTTTTAGCAAGCCCTGATTTCAGATGAGGTATTTATCATTACACCTGTGGAGATGACACATGGCAGCTCTGCTATTTCTGGGAGGAAGCATGCTCTGTTTACAGTGCCACAATAACCTATTGGAGTGACCCAGTTCTGGCTGAATACACAGGTGCAATTTATCATAATCACCCCGATTAGAGCAAGAAAATCAGCACTATGATACTCCTTGCCTCCCAAGCAGTACTGTTACATTTCCACAGCCAGCCATTGTTTAACTGTGGGACATGAATCTCTGCTAAAGCTTTGGTATCACTTGAAAAAAAGACCAGACACTAAGAGGGCTCTCAAGACAATCTGGATTTTTCTTTGCAATCCAGAGGGCAAAAGCTTTTGATTTTTCATTTAGCCACTGAGCAAGCAGCTGCATAGCACTGAAGTACCAGGCCCTACCAGATGTCTCACAAGGCAGTCCAGGGAAATGAAGGTATAGCAGTTATAAGTTACCTGCACAACTCCAGCTCTGGGCTCTGAGTGTGGGTTGTGACAGTCAGGTATCTATTACAAGTATTCTCTTCAGAGGCAGAGTTGAGACAAACAGGAGGCAGAAGATCAACCACTTGTGAACAGTTTTTAGGGCCCAAACTATCCAACAGAGTAACTACAGACAAGTAAGACTCAACTAAGCATAAGACCAGTCCTACGGATTGTACAATCAATTCCCTAAGTTCTACCTGGGAGTCAGTGAAGACCCCTGACCTGAGAGCTACTGCTTTGGCACTCTGTTAGGAAGAAGCAAGCTCTATAAACTGTGTCACTTACTAAACAATTGCATTGATTAGTTCCACTGAAGTAAACAAGCTTCCAGCCCTGGTCACTGCAAATCAGCATACTTATTACTAGTTTTTGAAAAGTTTTCTTTTCTAGCTTTCATGTTGGATGCTGAGTACCTATAGTGCTTGGATGACATTTTTTGTAACCACCACAACTCTACTGGAACTCAAAGCCAGCTTTGTCTAGGATCTACACACATTAAAGAGGGTTCTATGATGTAAAATTTTTTAAAGTGTTTGTTTCCTGAAGCCAATGAGACTGCGGCATAGCTTTTAAAAATTGTTTTTTGTAAGCTTTTGGGACAAACCACAAGTAATAAGATCAGTTTTTTAAAGCACAGCACATTTGCCTATGAGTAATATTGTCCTGTAAGTCCATTCTAACTAATCCTGCAGTGTGTGGTAAACCCAGCAATGAAGAGAGGACATCTGGAACTGCCCTGAGCAAACTTGTCTGTCAAGCCGGTCAGAGCTCCTCCTAACAGAGTCTTCTCAGTAAGCAAAATGTCTGCTGGTAAGAAGGTTCTGAATAAATGTACCATATTAAGCACGCTTATTGTTTCACTATGGACCTCCCCATACATTTAACATTTGACTTCCACCTTCAGAATCCAGTAGCAATACTGTACCAAACAAAAGGTCTGTGGATGAGGACACGGATATTCAATGGAATGGCCATGCAATCAAAAGTACTCTTGTTTTGGGAGAAAAGAAAAACCGGTGCTGTTTGAAAATTTCATGCATGTCCAGGTCACTGAAACAAATATAAATGACAAAAATGAACAGCAAGGCAAGACAGAGTGACCAATTCCACTGGATACATGGGCATTGCAATTTCCCAGAGGTTGCAGCAAATAAGCATTGTTTCTACAAAGCAGGAGTGGCATTAGTTGGTTTGCCAGCTTTTACAGTGTCAGGAAGAAATGTGTTGAAAAAACTACTTAGGGCAGTGTGTCTCCACCATTTATCCCATTCAAATGAGGCTAGAGGAGTAGTCAACTGAAGAATTCCTCAGCAACAACAACAAAATGCTGTCCATTTCTTCTGTGACTGTATCTCTCTGAACTAGCTAAAGTCAGTCCAGATGGTTTTCAGAACCAAGTTACTGTAGTAAGACTTCTCACCAGAAGAACTGAAAAGCTTGTTTCTGTCATTTGTATTTACAAAGACAGTTTTAGATGGTACTTTTAATTATGGGGCACCTGTAGCACACAAGAGTATGCTTTTTTGCCTGAGATACCTCTATTTTTCAACACACAAAAGGATGAGTAAGGTTTCTCTTATAATTGAAATATCCTTATGGGAAAACAATTACTCTGAGCACAATGTCTGTGAAAATAAACAGTACCCTGTGAGTGGCAGGGCAAGCAGTAAATGCAGGAGAAAGAGCAAAGCTGTCAAAAGAGAACATTCATGGTACTGGGTAGAAAAAATCTATCTATTGTGCACCCAAAGAGCAAAAAGTGAATCATGAATTCTTGGTCACCTCCCACAGGTTATTCAAGGAGACCAAGGCTCTTATATCAAGAGTATCTCATGCCTGAAGAAATGAAGCAGAGACCTTTCGAAATAAAATCTGTAGCTGAAGAGGAAAAACTGATTGTACTTTATTGTTCATTGGAATATCTTGCTTAAAGTTATGGGTGCACTGCTGTTTCCACTGACTGAAGTAGGCAACACATCTACATTGTCAACTAAACAAACAACAGTCTAGCTGGCTCAGCTTTGGAGACCTGGCTGACCCCAAAGGCAAGCTCCAAGGAAACTCATCATCATGGTTAAGGGAACTGTCAAAATTGTATCATGCAATCAGGAAGCAGCTTTGGATCTCTCTGCAGTGCTCATATCACTTAATTTCCCATTGTACAGCATAATTTGCTTTTTTTTGGCTGCCCCTTTTTCCTTCTACATAGTGCTCTAAGGGAAAGTGACACGTTCAATCCCCGCTAGAAAGAAGGAGCACTGGTCAGACACAAAGCATAGAGGGAAGTTCTGGGGATGCTGAGCAGTGGGAAGGAAAGCAGTGTCTACATAACGTAAACCTCACTGTCTTTCTGCAGCTGTTCATATAGCAGAGAATAGAGAGCTAGGTGGGTGAATTAATGGGATGCAGACTGGGTAGGGAAAGGCCAATATGACAAAGTAACAGGAGAGAAATAGAGCACAGCTGACTAAGGATGCTCTAATCCTCTGCAAGTTTCATTCATCCCCTGCTATCTCTTTAAGAGAATATTGACTCTGAAAGCATCACTAAGATCGTGTTAATAGCATCTCAAAGCTCCCCTGTTCACTGGTAATCTCAGTTTCTACAAGAGGTGAAATTAGAAAGCAGCGTTTTGTCATATTTATTCTCTCATTGAGTTATTCTGTACACATAGAAACTGAAGAGTCAACAAAACTCTTCTATGATAGGATTATATCAAACTCTTCCCTTACAGCTGAATTACAGCGCTCAAGAGTTTCTAATGGCAAGGAAAGCAGAAGCACTGAATTTTAAAGCATAAAGCAGAAAGCATTGACTGCAACCTCAGAGAAACTGGAAGACCACCTTCATGGCAACTCTTTGACTCACAGACTTTTGGTGGATTCTCAAGAGAACCCTTTTAGTACAGCGATCCACTGTGGCAGCCCACTTCCTCTTGGCCTCCTCATCCTCCTCCAGCAGGCATCTCCTCAGGTCCTGCTTGTCAGCCTTGCTCAGGGTCCTGTCAGTAACGGGACGCACCAGCTGTGAGAGGTTGAGGTGACTGTACAGGCTTCTCTCCACCACATAGGTAATATTGAACTCGCTGACAGAAGTGCGCCCTCGTAGCCTTCTGTTTGGGAAGCCACAACCTCCACCCCCTTTCGTTTTGTGCCGCAGTAATTGTAGGTCACAAGGTGCAGGAGGTGCTCCTTTCCTAGCAGGGCGCTGGCAAAGAAAAGCTCTGGAACAGGAATAGTTAGTATCCATTTTCTTCAATCGGATCTGCTTCCTTACACTTTGAATCTCCTCCAGGGACACCAGAAGATGGTGCTTGTGCCTGTTGCTGTCATAAATGCAAATGCTTTCTGTACTTACCCCATGGCTCAGTGAGCCGAGGCTCTTCTTCATTTCCCCATCTGTCAAGGAGCGACAAACTTTCTGGGTCTTCTCCTCTTCTGGGTAAGAGAAAAATGTCCCGAGTTTCTTGGGAGGCTTAATAAGGCCACGGCTATCAGTTTTGCTGAAGGTCTTCACCAGCTTTCGGTTCGCTCCCCACGTATCAAGACTGCTGGACGAGGGAGAAGTAGTAAGTGAGTCTGTGTCATCCTCAGGCTGCTTTTCACAGGAGCCGTCAAAGTAGAATTGCTTCTTGTGAACTCCAGAGTAAAGTGCTGATCTGTCATCCAGTACGGGTGAGTTGTCAAGGGAGTGCTCTTCCACACCTACAGGGGACAAAAACAGCACAATGCAAGTCATTGGACATGTTTCCGTGTGGAGCAGCACTGTATCTATTTGAGGTATCACAAACTTAAAATGGAATAAAACTCTTCCTGATAAAAGCAGCCCAGAAGGTATTTGCAAGTGGATAAATCTGAAGCAGTTCCTTCCATTTGTGAAATGAGTTCTTGGATGAGTTAACAGTAGGCAGATGACAGCAACCTGTAAGTAAACTCATCGTTAAGCTTCTCTCTCCCATCTGCAGATAAATAAACCCACAGATGCTCCCACTAAAAAACCCTTAAAAGCTGGAACTTGGATCTGATTCTCATGTTTTTCTCTGGTCTTTTCTTCTGAGTCAGGTGTAGGCTCAGCTATTAGATGCAGTACCAAGGAAAGAGTCAAAGAAGAGTACACATCCTTTTCAGTCCCACCTGACCAATTTCACAGCATTCACAGATATGTATCAGAAAAGTAAACAGAAATGCAAACTGCATTTATTTCCTGCCCAAATAAATTTCTGTCTCGACTCAGCTTTGACTTCATCTTTCATTGCTTCCAGTTTTACAGCAGTGCTAAATTCAAACCATTACCAAAGTACTTATGATTTACTAATCTTAACAACAGGACACATTTTAAGATTAAAAAAAAATTTGTGGCTGCACACAGGCTTCCTGCCTCATCTTCAGTTCACTCTGTCAGCAAAACATACTTGACACGTATTTGCTGAAACCTAAGATGCTATTTAACAAAGATAAAACTCATTGGGATAGTTAATCAAAATTGACACACAGCTTCCACTCTTGACAACTTTTCTGGGTAAGTCTGTAGATGGAGTCTGATTTTAATACCACTCTTACTGGAGTGTCCAACTTGCTCTTTTCCCCCTTTACTTCTCAATTTGAACAGAAAATAGACATTCTCCTGGGACTGAGTATGTGCTGATAAACAATTTTAGTCCACTGAGTAAATATGTTTTTAAACAGTTTGTAAAATATTCATTGTGTGTCAACACTGTAACAGATGTTATTTGGAGTGAGTCCATGACACAAAGCCATAGTGACACAGATGTAGATGTGATTCATTTTTAAATGCTATATAAGAATGGTGCCCAGGAGATGGGAAGCTTCAGTCATTTAGCTCACTAGGAAAAGTTGAACACAAAATACCCATGGACTCAGATTTTGGCACACTGTAGTGAGTATCAGATCATCCAGAAGTATATTTAGGGTGATAACAACGCCAATAACAGAAATGTGGGAGAAGGATCAGGGACCAGTATAATTTTCTTTAAAAACTACAGGAACATATGAGGGAAAAAAACTGGCAAAGTTGTTCTTTGTGAGGAGATTCTTGAGGAGGAATCTTTCTTCTGGGAAACTGTACAACAAATTTTCAACCAAGCCTACTCTCACACCTTGTTGAACACTGACAAATTTACTGAAATTTTATTGATGTTAGTCAATTAAATTTTACAGGCAGCTCCCCAAAACCTAGATATCTAAGATTTTACATACTTCACATTCATAACACAGCTCGTCAAGAATAGATCCAGTCAACTGGAAGGCCAGACAGCAGTCCCCAGACCCGACCATAGGGAATTTTGTGATCTTGCAGAGCAAGACTTCAGAGTACTAGATAAAGTACAAACTTAGAGTTATAGATAATTTATTCAGAAAAGTCTGGACTTAAAACAGAGAGTACAGACAGGAAGATTGAAAAGAAGGAAGCAGAGCAACTTTATTTTTCTTTTTCAACAATTAATTCAGTGAGTTTTCTGTGAGGGCCAGGGGTGGAAAATTGTTGGGAAAAAAACCTGGAAGGACCTGGGATACTTAAAAAGAACGACTGAAGGAGAAAAGGAAATTAGGATTTGAAGCGCTGTAAGGGAGGGAATAGAGAGCAAAAGAGATGGTTAACAAGCTGAAAGAAACTCTGGTTAAACTGCAGAAAAGCATCTGCATGCCCAATGGCCCCTGGGTGTCCTGCTCCTGCAGCTGCTCCCACCCCTGGAGCCTCTGGCTGAGTGTTCCTTGCAGCTTTTCCCAGGCTTCCAGGAAGGGATGGGGCAAGGGCAGACATTCCTGGGGTCATTCTATCCCCAGGGTAGGGGAAACATAGTCCTGTTTTGTGTGCCCCGTTTCATAAACCTTATTTTTGCTTTCAAAGTAATCCAGCTTTCTCTTCAGCCTATGAAGTGACAAAACCTTCCCATTCAGAACAAGGCAAATGCCTGGTCCAGAGCTGTAGCATGGCTGTGGCTATCACGCAAGCCAGTAACACCATCATCATGCAGGAGAGTGGCACTAACACCATCATCATGCAGGAGAGTGGCAGGCTAGATCATAAATCTGTCAGCAACGTGCTGTCTGCCACATACCCTAGCAGCTGCACACCTTCTCCTTAAAGGCACTAAGAAGGGATCAGAATACGTCTCAGCTGACTGCAAAGCTGAGGGGAATCGACACAGATCCCAGGAAGGCCACTACCATAGAGGGGTGTCCACAACTACAGTGAGGACTCAAACAGAGCTGTGTAGAGAGGGCTCCTGAGGCTCAGGCTCCATTAATCTGAATGCTCACACATGGATACAGGTCTTCCAGAGTTAATTCTGCTGTATGGCATTCCCAGGGGCTGAACTCTGCTTCCCATTTCCCCACCCTCCTCCTCTTCTTTTCTCTCCCCCCTCTCTCCTGGCAGCAAGGCTCATGTGGGAGCCAAACTGCAAGCAGGCTCCCCCAGAAGTAGGAGTTAACATTACATGAGGCAGTCACTATCCCACAAGAATGCCTGATAGAGTTCCTGTACTTTTGCCACAGGATAATGCCATGTGGCAGAACTGTACCACCAACCAGCTGCTACCCTGCCACAACCAGTGAGAGCTTCACCTGTGTGCTGTCCCAGGCCTTGGGGGAGGGAGCAACATGGTAGTGCCTCTGCTTATGTCCTTGCTTAGCCTGTGGGATTGCTCCTAGTCTCAGTCCCTCCCCAGCACGGGGTATAATACATAAACCAAGTTCTAATCTTTTAATGAGGGGCTCTCCAGGGCTGCTCTGGGAATACCAGATCAGTAACCACATGCTAGGTTGTCACTTTCCTCCTTCCACGGTCTCAAAATTCAATTTCTTGTTTAAGGCATGCACTATAAACAAAGCAGTCTTTTACACCATCCCTTAACAACATGCCACTTCTCCCCTCCCCCAAACCCTCCACATTCCCCCCAACAGAAACATGTATTCACACGTGCAGTTTTAACCATATGCATCTTGCTTTTTACCTTCCGTGCTGGGTTTTTTCATTTCTTCCACTCTTATGAGTTTCTTCCTGACTCTGCGAGTAGAATTCACCAGCTTGTGCAACCGCTTAAACTTCACCGACTCCTCAGTTTCATCATCAGATTGTTCTCTTGACTGGCAAAGAAACAAAAGGAATATTAATAAAGTAGTTGTTCCACAGCTTGTTCCTTCAAGTCAAGTTAACCCAGCTCATCTGCTGCATTGTGTCAATGCAGATCTGTAACTGGTGTTATATTTTCAGCCCAGGTCAGAAAAAAACATTTAAATTACTGAGGTTTTTTCTATTTCTATTTTTTTTTTTTTTTAAATCCTGAAAGCTTGACATACCATTTTGATTTCTAAATCTGTGCAACGTAAGATCCTAGGCACTGAAATGCATTCCTGCTCTTGTCTTTCTTCCCATGCATTGTGTAATAACTACTTCCACGTCCTCTCTCGGTACGTTTCAGGCAGGGCTCTTTCCCAAGGCTCTTCTTACCATACCAGTTATGCTCCTGTGGTTTGGGTCAGTCACTGCTCTGTCTGGCATCTCAGAACTTGCTGTTTAAACCTGGTTATAAACAGCTTCTCCAAACTGAAGCTCTGTCATTGACGACTTCTCTTGGCTTTTTTTTTTCCCTCAGTCTTCCCCGAAAATCAAAACCAGCAGCATAAGAAGGACGGGAGGGAAAAGGAAGGAGGAGACCTCATCTGCCTTGCTCACAAACTGCCACAGCTACAAAATATTCCTTTCCTCCTCCCTGCTCCCTACACTCCTCCTGAAGGCTCTCGAGGCTGGAATTAAGATGGACACAGCATTCCTCCAGCACTGACCAAGGGAAAACTCTGACCTTTTCAGATATACAGTGCAGTCCATATTCCCCAGCATCCCGTTTCGTTTTGCATCTGATCCAGTATGCTCAGTTCCAGCTGTTTTCCCTCAAGTACCAAACATTACAGAGACAAAAAAAATTCCCCTCTCTCCAGCAGCAGTGACACAACAAGCTGAAACAATCCATTCCTTGTGAACAAGAAGACAACTTCGATTTTCAAGCCAGATCCAATGTTCAGTGTGCTACTTCCTCTGTTTTAATCAGTTCAGAATGTGGAAGGCAGTGGGGGGAAGGGAAGGGTAGGGAAGAGAAGAGAAGAGAAGGGGAGAGGAGGCAACAGGGCTCTCTGGCTCGGACAGGACAGCCCTGGCACTGCATGCTGCTGTGCATTCCTGTGTGCAGAGCAGACTCCAGCTGGAGCACAGTATAGATCATATACATTACTTTGTTTTCACCCACAGTCCGAGCCAATTCACTGCATTCCTAATGGTTGGCTCTAAAAATTCTCATACAACTTCCTGTCGGCAGAGCTATCTGGGTTTCCACAGTGTGCTCATCCTTTTTTAATGAAACTTTTAGAAAAAGAAAAAAAAACAAAACCCAAGCTCAAAATAAATAAATAAATAAATAAATCCCCCACTCTCTCCCCCAGCAAAAATGCTGTCTGCTTTTATCTGGAGGCTGAACAGAAGACAGGCCAAACACAGAAACACTTTCTAATACACTGAAATATCAGGATGTGGTAATAATGGTAGATACCATGGGGCAGGACACCAACTAGCATTTGCAGATACCTGGGTACACTACCAATGGAACAAATAGTGCCTGAAGGAGCTAGGGCAGCTGATTGCCTACCTGATGAGCAAGCACCACCCAAGGCCAGCAGAACCACATCAGAGCAAACTTCAGCCGCCTTCTGCACTGACACTGTCATTTACTGATTTCCCATTAATTTGTGTTACTTCAAAACAAGAAGCAACTCCAAATGGATCATATGGCACTAGGAACTGCCATTCTGTCATCTAAGAGCCACAGGAATGCATTTATTATGGATGCAGACTGGCTAGGTAATAAATAATCTCCAGGAATAACAGGGCAGTAGAGTATCAGACTTGTTTATAATAAGATAAATAAGCTGAAAGATGAGCATTAATTCAGAGATCATGTCTGGGAAAACTTAGTGACACATTAAACAGCAAGACAGATATATTTAGATAAGATGAAGAATGGATTGACTGTAATCAAGAAGTTCAGTCAAGACTTCTTAGGCCACCAAGCTCACCTTGGCTAGCAACCACCATGCATCCTCTGCACTCCAGATACATTTATTTTAAATGCAATTACTCTAAGTCATTGCTTTCATTACTTTTTGTACACCCTTGGTTTTCCAGGACTACTGCTTGTCAGTTGTGAGCTCTGTAAGATTTAGAGAACAAGTCATATTTGATCTTTCCTCCCAGGATTATACCAACAAATAAAACAATCAGTCTTACTTTTTCACCACTAGGATCCAATGAAGAACTGTATCCCCCACAGAGTCACCAAAATTCAACAACAACCAAAAGAGCTTTTACAATGTCTGGACTTTGGCATTCATGACTACCAGCATGAGAGCAAGGGCTGAAATAACCTGTATGCAAAGTACTGACATCAAACCTGAGTGGGTAGTACAGGGGGTCTCCTTTACATATCAAAATAAATGAAGTCTCATTTTAATCAAGTTCCAGCTGGTCTTCTCCACCGCTTCAGAACTCCTGGCATGCTTTGAATCAGGGGCCTCCACCAGCAGACACAGACCCCTCCCATTGCCAGGGCTCAGCTGAGAGAGGAGAGAACAGCTTGCACCTAACAACAGGAGCTGTTGGATAATGGGTTGACTAAAAACCAAGTCTGTCCCTTTCGAGCAGTCTATTTCCCATCATATCAGTTAGCATGTGGCATGGAAAATCTTCTGTAAAGGAAAAGGACGGCTAATAAGTTTGTGCAAAAAGGCCTAAAACTATCTGTGACTATGCCAGTGGTATTGCTTCAGGAAACTTTCTTGTCAAATAATGCTGATTCCTTGAAAATGAAACCAGATTGAAAAAGGGTTACTTCTGATTCACTTCCTGTTTTTGAAACTTTTTTTTTTTTTTTTAAAGTTTTTGAAATCATCAGAAGTTTCCATTTTGGCACATGGGAAACAGCTTAATTTTTCCAGCTCAAGCAATGTTTTCTTTTACAGCTAATACTAAACAGAAAACAGAAATGTAAAGCATTCAGCCCATAAGCGACATATTTGGAAATCACTGAACTTCAGTGCTTTGACTTCCCCAGCCCACTCTCTCTACCCTCCCCATTTCTACAGTGACAGGATTCCTTTTTTTTTTGGTGGCTGTCCCTGACTTAAGATGGGAAAATCAGCCCAACCTCCCCAGCACGCTGTGGGCCAGGCAAATGGCTTCCTGGACAGCTCTAGCAGTCAGATCTTGGCGAGGGGCTTCAACACAGCCAGCTGCCAGCCCCTCACCCTCTCCCCCTTTAAGAAGCGTTTCGGTGTGCTGCAGCACTGCAAAAGGGTAGGCATAATCTGTAAGAGAAAGGATGCATCTGCAAGAGGCTGGGCCCAGAGAGTCTTTGGACAGGAGGAGGCTGTGCTGCAGCCCTCTCTGCCAACACCTCCTGCCCCAGCACATGGCTGTTCCCCCCGTAGGGTTGTTAACGCGCTGGTAAAACAGCCAGGCCCTCTCCACTGACCTGTCCCCCTGCCAGAGCAGGCCTCTCCCTCTGCTCCAAGGGGAAAACAGACGGATTTGCAGAACAGTAAATAGGAACAACTTAACTTCCATCTCCTCTGCTCCAAATTTTTCCATCCGAAAGCCCATATGGCTCAACTTTTAATTATTTTGGCTAACGCTGCATGCAGTAATTCTGTGGTGAATGCTTAAGTGTTTCATTTCTGGTTTCCAGGGCAACATTACATCAGATTGCAGACAGCTGGCTCCACAGCCTTAAACCATAACAAATTGGCCAACGCCGATGCACAAAACTCACGCTGGCTTTACAGAGAGAGCCCAGGGCCCGGCTGGGCTGCCGGGGAGCTGGAGAAGCCTGAGGGGCCCCTTGGTGGGGCTCCCTGGGCAGAGCCGCCCTTCCCCGCCCTGCCTGGAGTGAGTGCGTCCCTGACACATCTGCAATGCTCTCACCAGCTTGGAGAGCTCGGCTGCAGGGCTACAGGAAACAGGGAGGAATTTAACAGCCTCTGGAAATTCCAAGGACTGCAGCCACCAGGTACAACACGTCTGGAAAACAATGGAGAGGATGAGGACTGACACCACCACCCGGCTCTTCGCTGCTAACTCCCGTGGACACACAAAGATGCTACCAAATCCTGGAGAGATAGATTCCCTCTGCCACATCTAGCGTCCTTTCTGTTTGGAATACTTTGCTACTCCTGCCACACTTTGCATCATCTCCTATGCAAGATCCAAGTAACAAGCTTTATGTTTGGAAACAAAAAGGAAATTACCACGTGTACTTTGATATTCAAGGACCTCTCTGTAGTTCTGCTCCCAGAGCCCTCTTCGCTTTCTCTTCCACTTTTCTCACACAGGCTCTTTGCTGCAGCCTGTTCTAGAGGCAAGGCACACGCCTTGCTCTGCTGTTCTTTAACACCCATCCCATTTCACACGCCACAGAAATAATAATCCTAACCTCCCCTTTGATTTAGTGTTTCACTCATACACGAACACACACACACAAAACTAACATTTATTAGGGTACTTGGAATTAATTGGCAAAATGTAAACCAGAAGTAAGTAGCTAGCTTTCAGCAGGACTATGTTTGGAAACACTTCATGGTTACAGAAGCAGCCCTTAAAAAACACAAGATAGGCAAAGCCTGCTAGTCATAAAAAATGTTTAAGGAACACTATGACAATATCCAGTTAAAGCTATCATAACTGATTAATCTGTTCCAGCTCCATAAACAAAAACATACACGACTTTTACATGAGCTGTGTAAAGCCATTTAGAGAGATGTTAAAATGTACAATTAACTTTTATGTCCAGTAATAGTTCAGCCCCAAACAGTTGCCTCTAGGAAACTTCCCACCTAAGAAGTAAAGAAATCTCTTAATATCTGAATAGCCCAATTTGCAATTATTTTTGCCTAGCAGGCAATTCTTGTTCAGCAAACTGAGGCAAAAATACACATTCAGACTCATGGGAATTACCGTATCACAGCCCCCAGCCCTGGCTAGCTCACTTCAGAACTACAAGCTTTACAGTAAATGCAAAGAAATTCTGCTGTTCCCTTTAGGAGACGTGGCTACATGTGTCCTTTCTTCTTTCTCTCTAAGAGGCTTGACATCTGCCAAAAAAAACAACCGTTCTAAATTTTTCAAGTTTTATTGAAGATGCCTGGATCAAGTCACAGAAAGGAAAATAGAACAGAAAAAAACTTAAAAGCCCAAGGAAAGGAAGAACCAAGAAATGCTGTGCATGCTGTGCTGTGCCTAAGAATAACCACAAAAGCCTCTTCTCTTTATCCCTCTCCGAAACAAGAGGCACATCCCTCTCCACATCACACTGCATGCTCAGTGACTTACCAGCTTCGGCATTTATAGGCCTAAAGCTCAGTTTCACGTAATTCCCCCTGAGTCCTTAACTGCTGTCAGCTTCGCAACCCTAAAATTTAGGATCAGACCCTTCTTCTTAAGTATTGTATTCGCTCCGTATCCTGGGTGCACAAAACGCCTCTTCTCTGGAGTTACATGATCAGACACCAAACTGGCTCTGATTCCAGCGCTGAATATGTAAAGAAGAAAGAAGCGTGATGCTGGACTCAATTAGCTGTTTTCTGGTCACTGATTGATTCCCCCGGTTACTCGCTAGCTGCATAACTTGCAAGAAAGGCATAAGTCATCAGCTCTAAGCAAATCTTCTATTCACCACAAGGAAAAAAGGGAGTGTTGTACATGGCAAACAATCCCTGTTTTCACTGACGGAGGCTTGCTGACCTCTTGCTGGCCTCCAGTTCCTTAATTACTGTCTATGGAATTTCAGTGGACGAAAAAAAATACAGAGAATCTCTGCAAACCCAAGACGAAGACTGACCCTCAAACACGACCACTAGAGTGGAGGCTGTGTCTGTAGGAAATATAACCGAAGCCCATTACCATGCTCTTTTTATTTTCACTTTTTAATTCTTTTGACAAAAAGCCCCTCTGAGAATTTCCCTTTAGAAAGGGCTAATTTGACAGAAAAATAAACCTTGCTTAAATGTTTTTTATATTAGTGAACTTACATACTTCTCTGCCCCCCTGCCCCAAATTGGTTTCACTGCTATAAAAAAGAACATCACAAAGAAATGGAAAGGCAAATGGTGTTTAATTCAGAAATCTCAGACCGGTCTAGAATTAGCCACGTTGAAGCTTTATGAAAAACTGGTAGCATGACTTCCAATCTCTCCTCCTAAGGTGGGCTCAGACCTTCCTTCTTAAGAAGCAGACTCTGAGATGCTCAAATAAATTGGCACTCCTCTTACAATCAACCATACCTAGTCACAAGCCTTGGGACAAATCCAGAATTTGGACAATTCATCTTAGAGTGCAAGAAAACACTGATGAAAACCTCTACTACTTAGGAGCATGGCTATCCAGTGGCAGAAAGCACTGTAGCAAAGATATTCCCACACCAGTACTCTCTTAAACCAAGAAAATATTCCCCTTACTCAGGATCATACTGTCAATGGCCAGTTAATCTGGATTTGACACAGATCAATCACACAGTGAAATTATAGTGGGGCTAAACACCCACTTCCTTTGATGACTGGTTGATTTAATCAACCATGTAGTTAAATATCCTTTTCCAATTTTCTCCACCTTTGTGCTAGGGACCATACACAGCTTTTCTATTCCCTAGTGACCATGTAAACTAGAATTACTGGTGTGTTGTAGCTGGGTTCTTACCCTTGAATTACTTCAGCCCCAAAACTCTGATGTAAAACCCTATGGAAAAGTCTAAGCTTCAGATAAAACCAGCTGGTGTTCTCCAATTTCAATAACATACTGACCCACATCAAGTCAAACACGACAGAGACTTCCTTGAAATTTATCCCAGATTTCCTTAAAAAGTTCATGGCCATGACTGAAACTGATCTAAGTTGGGGGCTTTGCAACTTGAGTTTTGAAGGTTTCGGGTTTCATTAAGAATGTTTAACAAGCCTGTGATCCTAGCAAAGGCTGTTAATAGAAAACTGAGGGAGGCTCAGATGTGATAATCTGCATCATATCCTGAGATTAAAAATAAAGGCCTCCAGAATTTAAAAAAAAAATTAACAGAGGTCATAAATGTTTTTGCCACTTCACATAATTAACTGCAACAGCATGAACTGCAAAGACTGCATGAATCTAAAATGTGCAATGGTACTGTCAGCCCTCTCACGTAAGTTGCAGGAAACAGTAATTCCATGTCTAGGCTTGGTCTGCAATTACTTACAAGGAAAGCAAAGGAGCATCTAATGGCTACTTTGGTGAAAGATATATTACACATTAGCTGTGACGACACTGCTTGCTGAAATTAGTGGGAAATATTTGTCATAAGTAACAAGAACACAAAAATTTAATTCTCCCAGGAGGTCTGTCTTGATACTAGAATAGCTGCTTAGGCAAATTCCTAGATGTTAACTGTTTCCAGGTTTTAGTTAAGTAATTTTGAGAATCACATTGCTGATGTTTGCATCTGCAAGCCAGACACATTTCCTCTGCCAGACACAGTGTTTATCTGACAGATTAGCATAATTAATTTTAATGACATTACAACTGTACTCATGTACATCATAGGTGCATGTGGCTCATGCAATCAAGCTCTTCAATACATTATTTTACATGTGTTAGAACACAGCATTCCTTTTTAGTTCTCTGTAGAGTCCTCTGCACATGGGAAAGAGATTTTCTAACAATGTTCCTCCAAGTTCACCTTTTCTTTTGGCAAGGCCTGGGGAGAATCTGCATTCTTTGGTGAAGATTACACTGTTGATGAATAGAATACAACACTGTCCCTGGAAACCAACCCCTGGAAACCAACCTCCCTGCACTTCAGGAAACCAAGGGTGGAACACCAATGCATGAAATTCATATCAGAGAAAAAAAATTCAGAAGAGAAAGATTTAAATCCCTTTAGTGAACAGTGTAGTAATTTAAAGTACATTCTTAGAGTATTTTGAAACAACCAAACTATTAATATTACTGTCCTGAGTGCAAGGAAGGAAACACCAGGAGTGGGGAGAGGGAGCAAGTGGTAGCCAGCAGGAGTGCAATTAAAATTTTCTATTGTATCACAAGTAAAGATTATTCAGCCTGGGTCTGCCAAATAGGGCAGTGAAACACATGGCTTTTGAGATTCCTCGTTCTTTAACTGAGCCAGGCTTTGTTCCAATTTAATAGGCTTGGTCTCAGAAAAGATGGGGGCAGGGAAACCACATTATGGATTACAGCATCTCCTGCTGGCTGAGACATGCATGGAGATTGGTCATAGGAAAAAGCTGTTACCACAGTCTTCTACTCTCTAGGTAGTGAGAAGAGCAATTATGCAGATGCCCAAAGGCAAAAAGTAATGTGATTTAATGAATATTAAATTAATTTGCCTTCCCAGCTCTTATCCTCCCCCACATATGTAGCCCAGTATTTTGTGGTAAAGTCAGACAGGATCGTCTGAATGCAGTCAAAACAGAAGGGGTTATGAACACACTTAATTGGAGTCACTGATTGTGCCTTATTGTAAGCTCTCTTCAGTCACGAGAGCAAGAAGTCTTTTCTCAGAGACCTTACAACAGACTAATTACATCCAGTCTTCATATCTGCAGGAGCAAATCCTACTGGCAGTGAGCAGGAGGTTTACTTGGGCCATGCTACTGCCAGCTGCTCAGTACAATCTTGTGGTGACAATGTTTGGTCCCACTAGGGATGCAGACCTAGCTAAATTGTATCTGATAACAACACGGCAGGTCTTGCATGGCACACAGTACTTAAAGAAGGGATACAGAGTTTTATTTCTAATTAAATAAATTTCTCCTGCAAATTCTAAAGCATTCTGAAAAATTTCAGGCCAAATAGGTAAAAAACTCCTTACAGAACTCTAAATAACAAAATCTAAACACATTAATGACCTCTCGCTCTTGTATCACCACTCCACAGGACTGACCTTAGTTAAAATTTTTGTAGTATCTGAGGAAGTGTAATGATGATCTATGTTTCTCTCATGAATTTTTGTATTATTGTGCCCATAGGAACACTGGTCTTAGGCTTGGAGAGAGAGAAAGGAAAGATGGTAACAAAACATGCTGTAATTTTTTTGCTGCTAGCTTTCACCCAGAGGTACTAAACACCATCCCTGATACTGTGAAGGGCAGCCAGTGCCTCTCAGGACAGGTCCCTGTGCTGGACATATTGCATGGGAATGTAGCACTATCATTTTGAAGAGGTGTCTTATTATTGGGTCCTTTTTCAGCTTTACTGTTACTAAGCACGAGCAGTATTATAGGAACTTGGATGGTAATAATAAATACACCACCCAATACAATGAGGCACATCAGGGCCTTTCAGGAAATCTTAATAGAAATTGGGTCACCAGACTCTTTGGAGCAAAGATGAAAGCTGTGCATTCATTCATAGTCACGCTCAGCAGCAGCTCCTCTCTCTTACTTCAAAGAACATGCAGGGTCTGGAGATGGGACCAAGCTTTCCAAGAAGAACTGAAACAGAAATATCTTCCACTCTTTAGCCTTTCATGGAAAAATAAAAAACCCAAAACAACTTCCAAAACCTGGTAGGTCCTGTGATAACTGCAAAAACATGGTCCTAACATAGTGCATAGCTTTCAAAATGCTCTGAATATCCCTGCTGCTTCACTTGAAACACTATTGCTTAAAAATCAAAAAACTTGAACTCATCAGACCCTAGTCTCCATTGATGGTTCACTGGTGGGTCTGCATGCTGGTTCCCAATATGCATTGACTTGCAGCCTGGTTCTAACAAGTTAAACTGACTATACCAAAAGAAGGGCTTCTTTTCTGCATACTTAAACAATCTTGTAGAATGAGCAATAATAATGCTAACAAATGGTTATATATTTTAAGAATCAACCAGTAATATGAATAAAAAATCAAGTTTAAAATTGCTGCATTCAGAAAGCATCTACAATCAGAATGACTGAAATACAGCATAACTGAACAATGTGAATTTGTGTAGTTATACTTAGATTTACTCGAGGTAATTGGTGCTACAGAAGTTATACTGCAATTATTTCTTTTCTTCCTACTCTTCACACTTGCCAAACAACACAATAATGACTGTTGTAAGTCAGAGACAATTCTATTAGACTTTGTTTTTTGTCAGAGTCAGTTTTATACCACGGGTAATACAATCATGATTCACTAGCTTCAGCACCTCTTGGATTGAAACAAATGCAACCAAAGACCATTTTTATCTGTTATTTTGTCTGTGACAATTGTAGTAGACACAAACTCAATATTGCCCACCCTTTCAACTCTTAGCCCTGTTTAACGACTTTGTAAATGAAAACGTCACCAGGAAAAAATACAGAGAATGGGAGCAACAAAAGATTATCTCACTCCACCTAGAGCCGTAGCTGCATGGACTCAATTTGCTGTCATCCATTACAATGAGGATCAATAGAAGATTGAAAAGGGTGGCAATGCAAGGCAGGGGTTTCTCCACCATTGGCCTCATGGCAGATGCAGGTCTGCACGGCACATCTCCAGGTCTGTGCAGCCATTATCCTCAGTGCCAGTTTCCCCCTGGCTGACAGTCCTGGCTAAAGAAGCGTTTGGAAGTAAAACAGCATTGCAGGCTCAAACCCATACTGTGGGAGGGAGATGCTATCTTTGTGCTCCCTGCTCATAAATTTTATGGTCTGTCTCCTGAGGCTGCTAGGGCCACATGTGGCAGGTGGGGAGGTCTTGGGGAAACACACAGCACGGCTCACTGCAGCATCTTCCAAACAAAGGCTGGCTCTGATACCTGGAAGCTTGTGCTAATGAGCTCTGGATGCCTGACCATTATCTGTTGATCAAAACCAAAACACAGAAGCCCAACAAGCCCAACAAAACAGTTCAGCTCAGAGATAATTACAGCTTCATTTAACTTGCATCTACAGAAAATGTCAGGAAAGTTAATTAGTGGTTTATGTCAGTGGCAGCGCACATAGGACACACACTTCTGTCACAGCCTCTATACTGCTTCTCTCTTTTCCTTCACCCCCACAACAAACACTGTAGCTGGTACCAATTAGCACTTTTTCAGAGAGGGCACAGGAAAGGATTTATACTGGTTTCTCCTAATGCTGGTCCTCCAAGCTGGGCTGGAGCCATATCAGCAGGGCTTTGGGGATGAAGAAGCCCTGTTTCAGATGAACTGAGAATTTCAGCTCTCAAAAGTTAGCAAATGAGCTTCTATCTTTAAGAAGCATAAAAGGCACCTCAGTGAACAGAAAGAATGTGGTATGATTTTGAAGTCCTCTCTTTCCCTGGACTTTCTGACTCTTGAGGACAAATAGGCCCTTATCTAAAATCCAGAAAGGGATCCATTTGTATCTGCACCTGCTTTACATCCCAGTGCTTGGCACAGGGCAATGGAAGCTTGTCTAGTGTTACTGTGAGAAGCCTTCACTCCAGCAAAGATGAAACATAAATATTCAGAAATAAATTTGCAAAAAACATGATGAGGAATTTTTAGACTTCTGATGCATCTCACTAAAAAGAAAAACATTTTCAACTGTATTCCCATGTTACCAATTAAATAACACACATGTTTTGTGGTGAAACAAAGGGATCACAGTAACGAAACTAAAAGCTACAAACTGCTTTCAAGTGGCACAGAACCAAGTCACCTACTGACTTGGCAATGCCTTTGTTTGTTTGTTTGCTTCTTAAGAGCAAACAAAAAGGACATACAATTAACAGCACAGCAATGACACTGGGCTGCCTCTCTTTGGATGCTGAGATGATGATCCTTCAACCCTTTGTGATTCATCTTTAGGGTTTAGCATTGTAAGAGTATGAAATGCATTGCCTGGTACATTAATTTAAAAGTTGAGAAACTGAAAAAAAAAATCCTTAAATCAATCTTTAAAATGAGTTAACGATCAGCAGTGATGTTAGTCATAAACACATGATAGTTGTACAAGTTTTAAAAAAACAAGTGGTTGTTTTTCTTTCTTTCCTTAAAAGGAAACCAACAACAACTAATAATATTTGCCCTTTAGATGCTATTTTGTAAGTGGCTGTTTTTATGCTGTGATTAAAACTTACTTGAAAGCAATGGAGTACTTAAACCCTTACAACACCCCAGATGTTTGGCCTTCATTTTTAGATTCTGGAGTTTTTAGATTTAGATTTAGGTTTAAGCTGATATTCCAAATTTGCAGAGTACAAATCCCACAAATGTCACTGGAAGTCAAACCATTTGGCAAAGAAAGGGCTTGAAAAAGGAACCATCTTTGCACCTCACAAAAGCTGGTAATTTTAAAGAGATGTCCTTTGGCAAAACAGTCTGGGTGAACACATAACCCATCTCTAGACACATCTGATACTTCATCTTGTTGGTTTTTCCCTCTTGCATGTCAATTATAGCCTGAAGTCTTTCACCTCAGTTAACCCTAGTTACTTTCTCGTCCACAAAAAAAGAGAAGCCAAGCCAACTTCTGCTCTAACATGAAGTTTCGCTTTTGCAGGTGATCTGCTTTTCCCTTGAAGGCAAGCAGTTTCACAGCTTCTGTTACATGTAACAGAAGAGAAATTAGGTGCAAGGGCAAAAATCTTGAGAGATATCTACAATGATGGAGTGGAGATCTCCCACTGAAGTTAGCAGGAAGAGGGTTCAAAGTCTACCAGGACAGCGAAGTGAGGCATCAGAGCTCATGGCTTGAAGTGCAAAGATGGCTTAGGAAAATAATTTTAGAGGAAAAGTGCCACAGTGTCCCATTAGGGAGCAAATACTGTCAGGTGTGCACAGCTTTCAGTATCTTCAACGCAAGCATAAATCACTATTAGAAGATTTAAGAGAGAAATTAGGTGTCCTTCTGATATTTGACCACAGAAATGAGAGTTTTGAGGCTCTTGTGCTATAGGTACCTTCACCAAAGGCCTTAAGAAGAAAAAGTTCAGGCTATAAATTCTAACGAAGAAAAGATCAAGCCATTTTCAGCAGGCTAAGCAATCAGCACAGAAGAATCAGGATCTTTCTTTCTCAGTTCTTTGTTCTAATATATCAGAAATGTGCAGAGTATAGGCAAGATAAGTCCCCCCCTTTTCCCAACTAACTAAAGATGAGCTTTTTTTAAAAATTCAAATAAAATCTTCTCCAGCACAAAATATTTTAAACATTACATAAAACAACACAAAACATCTCTCTTTTTATTTAGAGAGGAGAAGCTATCTGCTGCGGTTGGCAGGAAATTCCATTGACAATCAAATAAATAAATCAATCAATGGTCTCAAAAGCCTATGGTTCAATTATATGGGTTACTAAGAGCTTGGATTTGAGAGCCGAATGTGTTCTTTTTTAAGATTTATCTGTGAACTTCCAATTAATGAAAGAAATGAAAGAAGAAATGAAGTGGAACAAACTACTCAGTGAAGATGAAGATATTTGGAAGGAAACATTAATTTAGAATGCCATGACACAAAGAATGTCTGGTGCCCATAAAAATAACAGAAGTTACACAGCTCAGAAATAAAAATGAGAGAGGAAAGCTGCCTGTTTATTGGTCTGAAAAAAGCTGAAAACTCTGGTCTGACAGTTAACAAATGCAGAGATAGAACTGTTTGAAAGCAGCAGGCAGCTACAACTTCACCAGACTCTCATCCTAGAATATATCAACAAGGGCTAGGAAGGCCCAAGAAACTACTTGTCAGTTGCTGTCAACCAGCAAAGTGAAACAGTTCCCTCTAAACAATCTTTTTAAAATATTTAAAAACCTTTAATATAAATTTTGGAACATAGGAATTTTTGCCTGGGATCACTTGTGCTTCAAAAGCTTGGTGACAAAGGGCCAGGTGAAAAAAAAAATAAATAATTATACAATGAGGCAAATAAGACCATTGGTACCTAGAACGACAGACCTTGGAGATTTAAAATCCATGATAAAGACTTCTGCAGACAGAACATAGTGTCACAAGGTCAAATGATACATTTGCTATTAAGAAAACGAGCAGTCAAATCCAGAAATTTCTGTAGTGTAATAAAAGAATTTAAATATTAAATGATACTGGGTAACTACATCAGAATGACAGGTACTTACATTACAGTTGGAAGAGCCATCAAATGTTGAATAAGAACCATCAGGCCATTCTGTAGCATCCACAGTGCTTGGTTGCCTGTGCTGGGCTTCATATTCCTTCAGCTGAAATTGGGAAAAAAAGCCCAAAAAACAATAAACCAGGGAATATTTGACAGTGAGAAGAAGCTATCTATCTTCATTAAAATAGCAAGAGTTAATGTCCTTTCAGGATTTTTTTTCCCTTCTCATAACCAGGAAAAACAGAACTCTGGCACTGTATAGCTTACTCATTCAAAATAAATAAATTCATTTTAGAATCACAAGTTTAAATTAGGAGATTTTTTTTTTCTTAAAAGGAAATTATAGGTAAATATGAATTTCAATCACCTGTCATTGGTAAAATTTAGATTACACATCTCCCTCCCAGAGGCACAGTTTACAGTGGACAGAACAATAGCCTGACAATTTCCTTCATGAAGAAGATGATCCACAGCAAAGACTCAGAACCATCTTTTATAATATTAAACAAAAGGCCACCTTTCCTGTTTTCCAATAAAAGGCTTTAGATACGAAGCTGATCCTACTGTAGTCAAACAGTTGAGAGAATCATCAAAAAGTATCATTACAAAAAAGGTTTCTGCTAGTAGCTCAGACCACTAGAGGGAAACAGTACCAGTACATATATGAACCATACAGACTAAATACAAAGCTTCTCCCACAAAAGTGGAACAGCAGAGGAGAAAAAGAATTCCCAATATTACCACCTGGTAATTTTAATATTTTGCATTTTTTTTTCATAACATGTTTCCAGCAAAGCAATATTTTCTTCAGACAATAACAAAACTTCATATTCTAGAATAATCTATTTCAAGATGTAGTATGTCAGTAAAGAAATACATCTGAGTGCCAATTAATGATCTTAATCAAATTTTCTGCATATCTAATGGAGCCCATACAGAATACCCTGTGTTCCATCACAGTACTTTGCTCAAGGGTACAAAATCAAAAGTGGTGTGGAAACTTTACCACCAACCTTTTGACTCCTGAACAATTAAAGTCTTAGCCCTATTGCTTCACAAAGACTATACCATACAGTTATATTTCTTGTGGTTTCTTACTGTTTAGATTTTGAAAAGAAACACTTGTGACTGCTGATGTACTTATAAAAAAATACATTTGTATTGATTTTCATATCAAATACCAAAAATGGCTGAATATGTTTTCTTGAAGACTATTAAACCAAAACACCTAAGAAACAAGCAGAAGACATTTTAGCTTAAATGGAAGTATTTATTTTATGTTTTAATTGCTGAAAATGGAAGTCTTCAATAACATTGCCCTTCAGCAGGAAAATATTAAGAAATATATGTGTTCTGAAACAAATAAGGCAATGTAAACTAAGAATTGCTATCTAATTTGTGCCGATTTGTGTGATGGGACAAGTAGGCAGACTTTCTCCCCCTTCTCCTACATTTTCTAAACCAATGAAAACTCTGAGTTGGTATATCCCACATCCTTAAACATGTTACACAAGGACACTTAAGTATGATACATATCATACCCTGGCAAGAGCTTCCTCAATGGTGATCATCTTCTCTTTGACCATCATCATCAGCTGGATCCTTTCCTCATCACTCATCGTGATCTCACTGGCCACGTACCCTACATCCTCTCCTGCAGGAAAAAAGCACAGGGATAACAAGCCTGTGGAAAATGTGATGCAGAGAGGGGTGACACTGGATTTTATCCAGTGCTCTGAAATCTGGTCTCCACGTGGATCTGACTGGCCAGAAACAGACCCTCCTCAGCGCAGCCTCATAGTATAATTTCAAAGAACTGAATGATTTGGAAATAACTGAGCAAGAAAAGGAAGTAATTAAAGCTAGAAAACTGTGTACTTTGACAACAAAAGCAAGAAAGCATGAGAAGGAGAAATAAACAGTGACTGTCACCACACAGTTATTGACCCTGAAATACAAGAATCAAAAGGGAAAGTGCTAATGCCAGAAAAGTCTTGCACTCAGCCCTGAGGACCATTGTTGTCACCTGTCAGGATGGATGGACAACATCTCCAAGAAGAGCATGCTGGGCCATTGCAGCTCTCGACTGCAGACTGGGCATGTCCCTTGATCTATCCTGGCCACTGAGCTGACACACAGTGCTGGATGTATTTGGGCTTTTAATTCTAGGACCTCTCCTATCAGCATGGACAATTATAACTTTACTTGAGAGGCAGCAAGGACCCACGCTTGACTGACAGTGTAAATGTGCTCCCTTTCGACCTCCTAAATGGGTTCCTGTCCTCTCTCACAAGCTATCTGAGCACAGATCTAATGAGCTGGACTAGCATCTGTTTGCAACACAAAGATCTAACATACATACAGGGAAGCAGAAATTTCTCTTCTGTGGAAAGAGAAATAATTCAAGCAACACACAGCTGTGTCTTTTGGAGAAGAACTAGAGAATAACATCTGGCAGTCTGAGTGGAATCGTTCCTACTTTTGCACTAGTTACCAGATCCACTTTTACTCTTCCTTCTTGCAGTGTCTTTTCCTACAATAAGAGGTTGGACTCAAGCCTAAAGCAAACAAGTCAAAGTAACAAAATGTCAAAGAAAGGAGAAACATCTCTCCAATTAAAACAGATCAGAATTTCTCTCAGCTAGTCAGGATCAGAAAAAAAAAAAAAGCATCTCACTCATTTACAGATATTACATATTACTTAAAAATATATATTAAGGGCATCACTTTGCACATGTTCCATCACTGACAGACAGGACAGAAGGCATCCCAGCCTCATGTAGATGCTATACTACAGAACATGACTTATTTTTCTGAGCCCTGACACAAAGAACCAAACCTGCAATACTTCCAGACTGACAATCTCCCCCCAATCTGCCACACTATTACAAATGATTTTTACTCCCTAGTGATGTTGGCTCTCTCTTTTTTTGCACAGATAGGTTGTATGCCTTTAAAAAGAAATTTACCTTTTGAAGTCTGCCTCATCAGTCCTTTCTGGTTCTTTCGGAAATTTTGCCAAAAAAACTTATTTTTCTTTTTCCAGTCTATTTTCCCTAAAAGAAAAGTGGGGAGGGAAGATGAGGGGGAAGGGGAAAAGAATTTCAGAAAGAAACATTAATTAGTAAATGCTAGAGAAGCTTTCAAGCATTAAGTTGTATTTTCTAAGTCTAAAACAAGAATAAAGAAAATTTAACTTTTTTTTCCATTTATTTATTCTGTACTAGAACTACACTGATGTAGATATTTCAGGGAAATGCACACACTTTTGTAACTGCCAGTGTAACAGAGGACTTTAAAACTTACATATTTTGGATTGCAAACAGAAAATATTTTACATTCATTTTGATATCTGTAGAGCTGTTAATGTCAAGTCTTGAAGTGTTTTTGAGGTATTTTGTTGGTTTAGCTCTTTTATTGAACCACAATTATGCAGTGTAAGCCACAACTCAGATGAATGATTTACTAATATGTGCGTATCCATACAGAAAAGGAATACTACACATACATACAAACACATGCACACATGCATAAACATACACACACATTCTGCTACTTGGCATAAGAAATTTCATGAGACCATCAGTTACAACCAACTCTTGCTTTTGGCATGTCTGTACAAGGCTGGGTCTCCATGGTCATTAATATCATATCTGCATATGGCTTGATGACCCAGAAGCAACTAATTCATTCTAAAAAAGAAACAAGGCTTGAGGTAGGGTATGTAACTGTTACATTGAATTAGAGCACATGCTATAGAATTTATGCCATCTGCAAGAAAACATACTGTGCCTGGTCTGGCAGAAATGCTACTGATAAAGAGCTGTTTGATCCCTCTGCTTTTGAAAAATTCAAAGGAACTCAGTTTATACAATGCCACAGAGTTTCTGCATGTGACTAGAGTAATTTGGCTCTCACCCTAAAAGACCTTAAGCTGTGTTTACTGACCCCCTGAAACACAGCTTAAGTTTAGAATGGAAATATACCTAGGAAAAAATTTAAAAACAAACAAACAAAACCCTTTCCCATTTATTTTCTTCTCCAACAAGCAAAATAAAATTTGTACAGCTCAACTAGTAAGTTAAGACATAGCAATATGAACTACTTATGGTATGTTTAAAAAAACCCCACAAGCCAAGTGAAAAACAATAGAATACAAGGTCCTAAGAATGCGGAATATTTCAGAAAGAAAGGAAGAGACTTTGGTCTAATGCAAACAGAAATAACAACCCCCCCCAATTATTCACTGGTGGTGGTAATTTTCAGAATACAAATGGATAGGCTAGCAGTGATCTAGCATGCAGACATTTGAAATTCCATATAAGAAATCAAAAGATGCATATTTATCACATGTCAATGCTAGTTGGGCAGTCTCAGTGATCACTAAGACACCCAGCATCTAACCGAATGCTGCTGAGACTCAACCTCCCCCATGCACGAAAGCTGCTGACTTCTGCCAACATTGTGTTTACTCAGCTTTTCACATCACAGCACAAGCAAAACTCAAAACCTGCTTAAGAATTCTATCAGAGTATAGTATAAAATAAAATTACATATACTGACCTACAGAGCCTTCTTCTGAACTTGATTTATGAATGGAGAGCCTAGGACAAAAAAGAGAAATGGACTTATTGATGCAAGCTTCTCACATTTCATGGGAGCTGTCTGATTTCAGTAAATTATAGTTTTCAAACAATACATCATGAGCTGTTTTCTCTTCCTTTTTCTTCCCAACACAGCAAGATGGGAAAACAAAACTGAACCCACTGGTCTGACCACAGTAACTGAGTTTGACTCTTAAGCATGTCTTTTGTGACCAGGACAGAAAAACATTAACTTGACAGAAAGCTATGGTTAAGGCAAAGGAGACTAGGGAGCCCACAGGGAAACGAAATAAACAAACCAAACCAGACAAAAAAACCACCCCAAAACAAACCAAAAAAGCAACCAACCAAACAAAACCTTTTGAACATATTTTCCCCCTCTGTTTGTAAAACATTAATTTGACTACCTTAGAAAATGTAGCAGTGGGATGCTGCATTTGTTTAGCTGCTTAGCAGTTTTCAGCCTTTTTGGTTTTTATCTGACAATGCTTTATAAATATGCACTCATTAAACCTTTAGAAGCCACTGCGTGGAAGAGAACATTAGAGATTTTGTGAAGACAAGATGCAGAAATCTTGTCCAGACCCTGTGAAGCGCAACCATAGATGACTGGAAGCAACAGCTTCTTTCTCCTGATTTCCTTCTGTGTGCTTTCCCACCAGTGCATACTCCTTTCCACAAAAGCTAGCCGGAGAGACTTATTTTAATAGAACATGGACTTTAAAAACAACCCACTAAACCACTAAGTAAATCTTTTGTTCACAGTCCTTATGTTCATTGAACTAGTTTTCCATAATGGATTCCAGCTCTGTGCCAAGGGTTCATTGCAGGATCTCTGAGACATCACCCCCATTCGCTGCCTTTTCTTCTGTCTTTATAAACGGAGCTAACAGAAATTACCAAATCTTGTGCAATACTTTGAAGCCTTCCTATGGGAATCAGTGTTTCATCAAGCTGTGCCACCAAGCCAGTGAAATGACTTCTGCCAGCTTCAATGGCTTTGCTGGAGGCTCCAAGTGCAAAGCGTTACTGTGGTGTCTCTGCTGAGAGCCCAGCCCCAGGACATGACAATGCCCCAATTCTGCAGTGGCTGCACTGTGGCCACGCAGAACGGGAACACGTGTACCCCAGCACACCAAGACTTCAGCTGAAATCGTTCTTTGAATGAGGCCCTAAAACAACATACACATGCCACATTCTAGCTGCTATCCACAGTTTCCACAGGCTCCTTGTGCTTTCTTAGGCCCCCAGAAGAGGGCAATGAAGAGGTTTTTTTCAACTCAGTAAACCACTTACAGGGAAATTTTAGTTCGAGCCAGTTCAGTTTAGATGTGAGCAATCACTGACCAATGTTTTGTAAGCAAGGAAAAAACCATGCTCATCAATTTGCAAAGACATCATTGAAGGGGAAATGAGAGAGTATGAAGTTTCATCTGATTTAGTAATTCATCTAGACAAGGAGGGTTTGGCACAGTGAAGGTCTCAAAGTAACCTCCTTCAACCTCAGACTGATTGAAAATGATATCCAGCACTAACCAGAAACGAATTGAAACAACCAAATTTCAGATTTGTTCATCAGGCAGAGGAAGTGATTCTGCCCCTGTACTCAGCGCTGGTGAGGCCACACCTCGAGTGCTGTGTCCAGTTCTGGGCCCCCCAGTTCAGGAAGGATATCGAGGTCCTGGAGCGGGTCCAAAGGAGGGCAACCAGGCTGGTGAAAGGACTCAAGCACAGATCCTATGAGGAGAGGCTGAGGGAGCTGGGGCTGTTCAGCCTAAAGAAGAGGAGGGTCAGGGGAGACCTCATCACTCTCTACAACTACCTGAAAGGAGGGTGTAGCCAGGTGGGGGTTGGTCTCTTTTGCCAGGCAACTCTCAGCAAGACAAGAGGGCATGGTCTCAAGTTGTGCCAGGGGAGATTTAGGTTGGATATTAGAAAGAATTTCTTTACTGAGAGGGTGATCAGGCATTGGAATGGGCTGCCCAGTGAAGTAGTGGATTCTCCATCCCTGGAGACATTTAAAAAGAGACTGGATGTGGCACTCAGTGCCATAGTCTGGTAACTGCAGCAGTAGTGGATCAAGGGTTGGACTTGATGATCTCTGAGGTCCCTTCCAACCCAGCCAATTCTATGATTCTATGAGTCGTTTAGAGTTTTCCTTGCAGGGAAAGCTTACCCTCAAAGGGGAAAAGTTATTGATATAGGTGATATGCCACCTCATGTTTAATTTTTAAGAAGCCTGAATAGCAAATGCTGGAAAAAAACATGAACTCCATCCTTTCTGGGTAAAAACTCCAGAAAAGCTAGTGTCAAAGACTTTCAACAGGGCCTGGATTTCATTGAGACACTTAAAAGTAAAGCTGTTAATGAGTGTTTTTCTAAATAATGGTAAATTGGATGAAAAGTATGTTGACTTGTATATGGAGACAACTAAGTAAAAAGCCAAGTTCTGCTGGAACTGACAGAATTAATCCACTGCATGTTTTCCACTTGAGCATAGACCTCACTCATCAAACAGTTATTCTATTTATCTTAAATGAATTTAGTATCCATGAAATGCACCAAATCACCGGCCATAGAAAATTAAATCTGCTAATGATCAGAACTTTGCCTCACTAGTGAAATCAGCCTCGAAGTGGAGAGGCAGTCTCTTGTGCACTTTGGCCTCCAAATTGATTTTAATCCTCTTCTTCTCTTGTACAGTTGCCAGCACCAAGTAAGTGCAAGTAAGTAGCAGGTGTAGCAGCAATGTTTGTGATGTGGACATCTGTTCAAAGGGAATTAGCCTGAGGCCACCAAAATCATCACACACTGGCCTCTCAAGAAGGGGAGGAGAAGTAGAAGCAAACTTTTCACATGCCTGAGCTAGAAGGGGTGAGAATCCACAGCAAGCAGACCACGTTCTCATTTATAACTGATTTAAGAACTATGCTGAGCTTCATCAGAGGATGCAAATTCAAATTATTATTTCATGCATTCCCTCAAGAGAAAAACTTCCGTGCATGGGCTGATGCTGAAATTCTAACAGCTGCTCTGAAAAGATGGAAATGCCAAAAAAGCCTACCACATAGAGCTTGATAAGGCATTTGTTTTTAGTTCCATCAGAGAACTTAAGAATCCTCAGTGAAATCAATCAAGCATTTTACTTCCTAGATGTCTGGTAAAAAATTCCAGAGTACCTCAGAGTCATGGTATGTTTGATTTGCCAATTACCCTCCCTAACTCTGTTAAATCTGCAGCTCCTCTGTGAGCGTGCACTGAAAGTGATTTGTATTCTTCCATTCATAGACTGATAACTTGTACTGAAAGTTAATGATGCAGTGACACTTGGCAGAAGTTTCAGCACTGCATGTCTGAAAGAGAGCCAAATGCCATTACTCCGCTGTGGAGGCCTTCATTTTTGTTGTGGTCTGATGTACAACTTCATTAGCAAGTTTTCACACTAAATGTACTCTGTCACAGCATATAGCAGAAGAAATGCATGGGTGTACATTTAGAAAAGAAGGAAAAAAAAAAAAGATTTATGTCCAGAGGAAAGTATACTTTCCTATCAACTTATACTCTCTGGAAGTATGCAGCAGAAGAGGTCAAACTTTAATCCATTTATCTCACAAATTCAGAACCATCTCTAGACTGATAGATCAGAACTCACAGAGACAAAATGGAACCTGGACCAGGAACTAGATGATTAGAAAGGCTGGCTTAATGGAAATGAGTTTACATTCAGCACTAAAATGTGCAAAGACACAAACAAGACTGACATGGAAGTCAGCCATAAAAATGTTGAAGATTTGCAAATGACCAAGTATACCTGCTGAAAAAGGATGATTGGGAAAAACGTGTTCATCCTAAAAGACATAAGCATGGGAAATTCCAATCATGGAAAGAATGACTATACATGGGAATAGCTGTACAACCATCATTACTCATGCTCGAGAGATGAATTCAAACCAGAAGTGGTAAAAAGAAAAACTGTTAGAGTAGTGAGGGAACCAGAGACCTTATCTTATGAGAGAAATCTAGAAAAGTTTTGCCTGTTCGGTATGTCCAAATTGAAAGATACAAGAAGATCAATTTACTGCCTAATAATAAACCAGGCACAGGAACAAAGAGACATAAGCTGAAAAGAAATTAGAAAAGAGAAGTTAAGGTTTCCTAACGAGTTGGACAAACTTCCAGCAGTAGATAAAGAGAGGGCAGCTTGAAAAATGAACTGCTTTTAAGAGGGTACTTGAAAGATAAGAGACCAGACCAGATGAATTTGAGAACAAAGATCTGAACATGATGACTACCTCTGGTTCTACTTTTGCAGCCCTGTGGGTTTAGTATGAACAACAGCAAAACCAGGCATCCTAAACGGTCTTTCTTTCTGTAAGAGTGCTGCAATGGGGATGACCTCGCTATAGTGAAGAAACCCCTCTCTTATATAAATTAAATCTTGAATCATGGAGGTAGGCTCCAAACTTTGGAGTGCAAGCAAGAACCAATGCACACATCTGTGTCAAAAGCCAGCTGAGAATGTATCATCTGATTATTAAGATAAGTTTTAATTAGGTTGCATTGAACTTCCAGGCTACAGCTTTCCTTGCTAGCTCTGGACTGATTGTGATCTGAGACAGAAAAACACTGAGGCTTATCTTGCATACAAAGCAGTTGATTTTACAAGAAACACAATCATACGTGCCCCGAGATGTGAATGTGCTAATACACTGCAGAACTGAAAAAGGAAACAAATGACACTATGTGCTGCTTTTATGAACGTGCCTGTTGACTTTTGAAAGCTCATCGTTCTCAAACTAGAACAAACATGGGAACTGAGAATGATGAAATTTCTGATGGGCTTTGTTTCAATACTAAGTATTTTAAATGCAGATGTGCTTTAACACATGGCCACATCTCATTTATGGACCATAAAATCCACAGGTGCATCGCACCATCTGATAATGAAACCACTACTGTTATGATCTTCAATAAACTGATATCATCCCTCTTATTCCTTCCCAATTACTACTTACAGCCCATTGAGGAAAATGTTTAGATAGGATTTTCAGTCTACAAATATTATGCACATTCATAGCGGTGAATACCCTGGCTCTGCTGCAAAGCCATTTGGTTATCTGTATGCATTAGAAATGGCCCAGCCACATAATTAGTATGAAAAACTGACAGACTTCTAACTGCTCCTGACTGAATACAAGATAATTTATCTAACTGGAGCTGGCAGAGGGAAGAAAATGGGCCTTTGCTATTTTTATCAAATTTGCATGGACCTGAAGAGAAAGAAGGCCTGTGAGGTTCTGACCTTGCTTGCACCAGTGTGAGAAAGGGATGGAAAGCAAAGACATTTCATTCAATTATCTTCTCATTAGGTTTCCATAGCAATGGCTCTTTAAGCAGGTCAAAACTTTCTCAGTGGAAACAAACCCCAAGCTGCTTGTGAGCCACACGTGTATGTATATTTTCTACCATCACCAGCACGGAAGCCGCCACCTTGGTCCTATGGGCTCGGTCCGGTGACCAGGCAGTAGTCAGATGGGGCAGTGCCACAGATTTAACGACTGACCAGTGGGTCCCAGCCAGGAGGCAGAGAATCACCAGCTAAAAAATCCTTGACAGCAAAGAGCTGGGCCCAATGTACCACATGCAATGCACCCCTGTTCTCTGTGTGTGTGCTGCTCACTACGTGCCGTGCTGACTGGCTGCGACAAGTCGGGTTTTCTCATGAAAGGCTCCCTTCATGCTTCCTTGTACAAAATTACCAGGCTGGGAATCTTCATCCAGCTGCTCAAAGGCACACTGGTTTCCCTCCTCACGTGTCCCGGGATGGCGTTTGGCTGGCCTCTGGCTCCCATTGTGTGGGTTATTGTGGGAGTTTCCTGCCCTACTTTTCTTGAGAAGGCTGTTTAAAGGCAGCATGAATAATCTGGCTTTGACTAAATCAGACCTCAAACAACTGAAAACAGAGCTTTACACATTCACTGATTCTTTCTGATTCTTGCAAACGCAGGGTAATATAAAAAAGTATCCTAAATGCAGACATATCGGGTACAGCAAGCTCTTCTTTCTTCTTCTTCCAGTATTCCTTTAAATTTTTAAACTGCACAAAAAGAATAATTCATTCTGTTAGCAATTAAGTGCAGCCTTTAGCATCCTCTGTTTGGGGAATGTTTGTTTTCTGCTTTGTTCTTTTTATTTTTTGTCGTCCCTCTGCCTTACGCCCTCTGTAGAACTCATGCACCATGTTTCTTTGCAGATGAGCTTACAAATACCCGCCAAAGGTAATTTAGGCATCTTGAGAACTTGCCAAAAATCGATCACTATAGAATTTAACCTCCCCTATTCATGACCTGGAGGGATAATTTAATAACTGGCATTCAAAGCTTGACCTGCAGTTTGGATGCTGCAAGAGAAGAGGATTAGGAAATCTAGCATTAAAAACTACTGGCAAAGGGCAGTAGATAGTGTACCAAAGGGGGCAGAATTGAGGCTTGCATGAACACTTCTGCAGAATGAAAGCCATTTTTTAAAGATGATGCTGCTTTCACTGAAAATCACTGCAGAAGATGGGAACACCAAACTGCTGGCATTCTCCCAGCCTTAGATTGATCTGGAGTTCAAGTTTATACCACAGGGCAGTGACAGGCTTTAGTATGGCAAACCCATTGCAGAAAATCCTTAAAAACTGATTCAGTCGACAGTTCCTTCTGCAGAAACAACAGCACACAGATAGTCACTTGTGCTGTGGTCTCACTGGTTGCCTGCCTGCTAGCAACATCAGAGAAAGGCCTGATGCCTGAGCAGCCTACAGCTCCTCCTCTGAAATTCCCTACAAGACTCTGCCTGCATGGGGGCTCAGTTTAAGATTGTATGTCCAGCACACACAGAGAGGGTGACAAAGACCTTGGCTCTCGGGAGCAGCTGAAGCAGGGAGCTGAGGACACAGCTGCCAGAAGCACAGCAGCTCCCCTACACCCAGGGAATGCAAAGCCCCTGAGCAATGCCCCCATGTGCTGCCTGCACCCCACGTGTGTGTTTTTTTCTCCAGCACCTTCTGCTTGACAAGTCTGTTTCTGCTCAGTTCCCAGCTCTGGCAGAGTCTGGGATTTAGGTGCTGAGGATCACAGGGTAGAGAACACTTAAACTGTAATGCGCCACAGGTTGAGGAGTACAGCAGAACGACTTGTGGTGCTTAATATGAAGTCTGACCATTTACATGTTCAGGAGTGTGCTTGAGTTCAAGAAACAGCAGGTAATTCATGTAGGAATTTTCACCTCCTAACACCCTCTGCCATATGACGGTGATGGGAATTTCTGCAAAATGCCAGCAGCCACAACTGTTACCCTATGTGTCATTTTTTCATCCTTCCTTTCTTTAGCAGCTGCAAAGAAAAAAAAAACAAACAGCATATAGGAGTAACTGTACCTCATTGTATCTGTATGCAGTACTCTTGGGTCGCATTCACTTCCTTTTGTGTCCTGGCAGCTCTTTGAGGCATCACATTTGAAACTTGCCCAGAGGCTGCTGGAGTGAACAGTGACAGCAAACAGATCTATTTCCCAGGAGGGAAAATGCACAACTTCCCCTCTGCAACATCCCCAGTTCTTCTAAAAACAGGATGAGAGTCAGGATGCAGAAGCCTAAGTTCAGGGGACTGGGTTTAACCTGGATTTCCTGGCAAACATGCAAAGCTCATCAGTCTGTCATGTAGACTTGAATGCTCAAAAATGGGAACAAGCTAAAAGTTGGATTACATTGTTTTAAATGCTCTGTTTACAATTATGAGAAAACCCTGCTCAGTCCCCCTGCCTGAGTAAACTTCCTTGGGGTGTTGCCATCACTTGGAAATAATAGTGATTGTATACACAATACATCCCCAGATCAACATGGTATGGAGACAAAGAAGCAATAATAAGGTCTGAGAACACATTTATTGCATATTTGCTACACTGATGATTCTTCTAGCAAAAGCAGAAGTCAATTTGTCTATACAAGAACACCTACAGATGCGAGATTTTTGATTAAAATTAATATTATCACTGCTGAAGCTGTCGTTGCCACTTCACTGAAGGCACACAGAATCTGTAAAGTTACACTAGCACCACAACTGCAGTTTAAGATGGGAATCTTGGAAAGGGCAGTGGAAAATGAATTTAATTATTAAGAGAGGAAAGCTACAAACATCTCATTCCATGCTTTGCATGACTTGTTGAATATTATATGACTCTGAGGTCTGCCTAGTTGTTCCAATTTACAGAAGAAACTCCAGTATGGTCAAAAAACTTAGAGCAATTGTGAGGCAAAGCTTGAACAAACATGACTTTGTTTTCTGTTGTTTACAGATAGCTTTTCAGGCCACATCAGTACCCTTAATGTTACTCACATAAATCTGAGGCAGCACATAAATCTACAGCAAAGATTCTTCTCCTTTTGTGAGAACCAATTGAATGAAAAAAAACCTTTGGCAGGGCATTTATAATGCACAGAGCAGGTTTATATGTGCAGGGTTTTTTGTAGCTTCACCTAATTAACAGGGACAGAGTTGTCAGCAACAGAGGAAGGTAGCATTTCCCCAAAACATCTTTTGGAGAGACAATGACTTGAAGTGACAAACATTTCTGCCTTTAGGCTCCTCCAGCCCCTTTTGCCTCCCTCCAGTCACTACGGCTGCTCTTCTGTGTTACAGCACAGCACATCACCCACTACACAGATACTTGTTGAGCAACTTGCTGGACTGATGGCACCGACTGATTCAACACTGGCTTTGAACAGACTGGGCAGCAGGCTTAGTAAGACTCAAGGCAAGACTGAACATACATTGCTTGTCCACACAAACAGGATTTTTTCCTACCACGTAGTAATCTGCTTTCAGTGTGGTGTACAGTGGTGCCTGTCAGGGTCTCCCTTCATTTGCACCAAAGGAAAACTAAACCAAATTAAAACTAGCACAGCTTCCACCACATTCCCTCAAAGCCTCTTTCTGCCTCAGCTCTGGCAAATTAAACAACCATCCAGGTGACTTATTTTAAGACTTTATATCTTGGTAGTTAAAATCTGTGGGGCATGCAGGCAGCAGTGCTGGGCAAGGAAGCTTCTAACAGTGACCATGTTCCAGCTGGCTGGAACACTCTCTCCTCTCCATCCCAGCACAGGTTTTTCCTTGGGAAAAACTTCATGAAGCAACCTGCTCAGAACACCAGACCAGAAACAACCCTCCTCACCTCCCCCTGAGAAACTGTTGGTATTTTCAACATACAGAAATGCAAGCAGGCTTGGCCAAGTTTTACTTTGAGTACTCACAACAACAGATTTTTCAGCCCCTAAAATATGAAGGGCTATTTTGGGACAAATCTTTCCTTTTGCTTCCCAAATCCCTTTGTGAATATGAAAAACCAGTACATGTCTGCATCAAGTTTCAGGTTTGGCAAACTGGAGTCTCATTACAACAAAAGAAGTCTTGCAAAAGGTTTACCCCAGATCTTCATGCAGCATTAAGGGGCCACAAAAGCAGTGTTCCCCTGTCTGGGGGACAGTGCTCAAACAGTAAATTTAGATGAAAGACATGAACTAAACACTGAACCTCAAAAAACCCCTCCAGAGCAAACAAGCCATCCTCCCCTAACAAACATCAAACTCAACATGTTAGTAACAAGTACAGACATATCAGATGGACTTGAAGTAGTAATTTTCCTTGATCAATTTTATAAACTCTGACTCCCTGAAAGAGGCATTCCTGTGACAATTCAGCCCTGCAAGCCAGAGGAATGGAGCCAGCAGTGGAGGGGCAGGCTGTCACTAACAGGCACAGGCATGGGTAATTTCAGTTTCAAATAATTTGTATGGTATTGAGTAGATATAATTTATTCCTTTCAACACCTTGCTCAATTGGCATGCATCACATTGCCTTGTTTCTTATTGCCCAAATATTTTACACAACCTCGTGCCTGTTTCATATATCTGATCAGCTTAATAACACACAAGTTTCAGCTGAGAGACAAATCCTCAAACAGGACACTTCCATTCTTGAAAGGTCCACAGAAATCACAGGTTCCTTCTATATGAGCTAAGATAATAAATTTAATTTCCTTTCAGTGAAGTAAATCGGCTCTTTCCGAACAGAGCTGTTTCAAACCAGAGATGTTTTTGCAGACAGTGTCTTCCCACTCAGTTACTTGTGGTACAACATCTACACAGACACATTTGAAGAAACTGGCCAGAACTTGCAAGAGGAGTTCATGCCAAATAGTGTGCTGTCCTCCTCTGAGATCTTTATCTCATTGTTACCTGAGGTGGGATGATGTTATTTACCAATGGGCAAAGTGGTGCTTTGAGACAGACAGAAGAGTATTATGATTATAGGATAACCTTGAAGGATTACTTTCCAGATTACAGTTCTCAGTGTTTCCATTCATTTGGCAGTCCTGGTTTGATTATGTTAGACAGGGAGGTATCCCTAAAGAAAACTTCTCCATGTTTCAATATCTGAAGCACCACTTCTAAATTCTAAGCTTTCAAGGCCTTTTCTGTTAAAAGCATGTAACATGGAGGCAGTGATGGTACCTAAGGTAAAATTCATCTTATTTGTCTTCAGTTGTTTTGAAAATGAGTATTCACTTCAAGCACACCACCACTGCTTTCTCTGTGAGCAATTAAGAGAGACAAGGCACCTCTAAAGGATAATTTATCACTTTCCAAGATCTTCAGCATGAATCAGCTTTCACACAGTCCCACAAGAAGCTCCTAGGCAGCTGTTCCCTACCATACATCTGACTTTAACTCGGCCAGTGCTCAGGCAAGTCCAATACCCTATATCCACTGTAAGTCCCTCTGGGACTACCACTTCTCCTGAAATACCAAGGGCAGCTACAGTCCAATTTTGAATCACTAGAAGATACTCAAATGTGGGACAGTAAAACCTTATAGAAGTGTATCACATCATAATAGGATTCCACATACCCTCTCTGAACCATTCCAGCTGGCACTGCCCCACAACGTGCAGGCAATTGGAAATGTGGTGTCAGATGTCTTCATGCACTGCTGCACATTACCCATAGCAGTTGGGATCTAAGATCTTGGGATCAAAGGAAGAAGGCCCAGAAAACAAGCACATCCATTGCAGCAGGAGGTGACAGTAAACAGAAATCCTCTGAGTCCTCACAGAGAGGTTTTTATTAAGGACTGCTAAAATTAAAGCTCCTTTTAACTTGTTTTTAAATACTCCATTCCCCTGGCACCTTCAAAAGAATAGCTACAAAACCCAGGAGTGCACAGGAAAAGGAAAGTTGTTGAAGTTTGCAACTCTTCCTCCCCCTCTCTTATCTCTTTTTGGCTGCATTTAGGTCTAGTCACAGAAAGTTATTTTTTAAGTAGGTTTACATTGCAGAGAACATGAAATCAGTGTTGTTCCTTAAAAAAAACCCAAGTATGTCTGCACACCTCGAGTGTTCACAGAGGAGAGAAAAAGATAACCTTCTCTTAATCTAAAAAACCCAAAATAATAAAAGGCAAAAAGAGAACAAGAGAAGAAACAGGTTCCAAAATGGGTTTCATTACTAGCTGCTGTATCTGAAACCTTGAAACACCAATGAAATCTAAAATGAATTTACTTCAAGGAAAATTTCACCTCCCTCCTTTCTCACCTCCTATGCCTTTCACTTACTTTCTTTCGCTGTCGGGTGTTGATGCTGTGCTGCTGAGACCAAGTGACTCCTGCAAGAGAAGACACATGGTAGTGAGAGCAGACATGAGAGCAGCCTTTCCCCAACTTATGCAGAATATCAAATTAAAGAGCAAACAAACAATAATGGATGATCAAAATCAAAGTGCTAACCTCAATCTGGGATCGCAGCTGTAGAGATGTGGGGCTGGCATCAGGTTTCTCCTAAAACAGAACAGATGTCAGGTTAGTGATACACCCAAACAATGGAAAGAAGAAATCTGAAGGGGAGTGAAAGGGAAGAAGAATCAGAAGAGAACCAAGGACTACCTCCAAGCCATTCAAATGGGAAACATTAAGCTCTCCAGAAGGAAACACTTTCACAATAAACTCTAGAATACTCCAGTAAAACAGCTAATACCATCCTTATCACTGGAGAATATAGAAAAAGGTAAAATTTCCAGACAGAAGTGGTTAAAACAAAATAGAAAGCAGAATGTGTTATTTTCATTAGATTTTTACACATTTTTTAAGAGAAATTCAAGGACAATTTTCCAAAAGTTGCTTTCAAGAAGAACAGACTGTGAAAACCTGGCATTAAAAGAGCACTCCCTGAGCTAAAACTACTGAAAAGATTCAGCTACATTTGGGCAAGTTTCTTGCATGTAAATTTGTCAGCAGGACTGGATTGGTATCACCTGCCATCAAATATCTAGCATATAACCATCTGCTCCAGAACCTGGTCATCCAGGGGCCTTTGCAGTCAACGGAGAGAGACAGAAACTCTTACAGAACAACTCACCTGACGGGTTTCAGCTGCCTCAAGTTAGATGAGGCCAGTCCCACTGGTGGTATCTAATTTAAGACTTCAAGCCAGCTGCCTAAGGGGCATGTACTATTAACAACTAGTCTAGCTCAAGTCAGTGGGAAAACTCCAATCAGAATGGAGAAAGAAATTATAGTTTTTAGTCTGAGAACTACACTTTGCTGATGGATCTGCATGTGAAACCATGGGGGAACCTACTTATGGTTAGTTTATTCTCAGCCAGTCCTACCCCTAGTGAAGTTATTGCAAAGTAGTACTTTAAATTGAAAAGTCATTATAGCTGAATAAGCAACCACAAGAGTATACACACATGCTCCAAAAAATGAAAAGGACATGGATTTATTTCTCACTACTGGAGGTCTGTCTGTTCACACATTCCTCTGCCTAGATGTAAATCTCTATCTCTATGAAACTGTACTTCCTATGCCCTTTGTTTGCAGAAAGAGTGACAAAACATTCTTAAGATTTAACACAAAAAAAGAAAACCAGACACAGTTTTCTGGAAAAGCAGCCTTTTAATGCTAAACAGGAAATGACCATTGACTGTCACAAAGCAGAGCTGGATTAGTCCCCCCAGAAAGGTTGTAAGATCGAGAGTAGAGAGGAACCTATTTGGCTACCACACAAAAGAGTTGGTTTGCACTTCTGGCTGTGGCATCCAGCAGGGCATAGGACAGCTCATGGCCATATACTTGCTAACAAACAAGGCTGACACAGGGTCATTGCCCAACTGGGGGAATTTTGCCTTGACCATGCAAGGTCTGCATATCTCCTTCTACTGATTTTATATCACAGAAAGGGAACTGAAGTCCTTGACTGGAAGTCAGCATGAAAAGGCGACCACATTCGCTTCCTGACAGATCCAATCCCTTTAGTCAAGCAGAAGCTGGACCAAGCCCAGGGAAATTCCACAGATGTTCACAGATCAGGAAAGTGAAATTAACTCTTTGGCACAAGACATCCCTCTCTTTATTAGCTCTGTCAAAATGGAATCCAAATAAGTTTTGCATCTGGAAAAGGCTGCAGGCGCATTGCTGCGAATCTTCCTGGGGCACTCTCCCACCCCCTCCTAGCAGTCTGCAAGGAGGGAGGGAAAGACAAGCCCCATGCTCTAAACTCTTCTTGTTCATGAGTGACTCATTTGTCCACATGCTGCCACACAGGTGAAAAAGGGAGATTTTATCAGTTGTTCCATCTTAAGGTTTCATGTAGTCAGGCAGGAGAATCCACTGTTTTACCACCATGCCTTTAGACCCCTGATGATTTATCTGCTGCTTAAAAGAGTCACACACTGCAAATGTTACTTTTAAATTTTTTTAAAAAAATATACCAGCTTTTTAAAACAATCGTTTACAAGATGCTACATGGCTGCCCAAGGCTTTATAGCAGTCTTTTGCTCCAGCAGTTGTGCATGAAGGTGGATCCTGAAATTGCAATTAGATGGAAAGTTATTACTTTCAGCATGAAACTATTCATCTGAATAGCCAGCTGCAAAACCTATGTAACAAAATCCTAAAAAAACCCTCACTGTATATGCCTTCTTTCTTCTTATTTACTGTCAAGCCCACCCTATTAGAATAAGAACAGTTTTATAGCATCAAGATGACTGTGGAGAACAGAAGGACAACTCTCCTTTCCCCTCCCTCCTCTAAAGCTCTACTTTGTAATACTATAATGCAAAACACCTGATGGTCCTTTGTTGTTTTGCTTCATATACCCACCTGTCTTTCCAGCTGAACAGTAATTTTCCTATTGCAATTAGACAAGAAACCAAAGAAAAATACTTAGGCAAACACTACTCTTGACTGAACTTCTGGCACAGATCTATAAGCAGATCACAAAACTTCCATCAGCTCTGAGAGACTCTATTTATTTAGGTTAAAATCCAGTAAACCTCACATTGAAATCCACAGGTTGTGCTGACTTTAATCCAGCAGGATCAAGAACTTTTTTTTTTTTTTAATACCAAGGGCTAATTCTAGAAGGTTGAGTAAATGTTGAACTATTGGCACACTCTCAGACATGCTATAACATCTATTCAAAAATATTTTTGAAGATATTAATTTTGTGAGAGTGTATTTTTCACCCTTCTGAACCAAATTTAAAAATCAAATAGAAGAGAGCTCAGGTTTATAGAAACAGCCACTGCAGTAACAGACATCCCTAGCTTGCATTTCCAGGACTGGACCATTTGTCTAGACCATTTCTGGTCTAGACAAAGGAGGTATCAGTTTGATGGTCATTTTCTGTCCTAGCAGACAGAAATAGCTGCCCTAAATAACTGCCCTCATGTGCCCATGAAGCTTGTCTGAGGCAGACCAGACATTCAAGACACTTAAATACTCGGTTTGCCTAAGTCACCAGTCCTGTACTCAGACAGTGTCAATGTAAATAGCACATGATAATCATAGCAAATAACATCTGAAGATTCTGAAGAAATTGGGATATTAATAAATTGTTTCCAACCCCCATGGAACAGATAAGAGGGATGGCAAACAGTGGCTTAGTACCAGCTTGATAAGCTCCCATTGAGGTCCAAGATTAGTGCAGCACAGCATCTCAAAATACCAATAATAAGCCACAGAAACTGGGTTAAAATTAGTAATGCTAAGATCCTGCAGAGCAAAGCCCACTGAATTTAAACTAGCATCACCAAGCCACCTATCGCTTATTTAAAATAATCTCAACTTGTGGTAACATTTTGTTCTCCCAGCCTTTAAGCCATATTCTTACCAGTCCTATTTCCTTCCTGTCTTTTTCTTTACTCAAAGCCATCAAGAGGACGACTGGAGGATGAGGCCCCAGGGTTCTGGCTGAAGCTGTGATCCAGCAACCGGAGTAAGGGAAGGTCCACAGGCCTCAAACTTCCTAGGCACTGCCTGGCATCACCAGCCTTTCTGTACTGCTGGTGTTGCAGAAAGGAACTCTGAAGATGAACTGCAAAGGCTTGGGAGCTCTGATGCAGAAGTGCAAATCACCAAAGTGCTTTTTACAAATCTCACATTTTGGAAGCAAATGTGAGTTCTAAGCTTAACAAGCAGTACTTGGGGCTTCCTGCAAGCCTTAAGTTGTTTGCCCCAGGGCTCAAGAAAGAAGCTTCCTTCACAGGTAGCTTTTCTGCTTACTGTGGACACTGTGTGATTTGATTTTTTTGGATACAATTTATTTTCAAATAACTGCAGGCTTCTAAATAGTGTGATTTTGGTTTTATATACTACCTTCCATCTTGAAAACAGCTTTACAGTAATTTATGAGCTAAGTCTGAAAAGCACGTATAGGTAGAAAGAACAAAGCACAAAATACATGGTGATAACTTCAGTTCAGTTGCTCTGTATGTAAGGTAACAGATAAGGGATATTGCCTATCTGAAGGTGTTGCTGTTCTGCTCATGAAATACACAAGCATGGAGAGAAAAACACCCAAAAGAAAACCTCAGTACTGAGGACAGGACTCACATGTGCTAGGAGAAATGCGGAAATTTAAATTACCTAATTTTCATTTATGCACCACACCACAGCTTGGTCAGTTTAGGAAATTATATTCATTGAATTAATCTGTTCTAATTAGAATTTCATGAACCTCTTCAGTTTCTGCCACTGGAGCTGTGTCCATATGAATTATAAATTTAAACACTCCTCTGCAGATCCCAAGACAGAATTAATCTCACTGTACAGACAGTAACTGTGCAAAGTGGAAATTAGCTGAATGGTGGGAAAATTCTGTGGCATAACCAAAACAAAAAAAGATGGCTAAAATGCTCATACATTAAAAAAATAATTATGAAACTATTTCAGCAGGTGTAAATAACCTGCAGCAGCAAACTTCTGAGAGAAAATTCTGCCATTCTCTTCCCAAAAATATTTTTCCTGTTTGCTCTGATCATGGACTACATGTTCTAGTCTAGCTCCTGAAATGATTAAAAAAGCTACATCTGAACGACAGACAGAGTGCTGAAGGTCTCCAAGAACTTGTTTTACTTCAAAAGCAATTGTTCTGCCTCGAGTCTTCCACTACACACAATATTTCAGCCTCTGCAGAGGTTCTGGAGAAGAAGGGAAGCCCCTATGCAGGGACAGGGCAGGTACACATGTGAGTAACAGAAATTGCCTTCAAGTCACTAGCTATGGGTCACAGGCCAAAATAAAGAAATAAAGATGCATCCCTGTGACAGCCACCTCAGCAAGTGTTTGAGGTAATTAGCCAGCTCAGCAAATTTCTGGTGGTACATATTATTAAAAGTCTCATTTTGAGACTCACACTGCAACCTCTGGACCATCATCTTAGCTGTTTCAGTGAAGAGTGAAAGCTTTCTGCTCCGTTACTCTTGCACATCAGAGCCAGAGCTGACAAACACCACATGATAACATCCTGCAGCAGTGGCAAACTCTGGATCAAGGGAATGACCTATATGAGGGGGAGTGGTTAAAAAAATGGGATTTCAAACAATGAATAGTTCTACACATGAAATAACAGATTAAGTGTCTCAGTGCCTCATACAGCACTGCAGACATAGGTAAACACTTAGCTTAACTACTGATGAAATGTAGCTTCAGAGAGAGCATGCTGCTACAGTATTCACATGACTACTTTTAGTATTAATTAGGGAAGAAAAATCCTGCCTCTCAGCTTGAGTGAAATGCTGGAATCTATCGAACAGAACACGTCACGGGGAGAAGCATTTGACACTCTCCTCTCTGCTAACAATAAAAGCAGAAGGGGGGTTTTGTCCATCTCAAATACATTGCATTCAACACTAAGGCTGGAAGCCACAGGGGCTGAAAAACATTCCATGATGATTCTGAAAAGCATAATTTATTAGCAGTTATTAAGAAACTGCAGCTTTTGTAAAGCTCTGTTAACAATGAGAAGCAAGGCAATGCTAACTCATAAATCCACTTGTAAAAAATGAGCTGAAGCCAGTGAAATTACAACACAAAGACAAAAAAACAGCAACAATGGGCTACAGGAAGGAAAAGTCGATATGGAAATACAGCATTCTGCTGTGGGAAAATCAAATACCTTCTAATCAATTTTCCAAACAAGATGAAGCAAGCAGAGAACTATGGTAGCTCTCTCTGTCCTAAAACCATATTAATACAAAGGTGTATAAACGTGATGGGAACACAGCAGGACTTTGGTTGATGTATTTTACACCCATTACTCAAACAGCAAAACAGTAAAGAGCTCTTGTGCTGGCATACCAGGCTCTTCCTGGTATTAAATAGGGCCAGTGAGACCTGCCATTTTCGCCTAAAACTCCTTAGGTCTGTCAGCATACAACTTCTATTGGACATGTAAGGCCAAAAAGAAGTTTTGGAAAGTGAAATAATGATGGAAAACACTGTGAAAGAAGTGGGTTTCCAGGGAGGACTTAAAGACAGACAAACTGGATCCTAGCTTGAGCCATGACTGAACCAATTTTCATTCTAGTGATTTTAATTTTTAGTTAAGTCTCTTCTAAGTAGTTGCACTTACTAAAATTAATGGCATGTTTCTCAGAGTCTGCTTCTAGGACTGATAATGATCAGAGAATTGTATGCAGAACCAAGGCCACTGTTTGATTCTGAGACTCTTAAGCTCTGGAAAGCAAAAGGGAGGAAAGGGGTTACACCAGCAACGCTTCTTTGGGGAGGAGCAAACAAAACAAGTGACCAAACATGAACAAACGGAGTATTCCATCCCATATGCATCATAGTTTGCATAAATACTAAGAGGAGGGTAGACTTAGATTGGAAGCTAGGAAGAAGTTCTTCACCATGAGGGTAGGGAGACATTGGAACAGGCTGCCCAGAGAGGTGGCAGAAGCCCCATTCCTAGAAGTTTTTAAGGCCAGGTTGGACAGGGCTCTGAGCAACCTGATCTAGTGGGAGGTGTCCCTGCCCATGGCAGGGGAGTTGGAACTAGATGACGTTAAAGTTCCCTACCAACCCTGAAAATTCTATGATTCTATGATAAATTTGAGGGATCACAAGAGCCAAGTTTTAATTCATCCTTGGATGGAGTCCTGGGAGGATTTCCCCCATTTGTCTGCCTTCAGTGCTAATCTGTGCCCTCCTGAATCCATGTGTTCCTGCCTCCCGCTCCCATCTGCCACCAACTCCAGAAGCCCAGCTTGGGACTTTTCCAGAGCTGCCCTACTGACTCAGTGGTGACGTGAGCAGTACTGGGGGAAGGAGGGGAATGTGATATTGCCTTTGCATATAATGTAGGCATTCCCTTATTTTCCTTTTCATCACTACTGTTTCATTAATGCTGTGCAGTTTAGTTTCCAACCCCTAAGTCTCTTTCCCTTATTCTCTCCCCTTTGCCTCCAGCAGAGGGGTTAATAGAGAGCATCTGCCATTTGTTTAATTGATGTCCCAGTGTCACACTGTGACAAGATGTTCATGACATTGTGATCTTTCAGAGGCATGTGAAAAAAAATGCCAACACATCAAGAACGGTTAAATGCAAAGCTGGAGAGGGCTCAGGATGGGATGACGGGGAGGAAGGCATGAGGCAAAGCCCAACCAGACACTGCCCAAGGCAAAGGGCCCCTTTTTGCACAGGAGCTGACAATGGGCCTGGGGAAGAACTGCTGCCTGGTTTTGGCTTGTGGGAAAATAACCGAAGGAGGGGAGAAAGTAAATGAACAATAAAAAAATAGTTTGTTACAGAGTCCTCCAGAGCAGAAACAGCCTGGTCAGCCAAGTACAGACTCCTCACCCAGTTGCTGCCCCCCCCCCCCCGGCAAGGAGTGCTATGGAGGTGTGTGGGTACCTCAGTTTCAGTCTGCACCTGGACCAATAATCTCAAATAATTAGGAAGTCAGCACCTTATCATCCCCAGGAAACTTTTGCAGCTGTGTTACAAGACTTTTCAACCAGCCATACCATGCAAACACAGGCTAACAACACAAGTATGTTGTATTTGTATTGATACTGTATCTGTGCACCTAGAGGCCTATATCCATGCCCCCAGCTCATGAAATTTCAGATGATTTATATTGCAAATGAATAGAAGCCTTTGCACTAAATCAATCAATATGTTCAAGGCTTAGCAATTCTTATGATACAAATTGTTATTCTAACACTAATTTTTACAAGTACATTTACCTTTCACAACACCATTTATTGTGCTCCGTGACATGAAAAAACTACATCATTTTGACTTTATGTTGTGCCAAACAATAAGCTACCAATGAATTATTCAGAAGATCTATAGCAGAAAACTCAAACTACAGTTGACTTGGAGTTATTAAGGCCTTAAAATCCCTGGTGAAATTCAGGAGTAAGTAAATCAGAACAAAGCACTACTCATTAAGAAATCCATGAAGCTGTTGTTTTTTTTTTATGTTACCACAGATGCATGGGGTACCCCTCATTTCAGGGAAAAAAAAGCCAAACAACTTTGCATTGATTCCATTTCATTCCAGGAAAGCAGTGATTTGTTTGTTAAAAAAGGAAACTGATAAAAAGTTACAAAAATTATCTAGTGGAAAGCAAAGGATATTTTAGTTTGAAAAATTTCTCTCCACTTAAAATTTTTTCTAATTTCTTTCAAGATGATAACGTGCAATGTATTTTGTGTCAGGAACCTCCATTGTTATGTTCATTGCAATGTGCAGGCTGGCTATAAAAAATAAAGATAGTTCTCTACATCTTGTGTATTTGAGATACCACACATTACAGAGAATCAAAACCCAAACACATACAAAATACCTCCACCTAGTCCTTTTAGATCTTTCAACTGCAGTAGGCAAAAATCAAAATTCAGAACTTGATAGCATTATGGGCAGAGGAAGAAAATGACGAATTAATGTTAAATCCAGTGTCACCCTTTTTTCTACAACTGCCACCCTTCAGTCTGTCTGTTCTTGCTACCAAACCATACGCTTCAGAGCTCATGAACTCCTCTTGGCTTCATATGCTCATATGCCTCCAGGAAAATCTACACCTATATCCAAGTTTCCAGTTTTAAAGTCTTGTTACCCCTTGCTGTTTTTTTGTTCGTTTGGGTTTTATTTGCTTGTTTCTTGTTTTCGTTTTTTACCTTTTAAATGTGAAATTGAAGCTTTCAGAACAGGACTAAAATATTTGTTTAATTAATCTACCAGATTTAAGAATTTCTAGCGCCCAGCACCACATTTCTGAAACTTTTAGTGCTTCTGTCAAGAAATGGATTTTGCTTTTTAATTTTTTAGAGTAATTAAAGAATCCAGAAGAAAACAGAAAAGAGAAAACCACATTGTCCTACATCCTCAACAAGTAGTCTTATCATGTGGCTATGCCTACATGCACATTTACAGGCTTTCTCCTTTTTCCATGAAGAAATTCCGTCTCCCGGTTCAGCCTTTTCTACAAAAAGAATTATGTCAAAACTTTAAACATTTGGGCAAAATGGATTCTTACTTTCCAATTGGCAGTAAAATTGTACCTCTTTTTTTCTCGTTCAGAGATTAAAACCACCAGCAGTTGAAAGCTTGGAAACTGCAGACATCCTGAACTCAGGTCTTCCTTGGCAGAAAGCCTTGGAGCCCTAGCTTTCAATCCATCTATTCTCAGAGGTTTAGACTTGTTAGGCCTTTTCTGCTGATTAGCACTTTTAAAAGTGCTTTTTTAGTGGTTTTAATCCAGTTTAGTTCCCCTTTAGTGACTCCTATGTTCATTATTTCATGAGGAGACCCCAGCCAGAAAGCTGCAACAACAGGGTACGATATGCTGTGTATCTAATCCCTTCTGACCATGGAGGCTTGGTGGGGTTTGACACACACTTCAGCTGCTCTGACAGTGGCAATACAAGGAACACAGATGAGAAAAGATCTTGAAAAAACTTTCTGTCAGACAAACTTGTGTCATCATAGAAGGAATTGATTCTTCGTTAACATTTTTTTATTGTAATAAGCAAATTCTAAGAAACAGTTTCTCTAAGAATCCTTTTCAAGACACACTTGAAGCAAGAAAGAAACTGGTCATACTGGGAAGTTTTATGGGTTGGTTTTCTTTTTGTTTGTTTGGGGGTTTTTTTGTTTATTTTTTTTTACATCCGACTTTTGTAACCACTTGAAAAGCAGAATCAACATCTAACTTTCTAATTTGAAATCAAACTGGTTTTGTTTACTGTGTAGGTATGTGAAACTGAACACCTGAAAATTAATATGGATAATATGAATTCATTCCCTAGAGGTAGGCACTGAACTGCTGGCTCTCAGCCTGGATAGACACACTCCAGGAATGTGAGGGGGTGAGGGCAGAAAGACAAGAGTGGCTAGTTGGATGCTAACTTCAAAGTCTCCTAGAAAGTGAGGGAGAAATTAATTTCTTGAACAAGAGAACCAAAACCAAATTAACCATATTAATGCAAAAAAAAGCTAGCCTGTAAACTGCTAGTCTGTATTTATATATCCTCCCTGGTATAAAAACTGCCTTGCATAGAAACTTGAATTAGCCATTCTCCCTTTCCCTTTGAAACTGAAAACCTGTATTTGATGGATGCTTTGGGGCAGATCCTTACTCGTTTAAATCTTTGTCATTGACCATCACATAAGGATTATTATCAAACTGAATTTCAGTCAACCCTGAGGCACTGTATTGCATTATTTTAGGCCCAAAGACAACACGCATGGTTATTCCAATCAGAGGAAAAAATTACTTTTGAAGGCTATTTTACCATTTAGCTCAACTCTGTGTATTTACAAAGATGACATACAGTACTCTTGTTTGAGAATATTAAATAGTAATTATTGCCTTCTACACATTAATGATAGAAATCTGTATCTACACAACTACTGAAATATTCTTCATTTTTTATTCATATTTAAAGTAAGACTGGACTAGAAACTCCTATGCTGTAGATGCAGTCGTTAACAGTGATGTTGCAGCAAGTGGAAGCCGTGCTCTGTGGGATTACTGCTGCAGCAAGTCTTGCTTTAAAGGTTAATGATGCGACAGTGACATCTGACAGCTTCAGTAGTGATCAGCACAACTGCTGGTAAGGAGTTAAATTAAAGGCTTCAATCATGCCATTAACAGCTCTTGATATTGGGCCCATTTCCAGCCCAGCTGCAAAGCTCCAGCCAGTTTTTTCAAAGCTCAGCTGTTCTGAAAGGGCATAAGTGGTCTCCTGCCACAGTAACAAGCACTTGAGACAGAAGGTGAGTTTTGCTCTGGCACACAAGAACCAGACAGCAGAAAAGTGGTTAATACAGGTTTCAGTGATTCTTACATTCAAAGGGCAACAAATCTGAATTGTGAGGATATATGAAACAGCTGTAAAACACCCATCCTTTCCTGTTTTCCAAAGCAGGAGGCTAAGAGTTTTTCCTTCGGGGAAGGACAGTGGGAACCAGAAGAACCCTCTTCCCAGGGCCTAAACAGGCTCCAGGTGAGATCAGGCTTGTGCAATCCCTAGAGCTGACTCTGCTCCCTAAGCCCAGGGGCATCACACTGCTTTCAGGCTAGTTTGCTTTGCCTTGTGGTGTTTTTATGCAGAATGGCAGCTATCCCATCACAGACTGAGTCTGGATCTTTTCCAAACAAAAGGCCAAACGCTGAACGATGAGATAACCTAGTACCAGGAATTTCTGGGGAGAAGAAATAATTACAACACTGCAACATGCTGTTTACAGAGAAAGCATTTGAACCTCAGCAGCCATCCTCTAGTAATCACAAAAACCTCAGAGTTGTGGACTCTGCAACTGTTCTCTAGAGAATTAAGAGTGCTCCAGTATAGCCTCACAAATGATCTTCTCATGTAACATTTTCTCCCTGAGCAGTTAGACCAAATACTCACAATTCATCTGCTTGGACCATTTTATTCCTGAAGTGGCAACTGCAATGAGCTTCTTTCCAAGTTCTACTTGCAATTTCATCCTTTCTCTCCACCAGTTTGGGTCACACTTGACTTTAGGAAGGACGCAGAGAACTGGCAATGCAAAACCAAATGAAACACAAACGTAGAGCAGCCTGGCACTCCAAGAGCCACCTACAATTTTTAGTGACGTACTGTGTATGAGTAACACGTACTTTATGTCAGCAAAACCTGTAGAGCTTTTCATTCCCTCATGCACCCTTTTATTCACGCTGTCTACCAGCACCTTTGCAAACAGTACTAACACAGCGTGCAGGCACTGCAGCAGCACAGAACTTGGCCATAATTTACAGGGATACCACGACCAGCCAGGTAAAACCAGTGAACTGAGTATGCCTCATCTGTACTGCTGCAGAGGAGCTTCAGCCCTCCTCATGCCTTAGCAGAACTGTAAAGCTGAATAGTTGGAAGGAGGTCACTTGCAGCTGTAAATGCAAGAAATGTCTCTGTAACCCCAGAGGCCAGCTAGAGCAAGCATGCTCCACATTAAGCCCAGCTGACTGAAGAGTAACATAAAGGCCATATTTTAGCATCTTGCAGCAGAAACTTGGGGCTTCATCATGACTCCTGCTTCACATAACTAAGCTTTCTTAGTCATCTTTTAAACAGGTGTGTATGACAAACGGAAACAGACCAAAACCAACCAACCAACAATCCAGGGGATAAATGAAATATTATGAGCAATCAAGTAACAAGACTACAAGCGACAAAGAAAATATTGACAGCTGGGACACATGTCGGGTAAGAGAACAAGTAATGCAGATTGCACAATGCAGTCCTCAAGGTAAGAAGTGTTGAGCCAGATCTCAGCCTGGAGATATATAAATAATCAGCAAAACAATTAAAACCCCCAAACAATGATACAAACTCCTCAAAAAGAAAGACAGTAGCAAAGATACAAAAGAAACATAACTCACAAGGATCTAGTAAATCAGATCTACAAGTCCAGAGACCCTGGTGCCTCTTAACATTAGAGTATTGCTATGAGTGATACTAACTCTCAGTTTCAGTCTAAACCACATGGCAGTCAAAAGCATTAGACTGGGGAAAAAAAATAAATCTATTGAAGTAAAATAATTTCAGTTAATAATTTGCTGCCAAGTACTTTCAATGCTGCTTTGTCATTGCTGGCAAGCCCATGGAGCAAGCTCGCTGTGAGCTGCCTGCCTGCAACAAGCAAAGGGTTTGCTGTGGGAAGGGAGTGTTCTGTGTCTTGTCTCCTCTTCCCTCCAGCAAATATAAATTACACACTCAAAACCCAGTGAACAAATGACCAAACAACCTGTCTTTGCAAATGTCTTTGTGTAAGCACTGTGACTCAGTTTGCTGGTAGGCCCTCCAACTAAATTCATTTACTGTGGTAAGGAAAATCTGAGCGAAGTAAAAGTTAAGCTGTACAAACACCTGCAAGAGTTTCTAAATGCCTGGCTTTTTTTCAGCCAAGACCTGCTTGTTTGGGCAGGTGCTGCCACTGTAATGGGAGTGTCCACGGTACAAATTCCTCTGCTCAGCTGTCTTCAGAAGGGAAAGCTGCCCTGGCTTCTTGGAAACAAGTCTGCTCTAATAGCAACAGCAACTAAACATCGTTATTGAAAGCTTTAGGTTTTTTCTGCTCAAACTATCCTTAGTATCTTAGGTTATTTTCCAGGCTATGGTCCCAACAGAGTTCAGTTACAGCAGCCTGAGGCTCTCATCAGTGCCTACACCATTTCTTTAGAAGTTCTTCTTGTTTCAAATCTAACTGTAGTACAAACTGCACCTCAATAATATTTCTTGTCTCTTACTGAAGGTCATGTGCAATGTGTGAATAAGTGCATGCCAATGGATACAAAATGGGTTTTCAATTACACAAGATTTTGTTAAAAACAAGCAAAATAAAAATAGTACATTAGTAGCTGAAAGTACAGAAAAATATCCCATTTCCTACATTAGTCTTTCGTGGATACCAACAGGCTCTGGTATACAAGTTACATGAAGTGAATCACATTAGGCTCAGGGGGCTATTTAAAGAAACTATGGCTTTATGTACATTACTGGCTTTCAAACCAAAAAGAGACAGTGCAGTTCATCAGCATCAAGCTATTTTCCCTGTCTTTCTAGTCTTCTCTTAATTTAGCTTAATCTATGATCATTCTAATATATATATTTTAATATTATCTTTCAGACAATTGACAGGTTTGGGCAACAAAGTATTGAACTACATGTCTGGCAACAATGATTATATGTTTAAACATTGGCATGTTTTTGCATGCTTTACTAGATGGAGTTCTGATCCCACAGGACAGGGTAGGCTGCAAGAAGAGGAAGAAGAAGTAAGAGAAGTCAATAAATAATACAGGATACCTTTATTTTTCATTGCACAGGGTTGCAGTTTCTACAGAAACTACAGCTTTCATGTTTCACGATGCACAAGCTGCAGTTTCTACACAACTGACCAAGCCTTTAGGGGACAGACAATCTTTTTAAGTCTGCAAAAAGACTAAACAACCACTCACTGTCCAAGCATAATAAGAGGCTTCTCTTTGTCAGTTCATCAGATCACAAGAGGAAAGAAGACAAAAGTGTGGAAACTGGTTGGAACTAGGAAAGAGTGGATGCTGCAACACTGACAGGGAGGTTACCTGAAGCCACTTTCATTATTTACCATTCCTCATAAATGCATGCAAACCCTCACTCCCAGCTACCCTCCTCACGCATTGAAATTCTCTGAGTGCTCTTATGACTGCAAAGGCAGGTGTAACAGAATGCCTTAGATGTCAGAGACCTATTGGAACTGCACTTCTGAGAGCAAGTGCCAAATCTGAACAAAACTGCAATGCCAAAACCATTTTCTGATTTGAAGCAATGCTTCAGAGAAGAAAAAAAGCTCTGAAAATCAATCTATCAACTGCTTGCTCTTAGTTTTTTTCCAATGTACAAAAATGCATGACAAGTATATATAATGGATCAGAGGCCTGCTTTCAAAGCACAAGTGCTCACTAGTACCTAAAAATGCCAAAACTTAAGTTTAAATAAGGTGAGAGCACTGATTTGCCGTGATCTTTATCTTCACACTTCTTAAAAAAACCAACGAAATTTCCTTCCACCTGTCAGCTTGAATTAGACAGTATTAATTACTTAAACTCAATTATTAGCCTTTTACATTAATAGTTCTGTTTGTTCTCTCCTTCAGTACCCTCCAGAACTAATTAAGAAGCAACTTTAAACACCACAAGACTGCACATTTCAGTAGGCATGGACTGAATGGATTCTCACAACTCTCTTCTGCAGCTGTCCTCCTTGATGAGGCCTTGAAGGGCCTGCAAATATTCAAAATGCTGCTACTGCTGTTTAGGTACTAAAATGTGAGGTTATCTCAGTAGATCACTGCCATTCCAGTCCCTTTGCTGGCAAGATATCTGCTGTAAAAACTGTTCTTCATGGCCTTTGCCTGTTTGCTACTAAATTAATCTGTTTTCTTTGCACGTCCTTGGCTTCTCTAGCACTGGTAAACGCTCGTCTTTTATACCATTCCTTTCTCTCATTTGAAGTCTCAGTGTTGGAGGACAAAAAGACATTCTGCAATTTTTTTTAAAAAAAGAAAAATGTTAGCTGGGCAGAATGAAAAATGAATGATCTATTTGCTTTAATATCTTTTAAAACAGTTTCTTGGTAGCTATAAATGTGCTTGCTTGTAATAATTATTTTCAACAAGCCTGAAACTAATGAAACTGTTTTGGTTAGCAGTCCATGCAAAATAGGAGGAGTTACAGAAAGAACACTGCAGGTTTAAAGGCTGGCATGCAAGGCTAATTTGAGTCCCTTTTTTCTTTTTCCAACTTCATTTCCCGTCTCTTCTAATTCTGTGCATGCTGCATGCCATAATTTTTCATGTCCTCCACACCAAGAAAACGGGAAGTGAAGTCTTCAAAGAGGAAAAAAGTCTTCTCTGCATATTTTGCGCTTTGTACTGCCTCAAGCAAAATACTTGTCTTTTTTTTTTTTTTTTTTAACTGTACACTCTCTTAGTCTCTATGGGACCTGCTCCCACGGGATTTTTCCTCAGCTACACACTTAGACAAGTGATTTATGTGGTGACCACGAAACACACAATGGATTGCTATTCCCAGGAAGAGAAAAACTAAACCAATACCCACTCAACCTTGAGACTATACCTCGTTCCACCAGGGCAGTCACTGGGTTCCTGTCTGATGTACTGCTTGTAGCACTTTGGACTCTCTTTTGTCTTGATGAAGAGCACATCAGCAGATCCATAGGAAAAACTGGGAATATAAAGCCGTGATGGTCCAAAGAGAACATGGCACAAGGCCCAAACACACAGGAGACTTCAGAAAATGGTGCTCTTTGGAAGGAAACAAGTTTAGACAAAATCATCAGTGCAGAGCTGATATATTTAGGCTATACTTGACATTATTCAGACTGCTGTGGTCTTCCAATGGACAGCAAGACTCATCTACTGCTCCTCCTACAATAAACCAGCTCAATGAAGCACTGAGTGACTCTATGGTAGGCTTATTCAGTGAGTCTACAAAGAAAAAAAATTCTCATTATTTCATGTGCTCTGGCTCCAGATGCTCTGAATGAGCATCTCTAGGACTTAGAAGCCTGAACTAGAATGACTATCAAATAAAAAAAGTAAAAGGTATGTATTACTGGCGCTTGCTCTGCCTCATATTGCCAAAATCCATAACATGCCTTCTACCAGTGCCCAAAGACAGCATAGAGAATTCTTCATTACAAAGATAAAAAGCTCATCCTCTGGGGGATGAGAATGCAAACAACAAAAAAACCAAAGCCACCACAAGTGCATCTCAAAAACTAAAGTTCTTCCCTTCTCACCTTCTGAGAACTCCATTCCAAAACCAGTAAGAGAGACATCTAGATATTAAAATGCTAATTCCCTCATCCAGTTCTGCTGCTGGCTTTCTGCATTATCTTAAGGGATTTACTTAAACCTTTGTGTCTCAATATATTCGTCTGCAAACAAGAATCCTTACCTACTGCATGGATTTGACAAAGTTTTTGTGAAGCTGCAAAAACACCTCAGAAAAACCATACAAAAGTGTGAAAAACTGGAATCACAGAGTACCATCTCCTTTTCTCAGTGCCCTACACTTGCAAACAGTCTCAACTCAGACTATGGGAGCACAGCTGGTTGGTTGCCCAAAGAGGACTCTGCTTACTGTCTAAGTGACCCATTTCCAAAACCAGCCTCAAAAAACATCAGTGACATGACTGTCTGAGAAAATAACCACATATCATTCTGTGACTGTCTCTCACTTAGCCCCAGACAACTCTCTTCTGTGTATGCAATGTTTCTGCCTTTGTATTTTTATTAGACTAGATTTTAATTACCCCTGAAGCCAGGGGTAACTATCTCTATGTGTCCAAGAAGGCAGAAAGAGACAATACAGAGAGGAGTTATTTTTACAAATAGCCTCTGTGAAAGCAGAGCTGGCAAAGGCCCCAGCAAACAGATAAAGTCCTGTTGAGAATAGGTTAAATAATTCACCCTACCTTATGTAACTGCATGGCTATTGGCAGGTCCTTAATTTTTAGAAATTGAAAACTCATTCTTCTCAATTTGCTCTGCTTTATTAAAAGCGTGTGTGCCAGGTTGAGATAATATCTCTCAGTGTTACAATTTTGATCTGTGCAGCAATTCCCCATTTTCTTTTTGTCAACCCTGGCTCCAAATCTGGATACACATAAACAAGCAGCCCTGCAGACTTCATGGACTGTGACCATACTTCCACCACTCACAAAAAGCACAACTGAATTACCCAATTTAATTTGCCTCCTCAAGCTTCCCTTCTTTTGAAAAAAAAAAAAAACCAAAAAAACCCAAAACCCAAAACCACAAACATTTGACAATTGTGCTCTGAAAGCAAACTTTGAGGAGAGTGTGTCAGCAGTTAGCACTGTGCCCCTAATTAAACCAACATATTTATGGTCTCCATAAACTCCCCCTGGAGCCATACTGTAGTTGTTTCTATATGCCAATTTCACAGTATACACAAATATTTTCGTATTATCAGCATTGACTTACTGACTGCTTAAGAGAAGGTGCTCATTTCAAAATGCAAAGGAGACTTAAGCTTTGTCTGCCACATATTAATGAGAAATGGGAACACAGAGAACCTTTCACTCCTCCAGAAATGTCTCTCCCGATTGCACAAGAATATTCCTGTTTCTAGATTTTTTCAAGAAACACCATTATGAATAGACTTTTTTTTTCCTCTCCTTCTGACCTAGCATCCCATCCTTAAATGGGATTCAATGTCCTGAATTTTTGTTGCAGTTCCTTCAAATGCTAATTTATGTTTCTTTGGTGATTGTTGCTCTCTGAATTTTGAGAGCCTTTAACATATATCTGAAAGAAATGTCCTGAAATTTTCATCAAGTTCAGAGAATGAACATACAACACTTAAAAGTTTAATTTATTTTCTTGCAATTTTGAGAAAATTTACCTGGGCAAATGAAAATCTAGAAATCACCCATGGCCCACTGTCAAGAAAATCTGGGAACCAAGAGCAGCAGAACATCCTGTATATCCAACACGAGGAAAACCATTTGGCTATGTAATTTCTCAGTGTCACTGAAAAGGCATCATTTGTTATTAGTCAAATCTGGTCACTGTTCCATCACAGGCTTGATCCATATCCACCCAAGAGAACAGACTTTGTCAATAGGTGCTGATCAAACCTTGAAATCTTCCAATACAAATTATGAAACTGCTTTATGCTTCTGTCTAAGCTTCTGTGAAAAGGGTATTTTAGCATCCAGCTTTGGGCAACACAGGGACCCAAATTACAAGTAACAATAATCTGCCTTTCTACACAGTAATATCCAAAGTGCTAGAGATCAAAAGTCTCTCTTCTTCACAGCAGCTGTAACTCATTCCCTGAAAATGTGTTTTCAGAAAGCGACATCATGATGTTGGAGAATGACAAAAACTATATTACATTATATGCCCTTACACTTCTAAAATTACTTTTTTAGAGACAAACCAAATGAGTACCACAGAAGAATAATTTCCTGCATGATTTAAATTTTCTTATTTTTATATTTTTCATTTTTTAGAATGGCATTTTCCACAAAAAAAGAGTGAGGGAAAAAACTCAGTGAAAGTAATTTCAGGAATGTTTGTGATAGGGTACTGTTTCATATTAATGAAAACCAGATCATAAAATAGCCTGTGAACTGAAGAAGTGACAAACACCTATATTTAAAACAACAGAGTTTTTCCCATCATAAGACATGTTCAAGATACTGTTTTTGAAACAAGAAAAACTAAATCAGGACTTAAAAAGATCATTTTGCAGACCAATACAATGTCTGACAATGGGAAACAAGTTATAGAAATAGTTTTGTTTCACAAAGCAATTACATAATTTAAAACTAAGAAGTATAGCATGAAATTTGATTTCAAAGCTGTTAGGCACAGTAGGAAACAAACTGCGTTGCTTTTTTTAATGTATCAGGAAAATTTAGAACTATATACAAAATGACAAGTATTAATCATAGAATCAGAGAATCATCAAGGTTGGAAAAGACCTCTAAGATCATCCAGTCCAGCCATCCTACAACCTCTAACCACTAAACCATCCACTGTAGCACCTCATCTCCCCATCTTTTGAACACCTTCAGGGACGGTGCCTCCACCACCTCCCAGGGCAGCTTGTTCCAATGTTTAACCACTCTTTCTGTGAAAATTTTTTTTCTAATATCCAACTTGAACCTCCTCTGGTGAAGCTTGACCCCATTTCCTCTCTTCATATTGTTGGTCACCAGGGAGAAGAGGCCAACATCTGTATCACTACAACCTCCTTTCAGGTAATTGTAGAGAGCAATGAGTTCTCTGAGGTCTCCTGCTCCTCTTCTCCAGGCTGAACAGCTCCAGTTTCCTCAGCCAGTCTTCATAAGAGCTGTTTTCCAGACCCCTGTCAGCCCAGTTGCCCTTCTCTGTACCATCTCCAGCACCTTGATGTCCTTCTTATACTGTGGTGCCCAAAACTGCACACAGGACTCAAGGTGCAGCCTCACTAAGGCCAAGTACAGGGGCAGGATCACCTCCCTGGACCTGCTGGTCACACTATTCCTGATGCAGGCCAGGATGGTGTTGGCCTTCTTGGCCACCTGGGCACACTGCTGGCTGATATTTATCTGGCTGTCAATCAACATCCCCAGATTGCTCTCTGCTGGGCAGCTCTCCAGCCACTCCTCCACAGGCCCATAGCACTGCTGGGGGTTGTTGTGGCTGAAGTGCAGGACCTGCTGGCCACGCTGTTCCTGACCCAGGCCAGGATGCCATTGGCCTTCTTGGCTACCTGGGCACACTGTTGGCTCATGTTCAGCTTCCTGTCAATCCAAATTCCAAGGTCCCTCTCTGTCTGGCTGTTCTCCAACCACTCTGTGCCCAGCCTGTAGCTGCTATGAGTCTTCCTAGCTCCTGAGCCAGGATCTTTTTCCTGCTTTGAGATAGGCGTGTTGTCCCATGGTTTGTTATGTGAAAGCCTACTGATATTATCCCCTTCTCTCTTCACATCTAGTTTAAAGCCCTATGAATTAGCCTGGCAATCTCCTAGGTCAGGACCCTCTTCCCCCTTTGAGAAAGGTCTCTCCTGTTCGGTATCAGCATCCCTGGTGCTGCATATGCCATACCATTGTCAAAGAACCCAAATATGTGGCAGTGACACCAGCCATGAAGCCACGGGTAAATGGTTTGGGTATGGTTGTTCATTCCCGTGCCATTGCCTGTGACTGGAAGAAGAGAAGAAAAGAGGATCTGCACCAAGATCTCTCACCACTCTTCCCAAGCCCCTAAAGTCTCTTTTAATTGCTCTAGAACTTGAGAAAAAGTAATTAACACTTTTTTCCTTACAGCTCAATTCCACTGAAAAGAAGGTTGGATAAGAATCATGTTACTGCCAGAGTTGACCTCTTGTTTTTCTTTCTTTACTGTTGCAAGCAATAAGTATAGCCTTTAGGGTTCAAAAGCAAGTAATTCATTACTAAATTTATGGAAGGTTCCCCTACAGAAATCAATAAATAATGACTAAAGAAGGCAGTATGAAAAGAAACAAACAACCCAAACACTTCATAATACTTGCAAGTCCACCTGAGAGGATGGCAAAGAAATCTACATAATAAGTTATCAATGGAATAAAATTTGCATTGAAAAAATTGTTTAACATTTTGCACAGGAACTCAATGCTGAGACAGGTTAAGTTCTCTCCAATTTTTTCTAAGGTCGCATATAAATACAGGACATTCTCTGGACCCTTTCACTGTCACTCTTATTTACAGATGGACCCTTTCCTACAAGTATTCACAGTGGCATGTGCTTTTCAAGAGCTGAAAAAAGATAGCTACAAGAATTAAGGCTGAATGAGCATGTAATGGGACTGAGCATGTGATGGGACTGAGCAATAAAAAACTGCCACCTGAGAAACTTGCCTAATTTTTGCCTAAGCTAAATGACCTACATAAATACCTATATGTATTTTTAATACATATATACATAAACACACATATACCTACTACATCCATAAATACATGCTTGACCTCTGCTGACACATCAAATGAGAAAGGTGCAAAAAGAGACAGTGTTCTGCTTCTGTTGCCGAGGAGCAAAGGGCTGGAAGGTACTGTCGTTATCCATTAGAAGACAAAGGTTGTTTTCATCTAAGGCTCTGTTTCAGACAAACAAACATGTCAATCCACCACCACTGCTAGGGAAATAACTGATGAAAAAGCAGGTTATTCTGGCCTAATGTTTGGAAATCAGATGCTACTCAATACTGAGAGCTGAAAGGTACTGCATTTAAACAGAATTATCCAGACAAAGAAATCCAGGGTGGGGAACATCTGGAGCTAATAGGTTGGCAGAAAAGGATGTAGGAGATTACTGCAAATCATAAACTAAGCATAGGTCTTAGTGTCATGAAGTTGCATAAAAACTAACATAGTATTATAAATATAAACGAGACAATGGTGTGCTACCAACCCTCTGCTCTAATTAGTCCTCCTAAGGCCTCAGGTACATTAAAAAATGAGGCAGGTAAATGATCAGAACCCAGAAAAAGACACAGTGGTATTTGTGAACAGTCTTAAAAACACCTGGTCTTGGAAACCATCAGTGTTTAATCTGTAGGAAGAAAAAAAAAGAAGAAATAATAAAGGAGGAAAAAAAAAGGAGGGGAGTGGAACAAAATGCCCTTCATAAATATATAAAAAAGTTTCTGTCAAGAAGAACTTTACTGCATTCACGAAACACAGCAAAAGTTAAAGAGACATATCTGTAAGATACCAATAGAATCACCCAATGGTAAGGATATTCGAATATCCCAGGGAGATTAGTTGAGTTAACATGCTAGGACAGTTTTAAGGACAGGTCAGAACAATATTTGTCAGGAATGATAAGCAGAGCTGAATCTGTCTTCCGGCAAAGGGTGGACCAGGTGATTTCTCAAAATCATAAAATGAAGCCAAGATAAATTACATCAAGTAGAACAGTATTAAAAAAACAGAGACTGAGGCAGCAGTTTGTAATCAACAACCAAAAAAAAATCAGAGCTTGCTATACTTGTGTTTCACTTCTGATTTACGTATTTCACACATAACTACAAAGAGTATTTCCACTCCCCCGGTTGCAGCAACAAGCAACGTTATTATGGTTGAAATGCAGACTGCTTCCTGTGATCTCTAATCCAAGTCTGGAAGAGAAGCTAGATACACCAGCCAAATCTTTAATAGATCTTGTGTTTCAAGAGACATTTTAAATCTTCACCATCCTCAACTCATCAGTCTTCAAGGGACAGTTTTTGCATAGATTTCTGGTCTTTTACATTCTTTTTATTGCTATTCTGCAGAAACAGCAGAGGTGCTTTCACAAAGCTCCTGCTGCCCATGACAACACCCAACTCAGGGATGCAAGTATGACAAACAATAAGGAATATTGAAATGTGGAAGAAAAATATGGTGCAGGAAGCACTCAAGAAAAAAAGAAAATAAAGTATCTAGGACAAAATGAATGGAGAACGGCTGCTTCAAAGACCCTTCTACTCTGAGTACTGAAGAGAAAGAGGTTTGTGAAGCTTCAAAAAGATGCATGCGTGGACCAAAACGAGGAAGGCCCAGAGGCTGAGCTACTAAGGGAAGGAATGGAGGAGGAAAACAAAAGGGACTGTAAGAAGAACAGCCTTGAGAATAAAGATGGTGTCATGGAAGGAGAGTTATTACAGATAAAAAAACCCAGAGGCTCCTCCCATAGCTTTGACACAGCTGCAACATGGCAATACAGAGGCACAATCTGAATATCATGGAGAGATAAGCACATGTGAATACAAAGACTGATATGTTTCAAAAGAAATATTTAAGTGTGTGTGTGTGTATGTGTAACCCCTTTTTGCAGGCTCATAAATTCTAACTCAAAAGGGTTCACCATGTTCTGAATGTGATGACACAGGTTAAGAAACAGGTCCAACTTCTGTAAGACTTGCTCACCTATCCAGGCCTCAGATGAACAACAGCAGCAACTGGCACTAGGATAAGCAGCATGATTCCTGCCAAGTAAAGTTAATTTTCTTGGTATGATACATAAGATTAATTTTTTCACACTCTTCTTACAGATTCTGAGCTCCACCAAAGCTGAAGACACAGTAAGTTCCTTAAAAACTTCTAGTAGCTCTTTTATTAAAAGAGCTATTAAAATTATACATAGTAGTCATAAATCATACTTGTTGTCAAGAAACCTTCATTTCATTTTCATTCTACTTTTCAGACAGCTGAAAACCCAATTTATTTAAGAAGCCTTTTAGCTTTCCAAACCCCCTTTGGTGCTTCTATAAGCTGTTAAATATGCCATTTCCCTTCAGCCTAAGAGGTGAGACAAGACAAAGCTCATCTTGTATCACCGCACTGTGAGTGTTTTTGGGGTATAAATAATGCAAGAATCTATGTGCTGCAAGATTCTATGTGCTATGAGATCAGCATTGCCATGTTACAAGCACTACATCACCTAAAGCATCACCACAATAAAATCTATGTTCATACAGAAAATGTACTAAATGAAGGTAGCCAACAAATTTTCACATTTTACTCATTGACAAAATGTCTCACCACACACGCAAATGGAGCTGATAATTTTTCAAGGTGTCCCTCAGTTAAGATGGATAAGAAAGAGGGAACTGTATTAACAGTAAGAAACAGAGTGGCCCTGTCCTATACATAAGATTAAATTCAGGTATATTTTTAAGGAGTAAATTGTTAGGCTTCAGGTTCTGAAAAACTGCTGTGATCTCATACTGAAAATGCTGTACTACTGTTCTAAAGTCTGCTAGAGGGTAAAAAAGGACCGTGGTCATACAATTATTAAGGGAAATTAGTGTGAAAAAAACCAAAACACACCCAGAAAAAAAAAAAAAGCTAGTTTTTAAAGAGAATCTATAAGCTTATAGGTAGAGATTTTAAAAATACTATGACACTCTGATGAAATCTTTCATATTTAAAGCACAGTTCAAGGGCTGCTACTGTGAAATATGCTTTCAAAGGAATCACCTCAAACTATCTCAGATATAAATGATAAAACATTCTTTAGCTCTAGGAGGACCCCAAGATTCAATAGAGTTAAAGAAGCCGCTTATATCAAAGGCTGGAAGGAAACACAATGGGTAATTTGGTAAAAGCCAAATTATCTTGAGAGACAATTGCAATGTCTTGCCCTAACTATACCACTTCTACTGTCAAAAAAAGGCCACTACTCAATAATTCTTGTTTTAGAAAGCTGAATAATTTCAGCCAGAAGAACCTCAATGCATCACTACTAATAAGAAAGGATCAATTGTGTTTGCACTATTTAGAGAGAATTATAAATATTTCCTGTTCCATATAGCATGGCCATAGAATAAAATCAGAGTGCTTCCTACTGCATTTTGCCATCCTACCCATGAAAGTGACTTTTGGCAAAATATCCATCTTTGTAAACTTCACTGTGGATGTTAGATTTTTGGTATCACTCACTCAGCTAAATTGTCCTCCTGCTTCCTTCTGCATTCACTTCCTGAATTATGGTCAGGAAAATATGTTTATTTTTGTAATTTTTAAGAGTAGAAGAAATTCATTAAAAATGCAAAACTTTGGGATATTCATGTCCTGCCACTGCTGCAAATGAGGCTATAATTCAATAAATACCATTTTGTATTTCAGGTCATAGAATCATAGAATCATAGAATCCTAGGGGTTAGAAGGGACCTCGAAAGATCATCTAGTCCAACCCCCCCTGCCAGAGCAGGGCCACCTAGAGTACATCACATAGGAACGTGTCCAAGCGGGTTTTGAATGTCTCCAGTGAAGGAGACTCCACGACCCCCCTGGGCAGCCTGTTCCAGGGCTCTGTCACCCTTACAGTAAAAAAATTTTTTCGAATATTCAACTTGAACCTCCTGTGCTCCAATTTACACCCATTACCCCTTGTCCTATCACTGGTCACCACTGAGAAAAGCCTAACTCCATCTCCCTGACACTCACTCCTTACATATTTGAAAACAGTGATGAGGTCACCCCTCAGTCTCCTTTTCTCCAAACTAAAGAGACCCAGCTCCCTCAGCCTTTCCTCATAAGGGAGATGTTCCACTCCCTAGGCTTTCACTGAACTCATTAGGTTTATTGTTACAAGTTAACAATTTTAAGTTCCCCTGTTATTTTGTGAAGCTGGATTAATATATAGCTAACATGAATTTTACTCTTTTCCTCTGGGCACTTTCATGCATGTAAAACACTGCAAAGAACTCCATGACACTCTTTTTCAACTCTTTCATTTCTCTTTTCTCATTCATTTATTCTTGGAGTTTGCAAAGGTTCAGGGCAACCTAGCGTAGTGGGAATCACAGCCTTGACTGTGGCTCAATGCTTTTCCTGCAGTTCCCATCATGAATAGGTCAAAACTGCTATTCAAAAATCTCCTACTTTGAACTGCTGCCTCATCAAATTTAGCCTGCATTATGGCCAGCAACCATGACAGACTCACAGAAAAAGAGTGCACCACTGAATGATGATGCTTCTGGCAAGCCAGGGCATCCATTCTAGATCTCTTAACAGACTTGAAACATTCTCTAAAAGTGCCTTAAAATAACCAAAGTTGTGTTACCTTACAGCTTTGGAGGTTTTTTCTTATTACTTATTATCATATTTTAAACTTATACACTTATGGTATCCTGATCTATGCAGCCAGTTCAGGGCTCACATGGGAAAAAATGGCTTGCTGTTTTGTGGAAGCTTTTTCCCTTAGCCCCAGAGTGCATCACCTGTTATTCTTTACCTAGTTTTCTAGTGAACTACTCATTTGAGCAAGCAATGACCAAATTCCCCTTCCTTCTCTTTTACCTAACAAAGGCAGTGAGATGTCCCAGCTGCCCGGACACCTCCTTCAGACTCTCTTGGATTCCTCAATTTCTTCTCACTAGTCCAAAGCTAAGCCTTATTTCTTCAGAGCTTGCCACTTCCTGTACCTGAAATGTTTAAGTATCTAAACAAAACCTAGAAGAGGGGAAAAATTGAACAGGAATGTCCAAAAATCATGTCCAACTGCCAAAATTTATGTTCACTTTCCTCTCTTTCCAACCTTCTTTACTCCCTTTTGGACCAAAACTTTGGTAAGAAAAAATAATGTGTGCTTAGCCTCTATAGTAATTATTTATCTTCAAGTTTGTTTTTTTTTTTTTTTACACGGTCTTAACAGCATGTGTTCCATTTCTAAGTACCCCTTGTCATTCAGTCATAGAAAGTTTCCTGTGATACCTCATATTTCTATTACCAAAGACAAGTCAAAGAGTTGTTGCAAATCATGGTGTTTTTCCATTTCCATCGTTTAAAGACATTTTGAAGTACATTAACTTTTCTTAGCAAATCAAGATGACTTCTATGACATTTGTATATTTCAAGAGCAAAGGTCTAAGTTTACAGGTACTACCTGCAATTCAATAGCTAAAACAAAACTAATCCACTAATGCTAAGCATCACTCAGTTTAAAGGAGGAAAAACAAAGTTAACAAGTCCATGACAATGTTCATTCAGCCTTGCATTAAGCTAAATTTTAGTCTTGCTGCTAACCTAGGAGACTACTCATAAAGAAAGAGATCAAGGGAGATAATTCTCTTTGCTATTGTCTATCCTAAAAACAAAGTTATCCAAACTAGTTATTCAGTCAAAAACAGCAATCTAGAAAAATAAATTTTGCTAGAAGGTCAGCAACTTGGCTGTTTTTTAGGAGTATCGTTGTAATATGGAGTTTCAAAGCACATAAAACAATGAAAAACGGAGCCAAAAATGGTTAGGCTTGGGATTCACATTCCTGTTCTGTTCCTAATAAAGGAACCCTTTTTAAAATATTTAAATTATGTAACCTTCAAGTGGAAAAAAAAATAAAATTCACTAGCTTTGTAGAGAATACACCTACCTGGAAGATGAGACACTGGTATCCTATTGCTAAAGCAGTAACTGTTTATATAAGCAAATAGGGTTGATCAATAGATAAGGTTAAGAAGACTACAGAATATTATATTGCAGAACATTCTGCTTCAAGATAGGAGATAAGAGTTCAATTTTCCTCAGGCAGAGGAGAGAACCAAACCTGGGTTTTCTATACCACTGCATCAAATCACCACCTCCTACCACTTTGCACACTATGATCTTAATTTCTCATACTTTCCCACAGGTGTTTAAAATGAAGTATTTCTTTGATGCTTAAGGAAATATCATTTTGTTCTGCTATCACTAGCTAACATTATTTGAGTGAAACTAAGACAGTGTTGAAGAGAAGTAAATCTACTCCACAGTGAAACAACACAGCTCTCGTCCTGTGTATTTGTATCAGAATCATCCCTACCAGACTGTCATTTAAAGCAGAGGAAGGATGGCAAAATGAGCTGCTGACCAGTAGAGCTAGACTTCACCAGATCTTCCTTCTTCAGAGGAAAATAAGACCATTCTCTGAAAGATGCTAGATTGACAATGCTATAATATTCTAGCATAATTTTAAGATATTTTTTGGTTTCTTTAAAGTGTGGGCTAGTGGACTGGACTTTAGGCTTGAGCCACAGGTCATCTGGACTGTCTTCACTCACTGGCCTTGCTTAATTAGCTCTTGAAGCCTGTATTCTTTTATAGCCACACTGGGGGTAGACCCAGGCCAACACCACTGTCTCTTACCAAATTGTTCCGATTGACCACAATTTTTGTGCCACTTAGTTACAAACTTCATGCTCCTTTGTTGCAAAGGTAGTTAGAGAGGTGGAATGGAGTGATTATATCGGTTAATCATCAGGAGCTGAATCTCAGGGAGGAGAGGTCTAAATAGTGATAATGGTTCTTAAATTACCAAGCTCAAGGGATGTAACAAAGGCTAATTAATGTTTTTAAAGAGTTTTGAGGGTGGAAAGTATTGCACAAAGGAGAAACAAGACTATTCAGTGAGCTTCTGTGTTTGCTAACAACTGAGGGCTCCAATTATGTGGCTTTCAACATTAACCACATGAACACAATAGAGCAACTCTGATGACTGACTTCCTTCTTCCTTGCATGACTTGCAGCACCTGCCACATGCTGCAAAACTTTAAGAGCTTTCTCTTCTGTCAAAATGGACTTGAACTATGGCTTAACCTTCGCTGGGATACCAAAACAAGGAGAAACCTGAACCAGTCTGTGTATGCACCAAGACAGAAAGCTGACTGAAGCCTGGAAAATCTGCCCCTTGGAGGTGAAGGGGGACGGACTTCTTTTGAACACCATTTAATTTACCAGCCTAGTTTGTCCTCAAAGGAAGCTCCCAAATTCTGATTTTTGGTTGCTTGGTTGGTTTTGGTTTTTTGGTTTTACTAGCTTTAGTATCTTTCTAATTCATCTGCATGGTTTGTGAATAAAGCCTTATATATAAAGCCTTATGCTGCCGACTATTTTCACATGAAGCCTGAACTAAATGATTATAACTGTGGTCTTAACAAGAAACTCAACAGCAACAGGCACAAGACACAGCCATAAACAAAACAAACAAAAAAATACCAGTATGTGCTTCATAGGGAAGTTATGAATTCAAAATTTCACCAATCATTTCAAGTCTTTCTTCTTTAATTTGTTTCTAGTCCATGACTGATTTTGCTCACTGTGCCCAGCAACACAAGAAACTCATCCTCCTGACATAATAGTGAAATTGAATCCTTTTGCAAAATATTAGCCATTCATTTCCCTATATATATTTTTACAGGATTATTGCCTTCCCTAACTCAATTTGCTTGAACGGCCAAAAAAGACTTAAGAATCAAGGAAAATCTGGATGTAGTAAACCCAAATTACTTTATACTCTGACGTAAGATACAGCTGCAACCTAAACTGTCAGGGACAACTTACAAATACAAATTAAATGGAATATGACATATGGCAGTCAAGAAGAGGAGCTTCCAACTGGTAGCCATTCTTTTTTATTACTTTGTGGAAAACAGACTCTCATCTCTTCAAATTTCTTGATTCTCCTTCAAACAAAATTCATAGACCATCTTGTTTGAAACAGTGCATTTCTCTGTGTGCTTCAGGCAATACCACTGAAAGAGGAAACCTACAGAACACTGAAACAAGATAAGGCATGGAGAGATCAAAGGAGAATAGCTCTGCAGAATCAGAGCCTACATCAGGAGGTTCAGGGCCAGGATGGCAAAACAAAACAAGATTCCCCTGCAATACCCTCACAACTTCTCCCCCCAAAATACCCTTTGAATTCACAGAGGGAGGCCTGCCTTCCTCTGGGCATCTGTGTCGGAGGAGAATCCTTCTGCTGTAGAGAAGCAGATGTTTGAAAGCACATCCAGATGTGCACCAAACACAATTTGTTTCTTATTCTCATCAAAATATGTTCTTGATTTAGTTCTTGATTAAGATCTGTTTGTTTTCCCTGATGACCTGCAAAGCTGCTACAGTTCTTATGAGTGTGTTTTTTTAATACCTCAGTGACTTCAAGACTTCTGTCTTGAGCATCCTTACTTCTATCTTACATCCTTACATCCATTTTCTTACTTACATTCCTTGAGGATCTGGGGTGGTGTTGCCCTAGCCAAGGACTTTGCAGAAATGTCACCTAGTGCAACAATTACTTGACACCTGAAGTTGCCACCAGTGCTCTTCAGCACACATAGATGGACTGGAGAGCAGTGGCTGGGAGACAAGAGGAGAGTACAGAGAGACTCTGTGGGGTGTCAGGCTGAAGGACAAACAGGAGTAATCTTTATGCAAGACATCACACTTTCTAGGTTCATTCTCCTGTTGGTTTAGCTGCTACTACATCACACAAGTCTGACACTCTTCTCATCCAGATGTTATACATTGCTGTCCTTGCCAGAGTAATGCCACCCAGCAGGGTATTTTGGAATTTTCTAGTAATATATGAATGGTAAACTGGGCTGCACACTCAGAAAACCACTGACTAGAGGTTTTGGGTGTTTTGGGTGTTTGTTTGTTGGTTTTGGTTTTTCTGTTGCTTTTTTTTTCTTCTTCTTCTTTCTCTTCAGACATACACCTTCTTAAGCAACAATTTCATTTACTTTCTTTTTGACAATCATATTCTTTGCTAAGAAATATACCTAGATGGTCCAGGTAGCATGGTGCTGTTCCTTTCTATTTTTCTGTCAGAGGGGAGCAAGGGAAAAAAAAAATACACAAAGGAAGATGAAGTTAGTCAACCAGTTCTTCCTCCCCCCAAAGTCCTCAGGCTCTGATGAGATTAAATCCCAGAGTTAATACAGATCTAGTCTGTCAGTTCCAGCAGATATGCACTGCTTCTAGGATAAAAGAACAGCACGGGATGAATATATTCAACTAATCTTAGGTTCAAAGTAAAAGTCCTACTGAATGTAAAAGGACAAGAAAATCACTATAGATGATGCTAAAAGATTAAGAATATCTAGAAAAACATTTATAACACTAAGGAGAATTTCTCCCCTCCACAATTACCTATCAAACTACCAGAAGCAAATGCCCTTTCCTTTTCATAATATAAACATTATTTTTATTCATTATTATTATTCATAACAGTATTGCCAGTTCAGGAAAAAAAATAATTACATTTGGCAACCTGTTCTTCCCATAACACTGACATTGCCAAAGATATATTTTTAGAAAAGCAGAAGTGTTAAAGTGAAGATCCTGCTCCAAAAAAGCAAGGACCCTCCAAATATATAAAAGGAAGATAAGGTCACCCAATCCAGCACAGCTGTACAACCTGCTGAGTCTCCAGCCTATAAAGTCTGCCTATAAACAGACAGATTTTGCTTCAGGGATTATTCATAAATGGGCTTCCAACAAAACCAGTGGTAAGACCACAGGAGATCATTAGCTTACAGAAAGTTGAGAGATTTTTACTTAGTCTGCTATTACTAAGTAGACTAAGAACTGTTCAAGAATGTTACTCACTTTGCTGCATATAGAACAAGCCTTGCTTTATTTTTTATTCTTGATACCAGCTCTGTATTTAAATGCCTCTGCTGTCTTGGTGTGTGATACATGAGGCACTCAAAATAGCCTCTTTGTTCCAGAATTTCCATTGTGTCTACCTTTGAAAAGCTCCATTAATGATGAAAAAATTACTACTAATTTAACTTAAAAACCTAATGCCTAACGTGTAAAGAGAATGCACTGCACACAAACTAAAACTTTATTCTATGCAAGTCTACTTTATGCACCTCATATTCAGGCAAAATGCCCTCAATTTCAAGCTACACCAGGATAAAAAGATCGCTCGAAAATCTTTTACTGCTACTTTTTCTTTTGTGAGTCTGCCTGATAAGGCCTGGAAAGTCTCCAAAACTTAGTGGGTCTTATCTGTGTGTTCTTTTGTGCTGTAGATACCTTTTTAATCCAACTCAGATGTTGTTTATATTCTTGCAGCCAGCAAGACAAAACAAAACAGTGGGATACTGTTCTAGCAAGATGTAGAGGTGTCGTCTTAGGACAAAGGCAAAAGCAGCCAGCATTGCATTTGCAAAGAGCTGATTATTTCATGGGAGGCAATAAGCAATCTATTTTAGGATCTTGAGATTTTAATGTATGTAAGATGCAAAGAATAGCAGACATGGATAGAACTAGCTATAGAGCAAGCACATACAGGCACATAAAGATGTTCAGCATCATAACTCCAGCTTCACTGGCTAACTCCCACGAAGATTTCTTAAATACACATCAATCACTGACTGCAATAGTTCTGGGTGTTTTAGTCTCCTTCTGTGAAGCTTGGCTAGTTTCTCAAGAAGTCTCATGATATAGCCAGCCAGCAGTATTGTATCAGCCAAATACACCTCTATAAAGGTTAAAGCCTAATTATTCTATTGCTCTATTACTAATTACTCTACTTTTGCCAGTTTTCTCCAGTCTGCATTGCTGACACGTATCACTTATATGTGATGACACCATCTGGATGGTGTGTTCCAATTGTAATCACAAAACTGGTTACTGAGCATCTTTCAAAACCAAACGCAGACAACATTTCTAAGGTATACATACATGTTGGGCACAAGGCAAGAAACTGATGTTGGGTTTACATTCATTTCAGTTTTCTGCCTTTGCATAGGTACATGGGCAGGTACTGTAAAAACACATGGGGATTAGGCAAATCACCTTCTCAAAACCATACACGGTACTTTAACACCACATATAGAGACAGATTCTGAAACTCCCTCTGTTACTGCAATTAAGTAAATGGATAAAGAGGAAAAAGGGTATATTTGTGTGCCTTCTCGCTTTTCCAATGCCATTTATTTTAATTTATAAAATTCCCAAGTCAATGGATTAGTGCAGCTTCTCAGTGCCACAACCATAGCTGTCAGAGCCCATCAGAAAGCCTCAAGCTGTTCTCTGACTTCAAGATCATCAGCTACAATATAGACCTTGGCAGCAGCAGTTAGCTGGCTGGTGTCAGTGATGGATGAGACAACAGAATGCAGTTTGCTCTTTCACAGCTATATCAGTGCTGTCTCACCCTTCTGACAGGCAAGGCAAACCTGGTTTTGTCAGTGAGCCAGGCAGACATGATCCTGAAGGCACCAAGGAAGCAGTTACGAGCAGTAACAAGGTGCTATCCTCACAGAATCACTTTTCTGGCCGTAACTGCATTTTAGCAGATGTCCAGCTCCATATTATCAATGATACATCCATTATGGGCCTGAAAATCCACTCTATCTACTCCAAATGCAGTTTCTTCTTGGCCAGAAAACCACATGGCATGCAGCAATAGGCCAAATGCTAGGAAACGTGGGCAACTCCCATGCTGTTCCCAAACACTAATGCCCAAACCATAGCACATTCTCCATTACAAAAACAGAGGCAAAATTCCAAATGCAAAAAGCAGTTATCATGGTTAGGGACAACTAACAATCCTTGACGGCACTACCATTTGGAAAAACACTCTGTGTTCAGCTCCATCTGCAGCTACTGTTTTGTTACAAGATATCCCAAACAATTTTAGCATTTTTATTTTTTAATGCAACTCCAGAGCAGGATATCTAGACTGAAATGGACATTGTCTGATAGGAAAGGTTGGAGAGCTGATTAGAAAGTACAATATACAATCAAGATATCAACGCTTGCTCCCAGACAGCTTAGAAATATTTCAGAGTGTACAGAAGCAGCAATAAACAGTTCATATTTCTGTCCTTCCAGTGGGAAGGCTACAAAGCACAATCTGGGCGAGCCAGTGCTAAAGACATGTTCCTGGCAAAGTTCTGCCAGCTCTGCTTGGTTAGTACACTGCTCCTCCTAACAAAGCCTCTCTGGGCAATATTTAGAGGACACTTTGACCCCTGGTGTGACTCACTCCTCTTTGTTTAGACCATTCAGTAAAAGCAGCTTCAAACCTAAATCAGGCCTTTTGTGTTTCTGCATTACTTATCACTCATGCGATATTTCAAAGACATCAGAACTACCATCCAAAAATCAATCAAGCTGCAGTCTCCCAGCTATATCAGTTGATTGCCTGATCTCTTATGATTATAAAATTTAAAGACGTAATCCCACACCTTTGACTTTATGAATTTTTTTTGCACATGGGATCTGCAGCTTTGAGATAGCTCTTAACCAAGACTTTTCCCATTGCCCCCTGATTCCTCAGGCTTCATCTCAGTGCAGGAGTTGGATTTAATCTCTGATAACTCCTTCTCATGATTCAATAATCTTCACTCCAGCCAGACCCTGCCAGTTTGCACTAAGACTACTGCACATCAGCTCTCTGCTCTGTTCTAGCACTTTGCTGAAGAGAAGAGAAGAGAAGAGAAGAAGAGAAGAGAAGAGAGAGAAGAGAAGAGAAGAGAAGAGAAGAGAAGAGAAGAAGAGAAGAGAAGAGAAGAGAAGAGAAGAGAAGAGAAGAGAAGAGAAGAGAAGAGAAGAGAAGAGAAGAGAAGAGAAGAGAAGAGAAGAGAAGAAGAGAAGAGAAGAGAAGAGAAGAGAAGAGAAGAGAAGGGGGCGGCAGGGGCAGGGAGGAAGAGCAGAAGTATTGCCCCACCTCCAGCTCTGGCATGACCCCACTGCTAGTAAGAGAGGGTATACAGACAGCACTGTCCCTCCTCACCCCCACTATGAGAACATACAGCAGAGCAGAGCCAGACTACACCAACACCCCAATAATATTCCTGCATAATGATTTTCAGGCTGCATATATTTGCTATCTGGTGCACATATTTTCTTATCAAGCAAAGCACATCAGAGACATGCTATGAAGCGGGCATTTTCCCCAGTGTTATTCACTATTCCAAAACCTCTGCAAATATGCTACCTTTTCCCAAGCTGTAAAGGGAGAAAAAACATCACAACATATGAGTCACACTTCTTTTCATGTCTTTCACATTAGTACTTTTGCAGTCACTTTGGCAGATCTGCCGTTCAAACCAGCTCCTGTTTCCACAGCAGATTATAAACAGGCTTACTACCCTATCACACTGAAAATGCATTCTAGTTAATATGGGCATTTCCCACTCCCTCAGAAGCTAAGTTAAGCCTGCCTACTTATTGACAAGAGCAAGTTTCAGCTGCAGTCGGCACTGTCTGTATGCTACTGTGGAGGAAGCAAGCTAATATCTACAGTCTCCTGTGTTATCAGCAGAATGGCTACCTGATGTCCAGAAACTGTATTATAGTGGTAAAAGACATAACAAAAATTGAGCACTGATTTAATTTTAAACTGCAATATCTTCTCTCTGACCCGACAGTTCAAGAAGTCATCAACAGACTACTACAGGGAGCAAATTTGATATAAGAGACATTGAAGAGGAATCTGCAGCATGTCTTTTTACACAGTCACTTTTTCTTCCTATAGGAGAACGAGCTAGTGAATTCCTTGCTGGTCTGTCTTGGGTTAGCTCATATCTATTTAAACCAGTGTGAAGCTCTTCACCTTTGAGGCGAGTTAATTAAGCTCACATGGCTTTCCCCAGCCTGGCTTCTGCAACCTCTGAAGTCAAGGGAGCTAAATTAGGCCCATCTGTCTAAATGGAGGGGAGTCCTCTCCTGACATAAGCATGCTTCATTACCTAGCACAGGAGCTGCCTTCCAAGAGCATCAGGAAAGGGTGTTTGGTTGCTGCCAACAGCTACCCAGAATACCAGGTATGCCAAGTGTGGGGGTTTTCACAAGAACAATGATTCTGTGCCATCAGCTTCTTAGCAAAGAAGCCTCAAGGGTCTGTCTACAAAGGGATTTCCTGCTGTAACCTTTTGTTTAACACTTGGAACTTCTTGGCAGCAATAGATCTGCAAAATACAATTGACTTTACTTTTTTTTCATTTAAAAATGAAGGAGGAATTAGCAAACTTTAGTAAGTGACCCCTTGCCTTGATCATACAGACACTAATTGTGTAACTGAAGTTTGCAGTCTGAACAAACTTTGTAAGCCTCTCAGCTGTTAAATTGGAATCCCAAGAGGAAAGAAAGTTGCCTTAAGTAATCCACATCATAAGGTGCAGCTGCTAAAGAATGAACACAAACCACTCCATGCTGCCAGTCACTGCTAGGATCTGGGGAAGCAAAGGTAGAAGATACAACTTCAGCTTCCAAATATTTTTTAAAGGATTTGATTTTGCAGAGAAACTGCAGAACTGTGATTAGATTGCATACCTTGGTAGAGGTATTAACCTTTCTTTTGCTACAACTTTCTGTATGTGATATACAGAAGTTACCATCACAGCAAAGCCATAAGAGACCAAAACAATTCCTTCAAGTATCCTGTTTTCTGAAAGACAAGACTAGAAGGAAGTATCTGTAAGGCTGGATGTGAAAATATATGATACTGTCAGAGAACACAAACTTAACACTGAAGACTTAACAAAGTAGACTTATAAGCTTTTTTCTCTGTCACAGATGAACTTTATAAACCTTATGAAAAATAAATTATCAAAACTAAACTATGAAGTTTACAATGAAAAAATCACAGTAATCAGTAATACATACATATGTACCCTATGTAGCAACAAGTATTTACTGATGGCACAAGACAGTGATGAAATTGCCCAAGTAAAAATAAATGATGTTTGTAATAGGCCTCCTAAAATGTTCTTTTTTAAATGAAACACAAATGAGGTATGGAGGTGATCTGCATTTAGTTTTGGCTAAAGTAGCACTTCTTAGGGAGTCTATGCAACTCAGTGGGTGAAAAACTGGCTAGTTGGGCTTTAAGAGTAGTGTTTAACATACTGTACTTGGAGGCCATTTACAACTGTAGTAGTAAGAGAGGTCTATCCCATCAGGTATCCAAGAAGAAAACAGAGGGCACCCCATCAAGATAACAGATGATGCCCAGGGATGCCATTCAGAGTGGCTTGGAAGCAACCTCCAAAAAAGTAACCTGAAGAACACAAAGTTGTGCTCCTGAGGAGGACTGAGCCGGTGCAACAGTACACATTGGAGACTGACTGACTGGGTCAGCCTACTCTCCAGAAAAGGCCTGAGGGAAAGCAGGATTAGTACAAGCCACCAGATTGCTTGGGTAGCAATGACAGCCAGCAGCATCCCACATTATGGCAACAGTAGTGTAGCCAGGAGACTGATAGAAATTATTTTTCCCCTTTCTCTAGCACCTAAACACCTGTCAGACCATGCTTCTGTCTCTGCAGTCCTGCCTGACAGGCAGGCATTGACAAACTTCAAAAAGTATAGAGGAAGGCCACCAGGGTTGAGCCCTTGTCCTGCAAGAATGGCTGGGACATTCAGGTTGAAAAAAAGACCTCAGCTTTGAGGAGATGTACCAGAAGCCTGCTGGCACCTATGGGGAGGTTATCAAAAAGATAACCTCCCCATAACCTGGTGCACAGCAGAACAAGAGACAACAGGTGTAAATTGCCATGGGGGATATCTTACAGAATATCAGGAAAAAAAGAAAAATTCATTATGAAGGCAGTGAAGCAGTACAACAGGTCATTAAGGGAAGCTGATACTCAGAGGTCTTCCAAGTCAATTAGATAAAGCTTGAGCAACCTGGTCTGAATTCAGTGTTGACCAAAGGCTGGATTAGAGACCTCCTGAGGAGGAGCACGTAAGACTTAGTTACTCAAAGACTCTATATTGTGTAATAATGGGGGAAAAAGGTTCACAGAATTGAAGGCTGCTTACACTTGGGAGCCTGAAACCACTATTTGCATCTTGGAGATCTGAGAGGTTTGTACAGTGCAACTGAAAAACAGCACAGTTTCGTTGTGCTCACCCTGGGAGCATCTTGGAACAAGGAAACAAAGCTTTCGGCCAACTCAATGTTGCCTCTAAGAGTTGAGGTTTGCAAGAAAATGTGTGTAAGCAAGAAGTACGCTAATTAAAGAACTAAGAAATGCAGGCTCTAAGGCTTAATGAATCATAACAAATGCCTAGAAAAACAGTAATCCTGCTAATTTCCAAGTGTTTAATTGCGTTGGCCGAAATATCACCATCGCATACTTACTCCTTTGGGTAGAATTCTTCAATACTGATTCATTATCAGGGGCATAAATGGCAACAATTTGTTAATAAAGTCATAACTTCTCTACATACCAAATCAAGGTCTTGAGAAACCCTTCGTTTGCGCAGCTCTTCCATCCTCTCACACACATCTGTGAAGCAAGTGTTATAGTAGTCTGCATACTGCTGTGCCAGGTCATCAATGTTTCCCAGTGACCCATCCTATGGTGGAGACAAAGAAAAAGAAAATATGTTAATCCATTTTAAAAATCTAATTTGAAAGTAACACCACACTCTGAGGGATGCTCTTTCCCTGCAGCACATTCAGCACAACTCTTGGATCATCCTCTTAATCCTTAACCCCAAGCACGCAAGAACAGTTGGGAACTGCAATATGGCAGTAACTCCCCCAAAACAGGCGGGTCCTTGCTGGTTCCTACAGAGAAAGAGAGGGCAGGGACAGAACCCCACAGCAGAGAAACAATATATCCCTAGGTACCACCTATCTCAGTTGCCTCCCACCCAATATATATGAATATATTCATATTGCAGCTGTCTCTCCCAAGCAGCTGCCCACTCACCCAATACGCAGTTAATACACACGTTTCACTGACCTTATTGACTTGGGAGTAGCCCTGCTTTCCTTAACAATGGCTGACAGCAATTTGAAACATTAAAGTTCTTGCTCATAAGTACAATCAGCTGGGCTACAGACAATTCCAGCCAAATGACTTTAACAGGAGACTTCATGCCACCCACAAAGACACTCTGCCAGTTTGAAGACACACTAGAAGCAGAAACGTGATTTGCTCAGTCCCAAATGTGTGCTTTGCTAAGCAGGAGTGCTGGCCTGCTAAATAAAATGGCTACAGCCAGGAACCTAACTGGATCCATTTTCTAGTTAAAGTCAGAATTTGTTCTTACAAAATGATGAATAAATAGGAAAAAAACCCCAAACAACAAACCAAACAAAAGCAGCCATGAGAAATCCTTCTAAACTTCAGATACATGTGCCATAGAGGGTCAGGTGAGGGAGTGAGAGCAGGATGAATTAACAATTTTTTTTGGCACAATATGCACATATTTAAAATAGGTTCAAAAGATGGGGTGGAGTAATTTTCTCTATTTGATTTATGATCGTGCATTTATATTACTGTATACATTATGTAAAAGGTAACAATCCACACGGCATATTCTGAGAACAAGAATACACTGTAGTTTGATATTTCGTTGTTGCTATAAACAGATGCACCACAGATAAATATAAAATTATTCCTTGAATATTAAGAAAAAAACAAGCAATTGAGGAATCATTTAAAAATAATTATGCTAATAGTATACATAAATAGCAATGCAGAATTTTAGCATATGAGCTAGGAGGAAGTATCTTAAATAGAAACCATACCTTACTGAAACTGCTGCCATTTGGAAATACCTGACCCTGCTCTTGGGGTTCTCCACTCTGCTGAAGAGGCAGATCCTTTTTAATGAACCATCACTTCAGAGAATTGGAAAGAAAATATTCCAGTTTAAAGCAGAGTGAAAGCCTGTTAAAGCTCAGGCTGTGTAAAACACACTTTCTACATTTTTCAAGTGCAATTCAGCACATACAACAGTTATCTCAAATTCCCCAGATTTTGTTTCCAAGATCCAGAACAGCGTGCAGTTTCCTAAAACTACCGTGTACAGTAGAGGTGGAAAACAACTTGCATGTCACTTGTTGCAGCAGCAGCAGAAGCAAAATAACTACACTAAAAATGTATCTATACACACATCCTCCTCTGTATATATTTTTTACTATATTTCCCATCTCTCAGCCTGCCAAAGATCTCAAAAAAGAGATGTTTTAAAATATTACGAGATCGGACTCCAAATACACTGCTGAGAAACTCAGACTTTGCAGAGCTTTGGGACTTTCCACACCACAAGGCATGTGCATAGTTTATGAGGACAGCACAACATCATCTTTGAGAGCGTGCCAGTGCTATCCTTCCTTTCTACCAGGGCAGTAGCAGCACTACCCACTCAGCAGGCAGTGAGCACATATCTGCCTCCAGCTGCCTGCACACCATCCATCACTTCCCCAGAAACTGGGAAAGGAGCTTGGATTCTCCACCTGTGCCACAAGCTCCGCACATCTGTCTGTGCAACTGGACACCCTTCCAGTGGCTGAAGGCACGGCTGCTGATACAACACGCACAATGAGCTGATTTCTAAGGTTTGCACACCCAGCTAGGATAAACAGGGCAGCAGTGCCAAGGAAGAAAATGAACACCAAACAGAAAACCACCCAAAAAGTTAGCCTTCATTTGTTCACTGTAACAAGCAATAAGAAAACCTGTATAACTTCCAGAGAGACAATGTGACATCAAGAGTCCCAGCCACTCCATCTGAACAAACATACGTCTCCACGGGTTTCCAAAATTTCCCTCTCTGAACTATCTTCCCCAGATAGTCTGTTTATTCCTTGATAAGCTTTGCCAGTTAAGAGTACAGAAGATGGAAACCAAAATGATAGAAGGGCAAGATGGGAGCCATTTCATTAGAATGATATGAAACCTTCCTATTCTCTATTCTCTAAATTCTATTCTGGGCCCCCCAGTTCAGGAAGGATAGCGAGGTCCTGGAGCAGGTCCAAAGGAGGGCAACCAGGCTGGTGAAGGGACTCGAGCACAGACCCTATGAGGAGAGGCTGAGGGAGCTGGGGCTGTTCAGCCTGAAGAAGAGGCGGCTCAGGGGAGACCTCATCGCTCTCTACAACTCCCTGAAAGGAGGTTGTAGCCAGGTGGGGGTTGGTCTCTTTTCCCAGACGACTTTCAACAAGACAAGAGGGCATGGCCTTAAGTTGTGCCAGGGGAAGTTTAGGTTAGATATTAGAAAGAATTTCTTTACTGAGGGGGTGATCAGGCATTGGAATGGGCTGCCCAGGGAAGTAGTGGATTCTCCGTCCCTGGAGATATTTAAAAAGAGACTGGATGTGGCACTCAGTGCCATGGTCTAGCAACCGCAACGGTGGTTCAAGGGTTGGACTTGATGATCTCTGAGGTCCCTTCCAACCCAGCCAATTCTATGATTCTATTCTATGATTCTATCTCCTCTCAGCTCTGGAAACCATTAGACGTCCTGTAGTAAACCTGCTCAGAAATATGTGTAACTTGTGAAGATAAAGCCATGACTTTGAAACTGAGGGGCATACTCCAAATACAAACTATCACTGAACTTTAGCTTAACTGAGAGCAGGGTAGAGCTGAGGTAAGGATCACTCCATGGTCACAAGCCACCCCTGGGACAGCAATCATGCTGCACAATGAATCAAACCACAGTGAACAAGTGCTCATTTTTCACTTACATTATTGTGCTGTTCACTGGGCTTTTTGCTTTTGTTTCTTATTTTAAAGGTGGTCTCTGTAAAGCTGAAGGTTTGTAGCTCTCCCTAAAGCACAATTAGCTCAATTGCAGCACCCCAATTAAAACCTGCAGAATGTGGGTGGCCCCACCACCAGCGAGCACGTGGCTGCAAAGAAAAAGCCTATTCACAAGCAATCCAGCCTGCCAGAGCCCTAATGTCCAGAGAAGCTGAGCTGCAGGCACCAGCCTGCCTGACTGACAGAAGGGATTGTTGTCAGTGCTTGAGACTCAATTTAGGGACTGTGCTCCAAATACAGCTCATGTTGGCTCTCCAGAGAAGACCGGTCCTGTGTGAAAGCACACTTAACATCTGGGAAAAAAAAAAACCACAAAAAACAAAACACCGAAATGAAGGAACAGAAATACCAGCAGAACTTAGAGATGAGAACTGATAACTGAAACACGTAATTATTGCAACCCTGCTTTTGCTGGGTGAGCAGATGGGTCAGCCAGCTTTACAAGTTAATCACTCCACAAAAGCAACAACCTCCTGACTATATATATGTGGATAGCTTTGGGGTTTGAACTCTCAAGCTTCAAAAAATTAAAACAAAAATACAAACATTCGTATTTACATCTCAGCTTGACAAGATGATTGAATCATTTGTCTCTCTGGCAAAGAGCTTCTCTTATGAGTTTATATGTATGCAGGTATCCAGAAAGCACGAACTTTTGTCAAGAAACACAGATACACAAAGTCAACTCAAGCCAAAGACAGCAGGTATTTAATACCCATGTTACATAGGAGGAAATAATGTAATAACGTAACAAGGAATTGTATATCTTAGTTCTATTACCTCAGTTTTTACCCCTACATATACTTATCATCCTCCTTCAAGTATTATTAAAAACTTGGCACAAATTTAAAAAGTTTCATTTTTCTGCTGCACTGATAATGGCAGAGGACCTTATTTAGATATCATCAAACTAACCAGAAGACCAATTTTCAACTGGCATTTTGTCAGTTCACTGAGCTGATTCCCCTAACTTTTCCAAACACTTGTAAACTCACACTAAACCACCACCAGTGTGCTCAGCATTTCTATTTTGCATACAAGTTAACTGAGAATTTAAAAAATATTCATTTATAAAACGAGCTCCAGCTTGAGAAGTAATTCATTCTCTTACAAAGCACAAAGGAATTGTCCAAAATGCTTTTTTAAAAATCCTTAGCACTATTAATAAAATTGAATAAATGTATTAATAAGCAATAATAATTTTCAAATATTTCACTCTGATGCATCAAGAATAAGAAACAATGGTAATTTTCAGAAGTTCCTTCTACTTTCTTGCTCCACATGCAAGGCAAAACCTAGATGATTTTTAAGACAATATACACAAAAGTCTATACCCAAACCCATCAGTTTGTTCCTCTCTCTTCTTCTGTATTAACAGCCTCACATTGTGGGCTTAATTGAAACACTAATACAACAGGGTCTAACCAGCTGTGGACTGCCATTTTAGTTTCACAGGCAGGAAAAAGTATACTGCTATTTGATCGCATAAATAATAGGGCAATGGAATTTATAATAAGCCTTTGGTTTTGTGCCACATCACATTTTGATGAAGACAGATCCCACGTTTGAAACAATTTATGTAATGAAAAAGATACAGCTTTCAAATTTATTACTGATAGATATGTAGTCCAGTAGCCACTGATGTGCTCTTAGCTCCTTTAAGTCAGTAATATTATTAAAACTATGACCTCATAATAAATTCTCATTTTTTTACTAGTTTACCAGTTAAGCAAAGCCCTACCATGAAGACTGCTTTGCACCAGTGTGTTTATTGACACACAAACTGCAATGTTCCAGCTATATAATCCCACAGACTTTCTCTGGAGGAAAAAAATTCATAAGCAACACAAATATTGAGCAGAAATACCATTCCTGAAATGCTTTAATTTATTCATAAAAAGTTACACTATGTTTCTCCCAAGACTTCATTACCACCAGAGATCTCTCCATAAAATAGTCTGAAAGCCAGGAAAGTAAACAATCCACTAGTTTTAAACAGTTGAACCTAAAATGAAGATTTAGTAAAATATTCTAATAAAAACAGACATCTCAGATTTTTATTTTCAGTTGTCAAGTACATTCCGAAATTGCCATCTCACAATACATGCATGCAACATTTTTTGGCATCATAAAACAGAGCAAATTATGAATTGCCCTGAAATTCCCAGAGAATTATTTCTGATATGCATGTGAATACCAGCAGAATCCATCAGAATTCTTGTTAATGGAGTGACTACAAAGAAAAGTTTGAACGATTTGATGCTTATTATGAAGTTAGGATTTATCGGTCACCGCGCATTAGTTAGTTTAACATGCTGGCAGAATCCTTTGTATTTGACATCAAAGGTGTAAAGAAATTTATTTTTTTTTACAGAGCTCTGTTGCAATAAATTTAAGAATTTAGCATTTTAAATAATAGTAATAAAATAAAAGCACTATTCCTATTATTAGGAGGAAAAACCGTTTACATTAAGTAATGCATGCTTTACATGAGCCTGCATACAGACCTAAACACCAGGCAATGGAAAAGCATACATACTTTCTGCATAAATTTCCATCCAGAATAAAGTTCTAGAAAAAGCTATCAAAAATACAACTATTTGAGTATTTACTTCTCTATCTTAGATTCTGGAAACTGTATTGCAAAACTGCATATTCCACAATTTCCCTTTCCTATTCCAGCAGGTGTTAGGAATGTCAAGGAAAGAACTTGATTATCAGGTATACATGCTCACCCCCTAAGCACTGGGCAAAATCCATTACCTGCATGAATCTCAAAAATGTAAAAAACATGCACGTTACAAGCATGTTTGGTCAGAAAGACAGATGGATCTCCATCTTCACACAGTAATGCAGATTATAGCCCACAATGAAGTTATACAAGCTCCTAACTTGAAAACCACTCTAGCTATGGCCACTACATGTATAAACTGGGAGGTTAGGAAAAGGCCAGAATCTGGTAGGAAAAAAAATAAATCTGGCCTTTCCCTAGTAAAGTATAAACGTACGTGAAAAGGGCACAGATGAAGGGAAGATGCTCTTTCACAACACTTTGCAGTCACACCCCAGAAAAGGCATATTTTTTACCTTCACAGCCCAAGATGAAAAAAAAAAAATCCGTTTCCGTGCCTGAAACAGAGGACTACTGTATGAAGAGTCACTGTAAACATTAGCAGCTTATTTCTGGCAGTTGGATCTTAACAGGGACGCCTACCAAAAATTTGTGGAACATGACCCTGCATTTCAGTAATACCTTTGGTTTGGATAGCTGTAAGAAGTACATAAACGAAAACCAGAATCTGTGCCAGAGCAAACAGGCTTGTTTGTGGAGGACAGCGGGATAAGAGGGAGGAGGGACCAAAAGGTGGTGAGATCTGCTGAAGGAAAACATGTTTGTACCTTATAAACACAGTTTTCAACAGGACTTCATCCATACAGCACACATCCTGTGAGATGTGTAAAGTTAAGCAGAACTAGCTCACCTAGAAAGCAAGGGCTATTCCAATCTTCATGGGACAACTTTGAGTAAGATATCAGTCCTTTCTGGGTATCTTCCTAATGGCAGGCTTGCAATGGAAGCTTGAGAAACTTGTGCATCCTTCCCTAGGCAACCTTGGACAAGCCTACCTCCTTGCTCTTCAAAGTGGACTAATACATTAAGTCAGGCTTCAGATGATTAATCTGAGGGAGAGACTGTATTTCACATTCCTTCAGAGTTCTTTCTAAGAAGGCAGATTTATACCAGATCCAAACCTTTACAAAACATAAGAGTTAAATCTCCATGTAGCTCTCTGGCTCGTGTCTCAATCTGCTACAGTAATACAGACTCAGAGGATGAGGACAGCCATCAGCAGGAAAACCTGAGAAGCTTCATGTCAATTGTATCTGTTACACGCTTCTGACCTTCTTACCTGACCCTTGCTAGCAATGTATTTCTCCCAGGAAAAAGGCTGACGTTTTGCCTTCTGTCTCAGCTTGAAAATGGTTGCCATTAAAAATAAACCCAACAAGCTGCTAGAGAAACGTTCCCTTCTTTTCCTAGGGCCCGGAAAGAATAATCTTCCATTCAGCAGAAGTAACAATTCCACTATCCATGAAGTGACAGGTTCAAAGTCTGTCTTGACAGTCAGCAGGGTCAGAAATGCGAATGAGACAGAAGCGTAAGGCCAAGCAGCCCAGCGCTTGCCTTGATATTCAGGGGGAGGCATAAAATACTCAGTGTAGAAGTCATGACATTTTTATATTGAGAACAGCTATTTTTGAGGATGCTGAAGGGTTGTCATGGTTCCCTTGACCTCTCTATAGCTGGGCGCTGTGAGAACAAAGAGAACACAGAGAACAGACCAATTCAATGGAAGACTTTCCATTAATTTTTATGGCATCTGAGGGTTGAGTCATTAAGCTATGCGCCTTTGCAGACAGTTACAAAAATAGATCTAATAAAACTTTGTCAAGCTCTCAGCAGCATGGTTAAAACAGTTTTAAATTCTGTACAATAAGCAGAATGCACAAGCTATACTTTAATATAAAAGCTTTTGCAGCAGTTATCTGAAATATCTGATACAGCCCACTGAGTTCAGATCACAGTCACTCAAGACCCAGAAACTTTATATTAAACCCCACTAATGTCACCTTTTAAATATATATGTATATATATATATATATAACCTTGCCCTATCTTTACATCTAAACAAATTCTTCCCCTTTTAAATTTTACAAATAAGGTGTACCCTTCACTATAAGCAACATTATTTTTTTCCCCTCGCTTCTCACGGTAAAGCCTTGAGGTCTTTGTCAAGAAGGTATCACACAGCATTCTGAATGTGATTTAAGTTTTTCCCTTTGTAAATTAAAATTTATTTGAAAGTACACCACTGGGATGCTTCTCTCTGGCAAGCAACCAAGGAGGTCCTCTATGTAAAAAATAAAAATATATGTGTGTGTGTGTGTATATATATGCATGCTAATGAAAAAATTAAAATCCAGCTCTTTCACATGCTCATTATCCTGACAAACAAGATTACATGCAAATTTTATTCATGAAAAGTTAGTTCAAAGGACCCTTAATGTCCAGCTTCCCTAATAACAGAACATTATCTTCTACCCTCCTTTCCCTGAGGTGATCTGCACCAAGCTCATCAAAATGTAACTCGAAATTCTTGCCTACTCTGATACCTGCCAGACCACCACTACCTACCCAGCTGGTCAGTGGTCACGCAAGGTTATCACTGCCAGCCTGTAAAAAACAAATGAACAACTCCTTAAGCCATGTAATAGCTGTTCCTGACATCATCTCTCATTAGATTTGTTTCCCTTGGTCTTGCTGCCTCCTCCTTTTTCTCAAACTCAGTGTGAATGTCTCTTCGTACACAGCATCTGCAGAGGGCTTCTGTCCTTGGAGCAGAAATAAATGGCAAACAGAAGAATGAAAAGAATTAAGAAAGAAACTTATGTTATGGAAGCATCATGAAGGAGAGAGATGAATTTCTGATTTCAGTATCTGAAAGTTTATGCTGCGGATTCTTGCTTAAGTTCAAGTGCAACGAAATAGATACACAAAAGCCAAAGCTTCTGTAGATGATGAAATAAATCTTTATTTCAGTGAGCTGGCCATATTAACTGTGTTAGTGAAAGAGATCTCATTAAAAGTACTCTACTTTCTTTATATATAGTAGTAATAACAATATGAAAAAACAAATCTTCTGTGGCAGTTTGGATCAACAAAACTGAGGTACCAGACTCATTATTATAGTAGCCTGAAAAAACAAACAGAAAACATGTAAAGGAAAAAAAAACCAAAACCCAAACCATCTGGATATTTAAAGACAAAACCAAAGGAGAAGACAACAGCATCGCAAGACAAATGTGTAAATTCAGCGAGTGTGGTTTACAGTATTTCCTATGGTGCTAAAGTTGCATTCAGAGAGTGCAAACTTTGGTCATGTTTATGTCCAAGTTTTACTACAAAAACCACAGTCAAAATTCTGTTCTACTTTATACCAGTAATCACTAATGGGCATTCCTTCACAGATGGGCATATTAGTGAAACTTAGTAAAGCAATAAAGTGCACTAACCTAAGTTAATAATCTCCAAGGCACTGAAATCCTATTTAACAATTACTCTGCTGGATGAAATTCTGGTTTCACTTTCAACTTTCAACAGAAGAAAAACGTCAGAAACTACTGCAAAATAAGGGTTTCACTATGAACATACTGTTAGGAATATGCAGAGAATTATGCAAAGGAAGATTTTGTTTTAGGACTAGATTATTTTTCTAGCTATTGCAACTCTTTGTAAATCAGCCTCCATGCATGAATGATATCCCAAATACCATCTAATGCTATGCTAGCATTCTATTCCTATATGGTATTTTTCTATGCTTTAAGTGAAGTGCTTTATCAACCATAAAACAGTAAAGAAAGAACTTGCTAAACTTTTGGCTTTGTGAATCTACTGTATCAACACATGGCAGTAAAACCCTTATAGCACCCTATATCCTCTGTACTTACTGTGCAAGTTAATTCTTGCCTGAGAAACAAAGTACACAGGTTCTTAACATGTATATGCATAAGGGGCATATGCATAATTGTCTCTACACTGCCCCAGGCCAAAAGATTGTTTCTTAAGTAAAATAATTCTTTATGCAATTTGGTGATCCTTAAATAGTTTCTCTAAGTAAAATACACTAAATTTGGCTTGGCCAATTAAGTGTTTATTTTTATTTTACCCTTACACTCTTGCAATCTCTAATTTGTCTGTGGAAGAAATGGTATTTCATTCTGCCTTGTGCTAGGTGCAGTATAAAAAACAACAGCACCAACTACCTACTCTGACCTTTCTTCTTCTCTACAGTTATATTTTCCAAGTGTCACAGGAGTAAAAATAACCTTCTTTATCTTAAACTTTGCTATGCTTCTCATCAGGACAGTTTGGCACAAGCAGAACATACCTTACCCAAGGAAGGGAAAGTTCACTCAAAGAAACTTCTTAGCTTACTTTCTCTGTTCCTCCTGCCCCTTTCCCCTTGTTTCTTTCTTTGGCACTGTGTGCTCCTTTCCCCTTTAATTCTCCTTTTCTAGGTTCAGTGATTTTCCAGAGCACCTTTTTTAGTGCCAGGCCTGAGATGCTACACAGGTCTCCAGCTCAGCCCTCCCTAAGGACCAAAGCTTGCCCCCACCCACTAAAATCTGCCTGTACAAGCTTCAGGGATACACTTCATAAAGGAGGAAAGCCCTCCATGCTCTTCCCCATTTCTCACCACCTCAGCAGCTGATTCATGCATTGGGACCTTCCTACCAGCTAAAACTACCAGGGAATGCAGAGTCCTCTCCCACTCTGCAGGGAAACCAGTACCCAGGAAAGCCTGGAGTGATGCAGTCACCCCAGGTTTCTTCTGGCTGGACCAGCCATTGCCTCATCTGCACTTACACAGCAAGAGCTGTGGGGTAGCACTGTGCCTTTATTCATGCAGCACCCAGCTCAGCAATGAGCATACCAAAGTTTAGAAATGCTACTATGCTATTATAAAGTTGGGTGTGACAGTAAGCACTATTACTTATTCCTCCGTGAGCCACTTAAAAGCCTAATTTCCAAAATACAGGCAGTCTCCTGCAATCCTTTTCATTACAAACCATGAAAAAATATGGTTCTGCACAAAGCAGAGTCTTTCTGCTGTTTTGGTAGTAGATGTGAAAATCTGTTAACCTGGTTGCTGTGCCCAGCACTACAGGGTACTGTACACCCCAGAGACCCAGCCTTGGATATACAGCTGTGAGCACAGAGGGCAGCCTGCCTGTCAGCTGTGGCAAACTAAAATGCTGATGTTTAATCTCCTTTCCCAAACTCTGCTGGTTTTTGGTTTTTTTCTGCCAGAAATCCAGCAGCTCACATCTTTGAGGATACACCCAACACTTTTGCATACCCAGGAACTAACCTCGCCTTCACTCCTACTGCTTCCTGACAGGCCGTCTTTTACCAGGAAAGGAAACAACTGCAATTGAGCATGGCAGCAATCCATGTTTTCCCATCTAATCTTAGCAGCACAAGAAATGGTTTCCTTTAGCTCCTGAAAGCAAGCTGAACCCGAGCCCCCCCTCACTGATGCTGCCCATGATCCACCATCAAACCCTCACTTCTGCTGGGTCTGTGTGCCCACCACTCTCACAGGCACAGAGAGGTTCCCCCTCTTTGGTGGCATTAACAAGATAGCTTCAATAGACAGCCCACATTCATATGAATAATCCAAAACCAGAAAGATTGCCCTGAAGCATTTCACTCAACCCTCAATTTTTGACTCTAGCAGAGGTACAGCACTGTTTTTACACACTCTCAACCTCTGCAGGTAGCATACAGATGAACTAAAAATAAAGCTGCTCACGGAAAACTTCATGCAGCCAGGCTCAGGTTTTTTTATTGCCTTTACTAAGCATTTTGAAGTCTCTTTGGGGAGTGTTTTATTTAGGAGCAGTAATGCACAATCATCAGGGGGTTTCAGTTCATTTAATTAAGTTGAATACAATTATACTCCAGTGGGTCTTAAAAATGCAAGAATCTATTTAAATATTATTTAGATGCGTATCTTTTAACTACCACAGGCTGCAGAGGGCTTCATCTTTATATCAATTAGGGATACCAAGCTAGCAATAAGAACTCTATCTCTTGCCAGCTTATAATCCTTTCTGCTCTGGGATCTCATATTTTATTTGCTCATTTCCCTTTATCTGTGTACAGTGAAGATGGGCTTCTCACGTTCCTGTGTGTTCATATTGCTTCACCATTGCCAAACCGCTTCCTAATTAGGCTAAATGGGCCTCTTACCCAAATAAAACAGAAATATTCCTGCTTGCCTACGGAACAAATCCTACAGAGTCTGGGCCTGAATAACCGTGTAGTTGCCCTATTTCTCAGGTGTTTCATGCACATACTTCTCTGGAGGGGCAACAGGCAATTTATTACTTTCAGGAGCTCCTCAGTAAGCAGGATGCTATGTGTGCATTTCAAGGAAGTGCTGAAGCCCACGGCTGCTGTCAATCCAGTGGCTCTGCCCATTGATAAGAGACATGAGGACACGGAATGAAGCTGCATTACAGAAGTTTGGATTTGGTATTATGGAAAGGTTCACCAAGAGGATAGTCAGTCACTGGAACAGGCTGCCCAGGAAAGCGGTCATGACAAAAAGCCTGTCAGAGTTCAAGGAGCAGCATCTGGATGACACCTTTAGTGTTTACAGTTTAGTGGCAGGTAGTCCTGCAAGGAGCACAGAGTTGGACTTGATGGTCCTTATGGGTTCCTTCCAACTTGAGATATTCTATGATTTTGTGTTGCTTTTACTGGAAACTGAATGCATTTCACAACATGTACCTCCGATTAAAGCATGTTGCAATTTGAAAAGCCCCACATAGCTAAAGAGATCATAAAAAGCAGAAACTGGCAGAACCCCAGTGTCATTAAGGCTCACAAAAAATTATGTGTCTCTAAAAAGCCCAGTAGCTGGCTCTGACCAACCCAAGGGCCTGAACCACAGGTTGAAAGAAAACAACTGTAAAGACACTTGGACTTGGAGGGAATGTTAAGTTCTCGCTTAAGCAACTTTATGCAAAGCAACTTGAACATCAAAAGGAGAGTATCCCACTGACCATTTGTCAGGAGAGTTGTCATGCCAAAGAAAAACATCTCACCTAGTTGTAAAAGTGAGTGTAACAGGAGAAGAAAGTCTCAGATGGAAGGAGTTTGCTCGCAGACTCTACTTCATCAATGACAGAGAAGACTGCAGTACCAGAGAACACCAAACCATGAACCCAGCAAGAGTGGCAGGACAACCTGTTTACCAGGATGCATCTAAAACACCATAAAAGCAGCAGGAAGCTCCTTGAGCTAAAGGAAGACATTACATCACTATTCACAGTATGCATCATTATCAGTTTCAAATCAAAGGATGGATAGTACATAAGCTGCCTCATGCATAGAGAATCAGGACTGGAAGGGAAATAAGTGTTTTGCTCTCTCATGGAGGAAGGAGAATTACATGTTTTCAGATGTGAATAGCTCCTCAGTCCTTCAGAGGTACAACCCAAAATACAAAGGCTGGTTCAGAATGAATTGTATGAACAGGGAGGCAGGGCAGCAGACTGTCTCCAGCAAAATAGCAAATTGCATTCTCCTCCTCTGCCTGCTTTAGTTAACCAGACCTCTGCTACAAATTACCCATTTGAACCATCTGCTGGCAATACCTGAATGGCCTCATTTGACATGACTCATATGCACATGAACGGTTTCCTACATATAGTCTGTATTTGTCTTCAAACAAAAACAAAACAAGGTGCGACCAAGGAGACACAAAAGCTTACTTTGCCCTCTGATATCCCTACTCAAGAGCCTGAAGAGAGCCCAGCCATTTCTGAGCCAGGCTTAAATCTCCTGCCTGGCTTAAATTTACCTGCCACATCCTCCCAGTCCATCCACAGCATTCAGCCACCTCCTCTGGGCCTCCCTGAAGGCAGTCTGCACACTGACCTTCCCCTGCCAGGGTCCCAGTGAGGGCTCCAGCCATTTCCTGCTGTGAAGGCAGCAAAATTCTCCCTTTCACATGATCCTCCTAAATTCCTCTTCCTAACAGTTGCAAGTTACTCTTCTTGGCTGGGACTCTCTTTTCACTTTTCTATCCACAGAAAATCAACTCTGGACACTGAGTCACTCCTGCCTTGTCAGCCTCAGTTTCCTCTGTACACAAGGGGTATTTTCCTAAGGAGGGGCATGTGCCTGGAGAAAGAATAACCCTTATTGCTACTATATTTATTTATTTTTATTTTTACATTGCTCAAACTCACACAGCAACAGATCTACCTAAGAAAGTCAGAAGGGGCAGAACGGAGCTCAACATACTTCATTACTTCCCTCCTCTCTCCTTTTCATGGCAATTTAAAAAATATGTATCTGTCTGAAAGCACTTTGCAATAGTTGTAATTAGGCTTGGCAGCTGAAAAAAAAAGTATAATCTTTTGTATTCTAAGTACATTTGAGAGAAGGATTAAAAACCACAAGTAATTTGGCAAAGGTAACTTGAAAAAAGTACCGTTATTTCTGACAAAAAAAGCTACTTTGTCAACATCCACCTCTTCCTTTTCTCTCAACTTTGGACAATTCAGAACTCAATCTCCACCACTGACCAAACCCAGTGAGACACATAATTAATGGGTCTGTGACAGGGATATGCTGAAGCATCCCTTTCCATTCTCATTATGCATGAATACACACCATATGCAGCACAAAGCAACTCTTCATCCTCATGCCAATATTTTGGCTATGTCCTTGACCTTATGTTCTCCTTTAACTTCCTGAGTTTAGATAGCTATCACGCAAAGCTTAGGTTTTACAAATTTAATCCATCTGCACGTACATATTCACTCCCGGATGCAAAATATAAACAATGCACTGCTGGATCTGGGCTGAGCAAGAACTAATACGCTGACATGTCCCAATATCCCTTCAATTCCGTACAAACCAGAACACAGCACCACAGTGAAGAAGGATGGATGACACAAGATGAGAGCCCATGCCTTATTGTGAAACACCCAGCATAAAGGTACCAGCAATTAATGAGGAAAACAAGATCTTTTTAAGGACTGACAACTTCAGTCATCTCCACTGACGAAACAAGAAACACAACAGAACTTTCCCCCTTCCTCTCCAAACGATGAACAGGACACACAATCATTAAATAAAACATCTTGAAGAATATGCATTTTTCCTTTCTATTTGTACAGTGCAGAGTAAAAAAGGTGGGAACTTCCACATACAAGCTGAAACACTAACAGAGCCATTTGGGTAATTAAGAGGAGAGACTAACAATCTGACATTTTTCTCTAAGGAAAACATGAACTTAGAAGCTTTTGAGAAGTATGGTATGTAAAAACACAGAGAAAAAACACTCTAAAGAATTTGCCATGTACAGAGATTCACAATGTGCCCCATCAGCAGGAGATCTGCCTTTACTCAGCCCTTTTTCTGCAGTGCAATGAAAACAGACCTAAGGAAACACATCCAGTGGGAAGACAGTAATTTCTACTTTTTATCACAACCACACCAGTGCTGCAGCCGCACAGGGACACCAGTGACTCCATCCTTTCCTGTGGTACCTGAAGCTATTTTTGCTATCAACATTTTTCAAGGGATACAATGCTCTTACTTCTACTTGCTACCAAAACCAGAAGCAAACTGCAGGGGAAGCAGGAACACAAGAGATGTCTGTGGTTGAGATCCCTCACTATGTTTGCTGTGCTGAAAAAGCAAAATTGTACAACAGAGATACAGTAAAAAGCAAATGCCTGTTCTGAACCTAGTAAGTCCTGTCTGAGATGAAGAATCAAGCAAATCTGATGAAGAACAGGTCAGAAACCAGGCAACATGTCTTAGTGCCATGGGCACCAGTATCCCCAACTCCACTGCCCATCAGCTGCTGTATTGCTCAGTATCTGCAAGTGTGGCAGTTGAGCATTTTATCACTTCTATCACTAAAAGTTTTCTCATCTTAACCTTCTTTTTAAAAAATCTTTATTTGCTCTCTGATAAAACGTTGCATGTGGAAACATGTTCTCCCCATCCAGAGTACAAAACTTGACACATATCCCACAACACATTCTGAACTGTCAGGTTTTTGAAGCATAAGCGTACATACAGTTATCTTGAAGACAGAAACCAAGGCAAATACAACACGCAGTCTGTCCCCACCTTTCCCCAGTTTACAATGGTTATTTATGAATTCTAAGGTGGGTAAGAAGCCTAAAAAAGGAGTGGAAATTACAACCTACAAGTTGTGGTGCATCTTATGTACAAATACAAATAGATTTATGTATAAAACAGGATTTTTCTTTTTTTTATCCTCACTGTGTTTCAGTTCAGACTCAAAGCATTTACTGTCAGCATTCAGAGCTACTGCACTGAGCTGGCCAACCACGGAAAGCTCCAAAACTTACACGTGTTAAAAATTATTTTCTTTACTGAAGACTGCAGGTAGGTCTACACAGTAATATTGTTTACAATATGAAATATGTCTAATGGGGATAGTGAAAAGAGATGACCCTCTTTCTACTAGCATTAAAAAATATAGTCAAAATATATAGGAACCTTCTGCTGAAAGTGAGCACAAAATCCACAGAGGATAACCCATTTCAGAACTGTAACAGATAAAGAGAGATAACAAACATAGACAGAACACAAACATCCGAGCATGTCTCCGTGTTCTAAGTACATAACAAACCACAGATTCTACAGCAGTGAGGTACTGCTAGAAGTACTTATTATGACCAGTAAGACATTATTATGGCTAGCAAAATACCTTAAAAGCCTAAAATGCCTTTCTCCTGAAGTGCAATGTAATGCTATTCCATCAGCCCTAGCATGGATTTCAACCCAAGCTCCAGCTGTGGATGCACACTCACTGAAAGGACTGTGCCACCATGTAGTGCAATGAGCTCTCGTGATAAGTGCTCTCAAATCCATTTTTTCCTCCACTGAGTTAGACTGGGGTTGCATTCAAGCAGGCAGCATGCTCTGCACAGCAGGGTCAACTTAGTGCTGGCATTTTAAGACTTGGAGGCTCAAGTCACCTGAACATGTAAAGACAAAAGTTGTTCTTTCCTTTAAAACCTACAGGACACACTGTTCCAGTAGAAAAAATATGTAGTATTTTTGCCTTAGATTCACAAAGTTTTTAGTGTAAACAGGGCAGAAATTAGACCCTTTGCCTTCTGTTCCTTTTCTTCATCTTTGCTTCCATCACACTCATCAGGACTACGCAAAGAATTTTCAGATGCTAGCAAAAGGTTCAGCAACAGCCAAGAGACAGTTCATGTATTCTCAATTTCATACTGTAAACAGCATGGTACTGTTTTCACTATCATCTATTGACTCTCCTCATGCCCACTGCAAAGCTTTCGAAGTACTGCTTTTACTATTGTGTTAAATAGTTACCTAATCTCCTTTAAACACACTCCCACACACAGAGAATACACTGAAAGTGGAGAACACAGCAACACAAAATTCTAGTGTGCTGCTATCAGAGAGCAAAAAGCACAGTATATCATTGTAAATACAGTGACAACAATGAAAGAGAAAAGCTTGTATTTACATTCCTGATAATTATATTACCATGCTTGTAAGCTTCAATGTATATGTTTACCCATGCCCATAAGAACAACCATATTTTTTTCCATCTGGAGGCCTGATCATTCACAGTGATCTCAATAGCATATCCCTGAGTTCATGCAGGGCTACAGGGAAGTCAAAACACCAAATCTAACGGGCTTGTAGCAGAGCAGTCCTGCAAGAATAGGTCACAACACAGATGTTAGGAAACAGTCGTCCAATTTATTGTATGGCTTTCCACAAAAAAGCCCAAACCTGTGATTAATAAATCATTGTTGCATTATACTCTTAAACCTGTCCATCAGATTTTCCAGTTTTACCCTTTTTAAAACTGTTTTCCAGACAGGTTATACAAACCTCACTCTCAATTTCAACTCTTCATGGGAACTGTGCCTCTAAACCTAGCACACAGCTCAAAAACGCTCCAGGTGTCATAAAAACTTGAACCATCAAGTACTTCAGTATACACTAAGCTTGCTTCAAATAAAAACAGCACATCGTAACTTTGTGCTTCAAAACACAGCAGCAGACAAAAAAGTTCTGATGTTACAGGAAGCCAGGAAAAATGTCCCCCTCACCTCTAGAAGATTAAAGCAGAGCCAGTGTGCCCACACCTTACCCTCACCAGAGCTACTGCACCGCGCTGACCACAGCTCCTTGCATTTTTAGTTACTTTTCATAATGGAAATCTACATCACAAGCTCCTGGGTCTGAATGCACTTCAGTGAACGGTCTTGTAATTTTTTTTTTCTGCCAACGGGACAGTTAAGTTTCTTCATTACAGCACAAAATAAAAGCGCTTCATATCTCGCTAACCACATAACACGTCTCTATGTACTTCTAAAACTGAGAATATGCTTTTAGAGTAGTAACTTCATGTTCACAGACTTGCACATATTAAATTTAGTTCCTGGTTTTTGTTCATTTCCTCATGGAACACCTGGGAATCCAAATTCTTGCAAAGCCACCTCAGCATTCCCAGAGTCACAACAACCACCTTTCTTCTCCTCCTGCCATCACCAATAACAGAGAAAGCGCCAGGTTCATTAGTCAACATCCGTGTCATGCAACCACAAAGAGGAAAATTATTAGCAGTACTCTATGTTAAAACATTTATTGTGACAAATGACTTTGCTGTGTCATTACAAAGTAATTTTTATTCATTCTGTGTTACTGAATCTCCTACATCCATAGGACAATGTGCTCTACAACCACTAATACAGTGATACCGTATTAGTATCTGTATTCAGCAAGCAGAAAAGGAGAAAACCTGTGCTGCTCCATGAAAGAAAAGCTACAACCAGAAATGATGGTGGGAGACCCAGAAAGGCTCTGGCAGGAGGGCTCCTCCTCCACCACACAACTTCTGGAGGAAGAAAAGTCAAGCCCAGGTCTAAAGCTGGAGCACTTCAATAGAGGTTTGGAAGGAGAGGGAAGTCCTTTCTCCCTACTGACTCAAACTCCCCAGCCCCAGGCACTGCCCTTTTCATTTGTCCCTCAGCCCCATCCCATATCCAGCTGTGACCCCGCTCCAGTCCCTCCACTCAGCTCATGTTGCTTCAGTCCCACATTTGCACAGCATTTCATGCCACGAGTGCTAATTTACACTGATTCCTACACAAGTAGGAAGTTCTAAGTTAGATTAATCATCATCTAGTTCCATAAAATGTTATTTCCTCCAAGATATACTAAAAATAGTTTTTCACCATTACTCTTAATAGTTGATTAGTTGATTGACCTTCAAAGCATTAAAAAAAAAAAAAAAAAAAAAGTATTTCCAAATATTAATAACGGAGCTGGCATTCACAGCAAACTAACAACACTCTGAAAAACAGAATTTATCACCAAGATTCCAGTTTACTTTAAGTATACAGTTATGCTGTAGTAAACAACAAACAGCTCATAGCAGACAAAGAACAGATACACAAAACTCTCCCCTTTTTTCCTCTGTAATTCAAATGCCAGGGAAATCCAGGTTTTGCTTTTAAGAAAGACAGCACCAGAACCAAAACCCCTTATCATTCCTGATTGTGTAGGGTCTTGTGGAGACTATACTGTCTGATGGAGACATCTGTGTGATGTGACCTGAAGTGCAAGAAAAAGCCAAGAGCAAAGGTTATCTCTGTGAGCTGTCTTTCTTCATAAAGGGATTAGCATTGCAAGGTGTAATATGGCATAGAGAAGAGACGGGCAGGAGATTCAACTGGTTAAGTTTAAAATACAAAATTGAATCTTAACACCTAGACTGAGAGTCAGTCATCCTTAGGTTTGATTTATTTCAAAGAAAAAATGCACTCCACAGTTTTGAACAATAAAAGAACCACTACCTTCTCATTTGAAAAGCAGAGGCCAGGCCTTCTGGCTCTATCCTCACTGTTGTAACTAGGATAGGTTTTAAAAACACACACCAAAGCAGAAGTCAGAACAAAAATGCTTTGAATCAGGATGTCCCAAAATGCTTTTTGAGCTAATTACACAGTGCCACAGCCCTTTTGTCAACACATCACTTAAAAAAAAAAAAAAAATCAGAAAAAAAAGCATGTTGCAGTTTCAAAGCATGTTCTACCTGGAGCAGCTGCTTGGCTGCCCACACTTTTCTGTAGAAAAGTGCTGGGTACTGACTGCTTCAGCTGAAGTGGCTTCTTGGTGCCAAGTAGACATCAGAGAAACAGTCACCCAAATGAGATGCTGGGAAGGTGATGGAGTGGAGAGATTTCCACTGGAGATCATGGCAAACTAATGATGGTTTATGGAACAGCAATCCTGGGAGAAATCTGCAGCTGGAATGAACTTCCACAACTCCTCCTGGCAGTCCTCTCTCTGCTTTTATCAGCTGGGAATCCACTTCTCTGATCTCTCCAGATATCTAAGCTCCTTGGCTTAATATCAAATTCTTCTACCCAAAGTATGTCAGCGATTATGTCATTACATGTTATCACAGTAGTGTTATCAGCTGGCGTGTTTTTCTCTCTTTCTATTGGCTTCTTTATTACTTTGATAAGAAATTCAAATAGTCACTGAAACACAGAGCACAAGACAGATCATATATGTAAATGGTAGGGCTCCAGCTACAAATTCAAGAGAGCTTTATTGTCCCAAAAATACTCTGTTCTCTTTAGCTAACAGCAGATGGTAGAAAAACACTGGTTTTCTCTTAGCATAATATTGAAAAATATTTTACAGTTCTTGAAAAATACAGGTTTTTTCAGCTCTTATAATTAATTCAATAATTTGAAACAAGAAACTACTCATCTCTTTGAAATAAAAAGCTAGAAAGACTTCTAATTTCACTGCACCCCTTGAAAATTCCCATCTCTTGCATTTTGGCCCTTTAAGACAAAAACTCCTGCTATGAATAGATATTTTCTTCAGTGAAATTCCTGCTGTATCAGAACTGATCAGTTTTGCCAGTGATTTCATTGATTTCAGGGTTTGACCCAAAAACCTGTCCCAGCTATGGTATGCAAGTAGGAAGAACATCCTATTAAAAGGACAGACACGGGCATGACTTCCCCATACTACGGTGAATGCCCCATGTTTTGAAAGCACATCTTTATTATTCTGAAGTTCATGATTTTTGCTTCATATTACAACTTGTTCTTAAATCTGATCACATACAAACCTTCAGACTCTTTGCAACAAAGAGTTTGCTATCACTACATGAATTAATGATTCTGTGCCAAAGACACCCCTTCGTATGGTGCAGAGAATTTCTATATTACTACTCATGATTCACCTACTGCAGTCTCTCTCTAAAACCTTACTACACTTCCACCATCCATTGCTGCTTTGAGACACTGCAAATTATAATTAACCAGTACATGCCAACATGTGCTTGCTACAGAATACGAAAAAGCTTTTAAGTATAATTATGTTATCTAGTGAGCATCATTAACAGCACAAATAGCTTTGAGGTGCTTATGGCACAGCTGCAACTATGGAATATTTCATTAGAAAAGTGCAAAAGGGAAAAGTTGCATTTAGTTCAGCATAATCCCAGTACAGCTGCAAGTGCACTCAATATTTGTCAAATACAGAGGGGGTTATTACATGACTTCCAAAGTCCATAAAATTCGGTGCTTACAAGCAGTGCTTCAGAAATATTTGCTTCCTCTCCAGACCTGGGATCTGCCATCACAGGTTCCTACTAATGAGGTCCTATTTTAAGGAACTTAACTATATGTACCCAAACAATGAAATACATTTATCCCCTGAGTGACAGGGGCTCAATTTGTATTTTAAGCATCTGCAGTACCGGGTCTACCACTTAGGCTGACTTGCATGGAATCTCCTCTTAAGCCTGCACCTAGAGAAGCCTCCACCAGGGCCACCACCATGCCCACAAAGCTTCCAGCAGGGCCAGTGGGAGGTAGTGGACACCTCCCCTTCGTCCTCCCCAATGCAGTAACTCCTCAATATGAGGAGGACAGAATCAGTCATCTCATCATTTTTACAAAGAACAACGTTTTCCACCATTAGGACAGCAAAGTGGCAGAACAGGCTGCACAGAGAGGATGTGCAGTTTCTGTCCCTGAAGGTTTTCAAGACCCAGCTGGATAAAGCCCCAAGCAACCTTACCTGTCCTTAGAGCTCTCCCTGCTTCAGCTCAAGGTTAGGCTAGGTACTGCCTGGGGTTCTTTCTAACCTTTGCTTTATCCTACAATTATTGCATAAGAATGTAATTTTCTCTCTCTTCCAATGAATAAACTTTTGATGATCACCTTTTTTCTTGGCTTTCATTTTAGCTTTCCCCTCCCAAGATCTGGATCCGCTCTCCTTCCTCTCCCCACCCCCTCCTTGTACATTCCTTTGGTAGCTTTCAAGCTGTTGCAGGGACAACCTAGCCAGCCTGTCACAGCATCAACTTCTGGGTTCATAAACCCATTCCTAGCGAATCACTCATGCTTACCTCTGTGCTCCCTGAACATTTTGAATTGTGAATTACTGTAAATCCCATGAATTTAAGACTCATACTTTCACTTACTTGACAACACGAAAGAAGTAAGCTGGATCTGCAGGCAACTGTCATGGCCTCATGGACCACGACCAACCATTTGCAGACTTCCATTTGTAAAACAACTAATCAAGTTTACTGTTTGCCTTTTCCATCAAAGGTCTGAAAAAGCACAAAATCCAATGTAATGAAAAGAGAAGAAGGGAAAAAGGCACCAGAGCTACCTTACCTTCAGGTAAGGACAGAGCCCTAAGCAAGTTTATACTCTGTTCATATTAAGACATACTTCGTATGCACAAAGACTAGAAACTCTTTAAAAGCCTTACATGTAGAGAAACGGGTCAGCTTGCAGAGAGAAGAGTTTCTGTCTTCCCTCAGATATGTTATTATTTGGGACCCAACACAAGAGTATCTTTTCATCTTTATAATTATGCTCCAACCCAAAATACTGCTGGGTGATGTTTGCAACTGATACAAACCAGCAACTTCACAGTTACAAGATGAATCCTTCCTGTAAAGCAAAACAACTCTAAAGACAAATGAATTTAGATTAGTTTTATTAGAAGACAAATAATAATTTAAAAGCTCTGTTTCCCCAGGAAGGAAACAAGCATAGACAGCCAGCAGAAACCTATTCAAACTATTAGTTGTGTAAGAATCAGATCTTTTGCTGCACTGAACTCCAGCACACTAGGCTGTTGGTTTGGCCTCCTCCAACACTCCTTCCCAGGCATCCAATAGCACTTTGCTGTTACTAAATGCATTACTGAAACCTGCCAGAAAAAGAGAGAAAGAGACTGTTCATGAAGTACCAACTGTGTGCTCCCTACAAACTGGCAGAACTGACTCTCCTTGCATTCTTAGATTGAAATCATTAACAGTGAAAGAGCGTACGCAGCCGGGTGCTATTAAACTGAATGCCATGTCAGTCGATAATTTCAGTGAGAAAAAGGAATGAGGCATGTTTTTCAGTCTTATTTTGATAATAGCAATGAAGTCCACGTGGGAAGAAAATGCAATGTAAAATGCTAATTAAATTCTCTGCCCAATTCTTTAACACTTCCGAATTAGATCCCTACTGCTTTACCATTTGCTGCACTTCAGAGAAGTTTTCCATAAGGTTTTTCTCATAGCGTTCTTTACTGTCTACTGGTTAAATGTTAACAACAAAAATGAAAACACATCAAGCCTATCCATTTGCTTTTAAAATGAATAAGCAGGCTCTCCACTGCTGATTACCACATTCCTGTATCGCTGGAAAACTGCCAGCTCCAGTATATATATAACATTAGTATTTGTTGGGTTTTTTAACTGCCTGAGTGGCAGGCAGTCCACTGTAGTAATTATCACCTTGCACCTAATGTAAATATTATTCTCTTGCTGTAGGCAGAAATAAAGAATTGGCTATTCCTGCATTTTTACTGCTTGCCATCCAGCCCGTCCTGTAGGCACTTAATATAATTGCCGCAGCCTCTGTTAGCGGGGCCATCTCTTTTGTTTGTAACCAGCGAGTTACGATGATGAGTCCCTCCTCACAAGATCACCAGGGCAGAAACTCCCCGGGCCGACACCGACCGACTCCTTCCCAAAAGGCTACCGGGAGCAACAGCTCCGCACCCGACCGCGCTCAGGGCACACGGAACACGTGCGTGGAACGTAAAGGCAGCAACAAACCAGCCTTTTGCCCAAATTTCGCCGAACCTACCAGCGCGCCGGAGCAACAGGAGACAATAAGCCCATTGACCGGCCTGAACAAGCGCCTCTGAGTGTGTAAACAGCCCCCGGGGCTGGTCCACTTCGGTAACACCTCAACCCAAACCCGGCTGCTCCACTGCGATACCTCCGACCCCCCCGGTACTGACAGCCGGGAAAACTTCACGCCACAGCTGTAACTGAAGCGGTGGCTAATACAAACACTCGATTTGGCTCACGGAAAAAGTTTTCCTCGGATGTAGAAGCCCGCCCGGAGCGATCCGTCTGTCTCCACTCGGGCAAACCCCGCAGCAGGTGCCGGGGAAATCCGGCGTCCCGGCCCGGGCTCCACCACCCACGACCCCGCGATGGGGACGCAGAGCTGCGGAGCCCCTCTCCCGCGGCAGTCTTCCCCGGTGCTGCCCCCGCCCCGGTCCAGCTGCACTCACCAAGATGCCCATCATGTCGTCCCACAGGTGGGCAAACGCCTCCGACGTGCCGCTCTCCGCCGGGGCGGCGGGGTCGCCCGCCTGCTCCCCCTCCATGCCCCGGCCCGGCCGCCGGATCAGCGCCCGCTCCCCACCGCCGCCGGGCCGCCCCGCCCCACCATGCCTCCCCCGCCCCGGCCCGACCCACCCCGGGACAGCACGGGCCGCCCCCACCGTCTCCCTTCCCCCCCCCCAAACTTTGGGCACAGGGACAAGGCTTGCCGGCGGTGCCACTGAGGCGCGGCGGGGGCGCCCACCCGGCGGCGGAAAAGCCCCTCCTCCCTCCCCTCTCCCCGCCGGCCACCCCGCACCCCCCGCCGATCCGTGGGCTTGCTCGGCGCATGTGGCTGCCCCGGGGCGGCAACAAAGGGCCCCAGCACCGCCCTGAAGGGGTCCCGGCCGCTTCCCCCCCTTCACCCCAGAGACGAGATCCGGGACCTGAGGAGTGGGGAGATCCTGTCACCGGATCGTCTTGTAAAAGGCAAAGCTCTCCCTGGAGAGGGACTGTGGAAACAATGCCTTCATCTATGCCCCCCTGCTTCCTATTGCTCTCCCTCCCATTATAATGAAATTATTACAGACAGCAGTAGTGATGTTCCTGCATACTCCCGAAACAGCCGGGTGCCCGTGCGCTCACACGCACACAACCCCCCGGAGCACTCTTGTTGGGGAAGGTACATGAGGTGCCGGTGGGCAATCCCCTTGCTCGCTGGATGGGACAGCCGGGGCACCTGCCCACCCCCTCACACCTGGCTCCCGGCTTCTGCCGGCACCAGCAGCAAGGAAACCTTGGTGCTCACCATTAGGCTTTCAAATAGTTAGACGCATCTTGAAAAGCTACTGTATCAAGCTGTTGCTTATTGAAAGCACCTGTCTGCAAGGGGAAAGGGTGTGTAGGGATGTGTGTGTGTGTGTGTGTGTATATGTACATTTGATAGCCGTAGAGCTATCATGCACTGGCCAAGCATTTTAAGAGCTTTCATCTTTGACCAGTCAGTGTCTTCGGCAGCATCCCACCAGCACTGCTTGCTGCCAGGCTGGGTGTTGCATACCTTGCACTACTGAAACTCAACCCAGGGGCCTGGCCTAGCATCTGGCCTCTGCCCCAGGCTCCTTGTTCAGCCCTGGAGTCACCCCCCCAGCCGTGCACGGGCTCACACCCACTGCACAGCACCAGCAGCTTGGGAAGCCTAGAGCAACAAATGGCACCATTTGCTACCAGGGATAAAAATAGTTTTTATAGAAGGCATAAAGCAGAAGAGACATAAGAAAGACACAGACTACGTATTCCCCATCTTTTTCACAGACTGGAGAGTTGGGCTGATTCCAATGGGATGAGGTTCAACAAGGCCAAGTGCCGGGTCCTGCACTTTGGCCACAACAACCCCATGGGGAGCTCCAGGCTGGGCACAGAGTGGCTGGAGAGCAGCCAGCCAGAAAGGGACCTGGGAGTCTGGATTGACAGGAAGCTGAACATGAGCCAGCAGTGTGCCCAGGTGGCCAAGAAGGCCAATGGCATCCTGACCTGTATCAGGAACAGTGTGGCCAGCAGGTCCAGGGAAGTGATTCTTCCCCTGTACTCAGCCCTGGTGAGGCCAAACCTCAAGTACTGAGTCCAGTTCTGTGCCCCTCAGCTTAGGAAGGAGACTGAGGTGCTGAAGCAGGTCCAGAGAAGAGCAAGGAGGCTGTGAAGGGATCCAGCACAAGTCCTGTGAGGAAGGGCTGAGGGAGCTGGGGGTGTTCAGTCTGGAGAAGAGGAGGCTCAGGGGAGGCCTCATCACTCTCTACAACTCCCTGAAAGGAGGGTGTAGCCAGGGGGTGGTTGGGCCCTTCTCCCAAATAGCTACCAGTAAGACAAGAGGGCATGGACTTAAGCTCTGCCAGAGGAGGTTTAGATTGGATATTAGGATAAAATTCTTTACAGAGAGGGTGATTTAGACATTGGAATGGGTTGCCCAGGGAGGTGGTGGATTCTCCATCCCTGGAGGTTTTTAAGAAGAGACTGATGTGGCACTCAGTGCCATGGTCTGGTAACCACAGTGGTAGTGGATTAAGGGTTGGACTTGATGAGCTCAGAGGTCCTTTCCAACTCAGATGATTCTGTGATTCTCTGGACATTCCCAGAAATACCCTTTTTCTGTCCTCAAAGCTATGATGGCTTATTTCACTTTGTAGGTTAGCACCAGTGAGAAAAGCTGATCAAAATGCTTCCTGTCTCAGCAAATGGTACCACAAAGAACAGAATGAAAATTTTCAAAACACTTACATTACAATAGGGTTGAAGGGCACACATGGAACAGACAAAAGGTGGTGGGGGCACAGGTAAAAAAACTAAGCAAATTACACTGAAAGTAGTAAAGGAGACCCTGATGATGTAGAAATATGCACATTTTTCTTAGCTCTTCTTGAGGATGCCTGTGTAGGATACAAACTATATAATTCATCATATTATTGACTAGTAATGAGAAATAATTAAGGCCAAACCCCAGGTATAAAATCTCTACTACTACTACAGGTATAAAATCTCTACTAAGCAAATATAAGCTTCTTAAGTAGGAGAATAAAGGTGTGCCAATGCAGTCTCTCTACTGTGAAATGGCTTGCATAATTCAAAACTGGTTTAATTAGTCAGAAGTAATTTACTTAGTGACCCTCTGAAATCCATGCTGAACCACTTACAATAGTCATGTCAAAATATCTACCTTCAAAACATCTGAATGAGCCTTGATGTCAATCTCAGGATTTTAATATGCTGTGCTTCTCTTGTAGATCCTGTTTTATGTATGTTCCCTTTTTTATTATATTTTTGAGACATATTTAAAAGAAATCCAGCAACTCTGCAGCACAAAGTCCAACAAACCCTAATTGTTCTGACTCAGGCAGCAACAGATTAAGACCAAATAGGTTCAAGGGGCAGCACTCATGCTTACCTTGCCCCTCCCTGCTGATGGAGTTTCATTGCTCCTGTGTAGTGATGACTAGGCTAGTTACAGAAGCAGGTTCTTAATATCTGCACTTTTCAGCCTTGCTCTACAGGTAACAGCAACTAGATTATAAATTCTGGTGGTCCAGGAGCTGCTTGCTTCCTGAGCCATGATGTCATCTCTTTTGTGGAGGCAGCAACTTTCATCAGAGGAGCATGACGCATGGCTGTGGCAGTCTTCACCTCAGCCAGGTGACTTTAATTTATCTGACACACAGAGCCTTTGATTTTAAAAAGAGGAGACAAGGAAAAGATCTTGCAAAATCACCTGAATCTAGGAGCAGGGAGCAGTTGCTTTAAGAAACAAAGTGCAACAAATTCATGGCCATTTACAGCAGCTACCATCTTCTATCATCTTGCAATTATAGTGTCTATTAATCTACAGACATTCATTAGATGCCATTTTTCCAAGACATTCAATGACTATCACATGCTAAAGTATTCCCTGCTCTCCTGCCTCTATAGAAGTATAAATTAATTACGATTTAGTATGTCAATACAAGTTTTATTTGCATTTTTAGCTGTAGTTGTTGAGATAGTAACTCATCCACAAAAAAACATATTCTAGAAGCATGTTGTAATGGACCTCTGTACACTACTGCGAAGCAATAAATCTGGTTAACTTTCTGAGATTTTGAGGACTCCAGTGTACTCTGGATGGACAATTCCTTCACAGAGCAGGTACGAAGCTGCCCCAATTTGCTGGTTGTTCTCCTACAAATCTCTACACAGGAGATGGAAAGGATCAACATGTATGCAATGAAACTGGTTTTGCCCAGTTGCAGCCGATGCACTGCACATGTGAGTGTATCCTCCTATCACACCATCAGCTACATGTGGGTGTGCAGTTAATAAGAATTTCCCACATCCCACACCAGGCAGAATTAAACACCTTAGAGAGCACTCCCATGTACTATAGAGAGATGAACTATCTTCTAGATGGCTACACAGAGTAGGATCCTAGCTCCAGGTTAAGCTGTAAGTAGAGAAGCTTATCTGTTTCCTTTGTTTACAAAGGTGTTAGGGAGGTCACCTTCACCAGGCCAAACTCTTTCTCTGATTACTTCTTCACAAGCACAAACCTCAAACACAAACCTCTGAGTCATTAAGATAGAAGATGACAATCTTTCTGTCCCAAAGTAGTGTGTATCATCTCACAACTGCCCCACAAAAGTCATACAACAGTTTCAACAAAGCATTTAATAATGACAACTTGAAATATGCACCAAAATGAGCTGGAAAAGATGATGTGCACCATCTGAACCAGACTCTCACAACTAATGGCAGCCATGTAAAAGGCTCCAGGAAAAAAAAAATCCAAGAAAATCTATACCACAAGCAGCCCGAAATACTTTGATATCAGTTTTAAACTACATGCAAGAAGCTGGGAGAAATCAAGTTGTTTTGGAAAGCAAATCGTGCTCCACAGTGTAATAGACACCAGACTTCACAAGTTCCCTGATAAATGACCTGAGGGAAATGGCTTCCTGCTCAGAGGCCTGGAAATTAACTCTGCATGCATGAACAAAACATATGAGGTTTCTCAGCATCACTAATGACACCCTCCCAGTATATCAAGTCTAAATCAGAACATCAAAGCTTCAGAGAAATAAATAAACAAACCATTGTATGCACAGAACATAGGTACAGAGGAAGGGAGAAATAAAAATTTTAGCTAGCTCATACAGATGGCCTGCAAAAGCCCTAAAACTCTTAGCACAAGCAAGTTACAATGCAGCACACTATTAGCAGTGTATCTCCTTTCAGCTCTCTCCCTCTTTCCCCTTGGTAGAGGCCATCAAATTAAAACTTGCAGAGTTTCACATCACAGCCTTTGATTGGAACTGTAACCCCTACCAGCTGCAGGCTCCATCCCATCAACTTACAAAATCTATCTTGGAACAATGATGTCTCATTGGGACTACCACATTTTTGAAAGTCCTTCTAAAACATAATTATTTTAGTTCTTACCTGTTACTTCATTTTTCATGTGTTTTCTTTAAGAATTATTTCTGGTAGTGGGGTCTCTTGGAGTGGGGCTCTCTGTATCGCATGTATCAGCTGGAGGAGCTGGCAGCTGCTTTCCAGCAGAAAGCATATGTGCCAGAGGCTGCTCCAGAAAGCCTCCAGCATGAAGAAGGACAGGGACCCACACACTCAACTCATCAGCTCTTCTGCCAAACAGGCTGTCACACTGTCTGAGGCACTCTTGGCATGGACAGGCATAAACTGTGAGAGCACACTTCATCCATCATGTGCATTTGCACATCAGACTGTTACATGTTCCTGAAATTGTAAGTTTCAGAATCCTCTGATAGTCAGATGACTACAGAAAATACTCTCACTTATGAAAGTGATGCAGAGAATACTATCCAGTAGCTCTTTTACAATAGATGGTATTTAAATCATATATATATTCTTTGTTGCACTATCAGAATCTTTAGTCTTTCAGAGGCTTAGCTGTCAATTACCACTCTTACTGGCATACTACTGACTCCAGATTATCACATCACAGCAAGAACAGTACCCTAATATACCCAACAGGAGCCAGATAGAGTTAAGGCTGCTGAATTCTATCAGTAGAATGCAGTTATGAACAACAAATTGCTTTATTCTGACAAAAGTCTGAACTCTCCACATTACACCTGCTTCATCATTTCCCTAGATATCAGTACCCCACTATATTAAAAAATAAGAAGAGGGAGGCACATGCCCAGGAAAATCATTCCAGTAGTCTTAATGCTTTGGGCTAGCACCACGCTCAGTAGACATACAAATACAGCTAAGCTTGGCAGGCTTCAGTTAAAATACAGTGGCTGTGACTTTTCATGACAAATCATACAGGGAAAAGAAGTCTAAACACAGCACACAGTGAGTATCACAGCCCCTCTGGAAGGATACCTTTTGACTCAAAAGGAGAAAGGAAAGGTTTGTATCCTCCCTTCCTGTCTGCAGATGTGCTCTACAAAGGCCTCTCATATCCTGCCCAGCTCCCTTCCCTGTCGGGGACCACAGCACTGCATTCCTTAACTGGGAGGCAGCAGCACTGGTTCAGCTGGTGGAGGGGCTCCAGGAGCCCAAGTGTGCCCAGGGAGGAGCACACATCCCTGGGGACAGCACAACACTCTGCTCTAAAACTGCCCACAGATCAGGACTCTATTTGCCTGCCACGATGTCAGACGCTGTCTGAACAACTGCCAAAATATACTGAGGCTCTTGATTCTTCATGTTATTTTCTTCTGACTTCTCCACCCAAACTCAGCATCCCCCCTTCTCTAGCTGAATGGCAATGGCAGCTTTAAAGCCTTGTTATTTCCTGTCAACATTTAAATGCTTCACATTCATTTTGTATTAGTTTTCTGCAGCACGTTTTACAAAGTTTTTTATAAACCTTAATTAATTTTTCATACTGGGCTTCAGCATCCTTTGGGATGTATTGATGTAGTCTTTACACTGTTGGTCACAGGAGCTTGCTAAACTTTAAGTCTTTCTGTAAGCATCTGCTAGAAAGGATGCATGCAAATTATTTTTTTTTTGTAAGTGACTTACAAAATCCACAGAGACAGAACTATTTAGCTCAGTGGCCTTTGGCTGCTCTTATCCCAAATAATTTTAGAACTGGGGAACTGAAAGAGAAGAAAAGCATGCCTCAGAACTGGGAATAGGACTTCAGCCTCTCCTTTTTCCAGTGTCCTTTGATTCCTTTGTTGAAGCTCCTAGTAAATTACTAATGAAAAGGCGTCTAATGATCTCATCCTAAAGTACATCATAAAACTTGCCAAGAATAAGGTACAGCTTAGTCGTGTGCAGTAGCTGTGTATTTCAGAGGTGCTCAGTGCTGACATATCACACTAAGCTTGATGCACTAAGGTGGGAGGAGCACCAGAGAGATGGCTAGACTCATACAGTGACTGGTTTTTTTAATAGTCAGGGACCAGCTCAGATTTTAAAAAGAAGAATGGATACACTTCAAAGATGATTTTTATTGCATCTCCCTTTGAAAGGGAAAACCATCTTTCCTAAGAGTAATACTTTCTGGAAAAAGAAACCCAAGAACTTTAATTCATTTTATCTTTGCAAAAGCAGCCAATTAAGAAATGTAAATATAGATCTTAAAAAAAAAGTTATTTGTTTTCAAGGGAAAGAGAAAAATTTACAGAGCTGTGTAATTTCAAGTATTATAGCAAACATAGTAATCGTAGAAGCTTGCAAGAAAACAAAAGACAAAGAGTTGCTTTGCTTCTCTTCCAAAACAGACCACTTCCACCATCTCCTCCACATTCCACCTGCCACCCACTCCCCAATTTACCAAATAAATATACTCCCACATTGTTACAGAGCAGATTTTCTTAACTGCTTTTTTGCAAGTAAATACACCACCATTCTGAACAAGCAGAACACAGATCCTTCCAAAAACTGACTTTTACTCTCATGAAGATTGAGCACCAAGCCCAGGCTTTGCACTTTTTGAGCCTATATCCCAAGTTACATAGAATCCATCAGTGAAGGAATACGTGGGCTTACTTAACGCAGAAACCAACCAACTGAGAAAAAACCTGTAAATCTCAGCTAGCCACCAGATGCCAGCCACCCTGGCCAGATGCACTTTTTTGATCTTTGCTTGCAGATCACGTCAGCCTAAGGTCAGTTCTCCCTACCCCTGCTACTGAGAAGAACGTTCAACCTTGCTTCAACCTTTCAGATGCTCCACGACCAGAGCTTCTCCTCTTGCCTCCATCCCTGGAAACAGCTGTTATCAGCGAGCTCTGGTGGATGCAGAGCACCCAATTTTCTCTCAGCTTCCAAACAGCTGCCCTACCTTTCTTTTTAAACACTTCCTGTCCATACTCTGCAAAACCAGATCAGACCAAAACATGAGTGTTCTCCCCATGGCAGAGTTGCTCCCCTGGGTTAGCTGACCTGTGCACCACCCAGCAAGCCCAGACATGTACATTAAGAGATAATTTATGGAAAAACAAACAGCAGTTGACTAGCAAGCAGTAGGCAAGCAGTTGTGTTACAGGTAGTGTTGCAATTTCTGTTGTAATGATAAGCGTTCAAAACAGATGTCAGGCACCTGAAAATTATACATATTTAAATAAAATGCAATTTTAAAAGTAAGACTTGTGGAATGCTTCAACTTCAATTGTCTGAGTCATCAGGGTGCATTTCAGTCACATTTTCACACTTCTATTGGAAAAGAAAAGCCAGAATTTACATTTCCATTATTAAAAAACCAGTAGCAAATTGAGGTTTTTACTCTACTTATCTTCGGGTGGTAGGCTGTTAAATAAATCATCAAGCTTGTGATGAAATCAGAAGCATTCAGGAGTCTGTGGCAACACAGTCAAGATGGTAAGTATTCATTTCAGCTGTGGCTGTAAACAGGCATCAGCTTGATTCACAAAGCCTGTGCTCTTCTGGAAGAGCCTTACCTTACCCTTCACTACCTTGCAAGCGGCACAGTCATTCAGACCTCTTTCTCTCAAATCAGGGTTTCAAATCACCATAGAAAACTATATTAAAAACTGTTCTATGTTCACTAACAAGAGTTAACATGGAGAATCCCATGTGACCTGTACATTTCATTTCCCCCATAATGTTAATGTCATGTTTAGCTTCATAAAACTTCATTAAGTAGTAGAGAAAGGAGAGAAACATCTCTCTGGGACCAGGCATACCTGAAGCCTTGGAACTGTGTGTTTTATAGCCATAAATACATTGAAGGGGCACAAGACACTTATTACTTCTGTAACACAGCAAGAAGGGGGAGTAATTCTAAAGAGCAGCTGCTTCCAGTTAGAACAACTCAGCTGGAAAGCAGAGGTGTCTGTCAAACTAATTAAAGCAAGGAGAAGCCCTCTATCTGAAACTCCAGCTTTTAAGCACTGTCCAACTCACTCCCAAAATGTAATTAAAAAAAAAAAAAAAAAAAAAGAAAAAGAAAAAAAGAAAGAAGCTAGCGAGAGAGACAAGTGAAAACAGGCTTAAGCTTTGCTGAAAACATACCTCTGAGCTATTCTCTCAACAAATATTTAGGGAAGTTGGTGAACAGAAGAATTATTGTGACTGTGGTAGTGTGAGTGGGAGGAATTTACCCTCCACAACTCAACCAACTGCATCGACGATGATACAACAGCCCTCGAGGGCAATGAGCTAACTGGACTGGCTTCACGTTCATGGAGTTTTACAAGGAAGTAATTTTGTTCAAGTATATATAAGAGGAGGCTGGTATCTCTGGTTCTCAGAAAAATTAATCTTCATTTGCAAGAATTTAATAATTAGGCAAATCTATTTGAAGACGGACAAGATGCTCCTGCTGTACAATATGTATCCTCCAGCAACATATACTTAACAAAAAGTAATTGAGATTTGGGTTTTTGAAAGTTACTAATATACTTGATTCCAGAAGTGCATCACATGTTCCTTTTGACTTCTGTGGGAAGATGGGATTTATGAGAATGGATTTAAACAAACAACTGTTGTTGGCTTGATGAAGGTTAAAAGGACTGGAAAGGATTCAGTGATGATCTGAAAGCATTAGGGTGTGTAAACACCAAGGGGAAAGTCAGATTGCTGAAGAAAGCTCAGGAGGGTGTAACTCGGGGCAATGAGATCAATGTATGTGTTTTTAAGCCCTAAATTATTGGCTTCTGAAACGATGACATTATTTGTGTATGCAAAAGAAGCTCTGGTAATTTCAGAAGTCATCACTATTTGTCACTGAGGAAAAAACATGTGAAAGTGAAAAATAGGAAAAATGAAGAAAATGTACTACATTGGTGAGGGGAATATGAAAAACAGCAGCAGTAACTCTGTATCTTGGGGGCAAGCCAGTTGACCTTCTGGAGTCACTTTTATTATCTACCATCTCCACCACTGAGGAGGCAGCAGGGGTGGTGAGCCCACAAGGCTCTGGGCTAGATACAATCCATGAAAATTTCCCATGGCTTGCAGCTACATGAATTATTTTGGGTGCTTTTAATGGATAACTCTAAAGGGCATGCTACTGAGGCAACTGTCTAAGAAGTCTGAAAAGCCTGTGTGGCCCTTAGGCTCCCCACGATTACACATGTGGTATCCAGGGAACACATAAGCATGTGGTGAGATGCCAGCAAGGTATTGGGCCTCATTTAGATTATTATCGTTGCTCAATAGCTTTCACTTTTTAATATAGAATTTTCAAACACATGGGCATAAGAATTATTATATTTATTATTATTTATTTTCTATTTGTAATGTAAACTACACGAGCAGTTTACTGTGTTCTGGTTCGTCAAAAAGACCAATTCCTTACCCTCCTAAAAGCATTCTCCAAATGTTGTGATATCTTTTTATCTCCTACTGTTTTCAAGTAATAGACGAATAGACATGGACTTCCTATTTTAAGAAGCAAATACAATCATTGTCTAGTGTAGTTACTCAGAATAGTTTTCCACGTATTGAACATGATTTACACTTATGCCTCCTATTGCTTGTACATGCCCAGCTAATGTTCATGTTTATCTGCAAGCAGAAAGGAATTCAAAGGACCTCGTTATTCACAGCACCTCCAAAAATGAACAATATTATCCTGATCTCTAACAAGCTCACATTCACCCAAAGTTTTCTGGCATGGGAGAAACAGTTTTAAAATATTGTAGCACCTACCATTTCCCAAAGAAGCATGTCTATACATCTGTAGCAAAGGTTAAATAGATGGATAGTTTTAAATGGGTGTACGAGAAATTACAGCAACAGGCTCTGCGTAAGACAGATGATTCCTGTCAGTGTCAAAAAGGCTAAACAGTATTAGAGGCTACTTAATGTGCCTACTGTTTTCAAATAAGCTTAACCTGTTCACATTTGTCCATACAAATATTTTGGTAGTAGAAGTGACTCTTGCCTTCATCTCTTGTTCTCACCCCCACACCATGATAATTACAAATGAGGACTAATGAAGAGGAGAGTTCAGAGAAGCAAAGAGATGGCAAGCATGAGGTTGGAAACTACACAGGAAAGTTATATAATGTTTCTTCTTCCACCCTATTATCTTGCAAGAGTTTGAAACAGCCAAATGGATTTGTCAAGAAATAATTGTGTCAAATCAATCTAATTTCCTTCCTTGGGGGATAATTGGTACTGGATAAAAAGTAACAGCAGATGGAATACATATTGAATTTAATAAGGTTTCTACCTTACTCAACATAGTCAGCTGATGCCATTATAAAGTGGTAAACAACTGGTTGAAAAAAAAACTTTCAGAGATTAGTTTTCAGGGCTTGGTGACCAAAATGAAAGAATATATTGCGTGGGGGGTTGCAGGGATCTATTCCTCCAGTATTTTAATTAACAGCTTGGCTGGCAGAATAGAGAATATGCTCATTAAATTTACAGATGACAGTAAGTTCATAGATCTTGAAAATAACTACTGAACATGAATCAAACAAGTCATTATGTTGCAGAGCAGCATGTTTCATAGTAGGAAATACCCAGTACAGCTAGTAGGATACACAACCATATATCAGATCTGCAGCAATTTAAATGACGTTTGTAAGACCCAAACCCTCAGCTGGAGTACTGGATGTGTTTTGAACCAGCATAACCTAGATCTGAAGACAGACCTGGACTAATGGGAGCAAATGTAAAGACAGCTGTGTGAATGAGCAGCATAAAGATGAGGATGCTTAATCCAAGACAAAAGAAGATCACCAGAAAAGAGGATAATAAAAATTTTTCTCTGCTTCACTAAGAAAATAAATTTTTCTACTACTTAGGATAGGGCAAGAATGAACAGGTTTAATTGCAGAAGAGGTGATGTTGGGTTAAACGCTAAAAAAAGCTTTCTAATAGCAAGGTTCATAAAAGTGGTGGAATTGATAGCCTGGGGTCAGTGTGATGCCTTCATCACTGACTAACCTGTACTTGAGAGCCTCCCAATAACCCATTATTTTGGTACAACTGACCTGCTCTGGGGCTTGGGGTTGGCTAAATAAGCTCTAAAGATTTTTTTCACAGTCCAAGATTTATTCAAAAGGATATGTGAATGGAATTCATGCCAAAAAGCCAACATACAGTCCTGCAAGTTAAACTTACAGCTTACTGCTATCACAAATACCACTAAGAGTACTGAAATACTTTGTTTGCCAATGCCACAGGAATAACTATTGACACCTGGAGAACTAGAGAATTTTTACACAGGATACTTGTAAAGCCTGTGATTTTGGTGGTGACCTAAAGATCTATCCCAGAGTTTTCTACCACCTGGCCTGCTTGCAGTATTAACATTTGCACAAGATGTTTGAGTGGCTGTGGCAGCATGTAACTGATATGACTAAGGGTGACAGTTGCCAGAGGGACAGGCTGCTGCACAAGCAAGACAAGAATCTCCAACTCAATTCACTTCATAAGAATAATCTGAAAAATTACAGCTGCTCAGGGGCAAGGGGTTTCTTAGTTCATTTGTGTTCCAGCTGAAATACATTAAATATTTGTTTGGGTATTTCTTTCCCTCTTCATCATACCCAATGACAATCGCCATAAAATACAGTCTAGCTACCTTTCCAAAAGTGAAATCATCTCATTGCTTGCTTTCTTCAGAGAAGCAATTTCTGGGGAAGATTTTGTGCCTATTGGGATTCAAATCCTGGAAGCACATTGCAAATGTGGTTTTATTCTGTAAAGCAGACCTGACAAGGAGTGTACAACCTTTAGCAGAGCCTACACTCACTTTTCTTTTGAGATATACATACATGCCAAAACTGAGCATGATGGTGGTATGTCAAGATTAGCAGAAACGACTGGGAAAGCAACATTCTTCTTTGAGACCTTCAGAGGCATTGGTCTTTTGGGAAATCTTGCCCTCACTGTATGTGGAATCCCAAAGCCAGACATTCTTAAAACCTTTGGGAGCCTAAGAGGCAAAGGAAGCATGGAGAGACACATGCATTCACACATCCCCAGAGACAGCATTTCTCTGACATCTTCATGTATTCTACACATATTCAAATATGTAGTCATTATGTGATTGCATAGACAGCCAACACTTCTGTTTACATTAAAATATGTGCACACAATAACATCTGTTGCTGCAAATATACATGACACAACGTATGGTAGCCAAGTCAACAGCAAGCAACCAACCGGCCAAAATGGCAAACTAAGCAGCTAGAAATAATCTCCCTGGGTTATGAATTCTCAAGAGGCTTTGCAGGACACTTAGCACCTTGTTGCTCTCCCTCTTCACTGGGTTGTGTGTTAAGCAAATTGCTAATGAGGAAAATCGCTAAGACTCGAAGCCCACCCTGTCTGAGGCAGGATGCACAGAGAGAGTTGGTAAGGTTCTGCTGGTTAGATAGAACAGTAAAATGGCATCCCATCTGCTCTGTAAATGTCAAAGAGCTTCATGGCACCTGTCTGAAGGGAAAAAAAAAAAAAAAAGAGCAAGAGTTTGCCGCAGGTTTGGATATTCCTGTGAAACAAAGGACTCTCTGTTCTCATGCAAAAGCCCTCTTAAAAAGTTTGGAATATTTTTTGCAGTAGTATTTTATATCAGAAGCTGAAGAACAAAAATATATACATACGCTTTCCACACTGAATGCCTTACCACAAAAGTCAGTGAGGCTTTGTTGTAACTTTAAAGGTGCAGTAGTAAGTTAAAGACTCCACTGGTAGGAAACACTCTCTCCCCTCAAATAGAAATGTTGAAAGAGGAATGAAATTGGCAACTTACACTTTACATCTCATTTCCCTGCCAGAACCCTTTCCCACTAAATTGTAGGCTTGCACATAGCAAAAGGTACAATGCCACTTGTTCCCGGGGAAGTGAGTGAGAGATTTATAAGAGCAGTTTCTAGAAAGGAGCAGCAGGAAGTTTCCTTTCTCCTTTATTATCCAAGCGGGACCAGGGAGAACCAGGCTGTTCCCTCTCTTGCTCTGAGCAAAGACAAGGTCTCCTCTGAAATCCTAGTGCTCCTTCCCTGCATTAGCCACTTATGCTTGATTTAAAATGCCTGAAAACTAATCCAATTTGCACAAAACCCATAAAATAAATGTCGATGTGGATATAAAGCAGTAGTCACAGCTTCTGAATGAGCTTTCTATCACTATCTTCTGTGTTTAAAAAAAAAAAAAAAAAAAAGCCCAATCTAAAATCATCAGTGCTTAGACTTTATCATAGCTGACAATTACCTTGGCAGGTGTAAAAAGGAGCTCCCTCTTTCCTAAAACTGGCTGGACTGTCACTACACCAGCCTCCCACAACTCAGTGTTCTAATTCTTGCAGTAAAAATGAGATAATGTTACCAAAGTTAGACGTACCAAATTCAGAGGAACATGCAAATTAAAATGGGAGCTTCTGATTACACGAAAGTTTCTGGAAAGTCTAGAAATAAATAATGCAGGAATAAATTCAGGCCCAGGAAATGACAGGTAGTGAGACCATGATGAAAATTTACCTTAAAAGCATTGCCCCAAATAAATCTTTTATCTTGTTACAGTTTCTGAACATTTTCTTACTTCAGAAATTATCTAGCATATATTTAATGTTTATTACAAAAATGTTAATTACCTTTAGGTAAGGTATGCCTTACCTAAGGAACAAGATCTTTCTTAGTGTACTAGACAGTGTGTATAGATTATGGCTGTTTCCACTCTATATCTGCGCCAGAAACAGAGAGTGAAGATGCACTAAGATGAAGTTATTTGCTCTGGGAAACACAGAAAATAGGGCCAAAAAGGAAATCAGGGTCTTCCTGAGTTGCAGTCTGGGGCCCTGCTGACTGGACCATGCTGTACTCCTTATTCCATAAATAATCGTGCAGTAGACCAGTTATGACTCTAAGAAAGTAAAGACATCTTAGGAAACTATCTGTTTTGCTGGACACCTTTTATACAATGAAGCGTAACAGAAATAAACCTGTTAAAAACATTACAGCAACAACCACAGAAAGAACACAACTTTGAGCAGACGCTCTTGTAACGGGGATGGGGAAATGCTCTGTAATAAAGTCCCAAACCATGTGAAGACGTGGGAGTGTTTTCTGGAAAGTGATATTTCTGTACTACAAAGTGCATGCAAAAGGCAGAGCTTCATAAGGAACTGAAGAGAAATATAATTTTTTTTTTTTAAAGTCTTTTTGCAAGTTAGAACTAAAAACATTCTAGCCATCTGGAGAACTGTGATCTTTCCGGAAGGTAGAACAGTGACAGGCAGTCATATTTCAATTCTATTTTCCATTTAAAATTACATTAATGGTAATTGCAGAAGTAGCAGACACTGTATCACAGTGACCTATGGTCATCATTTGCTGACAGAGAATTAAAGATAAAGAATCACGAAGTATTTAGCTACAACCACACTAATCTAGGTTTATAAGAATCATAGTGATAGCATAATCTCTCTTCATTTCAGGGTCTCACATTTTTCTGGATTTCATGCTTCTCAGCCATATTGAAAACTACATGCCACCATGGTGAAATTGGAGAAGGAGAAATAAAACATATAGAATAATCTATCTCTTGAAGTCCTTTCCATATCAATCAGTCGAGGAAACCAATTGCTTTTGAAACCTCTACTGGTAATCTTTGCTGCCTAAACAGATAGCAGATGCCTCTCTTATTTACTAGTTAGTATGCAGGTAACACTATGAATTTGCCACTAAATCCTAATATATTATTTCTGAAGCTGTGGTTTTCAGTTTGTGATTCATGGACTTCTGAGGACTTAGTAATTATCTTAATGAAGTCCTTATATTGTAATCCAGAAATTTTCATAGGTTTTAGTAGCTTTAAATTCACCACAGTGATTTGCAACTTCACCTAGACTTCTTTCGGAATAGAGGAAAATTTCAAATCACTTTTGTTAAGTTTCAGCCAGAGTCTGAAACTAACTAGATTAGTTATGGTACCAGAGAAATAGTTAAAACATGCAGCATATGCCATTAAATGATGGAATGTTCTAATGGAAACCAAAGCTAATATGCAGGAACTATTGCAAGCAAAAAGTATGTGGAATAATTAGTTGTTCTGGGGCACAACTTTTAGTAGTTTAGTAGTTTAGTTGTCAGTTCAACATGGCAAACTCCTAGCAGTTAAGTGACTCAGTAGCACAGAGGCCCTCAAATGCACATACATAGTCCTAAACTGCACAGTCTCTATGGGAAGGAGGAAGAAGCAATCAAGAGGAGATGGCAGTGATGTTTTCAAGGAAATTACAAAGTCTCCTGTAAGACATCTAGGGCCCTAGGAATGCAGGTTTTTAATATCAAGTCTTTAAAGAAACAAAAAAAAACCTATTTAGCTGGGTTTTGTTTTGTTTTTTCCAGGTCTTTAGCCTTATTCCTTGCTTGTTGTTTATCAGGAGCCCATGCAGCCCCAGTGGGAAGTGCTCTTGTTCCACTTCCAGTTTTTAGGAACCTTAGTGACTTGCCTCCATCCATAGTTTTGTCCTCTTTCAGGAGGGGCAAAAAGCCTCCCTTCCTTCAAGAAACTGCTCAGGCAATTCCCAGAAACAAAGCCACAGATTCCTGTAAAAAGCAAGACAAATTTAGGCAACAATTTGACTATGGGAGAAGGCACAAAGTCTCCATAAGCATCACCTTCGACCCTACCAAGCTAGTGTAAAATACCAGGCAGAGGAGAGGGGCACACATGGACACTCATGCACACACGGGTTGGGGCTGGATGCACAGGATACTGCCAAGAGTGCTTTGGCTTCTTTGATCATGGGATAATGGCTCCAGGACAGATTCCCTGCTACGCTACTGCTATCCATCTAGTGAAGAAAGACAGAAAACAACAAAGTCAACAAAATTCTTCCCTCTCAACCAAAACAATGACAGCTACAGTCACAACCCAGGGAAGTGATGGAAGGGAGGAAAAAGAAGTGCGGAAACTCTGAGGAGGTACAGAGATACTGGGGTTCACTGTAAGGTCACAAAGAGGGACAGGAACAAATAGCAGCCTAGTCTGGTAAAAATATTAAAAGCCTACGTGCTAATAAAACGGGAGGAACTGGAAGTCTTAATGCATAACAAATATGAGATATAACTGGCATAACAGAAACTCGATGAGAATTCCCACAACCAAAATAGTAGTACAGAAAAAGTACAGCTTTTTTGGGAATGATAGGCAAGGGAGAGGCCTGCATTTGTAGTACAAAGGTAACCTGCATTTGTCTCAAACTCTGGAGGGACAGAGCAGAAAGCCCTGTTCAGAGTCTTGGGGCATTAACAACAAAAGGTCTGGTACTGTTGAATGCCTACTATAGATGATTAAAGCAGGTATAAAGCAGTGTGAATAAGGATTATTTCTGAATAGTATCACACAAAGCAAAACCTGCTGGTAAGCAGAAAGACCTACCTACCCAAGTGCTGCTGAGACACAAAACCTACAGGCCACTAAGTGCATCTTTGGTACGTACATGAGAGAAAGTGGCTGGAGGTGGTCATGGAAGACCTGGGCATAGAAGAGGGAGAGAAACTGAGCCCTAGTTACCCCCAGTGATTCCTCATCAAATTTTAAAGATACATCAAGACATTCTGATACTATTCAGTATTTCTACAGCATACTTGGTTCGGGGCTATTTGCATTGTGAGATCTGTGATCAAGACATCAGTTTTGAGGCTCTTCCAGTTCCAGTAACCATCCTCTCCAGTTCACTATGCTCAGCAGCAAGATGCAAGAAGTGCCTGAGCCTGCAGAAGTCATCAGAAAGTACTGAAAACTGTGAGTATGAGAAGACCATGTTGCAGCCTGGCCCCCGATGTAGCTGAGGCAACCTGATTACAGAGTTTTCAGATTGCACAAAGCTAGAAGGACCTGCAGGCATATCAAGCTTGATTAGCTACATACATAGGTATGGAAATGGAAGAAATGGGCTAAGAGAAACAGGAGTCAGTATGCAAAAAGTTCATACTGCTGCAAAATACTTCACTTGGGAAGAAATAATTGAGGAGGATGAGCAGTAAATGGGAGACAGCTGGCCCTGCAGCAGTTCTCACAAAAGGAACTGCAGGCTGCAAGCTGAACATGAGTCAACTTTCGTGCTGTCATAGAAAAGCAGTGGTAATCATAAAGATTTACTAGCAGATTGTAAGACCTCCATCAGCTGGGCTACAAGACTTATTGCTGACACTGCACTTCAGAAAAGATCTGAATCAAGAAAGAAGGGTCCATAGAAGATAACCTTAAATAACCTACAGACCTAGTTACTAGTTATACAAAATATGTTCTTCAAAAAAAGCCTCAGCTGCCCGGGAGTTAGTGCTAGTTCAACTGGAAGATGTTCAACCTAAGAATTTATGATAGCTGGCATTTCCTTGCCTTGCTGCAAAAGGATGAAGTTATGTGGACACTTTTTTTTTTTTTTTTTTTCCTCTTTTTACTGGAAACAGAGATTAGAAGAATGCAAAGATTTTTAACCTTCTTGATTTTACAGTGCATAACAATACAAATTCAGCATATGTCAAATACTGATAAAATCATGCATTGCATAAAACTACACCAAAAAAAAAAAAGGTATTGGGGAGAATGGCTTAAAGAAGAATTGTTATTATTCAGGAAGTCTAACTTAAGCTTGAAAATCTGAAATCAAGAATACTACCTATTTACAACAGACTGTATGAGGAAGAAAATTGAAAGTATTTAACAGAAGATAGTCATTATATTTTTGAAGAGAGATAACTCACAGTTGCTTTGGTTTTTATTTTCTCTTAAAATAGACATCTTCATTGTTCAAGTGCTATCTTTCAAATTCATTTGAACCCAATGTATAGCACCACTACGTTGTATTTCCTTTTTATTTACTATTTCTTCTTCCTCTGTTCAGAGAAATAGACATTTAGCTTCAATCCCTTTAGGGCACAGCAGTTCCTGCTGATAAAGTGAGGGATGCAAAGAGTCAAGCATTCATCAACCAGAATTACTCAAGTCCTATTTTTGTCAAAATCATTTTCCCTATTGAGTCTTCTGAAAGTGTAGGAACTTTGAAAATATATTATCAGTACTTCTCAAAGGGGATGCATTCTGTATTTATCACCACTGAAGGAACAGGGAAACAGAACAGATTATTTGTTTTCATTTCTAAGTTCTTATGTACCAGTATAATACCACAGCATGTGAGATGATCACACTTGTGGAAACCTGCTTATTTAGTTGGAACAAGAATCACTGCTGGAACTTTTGAAATTATTTGTTTCAGTTCTAGGAATTAAGACTGATTTTATACCATCTATTATGAAGTGTATATACTGTGAAGTACTAATGTACTACAAAGTATTTTTTATATATATATATATATTTTTTTTTAGAGTTTGTTGTGCTGAAGCATAGCCTGCCATTGTTTTTAAACTAGGCACATAATTGAACAGCTTCTGCATTAAAGTTACAACTTGCTTTTATAAAAGGCACTGACATTAAAAACGTCTGACATCTCCTCATTCAGTGCCCATAAAGAACCCTATTTTTCAAGCTTTCATACACAGGAAATTTGTAAGTTACATAAAAGATCCAACCGATAATCAAACATTTTCTGATTTTATTTTCCTAAAGTCTTTTAGTTTGACACCTAGATTAATTCCCAGAGAGAGAAGGAATACTCTTCTTTATTGTCTCTGGTATCTTAAAGCTCAGCATGATGCTAACATTCGTACATCATTGGAAACAGGCCTTGCATGCCCCCAGGAACTTTTTTTTCACATCTTGACTGCATTTTCTCAACTGAATTACCTCCACCCATTTGGCAGACAAAAGGCTCAGAGGTATGCTCTGATTCAAAGACTACTTTGTAAGGCAAAATCACTGTTAATTGAGATTTCATCTCTTGTGCCATCCCTGGGAAATACTAAGAGCTTCAGTCACCCCACAAACTGAAGTTCTATTTTCTCCCTAAATAGAGAATTCTATCTTGGTGAATACATATGAGCAACATTCAGTTGTTGGATCTAAAATAATGTGACTAGGTAAGTAACTAGAAACCATAGCAAGTGAGAAACAATCTGAATTCAATATAAATTCAAGAAGCAGTTTTCACTAGTATTTAAAGCAGAGAAAGGAAAAACCCACATCCCATGCTTAACCTTTATCTACATCCTCCTTCTCCACATTTGCATTTATTGGTCTCTTTCCTTTCAGTTTAACCATTCCTCACCTTCATCTTTTTCTGTAAACTTTATTTAAAGGGAGAAATTAAAAATACAAAACAACTCTAAAATATTACCTGATTTAATTTCTTACCTTTTAATGATAGGAAGAGAGCAAGCAGCTCTCTTCACAAAGAGTAGTATCAGAAATAATGCTTTATTTCTCAGAGTGAAACAGTTTGAAAGTAACAATTTGTAGTCAAATATGCAATGCCAGTAACTATTAAATTCAGCTATAATTAACTACATGATAGATTTGTAAAAAAGCATCAATGTAACCTCATTTTAGTTTGGAAATACAGGAAAATAGCCACAGAGAAAGATGAAGTTGAAGTGATCTTAATGACTTACCATCTGACATCAATGAATAGCAACTGTCTCAATAAGGATTATTAAGTAAATTCTTTTTTACAGCCTAGACTATTCTCCAAAGTGTGTGTGCCAATCACTTCTCCATCAGCTTCCAGATTGAGTAAAAAGGCAAAAACTGCATCAGCCATCAAAAGAGCACTTCATAGTCTGGATGAAAAGCATCAGCAAGCCAAACAGTCCCATATTCCTGCAGAAGAGCCATGCCTCCTAAAAACGCTGGGAAACCACTCCCTAAAATCTGAAAAAGTATATTGACAGAGAGATAAAAAGACTCAGAGGAGCTGAGCCAAGGGCCTTGCTGACTCATGGGCACTACACTTCAAACAAAGGCAAAGCCACCCAGCTGCAGTTGTCCAGCTGCTGGCCTTCCTTTGACAAACACCTTTTTCCCTTTCTGCTAGACATGTGTCATTTCCACCCCTGCGCGCTGTCCACCCGTAACACCGACTGCCAAAACACTGCTGCAGTGGGGCTGCAGCTGGAATGCAGGGGCTCTCGGGCTTCCCAGGAGAGCATCCAGCCCCACATTCCCCCAGCATCACTTTGAGGGTGTTCCTCACCCTGGGGTAACAACCCTGGTGCCCAGCCCCAGGCTGGTCCCTTTGCAACTTCCACTTCAGCTTGGACCAACCTGGGTCTGGCTGGTTATGAAAATCACTGATAAGGATTGTACAGCTCATTAGTTGTAGCCCTCTGAACCTTATCTCAGACTAAATACAGCAAAAGTTTTGTAACTGAACAAATGAAAGTGAACTTGGAGTGCAGAAAGCAAGTTAAACATGTTATTGTTACTTGTTCCTATATATATATACATTTGCATATGAATTTCTCTTAGATATATGCACGCACACACTCGCAGAAGATTTAAAATGTTAGGCCTTTAGAAAGGTCCCTGCATATAATTTTCTAAAATATCTTTTTACTTCTATTTGGAAGAACATTAAAAATGAAATGCTCTCTCAAAGACACATATCACTATGAGTTCAAAAGAGGTAAAATCATTCTGAAATAGAGTGCGATATATCAAGTCCCTACACACTGTTCTAAGTCACTGATGTTCTCAGACATTCCCTTTTCAAGTTAAAACCATCTTGATGTCTTTCTCATATAAGCAAATATGACAGCTGCTTTGGAGTATTGGAAGGGCAGAAAATAATTTTCTACAGATGACGTTAATTGTGGGGTTTTAATTTAAATCAAATTTTAAATAACTTCTCCATACTCCACTACTTTTGACAGCTCACCTTTGCAGCTCAGCAGTTCCTGCATTTGCAAAGAAAAGCTGCTCTCTGGCAGCAGCAGCAGCTCTTTGCAGTCACTCTAGGTACCATTCATTTCCATCTGCAGCTATTAAATTGGGCAGTTCCTGGAGGGTTTGTTTTTCCTGTGCTCTCAGGAGGAAAAAGAGGGCCAGTATTACAGGGACAAACACTGTGGGCTAGAGCTGTGCAGCATCTCGGCCCAAACAACCACCCCTGCTGCTGTGGAAAGGGGAATGAGGGCTAAAATTAAATGAGAAGCATAAAACAAACAGGCTCTGGCACAGGGACTTATATCCACATTTACTCACAGTGGCCTTGGGGGCCAAGCTGGGCTGGAGCAGTCTCAGGCCATATGAGCACAACACTGACTGTCCAAATGGGGTGTCAGACAGGGATCCAAGGCAAAGGGGAGTGTGGGCTAAAGGGGAGTGCAGGAGGGCCAGGGGCTGTGCCTGACAGCTGAGGATCCCCTGGCAGGAACAACACGGGAAGGAAGCAGGAAACAGGTTGTCTCCTATACTGGAGATTTCACTTCAAGTCTTGAGAATCTCTTTTTTTCATTAAAAGGAAAGAAAATCCCTGCTTTACTCCTGCTGGTACCAGAGAAAAAGATTAAAGTGAGAAAAATTCAACTGCTTCCTTACGCCTCCACAGGGTTTAAAATTTAGAAAGTACGTAAGAAAACTTTACCAATCTATTTTAAACTAGTGCTTCAGTCTGAATCAAGTATTTAAAATGTTTGTTTGTGGCCCCAGGGGAAATAGATCCCTCTTAACAAGACTTCCGTATCTTTAAACATATATAAAGTTCACCTACACACTGTAATGACAAATGTCCAATTAGATATATACATGCATTCAAAAACACAGCACAACTATTTAGCATGAGGAAATCAATAGCAGAAAAAGGACAAAAAGATAATATACACTGCAGAATTTGTAAGACAGTGTGTCAGACAGAGAGAATTTCTGGTTTTCAAGTTGATTGATTTCCCCACTGAAAGGAGAGCTTTAAAACCTTTGCTGAGCAGCCACAATGCCAGAAAAAAGGCTTTAGCTTCTGAATTTAAAGTATGAGTGGGTAGTAAGCCAGTGAATTACCTTTGTTTCTCCCACTTTATACCCATTGAAAATAATAGATGCACAGTATATTTCCTGAGGAAATTTTATTGCTGCCCATCTTCTGAAGAACACTGCTGAGGACAGTCTTACTGCATGTAAGAAAGCTGTGCATTTGACAATAAAGATGTGGGGAGGGAAGCCCTGAACTTCTCCCAGGGACACACAAGACATTCCTGCAGCTGACCATGGTGTCCCTGTGCCAGCAATTCTGTGTTGCCCCAGTGTCTTCCCAGTGTGGGCTTCTCAAATCCCTCCATGCCATCTGCATCCCTATATTCCAGGTACCTGGGTCTGTACAAGTACAAGACATTACTCTTAGGTGGCCCTTTCCCTCTGTTGTGCCTCCATCCCTTGACCTTCCCTGGATGCCAAAGCTTGTTCTGAATACAACATTTCTGTGTTCCCTCACCTTCACCCTCCCCACCTCCTGACCAGGAAGCTTTAAGGCCCCTCCTGAACCAGGTCTTCTGTCTGTTCACATTTACCTCTCTTGCTCTCACTTCTCTATTTTTCCATGTCTCTCTGTCAGATTTCCTTAATGCATCTGACTCACCTACCAGAATTCTTCATGCCTCCTCCCTCCCTCATGCACCCTGTTCTCCTCAGTGCTTGTCCTCTCCCATTTTTCCACCTCCCACTGCAAGACTCCTGGGTTTCTGAGCATCAGCTTCTCAAACTGTATCAGGAGAGTGAGCGAGGAAGCTGGTTTGCTGGTCACTGTTAATGGGTATGATTCACAGCCACTTAACTGTTTATCTGTCAATAAAGTTATTCTGTTATTTTTTAACTGCCAATAAGGGAGAGATGTTCTGTGGTACCCTTTTATTCCTCCACTGTCATTTTGCTTGCTCCAGGCAGCCCCCTTCCTTCCCCCCAATTATTTATGTTTAAGACCATGAACAGAGATGGTCATGCAATGTTTATGCATTTAAATACAAATTTATGCATTGTTTGTGCATTTAAACATAAACATATAGGCATTAAATGTAAAATGCACTTAAACACTGCATTTAAACAATCCTGGAATGTTTAACTGCCATAGTGTGGAAACAGAAATGGCACCTAGTTGAATGAAAGATGCTCCAGACTGCCTCATTAAAACAGCATTTACACACAGTCTTGAAAGTGGAATAAGAATTTACTCCATATGTCCCCCTGGAAAATCACAAGTGCAGAGATTAAAACAAAAATGGCATGGGACAACCCAAGAAATTTTGTTACTCAGCCAGTAACAATTTTTAAACATTTTTCAAGATACATCATTTTTCTACCTAATGTTCTTGATGTGCTCTTTCCAGAAGCAGGCTCAGGATAGCTAATTTGATTATGATAATGGTGCATCTCATTTCAGTAATGATGGCTTTATTTCTTGTCCCTTCCTATGGCTGCGTAGAACTAAGAAGGTCAGATCAAGGAGAGCATGAGGGTTTCAGTAGAACCTCCCTCACCAATTTCACAGGAGAGGCTTCCCTGCAGCTATACTTCCCTTACCAGAGCAACACCCCAAAAGTCTTCTTTGCCAGGCAAAGAAAGAAGTTATCATGCAGACCAGACAAATTCATTAACCCTTGGCAGGGAGTTTGTGTATGCAAATCTATATTCTCTTGATGTAGCTGGGATGTCTCCATGCCTGATGCTGGGGCAAGCTCATGGGCTGTTTCTCAGGCATAGCCAGCCTCTAATGGAGCAAGAAATAATTATTTTTCTAAGAACCCATGCTGGCTTTTCTGTGTCCAGCAGCCAGTATGGAATTCCAGTCCACATGACAAGAGAAGGCTCAAAACTGATTTAACACAAACTTTTTAAAGACTTACTGAGCATCAGCCTTGCAACAAACTGCTGTTGGAAAGCTCTGACAGCTTCATACACCTTTGTACCAGGTCTCTGGCCCACGGGCTCCCTCCCTCCAGGACGCTTCTGTCCAGCACACACAGCCAGGGCAGAACCCAGCCCAGCAGCCTGCCTGAGACTGGGCCCAGTGCTCAGTGCACCCAGGCACAGCAGCGGCGGCCCTGCTGCAGCCCACTAAGCATCCTCTAGCCCAGATTCCTCATTGGGCTGAGATGGAGAGGGCTGCAGTAAATACACATACATACACACACATATCATGCATGTGATACTCTATATGACTTTGAAAGCCCCCTTGGCTGGGAAAGAAAAACTCTGTATGCTGACTGATCAATGAGTTGGTCTTGGTAAGTGATTGCTTGTTGCCTCTTCATTATTAGTCTGCATAAAACTCCTGGGCAAATCAATCAAGCAAGCACCTAAGACTTCAGGGCCTGACTGCTTTAAAAATACAGCTGTGTTCAGGGGCCTGCTTATGAAATGGTTCCAATTTGTAGCGCCGACAGGATCCTAATAGTATCCTATAGGCAAGCACAAGCCCTAGGCTGTCTCATTTATATTATTCCTTGTTTTGCTTTCTCTTTCTTTTTAAATAAGGAACAATACAAAGAATGAGAACTCAAAATCCAAGTCATGCTGTCAGGAAGAATAATGGATCCATTCTGTACAAAAATGCCTGTATTGTTGGTTTGTTTACTTCAGCTGTTTCATGGCCATGCTGCTGTCAGAGCTCTGGAGACAAAGCCCCAGCTCTGAATCTGCTTCTGGGTGCTGGGCAGGGAGATCTTCCCCCTCTGCTGTTTTCACATGGGTAGCAACAGAAGTCAGCATACTCCGCCCAACCCCATGAGCAAAGCTGAGGATGGGAGCTGTGAGGTAAATCAGAGACATCCAGGCTTCCTATTAAATACAGCCCCTTCTATGAATATCTGATGTCTCAATGACACATGGGGATTTACAGGCAAGAAGCCTATTAAGCATGCAAAGGGAGTTAGGCAGGGCTTATACGGCTCTGCACATCTGTGAGGAGACTTAAATCTCAGTGTCTTTCACTGGGAGGGCGTTTTCAAACATGATACTCTGCTTCATGTCACCCCAGTAATGACTAATACACTGTCAGAATGCCTCAATTAGATTGATGACAAGGAAAGGGTTTTAGAGAGTCCCAGTTCAAATAACTCAACAAAAAATAGTTGCTAGCTCAATACAGCGAGCTCAACTGCAATCTGCTAGGAACTTTCTACACAAAACAGAGAGTTACAGTCCTACAAGAATCTAAACAAGGTCCTAAATAAGAAAACAAAGACAGCAAGTAAAGGAAAGGGTAGACTGCACAACCTACAAAGAAAGAATCAGCACGGTGGACTGACATGCATACTAATGGCTGTGTATTTTTGCTTTTGTGGGTTCAGATCTCTTGTAAAAAAATCTATTTTGTAAGCATTTTTCTCAGTTTCTGGAATGATAATTAAAAAAAAAAGTTCCAGTCATGGGTTACAAAACTATGAAACTACAAAAAGAATAATTACATCTGACTGGTAAGTTAAATCCCAGGATGGAAAAAGTGATTTCTGAATCTCAGAGCAGCCCACAGAAAAAACAATCCTACTTCTTTATTCTGATAATTTTTTAAAGAAGACATTCTCGTTCTACTTAAGCTTCTTAAAGAAATAGCATCACAGCATGCAATTTTGAGTAAAACAGGAATAAGAGCATTTTCATAACCAGTTTAATTTCCAAGAAAAAGCCTGAATTCTGGTCTGCTCCAGTGTGGATGAATTAGCTGTACTGCTGCCACATTTGTGAAACAACACATCAATAGAGTGGATGGGAGATGCTCTCACTGCAATACAGAACATAACATAACACAACACAGCAGAGCTGCAAACAAGGCAGGGACCCAAGACAAACACCAAACATTCTGATGGTAAATTCAATTTACTTGAACCAGCTTCATGCAAAGTTATTTTAATTTGGCGTTACAAAAATATGCCCTCATGTGAAGTATTTTAAAATGCCTGTGACAATGTTAGTGTGAAAATTTCTTCAGCTCATCCAGTTTACTCCTAGACGATATTTCCTGCCAGCTACATTCACCACAAATGCTGTCTGGTAAATAGCAGCTGCAAAGGAAGGATAAGGATGCCAGGGTACACTTCAGTAAACACTCCTCAGTAGCTCACTATATCCGGGGCCAAGCAAGCTCATATACACTCACAGCCATGTATTAAAAAAACCCTCAAACACAGTAGTACTTTGCTTTCATAACTTCCCTGAAGGTACGGACAGAAAGTCAAGATCAAGGCCAGGGTCTTTGTGCTCAGGGGCTCTGCAGGCACATCATACTGGGCCAGGAGCCCACCCAAACCCTGCTGTCTCTCAGCCGGTGCTTGGTTTGGGCTCCCAGCATATCCTGGTGGCTGCACCCCAGGGGTGGGCATGCTCCAGTGCCACCCATCACAGGCTGTCTGGGCTGTGCCCTGCCTTTTGACTGGCTGCACTGAAACTTGAAGGCCTGGGATTAAACCCATCTATTCTCATGCCTCTTGTTCCCTCACCTAGCCTGTCCCGTTTGCACAAGCCAACACCTCTCCCCACGGGCTGCCTGGCAGCAGGGAGGAAATTGGGGTGGGGGCCATGGTCTGCCACAGCCAGGCTGGCTTGGCACGTACCCCCTTGGCAGGGCCCTAACGGCACCCATGAAGGACAAGGCTGCTGTTGAGCAACACTTTCCTCAGATCCTGGCCAGAAGAGTCTCCCAGGGGACGGCTGCTGGAGCTGGACAAGCCGAGTTGACTGGACTGGGAAACTATTACAGGCGCCAAAAGCCAGAAGGAGAGAGAGGGTTTCCAGGAGCCACACCTGCGGGGATAAACACAGGCACAGGGCAGGCGGTGCTCCCTGGGGAAAAGATTCCTGCCCACTGGCGTCACTGCCTCTCCACCAGAAGTTATCAGTCTTGTAAAGGCACTAAGGAAACTGCCGGTGTGAATGGCCCTAATCTGCTTCTCCTGCAGCCCCTGATAACCTGAGGAGCTGCCAGGCAAACATCATGCTTACCCAGCACCACTGAGCTGAGGAAAAAACTGCCTTGAAGGATGCAAAAGAGCAGGATATATCCATAGCCCAATGCAAAGTTATCTCAGAGCTACAGTGACCAAGTACCCTGCAGAGCACTCACCTAAAGCACAACTAAAACCCCTCTGCAGTGGTTTTAGCTGACCCCAACTTATGCAGGATCAGCTGAGGGGATGCTGGCCGGCATGTGGTGCTTCCCAGGACCTCACCCCTCCTACATCGCTACTGACTTTACGTTGCTGAAACCTCCCCCGCCTTCTCCCTGGTGTCTTCAGTTATACAACTGTTTCTCAAGGTGGTTGCGTGCCAGTTTCTGTGATTAATCAGGCAGTGAGCAAAGTAGGAAAATTGTGGACTGCAAGAAGAGACAGAAAAGTTAAGGAGAAATTGCGTCATCAGAAAGCAGGGTGACAGCTTCTGTCACAAAAAAAGGAGACAGGTTGGAGTGGGTGGAGGGCCTGGTCCATAACAGTAGCAAAGGGATGAAAAGAAATAAAAATTTAAAATTAAATTTTTTTTAAAAATTCAAATTTTGTTGCCACTTTTTCTCCCATCTCTCCCCTCTTGCCCCTAAAAAGCAGACACATCAGCAACATTTCCAGAAGCTCACAGAGAGTAACCTAACCTCCTCATCACAGCCTCGTTGTAACCAAGTGAACTTCATGGAGGGAGCGCAAATGGCAAAAATTCACTACTTCAATTTGATGAACCTTTGCTACAGAGAACCCTGTTACACCAAGACTAGCTTTGGGTGAACATCACTGGTGCTACCTTCCCAGCAAAAGACTTGGACAATCAACAGGAGGCATAAAAGGAGGCCCTGTGGTTGCTGGTATGGCCCAAGGTACCCTGGTCATCAGTATTACACTTTGTAAACTGAACAACCCAAACTCATATACAAAAGAAACCCAAGCTCCATGGCTTATAAGATTTTTAGCAGTGGTGACCATAGTCATCACTGGTAGTACTTGAATAGTAGTACCTTGTGACAGAGAGTTATAAAAACAATTGACAAAAAAAAAAAAAAAAGGCTAAACAACATAAAAAAGGCTAAACAACATAAAAGCCCTATAAATAAAAGCAAGTTTTCCCACATACAGCAAAGCAAGACTCTCATGGATAGGTGCTAGAGGACAGGAGAAGGAAAAAGGTGGTGACATCATCACATAAAATAAAATTACTTCTATTATGCAAAACTTTCAACATTTTGTTTCTCTCTTTCTAGCTATGTCTCATATTTTAGGTTGCATTACTTAGATGGCTGAACTCACTAAGGACTCCATTTCTAGCCATGTCACCTTCTCCAATAGTTTACTAACATTTACTGCCTAAAATATAAAAGTCTAAACAGTTCAAAACAAAGAAAACACAGGTCAGGAAAGCTAAACAAAACCAAGAGTGTGGGAGGAAAACAGTCCTGTGAGAAGCTGCTTCAGCACTAGACAAATAAAATCCCCTCTCTCTGGATACAAAGACATAACTCTTATTTATGTGAAAGGGAAACAAGCTCATGCACTGAGGGCGGAATAACTACCATAGATCAGCAGAACGACTGCACTGGAGATAGCTATAACCAGACTACATGTGCAATGAATGAGAAAATCATTTCAGCCATCTGGGCTATGTAATTTTTCACAGATGCTTTCAGAGCTGGATAGACCTTGTTGCCTTTCTTTTTCCTAACATTACTCTGATATATGCAAATTACTTTCTCTGACCTGTAGGACGTACTCCCCCAAAATTTAGTCTGTGCCTTTCTGCCATCATGCCAAGTGTTCAAATGGATTTCTGTAGATAATTTTCCTTTCAGAAGGACTCCACAAGATGCCCTATTCTGTTGGATGCAGCCCCCTAGCAGGTATTCAGTCCAATGATATGTCCACACAGACTGCAGTACAACCACCTCCATAGATGGCTTCAAAAACCTAAAACTGCAAACAGTTGAATTAATTTCTTAAATTTCTTTATTTCCCCTGAATTCAGCATAACCAGAAGCCTGAATTACATGCTATTTTGCAGGCCTGGGCTAACTGAGTAACTATGTGCCCAAGTCTGATTTGGGACACATCTTTGTTGCCAAGTGATCTGGATATGGTATTACACAGACCTGATCTTAACCACAAGATAAGCAGGATGGATGCCTGTGGGACCACAGTGCTAGCATCACCCAGTCCAGTGGTCATTTTTATTTACATCTAGAGGTTGCTTTTTTAGAGGCACAAAGCTACTGTTGGTTTTTATCCAACAACATGATAGTAAACAACCATAACCAGCATGGCTATGGCATATGGTTCAATGGCACACAGAGGACAGCCCACACAAAAGCAACCCATCAGGGTAAGTTTCATATTTGTGTACAATGGCTTCCCAGTTTTGTAGAGAGAGAGGTTCTTCATACAATCAGAAATCAACTGGCAATCTATACCTGTGCTTTTGTACTTCATCCAGCTGGAACTGTGGTTCATGGAGAATTTTTCTAATGGCAAGGATAGGTTAAACAGCCCTGGCTCACTTACTGCTTCGGACATTGGTGCTCACTCCTCTCCCTGTGCTCTGCCAAAGTCAACTATTTATGCAGCTGTGTAGTGAAATGTATCAAGGAGCTGATACAGGCAGGGAGAAAAGAAACCTGAAACACAAATCTAGGTTATTTTTCCAGCTAGATCACTTCTGTGATCAGGTACATTGAGAAGCCACATGAATACTGCTGTTGGCATAGCCTGGTGTGGGGGAGAGGGAAGGCTGCTCTAAGGAGGTGTTATTCAAACAGTGCTCTCTTGGATGTGAAGCCACAGCCAAAGCATTCTCCTACATCCCCAAGAAATAGGATTAGTGTGCGCAGTTCAGGCATTTATTAGTAGTGGTGGGGATCCCTTTTTAAACTTTACATTCTTCTCTCGGGGATGTGGGGGGAAACAGGCTTATGTGGTTCTGCTAGAGTCAAGTCAAAGCCTTGTAAAGCTAAATAAAGCTAGGCACCATTTTTATAAGCTTGGTAATAGTGCCCTGTGGAAACAGGCCATGATTACAACCACAGCAGTTTCTAACTACATCTTTAAGCAACATCCCAAGTCTGTCACAGTGATATTTTCAAAGGGTCTTGAAGTAAGAATGATCACTGCTGTTAAGACTAAGTAGTTTTAGATCTTTTAAACTCCAGCCATCCATAAGACAAAACTATGTCAGCATTTTATATAATAAATCTGCAAGAAACAGAAGAAGTTGAGGCTTGCTCCATGACCTATCACAGTTACTATTAATCATAATGCAAAAAACCCCAACTATATGTAACAGGTAAGCCTGACTCATTGCATGCCCTCCCTTTGCTCCAGAAAACTGTCTTATGTCTACTGTTATGTACAGAAAAACTAGAGACTGCCAAAAAAGAAAAAAATCTTTCGCTCTAAAATCTCAACCTCAAAATCACTTGTTTTTGAAATAACTACACCTTCTGGGCAACAAGGCTGCCCACGACTCTCAAGGCTATCCAAGCTCCAAGAAGCTTCATTTCAAGCCTCTTCTCCTGCCATGGGGAATACTGCTGGCTAAAACTTCCCAGTGTCTCTTCGAAGAAGGTCTGTGTCAATGACAGGAACTGTTAAAAGGACGGAGTGCTTTTCCCCTACAGTATCAGAAGCCACATGACAAAGTACAGCTGAAACCTAAGCAACAAAAAGAAAAGACGGAAGTCGGGGCTTCCGTTCATTTGTGACATGGAAACACACTGTTTAAAGGAAGCAAGAGGTGTTAGACAGTCCAAAGGTTTTACAGCTAACTGAGTCAGCTGCTCTCCCCCTTTGCAACATGGATCAGTTTTGCAAAGGAGACCTGGAGGAATATGGAAAAGGGGAGAGCAACAGAAATATACACCTACTCTGAAGGAGATAGGAGTCATCTAGGAGGTGCACTGCACTAGTTTTGAAACCTGCTGAGCAACAAGACCATGTAAAATCAAAGAACTAAATACTTGCTTTACTTCTCTTACCACAATGAACAAACTGAACAGTTCCAAGCACTGCAAACTCATGCCTGGTCATTTTTAGCTTTTTTTTTTCAGTCTAGAAACAACAACAAGCACACAAACACGACACACCCAAAATTTATGGCTCTTCATTTGTTGGCTATCTTCTTATTTAGAAAAAAATAATTTCTCTAAATAAACCATCACTCCTACAATAATCTTTGATTTGTTGCAGCATTTAAGGACTCCTGAAGAAGTTTAAAGATGACGTATAAGCTGACATTTATATATGATAGAGTGAGATTGCTGTATTCAGCACTGAAACCTAATCCTAGCCAAGGCAGAATGCGGCAACTCCTTCCAAGCTGGAGCAACATCAGGCCCGCCCAGATAAACACAGAGGTAAAAAGCAAGATGAAAGCAAGCAGTGACTGCTCAGAAATGTACAGGGCTTGGCCAGGAGGCAGCTACCCCTGCAATATTTTATTAAATACTGGGCAGCAGAGTTTCAAAGTACTTGCAGCAGCTTCCCTTGCTTGCAGATGCCGAGAGGGAAGGGAGAGCGACTTTTGGCCGTGTAGGGCCCCCTGGAGCACGGGTTCAGAATTGGGAAGCTGCTGAGAATTGGAAGCTGCTGCCCAGGAAGGATTTCTCTTCCTGTTCACATCGATACCGTTTCTTGAAATATTCAGCTGTATTTTTAAATTTCTCTAGCTGAGAAACCAGCTGTGCCCACCCACACCACTCACTACACTGAGCCTGCATTTTAAGATTTACTTTTTGGTCTTGTTTTAGTTCTGGCAATGCAAACAGATATGACATTATCTTCCCATCTAAATCTTACTGGTTTAACATTTAAACATTTGAATTCTTCTATTTCTGAAAACAAGACCACCTTCTGATTTTCAAAGCCATTTTAAAAGAGCAGGAGGATACTGCATATCTCTTTTAACATGTAACTGGTGTTATCTGGAAGTTCCTGATCCCCAAGCAGCTTCAGCCATTTCTGCCTCACTAGGCAAAAGAGGTTTTGCATAGACAGAGTAAGTTGGCTACTACTGTTTTATGTGCTAATCTCAGAAGTTAGCAGGAAACAACTGGTCTGTAATGCATGTACCATAGACTGAGGATATGCCACCCTCAAATACAGTATATCTTGCACTCCTCCGTGTTATTCAGTGGCTTAAATTCATTTTTAAGAGGCAAATTTCAGGGCTCTTTTTGCATTCAGAGTTTTGCACCTCCAGAGTATGCTTTCAAAGTCTTTGCAACAGCAGGGCCTAAATTTTACCACTGATGCAACTTCTCATTTATTTTATTTTAATGAAAGCTGTCTTTCTCATGTAATCACAATATCCAGTAACTAGGCACTAGCAAAAATACCAAATAACATGAGAAATTTCATAAAATGAAAAGAGAAAACAATATTCACTGCTTGTTCTACACTCCCAGTATTGCTCTTGCCAGTGGATCTGGGCCAACAGTTTAGACAATGGAAAACATTTGCAAAGAGATCTTAATGCATGAAGAACATTTCACTTTTCATATAATGGAATTCAGCAATATTTTCCTGACAGTGTGGGGCAGTGCTTCTCCAGTGAGCTTTTCTCTGAGTGCTTGCACAACCTTGTGTGACTGACAGAAGATTTGCTGGCTTAGAAAACTACTGCAGCAGCCAAGTTAGTCCACAGCATTTTTGCACATCAGGTAGGAGCAACTCTAACAAAGGGTTTTTGTTTTTTTTTCCTAAGGGATGTGATTTCCAGTCCCCTAAGAGTAAGAAGGAGTATCAACCATTTAAAGAAGAAACCAAGTGTTTTCCTGGATTCCTTAGAGAATATCTTCATGAAATTATCTTGCCAGATGAAGTTTGGCATGTGAAGCACAACATTAAATAATTGTGTAGACTAAGTGAAAGTTAAAAGCTGTTATTTTTTCCAAATGAGTTTCAGAGACGCAGCAGGCGAAATGTAAATTACTCTGAGGAATAATTACGGGCTTAAGACTGGTTGAATACCTTCCCTGTAATTACATAACTTATACTTGAATCAAAGTGCAACCTGAGATGTAAACTTCCTGTGTTTGGAGGCCTAATAAAAAAGTACAGCAGATTAACTGTAGGGACCAGGAAATGCTTTGATGCACATTTCAAGAGGAATGTAAAGCAAACAGGCACTACAGAGACCGCTAATGTATTTAAAGATTTTGTTGCTTCTGTTTCACTAACCATGTTAACTGTTATCAGGTGTCTAACACCATTAAGATGAATGACAAAGGGGTGAGAATTCAGGTTAGATTAGGAAAAAGAAGAGGTTACAGACCACTTAGATAAAATGCAGCATTTTCAAAAAAGCTACTTCAGGTTGTTAATGATGCTGCTGGATCCTCCTGATCAGCAGCTGGCATTCCAGAGACTGTGAAAAGGCAAATGCAGCGCCTCATTTTGATGCCTTTCCTTTAGAGAACATTTTGTTATCCGTCTTTCTGTCATAAACTTTAAAATGTCACTAGTTACTCCTTTGAAAGCTCTCAAATTTTAATTTGCCCCAGGTTTGATATTCTGAAAAAGATAACATGTTTTGCAAACCAGACAATGTTTGGTTTTGACAAAGCAGTAATTGCAATGATGCTCACAATAACGGTAAAAGAAAGAATAAATGTGGCTTCTTATCTTCTGTGTGCATCCCCAAATTTACATACATGCTGAACTTTAAAAAATGGTGTGTTGATAAGCAATCAAAGGTTTGAAATAAAAGACTTGTAAAGCATTACACAATACAATAGAGTGTTTAATTTACACCCGAGTCCTTGACACTCATTTTTCCTTTATGTCATATGGTCTATAAGAAAGTTTTTTTGATAGCTGTAGTCACCTGCCTCTGAGGTACTAATCTGCTTGCAAATCATTTGACATAGCTGTTTACTAATGAAAACATATAGAGTATTAATTAATATACACCACTCATTTCCCTTTAGAAATCCCGAGATGGTAAAAAAACTTCAAAAACTATAAATAAGAGTATATTCCTGAAATTAATGGATCAATATACAAGCACACAGACCACGTGTCTTAATATAAAATAAATATTACCCATGAAAAAGGAGGACCTTATTAAAAAAACAAACAAACAAATTGGATAATAAGCTCACTATTCAAGTTATGGATATCCATCGATATACAGGATATAGAAAGTTTTTGGTGATAAGGCAAATAAAAAGTCATGACCTGGCTTATTATCCTTATTCTTCCCTGCTAGATTCCCTAGTCAAAATTAGAAAGCTTCACTTTGCTGCGTGACAGCCTTTTAAAAGTTGAGAGAATGTACAATGTAATGGCAACTTTAATTTTGGCTGTGCAAAGAACCCAGTTGTTCTGAATGGTTACAGAAAGGCAAGACAGAGGGTCAAGCAACAGGGATATTCCTCAGCCATTTTAATATTGGTTCAACACAGATGAAACAAAAATTCCTTCAACCAGACAACAACCAAATGAGGAAAAAAACACCTGTAATGGTGGGCAAGAGGAAAGACATATTTAGGCAAGCCCAGAGAAGGGCTGCAAAGATGATCAGAAGACTGGAGCACCTCTCTTACGAGCAAAGGCTGAGGGAGTTGCGGTTGTTCAGGCTGGAGAAGAAAGGAGTCTGGAGAGGCATTATAGCAGCCTTTCAATAGTTAGAAGGCTTATAAAAAAGATGGGGACAGAGCTTTTAGTAGGGCCTGTTGCCATAGGACAAGAGATTATAGTTTTAAATGAAAAGAGGGTAGATTCAGACTGGATGTAAGGAAGAAATTTTTTATGATGAGAGTAATGAAACCCTGGAACAGGTTGCCCAGAGAGGTGGTAGGTGTCCCATCCCTGGAAATATTCAAGGTCAGGTTGGATCTCAACAAGCTGATCTAGTTGAAGATGCCCCTGTTCATTGTATGGGTGTCAGACCAGATGAGCTTTAAAGGCCTCTTCCAACCCAATTCTGGTATCCTAAAATCAGCACTCTGACAGCTGAATGTCCTGATACAGTCACAAGTGTAGTACAGACAAGCCCTTATATGATTTAAGTTACTTTGTTCTGCCAAATAATAAAACAATGTCATGTTCTGACAAGAAGCTGGAAAGTGCTGAGGTGTCATTCCATCAGGACAATTAAACATATATTTAAGAATAAAAATATAGGTCATTTCAAGTCAACTATTTCTGTGATTACAATTGAGCTTGTGCTTAAATTTTGTGTGCTGTGTAAGATGGCTCTAGTTACGCTAGAAAAGGAAATAAGAATCACCTTAGTACGTGGTGTAGCTGAGCAAATCATGTAGTACCATCTATGCAGATTTAAGTTCTTGCAACAGGCTGGTCACTGCTGGGCACTGGCAGCAGAGCCAGCTAACTACCATGAAGCAAAAAATTATGTAAAAGTTGTATTTTTCTACACGAAAGCTTAATAATTATCTATTCTAATAGATGAAAAATGTACATTTCTCAGGGAGAAGCTAAGGAGATAGTGTCCTTCTCTGATCATACAGATACTCAGTAACTCTGATTCAAGTGATGGCACAGCACCCACATTGGTGCATTGTTCCTTCTTCCTCCACTAATCTATATGGCACCTTCCTTTGGGTCTGTTATGGAGAAAATATTTCTCTTTAATGACTTGTAATGAATAATTTAGTAAAATAATACACTTTTGACTATCTGCTCAAAAACTACAGAATAGAAGTGACAGATACCTGAAGACAATCTGTGAAGCATGCAAGGCCAGGTGTAACTTGTGACATATTGGGGACTTTGCAAATATTTTCAGTCAAATTCTGTGAACACCAGGTAATCTTACACTCATATGCCCAAGATAACTGTAGAGAGAAAACTAACAAAATAAATACAGAGAGAATACTTAATTTTTTTTCCTTACAAATGTCATCGTGTTTCTTTAGAAATAGCATACATATAAAACTAAGCTATTAATAAAGGTGCAGAAGATTTTCTTAAGAAACCAAGCTTGTGCAGTAGTAAAATATTCAACTAAGAAGTTTTCTCTCTTTACATTATTAATGCTGAAAGATTTATACAAGATCAAACAGCACATCCCTATCTCACCCCAAGACAGTCCTGTCTCTCTGTCCTTTGTGCTCTTCTGCCACGATGAGATAGTCAGTAGCAGTGCCAGTGAGTCAAACCAAAGGAATGTGTGCCTTTGATCAAAAATGAATTCAAGGACAAGATGAATACAACCATCAAAAGAAAACTCCCCATTTTCACTGATCTGGAGTGATCTGATTTTTCAGAACTGGGAAGAGTTATTCACTCATCTACTTCCTTAACTGACTGTAAACCCCCAATTGCTCAATGTTTTGAGCTATTGGAAACAGCTCAAATTGAAACTGTCAACTTCTTGGTCTTTCAGAATGAGGGTGGTGAAGCACTGGCAAAGGTTTCCCAGAAAGCTGAGGATGCCTCCCTGGAAGTGTTCAGGACCAGGTTGGATGGGGCTTTGAGCAACCTGGTCTAGTGGGAGATGTCCATGGCCATGCAGGGATGTTGGAACTAGATGATGTTGAGGTCCCTTCCAACCCAAACCATTCTATGATTCAGTGAAATAAGCCACAGAGAACCTAAATTAAAAAATCTTGCTGATCATAGGGCAAAGCTGGTCCCATGGCAGCCTGCAACCATTTTTGGCACACGTAACAATCTGACATCATTTAAGGGATGCTGGCAGATTCTCAAAACACAACAAAATTTTGGATCCTCTTAAGAAAACATCACCTCCTGGCCAATATATCATTACTTCAGCTATGGGAATCTCATGTAATATGAATTCTCTTAACACCATCACAATATTTATGATCAGTGGACTTAGAAAAAAGAAAGTGGTAGCTGAGTGGATCAGATTTTGCTCCCACTCTTCTGACAACTCTGAAAGAAAGAAAGGAAGAAAGTTTCCCAGTGACTCTTACTCTAGCTTTCCAAAATCTTCGTCAGCTATTTGGCTCCCCAGCCTTCACGTGGTTTTAGTCACTGGATGTAACTCATACCTCCTGCAGTGAGTCAATCTTAGATTCACAGCCTCATTTCCTTGAAAATTGGACCCCTTGCCTCCCACAGTTTTGTCCTGTCACAAGCAGACAGTCCAAAAGCTATCAACAAAGTGGTTGTCTCACCTCTCTTCATGCTAACCAGTACTTGAACTCAACGTATATCTAAATGATTCAGTTTTAATTTGTGTCATTCTTGTTCCAGATGCCAAGAAGAGATTTCATTTTACATGCAAACTGCCAAACAATGAAATAATATAGCAAAGCAGTTTAACTTTATTCATTAACTTTTTTAAGGGAGATGAAACAGTCAAGGACAGCTTCAAAGTGAATGACTAGTTACAACAAAACACTCCATGCTTTGCTCAGTCACCAGTGTTATAAGCTGGTCCTGAAATACACCAAATTGCTGAAAAATAAAATAAATGAAGTCAAAAAGCCAAAATACTTAGAGAGTAACTATAGCATGCTTTATTATAGTTGTTAAATTCTCAGATACTGACATATTGCGTTTTAGTTTGCTAAAATTACATTTTTCTCTAGTGAAAAAAGTTTAGATCAGTCACACAAGTTTAAGATGGAAAGGGTTATGAAACAGCTACCTTGCTATGAGATTTTTAAAAAAAATATTCTGGTGACTACCAAGGAGCAGCACTGACAACTGTATTCTCATTACCAGAGAGAAATAAAAATACCCATGATGTAAGTAATTTTTTTAGTTTGTATCAAAGACTGAGTAAGGAGAAAGACTTTGTACCAGTCTGAGTAGAAACCCTAGTGTGGGAATTACATGTTGGCTCTACAGACCTGTAGTCTCTTGCCCTGTAAGAGCAATAAAAATATGTGTCTAAAACACATATTAGAGCCTGATATGAGGCCAATGAGGCACCAATGTGATTAGAGACATCAGGCCATGTTACAGCTAAAAGAGGAAGCAGTGACCATTACACTGACTGAGCATCTACTGCCTGGGTGAGGCTGAGGCAAACAATCTCTGATGCTGTGCATATCAGCAATACTGATGTAATGCTCTTTCATGTGGATCTGTTTGCAATTCAGGACAGATGCAGGGTATTTTTTACAGCTGCAAGGATAATCAAATCACTCATACCATAGTGTATAAAATAGAGGAATTGATTCCTGAGGCTTGCTTAGTATTCCATCAAAATGTCAGTAAGCATGTGCAAAAATTAAGGCTTACATTAACTAACAGATTTTGAAGAAAAAAGATGGGGTTTGCAACATATCTTCTTAAAAGACATAAACAAAATGTTAAGCTCTGCTGTTGGGTGCCAGCCATGCTGTACATTTTAAACATGCCCTAACCAGAAGCTGTGATTCTCTTGTAGTGTAGTTGAAAGGCAACAGATTTCTGAAGCAGTTATGTGGTCTTGCAACTCACGTCCCATTTTCAAAAATCCATTTAAATATTAGCTGCTTGAGTTGTGAAAATCAGGGCCAGAGCTCCTAAAGGCACTGAAATCCTGTTCAGCAGTATAAATATCAGGTTTCTCTCCTGAATAAAAGCCAATGGCTCCAAAATTACCAATTATGAAAACTGAAAAGTGCTTTATATTTTAAAATACCCTTTCAGTAATAAATATGCAAGTATTGATATACCTCAACAAGGGCATCTATGTGTGCTTTCTGCCTTACTCCTGTATAGAAACAGTCAGGAAACCTCATTGCAAACTAATACATAAAAAAAAAAAAATTCTGTGAAAAATAATCAGAACTCCTACAGTGCTGCATAATCCTGTTTGATTTTTTTAAAAATATCAAAATATACAGATTACTAATAACTGGTACACAATTATGAAGTCCACAAAAAAGCAATGTAAAATTGAACATGGATCCATTTATCTTTTTCTACTATGTAAAAAATCAGCATTGTAAAACTAGCCATTTAATTGACTTTCTATGTTTAAAAATAAAACAATGAATGCATTTATTGGAGTAAGATTACATGAGTAATTGAAAAAAATGACCTATTTATTCTGACATTTTGAGCAATGGGCCACCCAGTTCTTTTTCTTAAGAAATTAAACACTTCAAAAACCCAAGCTGGAAAGGAATTCTGATCTCTTTATTTAAGACTTTGGTTTTTGAAGTTCCTTTGCCTATGGAGAGCAGGCTTCAGCCCTGCAGCCCAAAGTACATATCTCTGGCTAGAGCCCTGCTGCAGCCTATGCAGCCTGGCTCCCCATCCAAGGCAGGAGCAGGCTGCATCACGGCTTCAAGACACTCTTGCTTTTCAGAGGCTTAGAGGGGAAGCAGAGCTATCAGTAGGAAAGAATTTGCCCTTTTATCTTACACCTCATGCACATGAGACAGTTTCTTCTAGAGATGGTCTCCTTAGCACCAGAGATGGCCTTAGTCTTAAATTTGCTATTTGTGAAGCCCTTCATTACCAAAGCCAGGATTTCTCTAGAAAAAAAGAAGTATAAATAAAGACCCCTCTTCTTATATTGTTATTTGCTTGTGCAAACCCATACTAACATTTGCCCCATAGGGCTGGGTCATGGCCTTGAGAAACCTTGTCCCAAAACTTTCATGGCCTGCATAAAAGGAAACAAGGACTTTGTGAAGTGCAAATTTCAATGTGGTCCAGCCACAAAAATCTCTATTTAAGGACCAAAACAAGAGAATGGCACTGAGCCAAAGACTGGAAAAGAAAGAAATTCAGATATACACATTGTTACATTGCAGGTTACTGCTATTCTGTCCTGTACCTTTCTGAAAACACTGACTGCTGCCAGGTCTTGATGCCCCAGCATCTGATTTCTCTACTTTGAAAAGCTTTTGCCTGCACTGGAATTTTCAGCTGGGAGAAATGGCCCTTGAACTAAGTCCATACGTCTAACTTTGGCATAATGCAAGGGCAGGAACATCTGCTGCCATCATGAACAGCTTGTTGGCTGAGTTCAGCCATAGGGGAGGGCCAAGCAACTGATCTGCTTTCACACCTCTCTGGTTTGGCTGGTAGACTCCGTGTGAATTAACATAAAACACTCAATACACTGAGCACAGTCTACCATCTCTGGGAAGGACTGATCACAAAGGCATTATTTAGATCCATTCCTCCAGAAAGAGAAGATTTAAAGATCTGCCTTTGCCTTCTGAGGATCACATTCCTCAAACCAGAACCACTTGCTTCTTAGTTTTCTAACTGCAGCTTTACTGTTCATTTTAAAACCGTTTGATTTTTTTCTTTTAATGTACTTTTGGGTTTTTTAATTTCTGTAAGTTGTAGTTATTCTAATGCTGAGAGGCAAGTCCTACTTTCGTTTGTGGAAATGGAAAAAGTTTTGGGTTTTTTGTGGGTTTTTTTTGTTTTTAATGTTGAAATAGGAATAATTTGGGTAACTCATAACTTAATTATGAAAAGTACTTGTGCATTCCTCAAACTGTCTTCAAATAACTTTTACTAAAAGTATAAAGCTACTAGGTTTACAATACACATACAGAATATCTTAGGTGTCTGCATTACTAAGGAGAAGGATTGTAGAGCTTTCCTTCTGAATGACTTAGTGCATGGACCTCTGGAAAAAGTTGAAAAAAATTGAACCGTTCTGTCTCAGTTTTCCTATCCCCTATAGGGTGGTTGGAATGTTTATCCCCCTACCTTGCTGAAGTATTTGGAGGAATGTTAAACGGCATAGCCCTGTGCTGTACTTTAGGTAACATACATGGAAAGGATCTTTAGCATGTTTTACTTATCTATGTGAAAAAAAAGTTTTATGAATGATGAAACTGTATACGTATGTGTTAAACATTTACAGAGACAATAAGTGGGACTTACAGAGAAGGTTACCTTATTCCATTGATTGCTTTAATTCCATAGACTATGGGAACTAACTTTTCCTGATTGTCCTCACTTGTCCATTGCTTCTTAAATAAAACTACATGGAAATCTCAGTATGTTTATTGTTTTCTTTTAAAAAAAAATTAAAAATCCAAAACTAAAAAAACCCACCCATCAAGATACTGAGAGTTCAAAGGTGGCACTGTGAGAGACCAAAGGCCTCACTGATACAAGATGACCTGCCTGGCTAACTAGCAGCCTTGCAGAAAAGTGACAGAGGGTTCCTGTTGGCTTTCAATTTAAATGTGGGCCAGTGATGCACTTGCAGTGATGGAGACAAGCTGTATACCAGGTTGCATCAGCAAGATAAGAACTAGCAGGTCTACAGAAAGTTTTTTTCTCTCTTCTACAGCACCCAAAACCATATCCAAAGCACTGTGGCCAATCTGGTGACCCAGCACAAGAGAAATACTGGTAAATACAAGAGCAAAATGTAGCAGAGGCCAAACAGTTGTGAGGCTGGACCCAACTCAAACACTGCCAGGTTTGCTTATCCAGGAGAAAGGAAGGCAGCCTAGTCAGTCTTTATCTACCAAGATACAGAGATGACGCAGGAAAACTTTTCTCAGGGACGCATGACAACAGGACAAAAGCCAACAGTCACAAATTACAACAAGCAAAAATTTCACTAGACACAGGGACAAAATTCATCACAGTGAGAGCAGGTCAGCACTGACAGGGACACCCAGGGAGTTAGCAGAAGCAGCATCCTTGAAGATGGCCAAAAGTTGTCAGGACCTGATCTACCTTTCAAGTAGCCCTGCTTTAAGCAGGTATTGGGACTAGATGATCTCCATAAACCCCTTTCAACTTAAATTATTATGTGATTCTATAATTTATGACTAATAAGAGGCATCAGTAATGTTCCCATTAGTTGCTCTCTCTCTCCTCTCTCTCTTTCCTACACCCTCCTTTCCCTAAGGGGGACATTGGCTCACCAAGATGCACATAACTCTAATATTTTCAAAAGTACACAGCGTCCATGTAAAGTGTCAAATATGAAACATTGGTGTTGGTAAGGAGCCAAATGCCAAAATATAAACTTCTAGAGCTCAGCTGGATTTTTTACTTGTCAGATCTGTGTTGTCATTGCTGTTTATCCACATTCTTTTTTGCTGACGTGTATTTGCAGTCTTACGGTCCCACTGATGTAGCTGGTCATTTTGTGTCTATAAGGAATTGTATAATTAAATGTTGTGATTTAAACCCTTCAAACACATTAATGTTACTTGCCAGTAAAGTTAAGCATGGGAAAGATGACACTTCCAGGGTCTGTATTTATGCATTAGCTTTACATGTCTAAATGAAGCTGAGTGTTTTTTACAGCCTGTCCCCACTGGAAAGTATATTTAAATTGAACTTGATTCAGGAATAACTCAGTAGAAAAATTTAATTCCAGAATCAGAATGCCTAAGTTTTGGACATTACTTAAACAAACTCTCCAGAGTATGAAAACTTAGTATGATGATGATATCCTTACATGAAATATGCATGGCTACCTACATGTTATTTTACCAGGAATATTTTACCTGAAATCATTATTTCTTAATTATTACTAAGACAATTATTACCCAGACATATAAAACTACTGTACAGCCTACACATGCAATTTAAGCAAAAAAGGCCAACATTAATTACAGATAAGATAATCTTTTAAGTATAATTTAGAACAATAACCAATTTTAAAGGTTAGTAACCTGCTTTGGTTCCTCTCAGGGCAGATGGAGAATGCCTCCTTCAATGGACTCACAAGACTTTTCAGGCATTTCCAGCTCTCCCATTCTAGCCTGAATGAAGAAGACATGACTTTTTTGCATCTTAAGATTTGAGAAATGCCATTGCACAGTTAAAAAAGCACAAGATAGCCTTAAAAAAAAATATGGAAAATTCGACCTGTAATAGTTTTGCTGCTTTGAAGAAATCCCAGTCTGGTATTTTGTATTCAAGTTTCAGCTCAGAGGTAGGCAAACTTTTATGGCTGAGTTATTAAATCCTGAAAATAGAGCTCTGTAATAGAAATGCTGACAGGCACTTTAGTACAGCAGTGCTATTGGGCACTGCTATAGTCATCAGTTTTAATGAGAGATGTTAATATCACCTCAATCAAAATGGTTGCCCTGGGCTGACGTCTCGGGCTGAGCACAGGTGCTCTCAGCCAAAAATGTAATGAAGGCTATTACATTATCAAGGAGGCACAGATGTACATCCTGTCTGAACTCATGGTGGTGTTACTGCCAAGCAGGCATCTCTTTGAGCAGGTCCCAGGTCTGTTTATATCAATATGCTGTTCCAGCTCAGTGAACCCAAGCACAGCCTTCTGCTTCTCCATGGCATTGTCAGTGAGAGAAGAAGCAACGTTTAAGAATGCAAGAAGGATTTACCCCTGATGTGAAGGTGTATTGCAAAAATAAAGTGAAACAACACCAACCCTGGTTTGGTTTGTGATAGTCTTTGAACTTGGAATTAATGCATTTGGGTCTGGACTGCTTCAGCATTTCAGAGAAGTTCCTCCTCTTCAACAAGCACAGTAACAATGTTGGCTTGAGGGGAAACTCATTCTCACATATGTGTTCTATCTTCTTTGTCTCATTTGAAATCTAACATACTTTTCATGGGATTTGCATGGTTTCCAAGCCATGCTTCACATATTTCTCATTAGTGCTCATGTTTGCTTCCTTCACTATTCAAATCACACAAGCAAGATGTATTTCTTCTCTATTTTTTAAAGCATCTCTTGCTTTTATAGTAAATATATGCAAAATTTTCAGGCATCTTACGAGTAACAGGATCTCTATCGGCAGATGTGGGTACTAGAATGGCTTACATTTCTACTGAGATAACACCTGGCCATTCAGAAACCAATTTGAAATGAGCCCTAATCTCTGCTGAAGTCATCCTTCTTCCTTTGCCCTGCTAGGACCCCAGCCTGAGGGATGCAGTACTGCCAGAGGGGTAAATGAGAAATGGCATCTCACCAGAACAAAGAATGTTTGCTTTAGCAGAGGAGGACAGCTGCTCACAGATGTCAGCTGGCACGGTGATGCTACTGTGCTCCCCAGAAGCATATGTTATACCTGGAAGGACTGACATATAGGTAAAAAAGCTGGGAAAGCATCACGGATTCTATTGTATCAAAAGCTGAGGGTGTGCATGCTTTTGTGTATTGTACACATACACATACATGTGCATGCACAACAGGGAAGATAAAGAGCTGGACAAGGCAGCCACTATTGCTCAGGCATCTTAAATGCAAGTCTTGATGAATTCTGTCTGCAGGATGATGAATGTGCTTCCTTCCTTCTAGCCTTCTGCTTCATCTTTGTCCACTTCCATTTACTAGCCAAGGCGACTGAAGTGCTGAAGTCAAGCTATTTAAGGCTTCACAACTGTCCTTCCCTAACTGAAGGGACAGACAAAGATGAACCCTACCCATCAGGCTGCATTTGGAATCCCTAGCACTGATCCAAGATAAATGATTGTTTTAAGGAGGTTCATGATGAAATCCCCGGCACTGGATTGTGCTGGTGATACCAGTGATTCTCTTGTATTAAAATTTTTGCTTTGAGAACCATGCTGGAAGCTGAGTTGCTGCAATGAGAGGACAACATGGCGCTGAACAGTGGAGGCAATCAAAGAAGAGCAAAGGCTGTAGAGTGACAGCTAAAGGCAGAGGTAGGTACCCGTGAGGTACAGGTAGTGGTTAAGACATGACTGGCTCTTTCAGCTTTGGTCCTGAACACTGCAGGTGCAAATTAAGCTCTGCTTTCCACATATCCCCCAACATAACGTTTGGCAGTGATCTGGCAAGTCAGCCTGGAAATACAGCAAGAGAAGAAATCAATGAGTTCAGTGGTTTAAGCTCTGAAATAGAATGGCTTTAGATAATTATTTTCCTTAAAATATAACAGCCTTGTTCTTGTAAAGGATTAGATGACTGTGATAAGCAAAGCTAAATTTAGGTAAGTAATACTAAAGCTGGAAGGAAACAAGACAAGAGCTATTGCTCTAGCCAAGCAGAAGCAATACTGCCACAGAGCACTGTTTTTAAATCAGAAGATGCGGACTGAGGCTGTTTTATTTCTAGCAAGAGCAAAGCAGCACTCCCTTGTGTCTCCTTAGTCAAATGCCTAAGTAGAGAAATGTTATATGAATGGAGATTCTCTTGTCTGCGTCTCTCAGCAGCAAGTATAGAGTAATTCAGTTTCAACTTATTCTGTCTGCCCTAGCTTGCTCCTGTATTCTTGTTACTGTCCAAGTCGAAAGAAGTCAATCTGTTTTAGCACAAACAGACCTCCCCCTGCCAGCAGGCAGTCTATGTATGCAGGGCTCCATGCCTTAAGCCCTGCCTCTGCAAGCATTTATGCACAAATCCTTATCTAATTCTGAAAACATCTCCTCACAAGACTTTAACATTTGTGACCCATTTATACATTTCAAGGAAAACTTCACAGCAAACAGATAGCAAAACCCACTGCGAGGGACTGAAGTATGTCCTAGAGGAAGCTTATGTTGAGAGTTATTGTTACAAAAGAAATGCTCAGCTATCACAGCCTGAGTAACTTTGCACCTGGGGCTGACAGGATACGGGCAGTAATGAATGCTGTAAGATGATGATAGCACAGAGCAATACCAAGGAAAGCAAAAATTATGTTGCACAAGGGAACATTTGCTGAGGGGAAGGGCAGGAGGTGGACTGACTTCCCTAAAACTTCTACATTTTTATTTCCTTCCACCTCTCATGTGCACGTCCTCCTTCTACTAGTTTAAAAATAAAAGATGCAACATGTATTCAAGACAGACTGCATGAATTATTTTCTTTTATCACAGGGCAGCCTAACAAGAAACAACAGGAATTGCTCCAGCTCCCAGCTGGAGGAAGGATTAGGTTTATAAATACATTTTTGCATTCTATACTCAAGTGCACGACAGTCTCTTTTGCACCAATACATTGAAAGGAAGCAGTGCATTCATCTGTACATCGAAATAAAATAAAAGGCACCATATTCCTCAAGAATTGAGATGTGTACCATCACACAGTAGACTGGTTTCCATGAGAAGTATACTGGCATCAGGAATCTCTTTCTTGTGCTAACTCCTCTGCTTTTGGTGGGAGCCCAGGCATATCCCAGTGGTACTTAACTGTTCATAGAATTATAGAATCGACTGGGTTGGAAGGGACCTCAGAGATCATCAAGTCCAACCCTTGATCCACTACCATTGCAGTTACCAGACCATGGCACTGAGTGCCACGTCCAGTCTCTTTTTAAATATCTCCAGGGATGGAGAATCCACTACTTCCCTGGGCAGCCCATTCCAATGGTTGATCACCCTCTCTGTAAAGAAATTCTTTCTAATGTCCAACCTAAGCCTCCCCCGGCACAACTTAAGACCGTGCCCTCTTGTCTTGCTCTTGTTCACGGGGTATGAAATGTAGAACCATGCTGGACCTTTCTCTTTCATTCCCCTGTAGCTCCTCAGGATCTTTGCCATGGACCCCACTGATGCAGGTGTACTCTGGCATTTTACTGGGAACAGAAAGGGGGAAATTGGACAGAGGGATTGGAAGGAAAGTGTGTCTGCCCTCAAGTGTCCCTTAGAAGTGGGAACTGACCTTACTTCCTTGGGAGGAACAGCCAGGTTGGCACCATCCCTCTTAGGGAGCAGAGGACAGCAAAAGAAGTGGGAAAGAAAGGTATAATTCACTTTTTAGTTTTGTGAATGCCATGATAACATTGACAACTCCCAGCTTTGATGCTATATACCAGCCAAGTACTGATACTTCCGTGATATTGAAACGTGTCTGCTGTCAGGCTGTCAGGCTCTCCCACTTGGGCAGTCTGTAATAGTTTGTCAGGACATGACTTTTCCTGAGTGCCCTGGACTTGACAGCTGATGAAGGAACAAACTTTGCTGTCTGTCCTGAAAGAAATAGCCACGAATTTCAGTGGTAGAACAAAATGCATAACTTTAGTGTTATTGTAAACATTCTTGGAATAAACATCTCTATGTAGCTATATAAGTAGTAGCTGAGAAACAGCTTTTTCCTGAATTGTGGTCCAAAAAGAATACTACTGATCATCATATTTGACTAATTACAAGTTGATACTGAATTCATTTGTGCTAGTGAAATAAAAGAAAAAGACAGAAAGGAGAACTGACATCCATGGACGTGAAAGAGATGCAGTCATCTGCATTAGGAAATCTAGCTTCCTAAAGAGGGTGTACAGGCATATCAAAGTACAGACTGCCTAGTTCAAGCACTAACATTTTGGCTTAAATTTCCTTGCCAGCTTCTGGAATCTTCCAATTACTCTTTCCCTTAAAAATACTTCTATTTCTCCTACCCCATGGTTATCTGAAAGACCTATATAATACAAGAACTAATAACCATTTCAACAGAGCTACCTCATGAAACATGAGGACTTTTATAGATCTGTGCAAGAGTGGTTTAAATTAGCTGGCAACTGTTTCAGTTTCTGGGAGTTAACACTGTTTTAATTCCATGAAAAAAAAAAAAAATCACTGTTTAAGTATGAATTAGCTATCCAAGAAAATCTGTAATGCTTGGTCATTTTTAATGCATTATGGCCAAAACAAATTTACCTTTCATCACAAAACTTTTTTTAGTGCTGTTGACAATACCATTCCTCTTCCTATCACTAAGGCCCACATTTGAGGGTTGCGTTTCATTCCTTCCTTTTAGCCAAATACAAATCATCTCCAAGTCATGACACTTATCTCTTCAGCATCTTAAAAATCCACCCCTTCATCTCCATCCTAAGAGTGTAATCTTTTTCTCCATCTGTGACACATATCCCATTTTGATTACTGAAGCCTCCATTCCTCCTTTCTGGCTTCCTGTGTGCACAAAGGCATACAAATCAAAGTGCTGCCAAATAAACATGTGTTTCTTGCCTGGAAGTTTGATCACCCCTTTTTCTTTCTCTTCCCTCATCCCTTTCTTAGCTTCATTATTGGCTTCCCTCCAAAACCATAACAGATGTCAGCACCTTCCAAGCTCAATGTAATTCTGGGTCCTTTTAATTTATCTTCCTCTTGTTAAGCTTTACCTTCTTCCCCCCTGGCCCTTTTCTCCCAGCCCTCTGACCTGCTAGGTTTTCAGTTTCCTTGTCTATTGCCCCATTATCACCTTTCTTGTTCAAATTTTCCTAAAAGTCCTACTTTACCTGAACCAGTTGCACCATGCTGCTTATGAAAAATACATTGATTTTTAAGCTGTGCAAAGTAATACTATGGTTTTTTTATTTTTGCCTTACAGTCCAAGCTGCCAACCTCAAGTACTTAGACAGTGCCAAAGATACAGCTGGCATTCCTGCAAACACTTAGCAGCAATCCAGCCACAACACTGAAAAATTATTGAATTATATGCTAGGGGATACAGCAAACATAGCAATGTTCAAAATCCTGTCAAATGTGTGAAGTTGGAAGAAAACAGTAGAAGCAAAAGTACTTCATAGCCATTTATTTTCAGGAACTTTGATTTCTATTTCTATGAAGAATTGTTTCTTTTTCTAAAGAGTATAAATGTCACCTCTACCTCCTCTGTTTCTCTAGCAAAATTACTGTGTGTATCACAGCAATTAATTTCTCTTCCACATCTTAACCTCCCTCTTCAGGTAATTGTTCCCCTTTACATTCTGGTAAAATCTATGCCAGAGCCACTTTCTCCAGGGAGTAACTCAGAATTTACAGCACTGTAAGTGTTAATACAAGCTGAACCATACTATTACAGGAGTGGGAGAATATGTCTATGACTCAAAATACCTACTCAACACTTTATTTTACAATTAACATTAATCTGCTGCAAGTCCAACTCAGAAGCTGTCTCTTTAACATCATTACATGCATGGACATATCCTTGCATGTGGACATTCAGACTTCAGCTTCTCTGCCAGACTCCTGGAGGCTGCTGCTTCTCTCTGTGAGTAAGCACTAGGAGCCAGCTCTACACCAGACTAATTTTTGACTGTCCCTTCGAAAGGTATTATAGTAAGAACTTCAGCCATTGTAGGAGAGGAAGCCCCGCACTTCCTTTTACAGGCATTTAGAATCTCAAAGGGGTTGAAAAGGAGAATAACCAGTTTAGAAAATCTCATAACTATTAGTGAATACTTCAAAAACCCCACTGAAGAGCCACCTTTAGATGAACAAGTTTAAGGTACCTTGAATTTGAAAGTCCAGGCCCACATGCTAATATCACATTACTTTCATCCTTTTCTCAATGTAGATTTTCAAATCCTGTTAAACAATATCATTTCACACCAAAGAGCTATCCCACTTTGAACACCTTTGAGAACCCACTCAAGGTACCATCCTTAACTTAGGCAAACAAAAAAATTTAGGGTAGTTCTTAATCTCCTGACTGTTGCTAAAGATGTGTTTAAAACTGTTTGTGTTGCTAAAGGGGAGAAATTGCATCAGTCCCCCAGACTGAAAAACCTCAAGAGCTTTCAGTATTTCCTCTATTAAGCATGAGGCAGCTGTTTCTCCTGGGATGGTTTCTGGAAGACATCTGAGATGAATGCAGGAGGCTGGAATGGGGTGGATAAAGGAACACCAGGACAGGACTTCCACTCTCAGGCAATATCTCCAGCTCTCCATTTAGCAGCTTTCATAGCTCAGCTTAAGTCTTTCTGCACACCACTCCCCCAGCAAATTGAGAATACAGCTAATCCTCCTGACAAAGGGCAGAGCTTTTCAGTGCACACCTTCCTCCAGGGGCTGATGGGCATACAGAGGGTGGATGGAGGCCAACCTTGGCAAAAGTCCCATCTCTCACATCCTCCCACTGCAAAGCAACCACCCAAGGCTCCCATCAGGAACCCCACAGAGGGGATTTTTCAATGCACTAAAGATACCCAGTTCAGAAGGTTCAAGCGTAAAGTTTATGTGCAGGGACAAGTATCTCTGTGCATACACGAGACACAGATATGCAGTTCAAAAGCCACAGTGCATTCTCAGGGGACTTTAGACTTGGGTGGAACAACTTATAAACTTGCACTCTAAATCAACGACTCACACATCTGCTGCCCAGTTCCATGAGCAAGGAGTAGTCTCTGCTCTGCAGTCACTTTTGGAGGCAGGCAGCAGCCCATCTCCTCTGACCCACCACCAGAGGGAAACAGTATAACGAGAGATCGATTGTTAAATCAGATCATGCTGTGACAAATGATGAAAAGCCTTGAGCCAATTCAAGTTGTTTTGTTTTGTTTTTTTTTTAAATACAGGTGGAGAAAAAAGGAATCTCATACTTTGTGTATATTTACTTTTACTGGGTGATAGCAACAGCAACAACAAGGGATCTGATGGGATCTGCTGCCAGGTATGTATTCTAGAATTAAAAGTTTGGGGCTGATTTGGGTTGACAAAACTCTGTAATTAAAGCTAGGATTCACATTTTTTTCTTGTCTGCAAAGCAAAGCCTTCTTTCACATCTGAACTGGTGGACTGCACTGGCAGAGGGATAGGGGAAAGATCCAAAGAGCCCTTTGGAGGCATGAAGATGGGAATATGTGTATAAAAATGACTTAATAAGAAATTGCCTCATTGTCTCATGTAACACAAGTAAAAAATTCCTCCTTCAGCTTTAATGATGGAGTGGGAAGCTAAACCCCATGAGAGTTCCTCCCTCTATGCTATTTACCAGAAAGGCAAGATATGGGCTCCAGTGATGAAGTGTTCCATTAATATTAGTGCTAGAGGAAATCAAATGACTTAATTGTAAACTAACGACCTCATCGTAATAACTAAATTCTAAACATTAAAAGCCAAGAAAAAACCCCTACTTTTAGCCCTGCTGCCAACTCATAAATTAAGCAAATGACATTGGGATATAATTATACTAATTAGTACTGATGCCATGCAAAGACTACTTACGGATATGCATTTACCCAATTTCTAACCCTAGAGCCTAAATCCGAAATAGCATCTCAATCAGAGCACGCTTTGGAAATTCAGTGTTATTGTTTATGCCATTATGAATCTAATTTAATCAATACCATATTCTCATTAAACGTAAGGTCTGTTCAAGATATTCCTTTCACAGGTTCTGCAAATGAACTCTATTGGATTCGTCTCATTACATTATTGCTCAGGGCTTAACTATCCATCATTAAAAGAAACAATGTACAACTTAAGTATGAGGCTCTAATATATCACCTTAAAATTACAAAGTCACACTTGATTATGGTCATAAGAGACTGGACTGATAAAAGCTGGCTTCCACAGTGACTGTCAGATGCTGGCTCTTTCACATCAAAAAACCAATCTGAATTCCTGGTCACCTTTGTAGTGCCAGAAGGGAAAATAATGGAGATGGGTTCTTTGAATTTACCCTACAGCTTTTCATCTTCCATTCAAAGAAAGGACTGCAGCACTGTGGTGCAGTGGGTTTTAAGTGGCCAGCACAAGGTATCCCCAGCACAATATCTCCATCTCAAACTAACAGTAAGAGTACATTAATTTCTTCCCTTATTCCTTCCTAATCAGTACCAACACGAATATTATACACATGAAGAGTGTACCAGCATATTTTAGCTTTTTTTTGGGCTGCCTCCATAATTTCTCATACTTGTAGAAATATACATTTGTATTTGCCAAACCTACGACTGCTCTCTATTAGGCTGTGTGCTGTTGAATGACAGGGAATCACACACATGATGCACATGGGCCTGTCTGGTTTATGTGTGAAATAACCATGCATAGAAAAGTTGTCAAGAAAGCTTTTCATTCATTTTGTTATGGCAATAAGAGACATTATTTAAAGCTTGAAAATGCCTCATCAGCATCCATTCACTTAAATATGCAGTTAGTTGCAAACCTCTAGTAATTTCATTGACTTCACCAGATTTGGGGGGTTTTGTTTGGTTGGCTATCATTTGTTTTTTCCCCTTCTTTTTCTTTTCTGAGAACTGGCCAATAATGAGACATCTATAGGTATATATATGTGTGTGGAAGCCTCAGTCCTGGGAGTATTCAAGGGCAAGTTGGGTGGGGATGTAAGAAGCAACCTGATCTAGTGGAAGGTGTTCCTGCCCATGGCAGAAGGGATGGATCTAGATAATATTTTTAGGTCACTTCCAACCTTAGCCATTCTATGATTCTATATATAGAGAGAGGTAGAGAGAATGCCTGCAAAAAAAAAAAAAAAAAAAAAAAAAATTATGTCTCCTGGTCTAAGTTATTTTCTCGATATTTCTGCTGACCATTCCCAGATAGAGTTCCTCACTGATTGTAATTGCTAGAAAATGGCATGTTTTTGCTTGTCCCTTTGGACAAATTAGAGGTTGCACAGATCTGCAGCTGACTCATTATAACAAAAAGCAGCCGACTGCAGGGCCTGAGGTTTTTTTTGGATCTGTTATTTTAGGATGGAAAGTGCTGAGTTGGCAGGCAGTTTGACCATCTAAATCAAACAGCAACTGCATAGTTTTAAAATGACATGGTGCATAATCAATGTAATATGTGATGTTTGAGGGAAAATAGCTTGATTGGGGAAATACTGCTAATAAAACTTCAACTTATGGTACCTAGTAGGTCACTAAGGGCAAGTCATAGGCCAGTACTTATAACATCAGACAACAGGCTCTTTCCTAATCAGTTTGCCTCTTTTTTGGATTGCTTCTGGAGGAACAACAGCACCTAACAGGATTGATATATGTAACAGAAAAGTAACCATTATTATCTGATGGAGTTACTGCTTTCACCAGCACTTGAAGAGGAATGTGAATATTATTAGAGTGCAAAACCAGAAATGATAGTTCTGCTGTGCCTCTTTCTTGAAGATCTTTTCTCAGCTTTGCAACAGAAGTCATAGACACCTCCACAGTGACATTACCCCAAGTCTTCTGGCTCCAAGGTAGCTTTTTGACTAATGCCTTGAGGAGAAGCAGAAAGCCTGGAGGGAACCTGCATCGTTCCCTTCTCCTTATGGCAGAGTGGCATAAACTGCAACTTCTCTTTCTGGAGGAGGCACCCTGAGGAGAGGAGGACTTGAGGGGGGGCCTTTTCATGGAGTCAAGGTGTCATATCACACTAAAGAGCTGAAATTGTCAAGTTGACAACATTTTATACTCAGGGAAAAGTTCAAGCCTCACTTTCACCTAGGATACTCAAGGGCAGAACTGACATGAATCCTTTCACAGTGGTACCTTCAGGAGGGTAGAGTATGGAATGGTTGGAACCAATGCACTAAAAGATAGAGCACAATTCTCTCAGTTATTTGTGCCAGGACACTTTCTGAGGAAGAGAATTTCCAGATGGATGGGGATAAAGGTAAGGGAATCAGGCTGTGGGACTGCATAATGAGACCCATAGCTCTTTCACCTCCATTACTTGGGATGGCTCACATCCAGTGGGGCTCATGAAGCTTCCATTTTCTGTCTTGCTATCTGAGCTTGTACTCAATAGCTGAATAACAGAATTGCTTTTCCTCCTGTTGCAAACAGCAAAACAAAAATCTTCTTGTAAATGAAATGTGTAATTTCTAGTTGCTTATTTCAAAGGTCTTGACAAATATGAATGGAAAAATAAAACAAAAATTACTATTTCTCCAGGACATGTTTCTTGAATTCAAATATTGGAAAAAACCCCCAAAAAACCTTGCAGTCATCAATGTATTTGAAATGCTGTAAAGGTTTAGGGAAGGGGGAGAGGGAAGAAAAACCAAGGGACACAGATTTCTGATAGGAACAGAATAAGTGTGCCAGAACTAAAATGGACAAAATAAAATTGTTAGATTTTTAATTTGAAAATATCTTCTGGAGTATTTTATTTATTTCTAGCACTGATTTAATAGTAACAACCATTCAAATCCATGGGGGTGTTTTTTAGGAGTCTTCTAGAAAAAAAAAGATACTGAGGAAAACGAAGAATGAGGAAACTAACAACCCATTTAGCTTCAATAACTTATTTTAAACTAATTGCTGCAAAAAACTAAAACTGATAAATTATCACTTTTAAGCAAATGAAGGTACTTCTGAGAATCAACTATGGGCTTCCATTCTCCAGAGAGCCTCATAAAAAGGCACAAAGTATATCTCCAAGATGACAGATTGTTTCTTTCTAAAATATAATTCCTACTTTGGCATTCATTTTCAGTGCAGGTAATGACCATAAACCAAACTAAATGTTTAGATTATTGCTTCTAAGAATAATGTGCTTATGCAGCATTTTCTACTTTTTTTTTGGCATGAAGAACACTATTCTCTACCAACTAGAAGCAAAATAATTTTAATATAAGGAGTTTCATTCATACTCTCAAACAAAAAATTCATACTCTAAAAGAGGAAGACTTAAGGGAAGATATTCCAAAGGATGTGGGAATACAGCTTGAAATGATTTAATGGAAAATGTATAGCTAGTAATCTTTAGAATGGTTTGATGACAGCAGCCCTGAATCCGAGGTGATTATTGACATACCACTGATATCCAGGAAAACAAATATTGCCACACACAAATTGTAAGCCTGTACAAGAGCTACTCATTTTTCTAATTCCTCTCCCAGCACTCACAGTATTGACTTTTAAAACAATATTATCTTGTCGTAGGAGTTGTTTTACAATGTCTTATGCTACTGAAAACAAACACCATGGAAAAACCTGAACTGGTAAAATGAGTAAACTTTAAGAATCTAATACATTAGAACTGGTTTGATCTCGGTTATTTTAAATCCAAAATTCAGAAAGACAGAGTAAGCAGTACCTGTTGATCAACATTTGCTGACTCTATGAAGTGCAGTGGAAATTACTACGCGTTTTTCACAGACTTGCCGCTCCGGTTCAGGACTGTAATTAAACCTGTTATTTAAATTACACTTGCTCAGTGTGTCAGCTCAGTTTCTGCCCACTCTACAGGACCAGACATGTACATATATAAGCAAGAAAGCAGCTGGCTCTTGCTCACCTAGGTGGAGAACATTTTTCTCTGAGTTCAAAGGAGAACTCAGGCAAATCATACTCGTTGTACCTGCTTTTAGATGAGATTTCTCCCCCCACCGAAATATTGCACTGATGATAGATGCAGAATTCTTATTTCCTACAGCTGTAATTCAACATTTACAGATTTTTCAGAACCTCTCAATTGAGTTCTCAGGATTTCTGGATTCAGTAGGACCAGTTTTACAGTAACTGAGTGCATATATCCTAACCCAGGTATGCAGACATAGGCAGCTACTACAGAGGGAAGAATAACTATCACATTGCATGAATACCTCTAGTGGATCCTCTTGATTTTCATATCTTTACAGCTCCAATTACTTTTACTTCCTACCTTCATATAATCTGTATTTCTTGTTCTTGAAGGATGAATTTTCCAGAGTTCAAACATTTTTTTGAACTATGAATAAGTAAACGTTATTTTCATAATTTCCACCACCTCTTAAAAAGAGTTTTTGTCCACAAATACTTAGCAGTAGCAGAAAATGTTTGGTACCAAGTACTATTTAAAGAGCAAGAAGATAAGACTTGCAGTTTTCTGGTGAAAAAAGATTTTATCTTCTTTAAGTCTCAAGTTTCAAACATACATAGTGGTGCAGCATGCATGGAAAAATATTTAGTAAAGCTGCACAGTTGAAAATGCCCTGTGTTATGGTTTCACATCAAGTAGACTCAAGTAAAGCAGCTCAGAAAGTGCTCAGGGGAAATAGACTCTGTCACAGGCTCAGCCTGGTGCCTTTCTCCAGGCTTTTCCCACCCACACAAGGGACTGCGAATTATCCAGTCTTTTTTCCTGAAAAATTAGTTTTAAATATCTGAAAGGAATGTATCCATGCAGTTTTAAAGGTGTGTTTAGCTGAGATGAGACTGTCTGGACCAGGGATTTCAAAGGGGAAGAGGTGGAGGGAAGAGGGAAAGGAAGGCAAAAATTTCTCGGCATCTCTGCTCTTTCTTCTCTAAGAGGAAGATTGTGACTGGCTGTAAGAGGAAGGCATTGCCTCTCTACAGTCCATTAATTGAGAGAATTAAAAAAAAAATCCACAAAAACTGAATAGTGTAGCCCAGCTGCATAGGTACCCCAATCTGTTAAGATTTGGAGAAAATGGTAGGAGGGAACTCTCCCTTTTTTTTTTTTTTTTTTTTTTTTTTTTCCTTTCCTTCCCATAACTCTTGGTATAAATATGAATGAGGAAAAAAAGCTGGGGGAGAGAGGGGTAATGAGGAATGGGAAAGGAAAGCTGAAAGTTACTCCTGTATGCACAAAGGAGCACATACAATCTCTGTAAATAAGGCATTTTAGTGTCATGGCAAGAATCCCAGCAACAGACATGGGACTTTAGGTATTAGGGGAAAAAAGCAATGAAAATAACTGAAAGTTATGTGTGAAAATCCACAGGGTTAACTATTTCATCTTCTTGGTCAAAGAGATGATTTCTTCCCTGTGCCTTTTTGTTTGATGAAATCATAACACTGATTTTAATAAAATGAAGATGTTTTGTGTGGTGTTTTTCTTCTAAAGTATCATTAACTAATACATTTCTGATATATGTTGTGATACTGCAACTTGAGGCAATATTTTTGCTCTCAAAAGAAGAAAGGGACCACATCTAAAACTTTGCAAACTAAACAACAAAGTGATCCAAACATTTAAAAGCACTGCCATGGGGAAAAAGCAAAAAAAAAAAAGCAAAAAAACACAACAAAACAGATTACAGCTATGCTTTGAAATTCGATGGTGAACAGATGCTTCATCAAACTAAAGGAGGGCTCATTTCAGGCAGCACAAGTTTTCAGCCTACTTTGGTGGGACCAAAAGGCTTCTGGTGCTAAATGAGAGAGGCGAGATGAGACAAAAGCTGGGCTAAAGCAAGGAGACTTTGAAATCAGGATCTTGCAGCAGAAAGAGAAATCTTTTGAGAGTTGCCACGCATCTGTCCTGTTGAATGCACAGCCACCTGCTTCCTACTACCACCCACTACAACTGCTAGCAAAGAAGTAGAGGGAGAGTCTTTGCTTTCCTCTGGCAGACAGACAAACAAACCTGTGTTACCACCAGATCTACCCTGCCAGCTCCCTGGCCTCCACAGCTTTACAGGTATCATATCAGAAAGGCCTCTTTTTTTGTCAGCTGCATGTCAAAAAAATCTTCCCAATAAGCCAAAGTGATCCTACACACATCTCACAGGGGCACAGGGAGGGAACAACACACATCAGCTTCCAGAACATTTATGCAGTGTTCCACAGCTTGACTAGTGCTCAGGCTGTTAACATCTGCTTGAAATTTTTCTATGCTGCATCCAAGATTTAAAATTTAAACACAGCTTTCAGCATGTTTGAAAGCTAAATGGAACTACGACAAAGCCTGTAAAGAAGAAAAAAAACCCCAACTTGATAGAAGTGATGGCAATTCCTTCTCTTTTCATTTTACATAATGAACTTACTTTACCACTAAACATAACCAATGGCAAAAAAATGCTAGGAAGAAGCATCTTGATCCTGTTCAGCTGTTTACAAGAGGTGGATTTTATAATTCAAAGAAAAAAAATCCTTTTTATTAGCATGCTAATCTTGTTGAACAGTATTCATCTTTTTTACATCATTTTACAGGGTGCTATTGCTCTATCAGTGATTTGATTGCAACACATTGATATTACTGGAGTTTAATCTCAGCACTTAAGGTTTTTTTCTTAGAATCATAGAATGATAGAATTGGCTGGGTTGGAAGGGACCTCAGAGATCATCGAGTCCAACCCTTGAACCACCGTTGCGGTTGCTAGACCATGGCACTGAGTGCCACATCCAGTCTTTTTTTAAATATCTCCAGGGACGGAGAATCCACTACTTCCCTGGGCAGCCCATTCCAATGTCTGATCACTCTCTCCGTAAAGAAATTCTTTCTAATATCTAACCTAAACTTCCCCTGGCACAACTTCCTCTCCCTTCAGATGGGGGAATTTAGAAGACTTTGGGATATCTGCTATACATATCAATGCAATTGCTCAACCCAGATTATACTACAGTCATTCACCTAATGTAATAGCTTCTCTTTTTTCACACTGAACCTAGATGCCTGAACCATAGCCCAGGGAAAGGGACTAATTAGAGGGGAATTGACCAGCTTTTTTCATGGATTTGAAGGGATTGCTTTCAAAAGCAGAGCAAACTGTAAATATTTTGAAAAACACATCCTATAATTATAAGATATTTTGATTTGCAAACAAAACTGATTGCAAATTTGTCCTTTCTGTAGCATTATTTTTTGTTGTGAAACATTAGCAATTTTAGAACCCACAAAATGGCAAAACAAAGTTCAAAAAAGGGAGGGAGAGGCACAGAAATAAAAAAGAGATATTGTGATTATTTTTTTATTTAATTATTGTTAGTTTGTGGATTTACAGCGGTCCCCAGGATTTTGGCTTTACATCCTCCTTTAAGCCTGAGAAATATTTTGGTGCACTATAAATTCTCACTGCATGAGAAGATTGCTTTTCTATCAAAACCAGTCAGAAAAAAAACTTCCCATCTTCAGAAAGCTCTAAGGGTTTGCCAGTGTTGCAGCAATCCACTAATGCAAAACTTGCCTTATTTTGGGGTACTGGTAAAACAATCACCCCTCCTTCTGATTCTCTCCATTTACTGAGTACTTCTTTCCCAAGGGATTTTGGAAGGACTCCTTAGGGTCCCCGCTATTGTCTTTCCATTTCCCAAGGGAACCTCAAGCCTTGGCTCTGCTTCAGTCCTTTGTTTTGGCCAATGGTTTAGGTAAGCATTTCATTGCACCTTTCCAACAAAGATGCCAACCACACCCAAATGTGGCCAGATGTGACACGTTAAATGGGGCTGAGGAGTTATAATGGGCTGGGCAAGATTTAATACAAGCTGCAACTTCACTCATTAAGTCAATAGTGCCTGCGTTGACAGAATGGTTCTGTCACCCTTGACTTTGACTTCACAGCAATAATTTGGAGAGAAATGCTCAATTAGGTCCAAAGGAAGACTATGTCTAAGAAGGCAAGAGATAATATTTTGGTTTACAGATGAGAAGGACAGCATGACAGCTTGTTCTCTGCTTGACTTTCAAATACAGCACATTACTCTAGGGGGATGGGTGCTGAGATGAAGTTTCACCTCTGCATCTCCGAAAATAATACATACACACCTGAAAATGGATAAGATGACAGTTCTCTCTTTTGTGTGGCAATAATAAAGGTGTAACAGAGTTCCTGAAGAGGTAAAAATTTGCACGAGGGATGTGATACCTTCACTTGAAGGTAACACAGAAATTCAGCATCTGTGTGGGATCACAGCTCTGCTTTGTACATGGATTGCTGTTAAAGATTTAAAGAAAGCACATGTGTTAATATATCTTGCCACAGACAAATGTCTGCTGCAGCTAGAAGAAATTAACTGACTTCTTCCAGCACTTTCCTGCATGGCAACGTCTAACTTTTTAATCACAACCACCCTGCGTAACATGGAAATTAAGAACAGCATAATTTTCCAGTAATTACCAGAAACATACACATTTTCCAACAGAGTGACATTATGTCATGAATTCCCTTGTCAAGAGGAAAAAAAGACAAAACATATCATACTTGTTTGAGGAAGCAAAGTGATAGATTTGCCATGAGGGTAATCATCTATAAAAAAAATACCACCATTATCAACTTCTTGAATCTCTGAAACGTGATTAATTTTCTGACTGAGCTAATAATGAACATTTTTCTTCTGTTCACCATCTTCAGTTATTTTCTCTCTTGAGATTCATTTATCATTGACTACTGAACCCTAGAAATAAAAAACAGGCAACATCCCCTTTCGAAGTAATGGCTTAGGAGACTATTAAATCAAGAGGCAAACATCCAATTTGAAGATATATTTTTGAAATTCTTCTAACAGCTGCAGGTTTTTTACAGGGGATCTGTATTGATGGTTTAGTACAGGTATTGTGGAAAATAAGTTCATCTTGTGACAGCACAAAGTGGTGAACAGTAAATTGTTTGGGATTTTTTTTTCAGACAAAACAATAAGAGGAATGAAATTGCAGAAGTAATGTAATAAATAATACTATAAAGTGCAAATCACATTGCAGGAATTAGCTCAGGATGGTAGCTCAAGCACATTTTAAATGTAAAAAAAGCCCATGTGAAAGCAGATCATGGAGATGCTTGAAGCCTTGTGAACCCTTTTACCCAAGCTCAGCTCCCAGCTTGTCAGAGCCTCTCTTGGGGCACTGATTGACTGTTTTGCACTCTAAATATATGGAGTGACAGCCATGCTGGGAGCAATAGCCCAAAATGCTTTTCTTACAGTTCAGTGAGGCCTGAGGCTCTCTTAGGGTTCTTGGAATCCCAATGTGGCTGAGTTTGCTCTGCTGCTGGCATCTCTGCTCTTTGGCAGAACTAAGAAATGGGGCATTTCTGGAGGCAAAAGAAGGAAGACACAGGATTTACACTTCAAATCTTCTCTTGTAAGATTCTGCTGTTACATTGTCTTGTTATCCCTATCTTGTATTTTCCATCATAATGAGCCATCATATCATCAGCCTGTGGAAACACAGGAAGGAAGATCCCTTTCAGATAAGAGATGGAAGGAGCAGGACTTTCTTCCTTACTTGTGAGTAGGATGAAGAGATCTCCCCAAATCCCCTCTTACCTCATGCCTTGCTCAACCTTTTCTGGCACACCAGGTAAAAACCTTATGAACATGCTCTGTTGCAGGTGCTTGCCTGATGCTAATGGCAGCTCTTTCACAAGGTTATTGTGTAAGCATGTTCAGATCACTCACTTTATTCCTGACAAAGGTCCCTGGGCAAATCAATGAATCTAACTTCCAGGAGAAGACTTCTGAGAGGAGTGCTTTAGCAACACCAGGACACTAGGATTCGTGTCAAGACACAGCTTTCTGACATTAACCAGTTCCATACTTCCCATGCTGTCTCACTGGGATGCTGTCCAAACAAAGCCTTTTTGCTCTAATTTACTATGCTAAAGAAAGTGTACGGGATTTGAAAGAACAATCTCTTAGATTCTAGTTTGTTGGTCTGAAGCCAAAATGCAGACAACACCTATGAAGTTCCAGAGCTAAGCAATTTAAGCTGCCTCTCTACAGGAGAGGCTCAGTTTCATTAGCTTGCAAAGCTGATAGCAAAGCACAGACCCTCTGTGACTTAGTTCCTCAGTGCTCACAAAGCCACAGGGAATTAGGGAGGCCTGGGTGCACAACTGCATTTGGACAGAGTGACAAAATGCTATTTGCTTTTCTGAAGTCAACATTCTATATAGATTTTCCCTTAGTTAAGCCAATACAGCAACTTTCCTCTGCAGACGAAGCTCATGGTTTACCTGCTTAGGAAGCAGAGTAACCTGTGATAGCAAATTCTCATCTCTGTGTTGTATGAACCAAGGGCAGGACTGAAGGAAGAGCAGAGGCTTCAATATCTGCTATTAATGGCATCAAATCATGTCACAGGCCAGAAAAAACATTCTATTCATGAGGTAGTTTCTTGACGTGAATTGCTCTAACACAGAGTTGCCAACAAGCCCAGCTATCATCCCTAGGAGCACCCTAGAAGTAAAAATTCACAGCTGCTTCTAGAATTTTGCATAGTGAATACTGAAATGGATTCCCTGCTTAACATAGCAGACAGATAGCAAGAACAAAGCATGAAATTGGATTCCATAGATCCCTTAAATTTGTTTATGCAACCCATTGTTACTGCTCACAGAACAGCTTTGGCAGGCAAAGGCCACAACAAAGCATAGCCTTAGTTTATACAGAGAAATTTTCCCATCTGCCATTTTTGTTGTCTGTTGTTTTATATTGATTTCTCTCCATACAGTTCCAAGTTTAACCCAGGCACAGCTGCATTGATCCAAGAAAGCTGAAGTAATTTGTCATTTCTAGTGAAGCATAAATGGGGCAGGAGACAGTACATATCACCATTTTTTCTGGTAGGAATATGTTACAAGCTCTTTCCTGTAGCACTGTTGTAGATTAAGCCTGCACTTATGGCTTTTCATACAAATATTTTTGGTAACTCCATTTTATCTCTGGCAAGAGTTGAAATTCACACTGAGGAACATATTCTCAAGTAATTCCTTCCTTTGCATGGGAATGAGCTGACTCAGCACATGAACTATGGAATCACAGCTATGCAGTGCCATATCACAGCCCTTAGAATTCTAAAGGAGATTTTTCATTAACTATAAGCAGCATTGCTGGGGCTCTACAACAAAGGGATTTCAGCTGCATCTACCTGAAGCCAACATTATTATTTTGCCGAGCTGTCCCACAGGATGTGCCCTACAGATCTTTCTCAGTGGTTACAATTGCTTTTTCTTTTACCTGGGGTCCCTTTTTAAGACCTTTCTTGTCACTGCAGTGTCACGAAAGAGAAACTGTAAGTGGCCAGTGTAATGGCATCTATCATACAAGAAGAGATGAGCAGAGGCTGTTGACTTTAGTAAATCAGAGTCTGAGATGGAAACCACTCAGAAGGATGAAAACTTGAGTTAAAAGCACCTCTCTTTAAGATGACCACAAGGGCATACAAGCTAAAGGCTTGTTGAAGCAGTGAGGTTCAGGGCTGCTGGCCTAACAGTAGGGTCAGAAGGTTCCTCTCAGTCCTTTTGTTCTGATGTTAAGCTGTAGTGCTAACAGGAAGAATTCCTAGCAGCACAGGAGTATTAAAGATACATCTAAAAAAATAAAATGTAAAAAATATTTACATATTTACTATGCTGTTAGGGAATTAATCTGGCCTAATTTTAAGGCTTTCCAATGAGAAGGCTTTACCATAACAGTAAACACTGTTATAGAAAGTATGATTGCTTCTATTCATAAACACCTTTCAATACACTCTAAATTCAGATGAAATCCAGTGGGTTTTATTTAACAGCAAAGCTTCATAGCAGATAAAGCATCAACTGCAAGAAAATTGCAATTCTTTGTCGCTAATGAGCATTGTTAGATTATTGTGTGACAGGAAGAATATGCCAGGGGAATAACCCTGCTGAACATTTCATTCTCTCTGGAGTATGCTTTTGCAAGATAAGTCACATAAAATACAATGTGCCCATTGTCTAACCTATAGGGAAAGAGCAGGTACATGGAGAACTCGGTGAAAATCTGAGAGAACCTTCTGACAGCCACGGACATGGTTTAAATGCCATTTCCAATCAGAGCACTATAGGTAAAGGCCAGGCATGTAGCCCAGCTGTATATCTGAAAATTGCTCTCTTGCTGTTGACAGGAATGACTGATAATGCCTGATCCAAAAATTCAAGAATTATCAAAATGGCCAGCAGAAAACCACAGAAAAAAAGAGGCTCAAAGAGGCAGCTGAGAGGAGCCCAACATGACTGATGCTAGTGGAGAAATGCAAGATGTATCTTTGTGATATTGAATTCCAAACTTTAAGCATCCCATCAATGAACGGCATGAAATGACACACATTTTAAAGGTCTAGACTACCTGTTTTCCCCTCCCAACTACAAACTCATAACTTATTAAGACAGTCAACTGATTTTTATTTGAAAGGAGTTAAAAGTGTGATTCACGTTTTCATTTTGTGCAGCACCAAACCAGAATGTCCCTCCTTCTCCCATTTGGAAAACCGTCATCAGACACAGCTTCCCTATCTGCTGCCAAACCAAGCTGTCAAAGCTCTCCCTGTTAGCTAAGCTAAGGAATAAGCTCCAGCAGTTTCCAAGACGAGAGTGATAGGATGTTTAGTGGTAAATGGGGATATTTGGAATACATCTGTGGACATACACTTTGTCATTTGCTACTCAGTGCATCTCTAGCTCAGAGGAATGTCATCTCTTATGCAGCAGCAGCTGTTATTGTTTGGATTGTAAATAGTCATAAGCCATATGGTGTGGCAGAAGAAAAAAACTTCACACTTTGTCATATGGACAAATATTATTATTGCAAAGAATAAACACATCAATGTATGCATCTTTTCTCTAAGGAAGCATGTAGCCTTCAGTCTTGTTAAAAAAAATAAATAAAAATTTGTTTTTCAGATGAACAGATTACCTGTAAAAAAAAGGTTTGCATTTTTAGAATTTGGATGACTAGATAGAAAACAAATGCAGGTGTGTAGTAGACAGTGTTTTCAGTTCCATTAGCTGCGATGAAAATGAAGCACAAAATACAACTAGAGTTAGTAAACTGGGAGTAAAAATTAGGAGGAGGGGAGAAAAAAACACTTTCTATATGCAACGAACATGGAGAAGTATATTTCAGTATCATTCATAGAATCATAGAATTGGCTGGGTTGGAAGGGACCTCAGAGATCATCGAGTCCAACCCTTGATCCACTACTGCTGCAGTTACCAGATGTAACTGAGTGCCACATCCAGTCTCTTTTTAAATATCTCCAGGGACGGAGAATCCACTACTTCCCGGGGCAGCCCATCCCAATGTCTGATCACCTTCTCCATAAAGAAATTCTTTCTAATGTCCAACCTAAACCTCCCTCGGCACAACTTAAGACCGTGCCGGTCTTGCTGAGAGTTGCCTGGCAAAAGAGACCAAACCCCACCTGGCTACCCCCTCCTTTCAGGGAGTTGTAGAGAGTGATGAGGTCTCCTCTGAGCCTCCTCTTCTCCAGGCTGAACAGCCCCAGCTCCCTCAGCCTCTCCTCATAGGGTCTGTGCTCAAGATTTGCTGCCTCATACCTTGCTATATAAAAAGTGGCAGGACTGTGGCATCTCATCCAAATGGATAAGCAGTTTCTTAGTGCAAGTGACTTGGAACTTTCCAGGTGGTCAGTGACTTGACAACGTGGTCAGTGATGGGTAAAGCCTTTCAGATGTTTGTGAATTGTACACAGTGAAGAACAGGCCACTCAAAAATAGTGAAGCCTCTGTTTGGCAAGGCAAGCTGGCTAAAAGCAGTGTTTCCAGGACTTGGAACAAGGATAAGATGCATCCCACTCCCTTGCTGTGCCTGAGCTTACAAAGTCAGGCTTTCCACCCCCTACAACTGGATTGCAGAATACCTCCTGAATTCAGCAGGGTTGCTTTCATTTTAAGCATAATTTATTCAGTGTTTGTGTTTGAAACCTAAAATTGCTTTTATTTATGTTATCACTAAAGTGCTTTTTTGCTTATCTTTTTGCTTTAAGCACTTCAATTAAAGGAAAGTGTGAACATTCTTTCCATTGTCTGGTGAAGCTGGCAACACACACAGTTAACTTACAGTTTTGCAGAGCCAAATTTCTGATCTACATTCCAAAAATCTTTGCAGGCTGATGCTGCACTTGTCACTTCCTAACACTGACACATTTCATCGCTATGGTTAGACAGACCCCATGAACCCATGGCTTGGCAATTACAAGTTCTATTATACTCTTCTTCTGTCTGCCTGTTTCATTGACACCAACTGGGACACCCCAGCAGTTTTGAATTTATGACATGAAAACCTCCTTCACTAGGAGACTGTTGGTGACTAGCTGCTTCCCAAACAAAATGATCCAGCAGACAATATGGACAGCAGGGCACTCCTGAGCCTGCAAGAGTGATGCCTGGGCTCAGGATGCCAGGAGCCATAAAGGGAAATCAAGAGACCTTCCCCATTTACTAGCCCTTGCTGAGAGTCATAGTTCAAACCTGAGCCATAGATATGAAACCAAGCAGCAAATCAGCACCTAATTAGAAATGAGAAAAAACTCCTCTATCTTTCCACAGGATTTGGTTTTCCTTGCATAACACAGCCGTTTTGCACTAGATGACTTTCCCCCCTATAGATAACTATAAGTTTAAACATTTTTCTACCCCTGTTATACTTTCTATCCTGATATTAGCCATGTTCTGGTTGTCATGTATTTCTTTACTGAAATTCAAAAATGAGGTACTAAAATTATTTCCTGTGAGGGTGGTGAGAAGCCAGCAGAGACTGCCCAGGGAAGTTGTTGCTGCCCCATCCCTGGAAGTGTTTAGGGCCAGACTGAATGGGGCTTGGAGCAACCTGATCTAGCGGGAGGTGTCCCTGGAAATGCAGGGGGGTTGGAACTAGATCATCTTTAAGGTCCCTTCCAGCCCTAGCCATTCTATGATTCTATGAAAATGCCTGTGGTAGAATGAGTCTACTACTGTCTTTGAAGCATTAGCATGCCTTAGTGTTTTCTTCTTTTTATCTTTGACAGGAGATATGGCTCAGTCAATGATCTGATACTGACCAGCTATCCTGACTCACTCTGACCAAACTTTCTTGATAATTCCACCCTCAAGACACACTGGGAACTAGTTCACCACCTTCCAGCACAGAAATACACTGCAAGAGTGACTTGAGGCTCGCCTCCAGATCTCAGCTCAGCACAGCAGTGTTCCTGCAAACCTCATGAACAATGCAGACACCAGCATATCTTCTTCATGACTATCATCTGGTTTCTGCCACAGGAATGCAATGCATTTGCTATTTTATTTTGAAATTACAACCAGTACTTCCAGGCACCTTCCTTTTAAAATCCTTCCTGAAAATTACAGTGTTCACACAACCACAGCCCTATTTTTCAGAAGTTTTTTTTGCTCCTTTGAAATGTTGTGTTCAAGTGCAACAAACATGAAGAAAATGGTATTGTCCTCGTAGAGCAACGCTCTATGAGAAGAAAACATTAGGAACACATGGATGCTTATTTGGTTTCAAGAGATAGGAATGATCATAGGCAGAAATTTTCATTTCATCTTCTTCATGGAGTGAAGCTTATAAGCTTATAAAGCTTACAAGTGAAGCTTATAAAGCTCAGCTCTGAGCTCTGGTCTTGCCAAACGGAGCTCACCAGAGAAGAAAGTACAATCAGGTGAAGATGGAAGTACTACCATTCTAGGACAAAGGCAGGAAAAAACCCCCAGCAATTGCAAAAAAGAGCAAACTTCTCGTGTCATTCTTAAATTTCATTAGCAAATCATGAAGGTGACAGGTTGCAAAGGATATCATGGGACACAAACTTTCCTGAAATAACTACATTGCAAAGGTAACATCCATGTATGGGAACACCCTCAATAGTAAAGAACCACAACTGTTTTTACCCACAAAACTGTTGGTTTACAACCAGATTGCATGATCACAGCCTAAAGGTTCAACAGGGTGTGCACTTCCACTTGCAAACTTGCTGTCCTGAGCTAGGATGTTTGTACAAATCATATACCCAAGACAGCAAAATTAAGAGTTTCATTGCTTACAAACTTAAATGAAATTATATGAGAAAACTTTAGCTTAACTCATACATCTCTAAAATGCAGGTAAACCTATCTCTGTATTTTCAGCAGTTGGATAGCCAAATGGTTACTTTAGTTGCCGTTTTTAAAACAAGGCAATACAAGTAAGTCCTTACAAATATGCACAACTTTTATATTAATCACTCACTCCTAACTGCAGTGCTGCCTGTGAAGGAAAGACCTAGAGATGACTGAAACTGTATCATCAAAACCTAAATACACCAATGGAGTAGAATCACAGCAGCCCTGTGAAGGAGGCAAAAATTACTGATATATAAAAAATCTGGAAACCAAAAGATTTCAGGGGATACCTTGCTAGGTGAATTAAGTACAATTCACTTTGTAAGCAAGTGTAGTGAAATTGCTTGTACAGTGGCTTCTTCAAACTCCTATAAGGCTGCCTGTGGCAGTGCCCAAAAAGATACACCAGACACACTGATTACACACCTTACCAGCCAGATCACATTGCCTCTCTCCCTCAGAGAAAAAAAAAGTGTTCCTTTAGTTACTGTAGAAAACCTCCTGTTGATTTTTTCTTTTCATCAGGCTAATATGAATGTCCTGATTATCATCAGTAACACAGAAGGCACAATAATGTTTACTTGTCCTAACCTGCAGCTATGCATATGGTTACCTCCCTATACTTAAGCACCATTATTTCGTCTGGTCTTTTTATTCTTGTGGGCAAAACTTGGACTTAAAAAAACCACCCTGACTCTTTGGATGCAATCAACAATTCCATGACTGAAATAGTATTTGCATTCTGAAGGGGAAAAAAAAAAAAAAAAAAAAAGAAACAAAAGAAAGCTACTTATAGAACACGCAGAATACAGTTAATACAGTAACACTGTTCCCAGAAAGCAAGCAATCATAATTAGTAATTTAAAGTTTTCCCCGATCTGAAACAATTATATTTTTATTTTATTTTTCCTTTTTCTTTTTTTAGTAAAAAACCACCTTTTTAAATATCTAGATAGCGATACCACAAATTATTTTCAAAATCAAGGTTATTATTATGTTAAAAGCAGCTGCTTAGACAAAATGCATCTATTTAATGAGCTGACATGTTTCTCTTTGAAGAGAGATTTCTTCTTTCTCTGAAGAAATCAGATGAACTAACTGTGAATCAGATTTGTATCTCAATATAAAAAGAGAAATTACATTCCACTTTCCTATGAAACATGACAGCAAGCATGCCTGTTACTGTCTCACCCCTTCTTTAATTGATATGTTTTCCACTTAATAAAAAGCATAACCCTGCAGTTACACTAACAGAATCACTTCCATCTTACTTTTCAGAAACTGCTAAATGAAACAGAAAAAAAATAATCCCTCCTTCCCCCCTCACATGGTTTACTCACCATCACTTTATTCCAAAACTCAGTTTCACTTGAAAAGTTATCCATAACAATGAAATGATTTCTTCTTGTCAAAACTATTGCTCCAATAATTTAATCAACTGAACGAAGAACAGGAAACATTGTGCTCTGCAGAGCACTCTGACCAAGCACTGCTGTTTTCACGGATGCAAGGAGGCTTCTAAGTGAACGAGTTTGCCAGCAAGCTGGGTAGTGGCATTTTCCTTATGATTCAAAAGTGAAGTATGCCTCAGCTAACTGAGTGCTTGCACAACGTATAATAAAGGAACTCAGGGATTCATACATGTCTCTAACATAGCCACTTGTAAAACTTCAACTCCTATTACCATCTGTAACTCTGCCACACCTCAAAAATGACGTGCCAGATACAAACTTTTACTGGGTGCTGTGTGCAGCCAAGAGAAAGATAGCTTCAAGCCAGAAGCTTGTGCTTAAAAATCGCTGAACTGTAAGTCCCTAAGGTGTATGAAGTTACATTCTGTGTATGGAACGTAACTGCAGATTCCTATCTGCTAAATATATAAATATCATAAAGTACATTGTAAGCTACACGTAAAAAACTTTGTGTCTACCACAGTGCATTACTGGATTAATGCACAAAACTATTGTGATAGGAAGAAGTTACAAAACCATATTTAAATGCACTTATAATTAACACTTTTAACATTTCAGTCCCCGTCCTATACCCCCAAACCCCAAGGAAAACAGAAGAATTTCTTCCCCAGAAATGGGGAGAAGATGATACAGGTACAATCTAAATTCTGCATCTTCTTTTCCATAGGCACACAGACCTGTTTGTGCCCTGAGAAGAAGCTAAGGGTTTTAGTAACAACTTGCTACAGCAAATTAGAAAGGGGGAAAAATGTTTAACCACCTCATGACTGTCTGTTAGTTGGGAGGCTCCAATGCAAAATTTGTCACTTATTTCATCTGCCTGTATTTAAAACTTTTGGTCAGTTGCCCTCACAGGTAGACTTTGTGAAGGGTCAATTTTTTTAAATCATAGGAAAAAAAAATACTATTCCAAGCAATAAAATTCCTTTGCAGACCTTTACATGACCATCAAGCCCTCATAAGATAACCTATTTTTCTTTCCAAGCTTTTCCTTTTTCTAATACATTGAGGTCTGAGGTAGTATTTACTCTTGGAGTTTCCTAATAAGTTGGGACCTGTAGCTCTTACTGCCGAGACAATCTAGATGAATGTTGTACACAAGCTCCAAGTTTTAATATTTAAAAGCTTTTGTTTTCTGACAAGCTCCTATCTGTAATATTCTCCTATCTCTAACATCTTCCTCTGACACTTGCTGTGCTCGAGGGCTGCTCTTGTAACTATGAGAAGCTGACAAGTACAACTAAGTAAGAATGTGGATGGATGTGGAGAGCAGTTCCAGGGGGAACTACCTATATATGTAACACCTAATATTATAGTATACTTACAGTAGCATAGCATATATGCTTTTGTAGCCTGACTTGCTTATGAGCTCTCAGATGACATTCAATAAGATCAGTGGGACAAAATGAAAAGGAGAATAAAAATGCTGTTTTCACCCAGGCTAGTATAATGTTCCCACCACACTCTGACTGTGCATTCTGCTGTAGGATACAGTTGCACTCTTTAACACCTCTCAGCACTTAAAATTCAATGATCTCATTTCAGATTTAATGAGCCAATGCCATCCCCCAATAATATAGGATAAATCTAGATGCACCTTTCAGAATTTATTCCCAGTAAATCACTTCAGATTTCTACTTACACAAACAAAATGAAATAAAAGATGTCGATCATCCCATAATTTTCCAGAAATAAACAGTTACAAAGAATGTTGTTCAGCAATAACTCTATCATTAGTGCTTTTCAAGCTCTTTGATCTACAAAAACTAGCAAACTGTTCCTTATCATACATGTATGGCTTTTTCTGCTTTATTATGTGAAGTCTGCAACTTGGTGAATGGATATAATTCTTCTGGCATTTTGTGGAACACACACATCTTTGTCCTACTGCAAAGGCTCTTTAACCCTCTGGGCTTTCCAGTTACAACTAGGATGTCTCCAGTTCTTTTTTTGTTGTTTTGAACCACTTATATTGAACCAAGTGGCTGGAAACACATCCTGCTACTGAATTCCACTGTAATCTCTAGGAAAATTTTTTTAGAACCATTATTTTACCACAATAATGTTACTTCATTTTACTTAGGCATTTTATTTTGAGCAGCATTTGAGAATGTATTATAAAGTTTAATTTACAAAAAAATTCCCTCATTTTAGTCATTTAAAAAACTAAAACCTAATTTCATCAGTTACAAATAGTGTGGTGAAAGCAGCAAGAGTGACTTCTCGGTTTCAAATTATTGGGAGGCAGAGGGGGAAAAAGAAAAGCAAAGGTTGAGTGATGGCATCTTGTGCACCACTGTATCCTACAAGCAGGAACTCAGGATAGAGATGGCAAGTAAAACCACAGAGGTAAAATGGCATACAGTAGAAGCCAACTTTAAAAGCTTACTTTTGTCTTTTTTTTTTTTTTCCTCCCTTATTTCTTGCACTATACAGCATAAAATCTTCCACCAGGATCACAATAAACATCTACCAAAGATCTTTCTCTGGTACCTTAACAGCAGGCCAAATAATTCAGAGATCAGTTGAAGTTCAATTACATTTTTCTGCAGTGAGTGAGAAAGAGGTGAAAAGTAAATCACCTTTATGTACCCTTCCTGAAGTTCTATTATATTGATCCCCCAGAAAACGTGTCCTGAACACGTCCATCTAGCTTTATGCCTCTGCTTGTACCATTCCGACCCCTGCCAAATTCAATACCTACTTAAATAGCTCCAAATTAAAAGAATTAATATAAAAAAATTATTTATACATTATTTATTTATAAATAAATTTCCTATAAACATTATTCCTTAGTGCTTCAGCACACTCCACCTGCTTTGTGAGAAAGATTTCCAAGATTTGATTTCTGTAGCAATCACAAGGAGATTTTGTTTTTAATGACCTATGCCTGATGTAGACCTTGATACCACAGGCATATATTAAGGGACCACCTCTTCTTTCTCAGCTGTGGAAGTACAGCAATTCACCCCAACCAAGGGACCATCTTTACCTACTGCTGTAACACTGCAGATTTCCCTCATCCTGTGGGTGATCAGGACAGTGTACTGTGACACTACTGTGCCAAAACTGCAGAGGGACCTGGACAGACTGGAGAGTTGGGCTGATTCCAACGGGATGAGGTTTAACACGGCCAAGTGCCGGGTCCTGCACTTTGGCCACAACAACCTCATGGGGAGCTCCAGGCTGGGCACAGAGTGGCTGAGAGCAGCCAGGCAGAAAGGGACCTGGGAGTCTGGATTGACAGGAAGCTGAACATGAGCCAGCAGTGTGCCCAGGTGGCCAAGAAGGCCAATGGCATCCTGGCCTGTATCCAGAATAGCGTGGCCAGCAGGTCCAAGGAAGTGATTCTTCGCCTGTACTCAGCGCTGGTGAGGCCACACCTCGAGTACTGTGTCCAGTTCTGGGCCCCTCAGTTCAGGAAGGATATCGAGGTCCTGGAGCAGGTCCAAAGGAGGGCAACCAGGCTGGTGAAGGGACTCGAACACAGACCCTATAAGGAGAGGCTGAGGGAGCTGGGGCTGTTCAGCCTGGAGAAGAGGCGGCTCAGGGGAGACCTCATCACTCTCTACAACTCCCTGAAAGGAGGGTGTAGCCAGGTGGGGGTTGGGCTCTTTTGCCAGACGACTTTCAACAAGACAAGAGGGCATGGTCTTAAGTTGTGCCAGGGGAAGTTTAGGTTAGATATTAGAAAGAATTTCTTTACGGAGAGAGTGATCAAGCATTGGAATGGGCTGCCCACTGAAGTGGTGGATTCTCCTTCCCTGGAGATATTTAAAAAGAGACTGGATGTGGCACTCAGTGCCATGGTCTAGCAACTGCAACGGTGGTTCAAGGGTTGGACTCGATGATCTCTGAGGTCCCTTCCAACCCAGCCAATTCTATGATTCTATGAAATAAAACACACAGGTATTCTTTATTGCCAGACTTAAAGCACAATACTCTCCAGCTCCACTCTTCATCTTCCAGCATCTGTCACTTCCTCTGACAAGGTAGAGGAAGATTTCACTTCTGGTTTATTAGGTCTGTTTTTAGCAGCACAAAGTAAAATTATAGATAAGTTTTATTGACCAGTGAAGTCGTTCACTGGCATGGAAACCCATCAGCCTGAAAATTAGGATCTAAACTGAAATTATTCTAACAGCTAACACAAGTGCATGCATTGGCTAACATGACCAAATAATTTTGGACTTTATTATGAGTAGATTATATGCTCTTGGAAGGCAAGCAACTAACTTGCAGCAAGGGGCTGCTGGTTTTTTTGGAAAAAAAACAAATAAATAAAAATTGCTGCCAAACAAACAAACAACCAAACAAACCTTCAACTGCTCCACAAATATTAACAAAACTGAGATTAGTACTGCAGAAAATAATCCTGTCTGCTGTTCCTATGCCACTGTGGCCTCAGTGTCATGATCAAGTATGGTTTTTAACTAGTGGGAATGGGCTGAATACTGATTGAAAAAAACTTAAAAACACCCCGGTTTGCACATAGCAACCCAACCACTATCATGTCCTGGGCACATGCGGAGCCTCTAGTGGCAGGGCGCCACATAACACTGTCACTGAAAAACTGCAGCACAAGAGCACTGCCATATGCCTGTGACCTCCCAGCATCTTGCTTCCTACTTTCCACTGCCTGATTACTCTTAGATCAGGGCTTGATGAAGTTATGTTACAGGATAAAGCATCAGCATTCTTCCTCTTAATGGCCTTCAGCAATTTTCAAGCTTAGAGTCACTCTGTACCAGAAGTCTGACTCGAATTAGGAACATAGTGTACTCCTTTTCCCACTTTACTCCCGAATGAGTGCTGTCAGGTCAAAGCCTTACTTGCAGCAATGCAGGATGTGTCTCACTAGGTGATGCAGAAAGGAACGTGGGGCACATTGTGGCCCTTACTCCAATCAGGTTTGTAAGAAATGTCACTTTATGGAAGGGGTTACGGATTTGGAAATTACATAAAGTGCCTGAACACTTCCTTCATATGCTTTAGGGTAACTATAACAAACTCGGAATATTGCACAGTAAGAAGTGAAAGCACTGCTGAAAGATTCATAACCTGCAATAGTAATTTAATAATCAAGCTCTTATAAAATAACAACACCAGCTGACACTGGGAACCTCCCCAATCAGTGCATCCCTAACAATCGCCTCTCACTTGATTATGCTAATGTAGTTGATACTAGATGCAATTCAAAGATTATTGAAGTCAATGAGTGTTCTTCATTAATGCCAATGGAATTTGAATCAGATTCATAAAGGTAAAATGAGGAACTAAAAATGTAGTATGGGCATAAGCAGCAATAGTGGTTCTAGAACTTTGATATTAAGTTATTGTGTCCAAACTATGTACAATGGTAAAAGATCCTTGAAAATAGTTGTTTTGGATTGTTTGTGATAAAAGGTTGTGATTGACCACTTGCTATAAATGTACTGTTATCTGTGCACATGATGTTTTGACACACCAAAATACTCTTTGGATTCTGAAATACCAAGAGAGTTTTGATCATAAAATTCCTTCTGAATGCTAAGTAAGCTAATAACTGGATTCAGCTTTACAGTTGAGATTCCCATTACATGAAATGGGAACATTTATGACAACAAAATCTGAGGGGTGAGGGGAATTATTTTTTCCTATTTATTTATTTTTTTACACCCCATCTCCTCCTGAAAATAGTGATGTCTGCTAACTTTCTTACTTTCACCTGACCTAGGTTTTGTGGACTTAGGTTGCTGACCATATACACTGTGCTGTATGTTTCAGACCATGTACATAGAGAGCTGCCACACCAGAGGGGAAAAAGAAAAGCATTAGGGAGCCCTGCTACCCCTGCAGAAGTGATGCCAGTGATCATTTGTGTTTACATGAATGTCTTATAGAGCACAATATTCCACAACTTGCCTGTGCTGGAAGGCAGGACAGAAAGCCACTGATTCTCCTTGTTCAGTCAGGCCTACATGAACAAACCAGTGAATGCTATTTTTTTTTTTTTAGAAAAGTTACCATCTCATTTACCTAAGACAATAGAAAAATTTATTTGTTCTCATATAAGTTTCCCCAGCAAACAACAAACAGTAAACAATGCTCTCCCTCTCCTGTTCATACTTGAAGAGACTTTTAAATATTATTTTCTCATGAAACACCATTTCCCCCTCCATCTATGGCAATTCAATTTAGTGTGTTCAATTTAATGTAGGAACCCAGCAACGTGGGAAAAGCACTTATAGGCCAAGCTCAGTTGCAGCACAGACTGATATGATTACCTGCCAAAAATAATCCAGAATTATATGAAGTATATAAATTATCAGCAAGATATTTATCAAACTCCTTGGCAGTGCTATATAAAGGGTAAGTCAGGGTCTGATACTCAATAGGAAAGAAACATCCAAGGCAAGAAGTCAGTATAGGCCCAGCCTGGCTCTTAGCAGAAGTCATGGTTGTATCCCCATCCTTTCCACAGCATCTGGCTTTAACAGAACAGTATTTAGCAATACTGCTGGTCAGTCTCATTCCTGATTATATAATATTTATAGGTACTTTTATGACTAAACAAAACATACAACCCCCGAACAACAAATGATCATTAAATTAACATAAAATCCATACCTTAAAGCTTTCTCAAAGGAATCTAACCATAGCTTTCTTTTTAAAGTGCCAGCTCATGGAATCATATTATTTATGAGAAGCTCAGTTTTTATGAAGAATATCAATATGTTTCAAGCACTTGGTCACAGAGAAGGGACAGAGAGCAGAGAGCCTTATGCAAGAAAGATACACATTTTTTTAATATATATTTGGCATTAGGAATGAGGAAAACAAAATCACTTAGTATCAAAGGAATCCTTCAGCATTTTGTTCATATCTACAGTTCTTTGAAATAAAACCACAATGGACTCAGTTTCCTCATCAATTTCTATCCAGAGTATCATAAACAATCCAAAATTCCCTTTCTCTTCCAGTGTGTAGTTCCACTGATTTCAGACAGATAGCACAGCACAGCAGGAAAGCACGCAATGAGACAATTTATCTGTGCTCTAAACAGACTACTGATCTTGCAATCGTTAATACCAAAACACAATGCAAATGCTAGCAACTTCACAGCGGTGCTTTTGGGTATAAAGTGGCTGTTAATGGCAAATAAATCTATAGCTTCAGATATGGACCTTGAAAAATCCCAAAAGATACTTTTTTTTACCTTCTGCAAGTAAAAACTTATGTCAAGAAAAATTATCAACTCTTCCCTATAACATTTAAGTCGTGATCTTGTACATAAGCAAATGACGCTTTTCCTTCTTCTTTGTTCCGTTTAAGTTCAGTTCTCCTATGGTTTGCCTTCTTTTTCTATCATTCTGTTGGGGTTTGGGGTGAGTGAAAGGTTGCTTGGCATGGACTTTTTCAGCAGATACCAATATTTGCTTCTTTCCAAAGGCAAAAGCAATTGCCGATTCCTGCCGCTCTTGAGGCGGTGCGGGAGCCCCGCACAGCTCCTGATCTTACCCCACAGGGGGCAGCCCTGGGAGCACACCCACCCCTCCCTGAGAGCTGCAGGGAGGGCTCTGCCGCTCCTCGCCCGGGGACCTGCTGTGAGGAGCGGGCTTGGGAGGGCGGCATTTCTTCCTTTTGGAAGTTTTGGCTTCTTTTAAGTGGGGAGTTGTGCTACAACCCTCACAGGTACGAACGCCCCGGCACACCGAAACCCGGCGGGCGGCCCGCTCCTCTCAGGCACCTCCAACGGCCCCAGCCCCGGCCCCCCGCGGCCGCTAGGTGGCAGCCGCCGCTTGTGAAGGTGACGGTTGGCAGGCGGCGGTTGGCAGCCTCCCCGCCACCGACCTGCGGGCAGTGCCCCGGGCAGGGGCATTTTGGGCAGCCTCCACCCTATAAACTCGTCCCCAAACTTACAGCTACAGTAGATATATATATATATATATATATATATATATATATATATATATATATACACACACAAATATATACATGTCATTTCTGCAGAGGACGTGTTTGGATAAAACTTGCTACAAAACTTACTATAGGTCTACAAGATCGTTGTAACCTCTCTTGCCCAAACAGCAGGCCATACATCCCAGTACAGCATTTATTTGAATTTTAAACTTTGGGACAGTATTGCTCCTAAAAGCAGCAGCAAACCATCTGATTGAAGGCTCAGATGGCTGCTCTCAGAAGGGTCATGATTTTGAAGGACGATTTTTGGCTGCTTTTCATTCTGAGTATGAGTTCACATAAGAAGGCTCAAGATAATAACTACTTTTTTTTGTACTAAATTTTGCTGTTTGTCATCTGATCAATTTTGTAAAAAGCACAGAATTACCTGAAAAATTAGCTGACTTCATGCTTTTGTAAGCTACTAAAGCACCAACATATCTTAGGGATGATTAAGAATAGGACAAGGGGCAATGGTTATAAACCAGAGCACAGGCAGTTCCATATAAATATTAGGAAGAATTTTTTCACTGTGAGGGTGACAGGGCACTGCAACAGGCTGCCCAAGGAGGTTGTGCAGGAGTTTTCTTCCCTGGAGACATTCAAAGCCCACTTGGACACGTTCCTGTGTGACCTCCTGTAGGTGACCATACAGGGTTGGACCAGATAATCTCTTGAAGTCCCTTTCAACCCCTAAATTTCTGTGATTCTGTGAATGTATTGCGTGCTTTCCCCTAAATGGCTTCTTGGGTTTTATCCACATTTGAGTAGTGCCTGTTGGATGGGCGGCCTTGTCTGACTTTGCCTCCTCACACACAGACGCAAAAATCTCTCAATGATCTGAAAGGGCTCAACACTTTTGCTTCACGTGTTGAAGGAAATAAGAATAATTCCTGCTAAAAATTACTATTTTCGGAGTAAGAATTAAAAAAAAATAAAAATGAAAGGGATACTCAACTAGAGACAGCATTTAAGAGAAAACAGAAATGGGTGACTTTCAGCCAACTGTTTCCACACGCAGAGCTAATCACAAACCTGGGGAGGGAGGGAAAGCCAGCCAAAGCCTAAATAAGGAAAGGGACTGGACCCAGCAGTTCCTAACCACTCAGCACATCTCCATCACCCGGTCTATTATTCTGACCAAGGACCAGAAAGGCAGCACAATCCATTTACTCTTAAAAAGCTATGGATTGTTTCTCCAATCACCAGACAATTAAAGCTGAAAAAGGCTGGAAGAAGGAACACAGATAACCATAGATATAAAATATTTATCTTATCCCTTTGTTTTTACGTCTGGGATATTGTATACCTATATTTACAGAAATAAACACAAATTCTGAAACCCAGAAGGTACATTTAACACCAGGGTGTATTTACATTCATGTGGATCTCTTTCTTTAGTGTACAGACCACAGCATAGCACTTCCAGTGCTGTTGATGTTTGATTACTCTCATTTTATATCCTTAAGCTAAACTCATGATCTGAATTGTCCCACTTGAAATGAAGATTGAATATTAGGATTCAAATGGCTGTTTAAAAAACTGTGTAATAGAATTTACATGTAAGAGATGTACTTTCCCTTCCCCCCAGAGATTGGGGTAGGATAAGTAAGAGCAAATTATGCAAGCTGATGAATACACACAAAGTATTTAGCACTTCAAGAACTTGCTGCAAAACCACTCACCAAATAAATAACTCCAGTCCAGACAAGGCCAAGCACAGGAGGCTACATGGGAAGGGATGGGATAGGAGGGATGATGATGAGATGAAGAGCAATCTAGCGTTAGCTCAGATTTAATGGTGTTCCCCCCCCTTTCTTTCTTTCTTTCTTTTTCAGTATCCAACACTAACATCCAGGGCTCTCAGTTTTTCTGAACCTGTTGTTAGCAAACATTGAAAGCAACAGCAGAGCCTGTCCTGTAATAAACTGTGTGTAGTATCTTGTACACTGAGAACTCAATTTCTTTAGAACACCTCTCTCTAAATTAGTTTTTCTTCCTCCAACCAAATCTTCATATGACAAATGACCTGAGAAGTGTCATGAACCTTTCTTCTTTGAAAACCATTATTTCTTCAGGTTGTAATATTCAGAGATCACAAGGGTTCTTAAGGGGATTTATTGCTGTTCAGAAAAATACTTCTTAGTGCATGAATACAAACACAAGCCTGCTTAAGACTCTTGAAGACTGCTCAGAAAGGGAAAAGAACGAAGGGCAAAATGGATTTGCTCCAGAAAAGTATCCTGGCTGGGGAGCAGAAAAACTTCTCAGTTTCTGTCTCCTGGGAAATGCGATGCAGCTGAGATACTGACCCGATTCCTCTCAGCCTGCACAACCTGTGCAACTCATTTTTCCTCTGATGTGGTTATCACAGTTTGCACCTCCTCCTGGAGCTGCAGACGTGCTGCTCCTCACCTTCATAGGGCAGGAATCAAACCACAGAGGGGCTGTTTTAACCAAGACTTACAGAAAGTCTGCATCAAAGCGAGGTCACCCATGCTTCCAAATAGTCAACTTAGCCCTTTCACAGCCTTTTCCTCAATCAGGAATCACTCTGCAGACAGAGGGAGGGTTGAGAAAAAGAGGGGCATTAGGAAAGTGGGGTGGTGAGAAACCAAGTTATGAAAAAAAAAAATACCAGAAGCCTGCTGAATGTTAACAGTTAAATGCATCATTTTGTCTAATAGAACTGTGAAAGAAAGCTGTGATAAGAGGTTTTCAAAGGCAGCTGAAGCTTATATACGCAGGGAAGTGATTTGGCTTTTGACTTAAAATGTTTATTTTCAGGGCGTTGATGGGAATGTGTGTCCTGCCTAAGGCCCTGGCACAGCTCGGCATTTTTTTCTACCATGAGCAATGCTGTCCTGAGCATCTCAGATGGCAACCACCTGGCATGCACCACCTGGCAAATGGCCGCGCTGTACTCATATAGCAGCGCATTGCCTTGGTTACTCTGGTATAAACTCTCTGCCCAGGACTCCTCCTGAAACAAGAGTGACAGGAGAAGGAGTTATACCTGTGCAACTAGAGCAGTTTAATTACACTGCCAAATTTTCCCTGCAGAGAAGCATTAAGAGATCTAATTCTGACTCCTTTCCTGGAGAAAATCACTCTGGATATCTCTGCACCTTTGTGAAGTCTGTCAGTGCTTAACAGAGCCTTCATCTGCAACAGGAATAGCCTGCAACCCTGGACTTTCCAGTTCCCATGATTTTGGTTCAGAACACTTAAATTGCCTGTGCTCCCACTTCTGCACTAAGTATTCTGTATCTCAGAATACTGATATTGCTGAAGACATAATAAAAAATATAAAAAGACACACCCCCCTAAACACTACATAGAACCCTCAGCTTCATACAGTCTGAGAAATTAATGTTATTTTTTTCAGTACTGTTGCTGTGAAAGGCATAATTTTAGAATCATAGAATCATAGAATTAGCCGGGTTGGAAGGGACCTCAGAGATCATCTAGTCCAACCCTTGACCCACCGGAGCAGTTGCTAGACCATGGCACTGAGTGCCACATCCAGTCTTTTTTTAAATGTCTCCAGGGACGGAGAATCTACCACCTCCCCGGGCAGTCCATTCCATAGCCTAATCACCCTCTCCGTGAAGAAATTCTTTCTAATATCTAACCTAAACCTCCCCTGGCACAACTTAAGACTGTGTCCTCTTGTCTTGTTGAAGGTCGTCTGGGAAAAGAGTCCAGTTCCCACCTTGCTACAGCCTCCTTTCAGGGAGTTGTAGACAGCAATGAGGTCTCCCCTGAGCCTCCTCTTCTTCAGGCTGAACAGCCCCAGCTCTCTCAGCCTCTCCTCATAGGGCCTGTGCTCGAGTCCCTTCACCAGCCTGGTTGTTCTCCTTTGGACCTGTTCCAGGACCTCTACATCCTTCTTAAACTGAGGGGCCCAGAACTGGACACAGTACTCGAGGTGTGGCCTCACCAGCGCTGAGTACAGGGGAAGAATCATCTCCCTGGACCTGCTGGTGACGCTGTTTCTGATACAGGCCAGGATGCCATTGGCCTTCTTGGCCACCTGGGCACACTGCTGGCTCATGTTCAGTTTCTTGTCAATGTAGACTCCCAGGTCCCTTTCTGCCTGGCTGAAAATCTTTATTAGCACTTAAAGATTTAGTTCTTGGAGACTTTCAGGAAGCCAATAAAGAAACTAAACAAAGTGACTAAAGAAAAACAAAACAAAACAAAAACAAAAACAAACAAAACAAACCACAAAAAACAAACAAACAAACAAAAACCATGAAACCAATACCAGTGAGGAAAATGCACACAGCTATGCACTTCTGACTTCACTTCCAGCCTGGCACTGGCCCAAAGCAGACTCAACCAAAACAGCGTGTGCCAAGCTGTGCCACGAGCTCCTTACAAGGTCTCAGCCATGTAACCTTCTGACACATTCAGTAGTTTCTGCCTGCTTCGGAGGCAAGAGACTGAACACACGCCCCCAGAGACTCAGACTGTTCTGCCTAGGACTGCTCACATCTTCCTTTGTGATTTTAGAAGCAGACCAAGCTAGACCTGAAGAAATTTACTGATGGATGCACTGACACTTGCATCTTAGTTGTGATCGAAGTTTTGACAGCTCCCCAGCCAAACTTTTCGCGCAGCCTATCAAAAAACTCGAACTTCCAAAATTAGGCTCACCAAATGTATCAAAGAGCAAATTTGATCCAATCTCATCAGATTAGGTTCCAACTAATCCCATACAAATGTGAAAATTTCACTTACTCTTGCAGTTGCAATTTGTCATTAACTGACCAAATAAGGCTGAGTGAAGGGAAGGTATCAAGTCTTACAAGAGATACCTCTCTCCACTGAAATTCAAAATATGAACCCTTGATCATGAATATATGCAACACGTGGACTACTTATCTCAAGTAACAGAGGTATTTGTGGTGGAGAAAAGTCCCAATTCCCATACAGCTTAAGAGTTTGAACAAGTAAACTGCTTATTCAGGGATCAGAGTTCGCTGGCAGTATTCCTGGTTTGAGAGGATGGTTTCTGTGCTATGAAAACATACGTGAATACTTGTTTTCTCTGGAAACTGTTAAAGGTTTGTTGACAAACCAGTTTCAGGAAGCATTATGGGATCCTTTTCCCTGTGCCTTCACAGGTAAAGAGAAAACCAGCCACCACTTAGCCCTGAAAGCACATTTAGAAAATAATGGGAAAAAGTGAGACTATGGCTAAGTTAGGCTAGCCTGGCTAACCTGGGGCTAGCCAGGAAACAGCAACACTGACAGCACAGGCTGTACACTGACAAAATTACAAAGGCCTTGCATGGAATTAACAAAACCTGCAGAAATACTCAAGACTTGGGGCCAAACCATGATTTATACTACAGTTATTCTAGTCATTTAATTGGATGGTTCCAGCTCCAAAAAAAGTTTATTTTAAGGTTTTTACATTTCTCCCCATCATTATAAGTTTCATGCATCTTCCATGTAACAGCAACAACTTTAGACAAAAGTCTTAAAATTCTCAGCTCTCTGACATTTTCTTTTCAGACTAAAAACTCTTTTGGCAAGAGTAAAAGGAGCTGAGATTTATGGATAGAAAGCCATGCCAAGTAAATATCTTCCTATGATAGAAAGTCATTTTTCATGGTGTGCAATGGTCAAACTAGACATTAATCTAATATTTGCCTTTCCAGGACCAGATGTTCTTGACTTTCTTTGCTTAGGTTCACTGATTAATACAATTTTCAAGATGATGCCATTATAGAGAAATGCAAAGTAGATATTGCTTTTGAACACTCTTCCACTGGTTTTGGCATTGAACTGGAAGATTAAAAGATTCCCCCTGTTACACCAAGGTGAACAGAGAACACATTCCTGCACTGGGGAAGGGAAGCAGAAGGGCTGTAATTCCGACCTCTTGGATGCCCCTTTGAACTGGGGAAGGAGCTGCCAAAAAGGAGTAAACAATCTGCACACTAACAAGCTGTTGATGCTGCCACTACACCCTCCACACAAAGATGGGCAACAAATCCTCGTTAGCAGGTTTAGCAAGGGGTGACTAAAGGTGCTGGAAGGAGCCCAGCATGGGCACAGTCCAAGGGGCTGTCCCAGAGGGCATCTGGACAGGCTGCCAGCTGGGAGTTCTGCAGAGACAAAGCCTACAACTTAGGGTTGCTGAACCTGGAATTAATATGTGAATGACTTGCAAATCTTTATTAGGAAGGATGAAGTGACACCTCCAAGAGAGCTTGAAGCTGTAAAGGAAAAAAAACAACACCAAAGCAAAAAAGCCCCAAAACAAACAAAAACATACACCCTCCCCCCAAAAACAAAACAAAACAAAACAAAAAAACACCAAAAAAACCCAAACACAAAAAACCCAGCTCAGAGTACTGAGGTTTTATGAAGTATCAAAAATGACCTCATGCTTATTGCTGCTAATAGGGACTGTCAGACAGTAACAGACAGTGCTTAATTCTTCAGTGCTTCATCTTTTCATTCATTGCTACTTTTATGTTTACTCCTTTTCCCCCACAGCCTGATTTTGTGCATAGATTTTAACATGTTAGAAGCTGAGAGGCCTTCTGTCATTTGGGAACATGCCATTAAATGTGTGTGGGATTTGTGTGCTTTAGGAGCATAACATTAACAGTTGAGAACAACTCAACTTTTTTTTAAACTAATTCTCCCCGTATATGCCTAGAGAAATCATTTCAGAGTTACTGTTCAGCCTCTGCAGACCACTCAGTTGTTTAGGCAGACACTTTTTATGGTCTGCTGAATTTATTTTAGATCAGAAGCACTTACAAATGTACAATACCATTTAGTGGAGGTGTTTAAGAGAAAAGTTGAAGGAAAACTTCCGTTTTCAGTAATGTTACAAGCATCTCTATTAGTCAAAGATGGAGTGCAAGATCCTGGCCCCTCTCCTTCCCCATCAAAGTCAACTGGAGTTTACTATCAGGTAACAATTTTATTCATAAGATGGGTTGTACAGCACAGCTACAGCCCGACTGTTTTGTGCATTCTTCATCAGCTGATCGCAGTTAATGAGTAGCAGAAATTACACAGACATTTAATTAGTGCTTGAAATGGAAGAATTATTTGCAATTCTTGAATTTCTCATTGTTCTTCTAACATCACATTTCATACCTGAATGACTTCTTAATAATAATTTTAAAAGTGTCTATTTTAATAAGAGCCCAGTGTTTTTAGATAGCTGGTCCTGTGTATCAATGAATTGTCACTATGGCCTGGTCTAGTCTGGTACCTCAAGTAACACTTGCATTTCTCAATCACCCATTCAACAGTTGAACAGTCCCCACCCACTGAAGGCACTTTTGGGAGAGTTTGGTTTTTGGGGGTTATTTCATTGGTTGATTTTTTTTTTAATCAGACCTGCAGCTACTCCACTAGTACACTAAGAATTACAGCTTACAGAAGTAGTAGCTTCATTCTCAGATTAGGGAATCTGAACAAAAATATCAACAATATAGTGGAAAATAGTAACTGGAAAATAGCTTCTTTTTTTTGTTTGTTTTAGAATCATAGAATTGACTGGGTTGGAAGGGACCTCAGAGATAATCAAGTCCAACCCTTGATCCACTACTGCTGCAGTTACCAGACCATGGCACTGAGTGCCACATCCAGTCTCTTTTTAAATATCTCCAGGGATGGAGAATCCACTACTTCCCTAGGCAGCCCATTCCAATGCCTGATCACCCTCTCCGTAAAGAAATTCTTTCTAATGTCCAACCTAAACCTCCCCTGGCACAACTTAAGACCGTGCCCTCTTGTCTTGCTGAGAGTTGCCTGGGAAAAGAGATCAACCCCCACCTGGCTACACCCTCCTTTCAGGTAGTTGTAGAGTGACATCTTCACATTTGCTGCAATGAAGCAGAGGGACAACAGACAGGAAAGACTTAAAACATGAGAGATCAGCAGCTCCAGCCCATGTCCACCCAAACCACACCATATGGCTACGCTTTTTTTTTTCCACAATTGTGTCAATTAATCTTTACACCTCTGAGATTCCCAATATAGCTTAATGACTTCATCAGCACTTTCCCCCTCCCCAGTCCATTGTCCCTTCCTGATTTCTTCTCATTACAAGTACTAAGTGGTGAGTAGATTTACTGTTTGGAAGAAAGACAGAAAATAGGAAATGGTTTGTAGCTACGCTCCTTGCTGAAAGCACCTCAAACTATTCCAACAGATACTCTCTAGACAGCCTATGACTCTGCTCTCACCACTAATGCTTTTAACCTTGTCTGCCCTACCAAAAACTGCCATTAAGTTAGTCCCATTCAGTTTGTTAAAAGAGGATTTATGTCACCTTTGGAAACTTTGACTTAACTGACTGTAAAAAAAGAACGGCTTTTCTAGTAAAGGAATAAACTCGTTATAACGAGATAAAACTAGAATTTTAGAAATTAAAATAGTTTTTCTAATAGTTTTAGCTTTCATTGTTTGCAGGAGCACTGCTGCCATATTTCTTTTTCCAAATCACTGTAACAGCACCATCTTTGACAATGCTGGAGATTACTTCTCTTTCAAGAGGTTTCTTCTGGAACATCACACTGTTGTATCCTCATAGAACAGTTTGGGTTGGAAGCAACCATTAAAGATCATCTAGTCCAACCCCCATCTTGCAAGGCATTTTGTATCCTCTACCAGAAGTACCTCAAGGCATTTTCAATAGCATTATTCACAATGCAAAAGACACCGAACAGCGTGTAAACCAAGGCTGCCATTGTAAAGGAAGAACTTGAGGTACCTGTATTTGCAGTAACCTCTGTGAACACATAAAATTCCCACAGCTCCCAGTACAGCAAGTGTACCCTACCAACACCATCAGTGCCAGTACTCTGGCTAAGCCTGCCATTAGCTCTCCAGCACTGATGAGAGCACCATATGTCCTTTCCTGCTAAGTACCTTGCTGCTCCAGGTAAAATATCCTTAAATACAGAGTAATGGAAGCAATTACATACCAGGCTAGAACTAGGAAGACGCATGAAGCATACAAAAATGTATTTCTTCTTTTCAACCCAGCTTAAATGTTTAGCTATCTGGGAATTAAAGAGAACTGATTTACTATATCTCATGTTGGAATTAGCACTGGCAGCAGTGGAAATATAAAATAAAATAAAGCCCAACAAGAACCTTTGATCCAAAACTTCTCAATTGCGTTGCTCTGAAAGTCTAAACAAAAAAACAACTAAACAAAAAAAACCCAATGAGCACTGGAGTTTTTGCAAAACCAAACCCAGAGTGACAAGGTTTTAAAAACATAAAAGCTCCCTTGGGCCATCGTTAATTGTTCTGATTTATTACAGATTTCTAAGTAATAATTACTTTCAGAGGGAAAAAGAAAAGGTAGTTCCAGTTTGTAAATTGTTGCTGCATGCTATGTAAGGATAGTAATAGGTAATGTAGCCCACTGAGGAGCACTGCTTGAATAAATTGTAAAGTTAAAACATATAAGGGAGCAACTTTAACCCCGGGCAAGGCCCTTCAGACCCCAGAGAGCCACTGGACCAACAGCAATGCTGCATGTCTTCCCAGGGATGAATGCATTTGTGTAGGGGTGACAGCAATCAGCCAAAGGGAGAATAAAAACTACAAATGCTAAAGGGATCCCTCCAACTGACCTAATAATTCCTAAAAATGCAGTGCACGTGACAGACATAAATCCTGCATCCAGCTTATTTTCTCAAATAAGGCCTTCAGAAATGTGATTTGATGGTTTGTATCTAGACACTAAACATAGCAAAAACACAGGTGGGAGAAATGCAGTATTGCTAAATGAATTTGACCTTCCTTCCCTATATCAAAATGAATCCTGCTCCTGAATGACAGCTATGGAATTAGCAAGGTTTTGTACTTGGTTATCAAATATATCACAAAAGAAAATGGCATATAGTGGGGTCTTTGCAAACACTGTTTTGCTTTGGGCAGTCAATCATTCTCCTATATTATGAGACTGGTGATTATGCAATTAGAACCATTAACAATATCATAGGTATGGGATCTTGATTGCAACCTCACCACTGGTACAGAGCCACTGACAAATACAGTACTTGCGATTTTACCTGCTATATATAACTTGCTGATTTTAGAATCACGTAATGTAATGCCCTGTAAAACTCCACAGAGAATCTGTTGGAGAGTGGTGCCTGACTAACAGATTCATGGAAAAACAAATCCAAGAAAACAGACACTATGGGCAGCAGTAGCCTGTTGTTTGGTGCTTTTTAATCTAAATAGTTTTAAATTACAGGAAGTAAATAAATCCATTCAATGGCCATGCACCCCCAACCCCCAAGTTGTAAGGACATTAATATTCTTTATTTGCTGTATTGAAAAAAGATTTTATTTCTGTCTGGAAATACTTCAAAAGGTTAAAAAGGTTTTATAGCTTTATGCTTTCTCTATTGGCTCTTGATATAACCTGTCTGCTATCCATTAGAACACATTCATAGATAATATTCCTCAATCATTGGGCAGCCTGCTTATACATTAAGACAATACTGAATTACCAAACTGGATTCACTGCAGCAGGTTCCAGTAACTAGAATAAGAAAGTAAAATAAAACTTATCACCACTGAAGTAAATATTTCCTCCTGCAAAATGTGAAGCAAGCATCTAATTCCTCTAGGAAGATAAAAGAACTGTTCTGAAATAATACTTGTTGCCTTACTCCTTGCTAGTAAGTTGTATAGATTGTACAAGAAAGTGGTTCTAATTCTTTTCATATAGAGAATTCTTACAGACCCTCTGTCAAAATGCTTGTAAATTTGCTTATGTTATTTTTAAAAATACAAATATTAGACAAAAAAGTAGATCAATATTTCCTTACACAGAAGAACAGCAAGTCCAATCAGATAAAGCAGATAAAAACACGGTGAGAAAAGAATACATATCCCACGGGAAACATAGCATCATTTTATCTTTTGCCCTTCCTTTAACGATTACAACCACTTACATTCTAAAGCTTTCCCTTACATGCAGAAAGCAACTCATTCTGTATGAGATTGTGGAATAATAAAGTTCTATCATTTTGCTATGGGCCAACTGTTTGCAGGTGGCATTCCTAAAGGAATGACATCAGTCTGACCAGCAGATAGAAATGAGATGTGTTTACATGATCAATGACTACAAGCTAATAAGGGTGTCAGGCTGAATATCAAATATTTTACAATCACAAATTGCCTGCAATCTGAAGAGTAAAAAATAAAGCAAAAAATGAAGTGGTGCAGCAGCTCCTAGGAATAACATTTTTTTCAGAAACTGCAACACATTTCAGGAAATTTGGTGAGCAGACAGAGGCAAAATTCATCAAGAAAATTATTCACTCGGCATTAGCATTACAGCTGTGTTTTGCTTCCCAAGACTTTTGCTTTTATCTGCAATTTTGTTGATTATGCATATGCAAAATATTTTATCTATTCTATCTGTCCCTTTTCCTTTTAAATGATGCACTAATCTGTAATGACAAGCATGGCACTGCACATGGAAATCTCATCTTCAGGGCAGGCAAAGGCACTTGGCTCATATATAGCAACTTTCAAAAATCTGAATCCAAGATGGATGATATTGATGTAAATCTTCTCTAACAACATAAATGTGCTGTGTTATACGAGAATGATGCTTTGGTTTTGGGAAACAGTTGTGGTATGCCAGTTGAATTAGTCACTGATTATTCAGAAAGCATGACTGCAGCAGCAAACCAGCACTTCAATTTTAATTTATGAGTCTTGTGCAGGGTGACAGACATTTGCATAAGAGTGACAGTTACTTTAATCCCCTATACTCTTGATTTGCGTTTTGGTTTCCCTGAATGCATTTCTAAATCAGCAAAGCTTCAGTCAATTAGGAATTATAATACTTCTTGGGAAAGAAAAAAACGCTTTCAATCCAAATACAATTCCCTTGAAATAAATTATTTGCATACAGCACAGCCAGTGCCAGTAACTGTATTAAAATGCCATTGCTAATTAAATTGTATCCTTTAAACCTGACAGTTTTAAGCAGCAAAGGAGGAGAAAGTGTTAAATATATGTATAATTTAAAGCAATATTTTAAACACACGTTACTCAACAAATATTTGCTGAATATTTCCTGGCTAAAATACATAGTGATAGCTGTTTTCCTATTCCCTCACACAAAGGGGCAAGACAACAAAAGCAGCTGTCTGATTAGGGGCACTGTTGTCCTGAATCAATTACATCCAGGCAGCAGACAGCTCTACTTATGCACCTGTTTTTAAATAGAAAGCTTCTGTAGCTCCCAAGCCTTGTACATGGGAGATGGGGCAGAGAGAGCATAAATGAAAGAAACAATAATTCTTCTGAAGGTCAGCCAGGGCATCCTGCATCCCTTGCCCTCCACACTCACTGATTGCCTCTGAATGGGAAATCCGCCCAAATCTGTTATGATCAAGAAGGGGGGAGGGGGAGGAGATCTGTGTTGAGGATGTGTCACTTTCACTCACTTTTGAATGAACATAATTCCTGTGTTTCACTGACTGACATCTATTTCCCAGAGCTGTTTGAGCTGAAGAATGGCAGAGCTGAGAAGCCTGAGAAGTGGCGGCTCATCCAGATTGCAGCATGCATCCAGGTACCCATTGCCACATTCCCACCCTTACACTCCTGACCAGGACTGCTGCTTCAAACTCTGCTCACAGCAAAGGTACCAGGTATTTGTCTGCCTCTCTGCACTGCACCCTGCCTGTTTACCTTCTAGCCTGGTTGCAGACTGAGAGGCCATGGTCTGGTTATTTTGATGAGCTCAAATCCCACATAAAGAACCTTCTCTAATTAATTCTATACCATAGCTCTGGTAGACACCTTTCTACAAGAAACTCACTACCTCTTACCACTTGGAATAAAAAGGAGACTGTTTGTGCAGTCTTTTAATCCATACACAATGATTTCCATATATTATGAAATATTTATCCAGAGCACACTTTCTTTTTTAATATTAATAAAGTCTTAGTCTTCGCTTCATACATTTATTTTTTGAAAGAGGATAAAGAAATTAGAATATATTGTTTATTATTATTTGAATGCATGAAGAAAAATGTGGTCAAACTGATGAAACAGAGTGGGCTTTGGCCAGGGCTGTGAATCTATTCTGTTTTTATATCCACCACTAAAGCAAAGAGTCCCCACATCTCTGTTTCCCCGTGCACACAGCAGAGGACAAGTAGATTGCTATCTTCAGGAAAAGCACGATGTAAGTACTACAGAAGGAAGAACACACCCCAAAATATACATAGAAGGGTATTTTAACATAATTCCTGAATGATTTCCATTTTTCTATGATGGTTTTACATACAAAAAAGATTCTGAGAAGTATTTCAGACTTAAAGACTAGCCTTAAGGGTTTTGTACTAAATATGGACAGTAAAAATCAGGACTGAAAAATTCTTTAACACCATTTCAAAAACCTTTCAAGAATTTTATTTTTCAGGTCCTAGGTATTTAACTAGTACTTAGGCCCCCAAATAAACATGCATTTAATCATGATAGCACTACACAATCTAAAATTGTAGAGGGCACAAGCACTGAAAAAAATCACTGTGGTGGATCTGTCTCTACTGATGGTTGGGGAATCTATGATACTCTCTTTGACTACATGCTGAAGGTGAATCAAGTTGAGACAGATAAAATATGATGAAGATAGATATCCAGATACTTTCAATGGTCTCACTGCTTGCATAAATCTTTGGGTACCTAGGTGGCTTTAGAAACACCACCTGACACATGAGAAAATGGAATTTAAGTTCTTCAGTATTTTGGTGTCAAAATGTGCACACACAAAGACAAAGCCAAGTTTTGTAACTGGAATTATTGCCTTTTGACCACCAAACCCGTAATTATGGTTCTAAACAGTGTCTGCCTGATGGCAATTTCTGAGGCTGAAGGATGACCTTTTTGAAAGATACAGCTATGAGAACAAAGCTTTCCACTAGTCTGTATTAGAAGTTGTCTTTATAATGAATAGAAATCATTTCTAGTAGAGATTTATATTTCAAAAAAGCCTAAAAGATAGTCTGGAGCACGAAATTACTACTTATTGAACAAACTGAAATTTTAGTATGCCTTTTCTTAATGGTCTCTGCTGCCTCTTTCATTAAATGGGAAACATCGCTCATTCTGATTTTCCTCAATATATCAAAAGAAAAAGGCCACTTGTTAAAAAAATTTTGGATTTTGGTCCAGTTATTTAAAAGTGCTTTAGCAGAAACTTCCAAAGAATAGGGAAGAAAGGTGTCAGCAAAAAGCACTTCAAATACAGGAAACAGTACGGACAGTTTAGAAGTAGAAGGCCAAACGAGGAAAAAGGGGACATATTTGACTTCAGTAAGGCTCTCAACACATCACCCACAATATTCTTAAATCCACATTAGTCCAGTCTATTTAGGTACAAAATCAACTGATTGGGCTCAGAGGTGATGGTCAAAGGGTGATGCTCTGCCTGGAAGGCTGGTTACAAGCAGAGCTCTGCAGGGCTTTGTCCTGGAACTTATTCTGGTTAACATCTTTGCAAGTGACCCAGAGGAGGTGGCAGTGGCATTAGGTTTGCTGCTCACTGCAAAATGGTGGGAGACATCAATGTGCTTGGGAGCAGAGCTGCCATTCAGGAGGGATCAGGGAGGATGGATTGAAGGAGAAAGCTGACATGGAACACTTAGGAAACACTACAGGGACAAGCAAAAAATGCTGTACCTGGGGAGGAATAACCACCTCTACAACAATACTGGCTGGAGAGCAGCTCTGAGGACATAGCCCTGTAGGTGTGAGCAGGCAGGAGCCAGCCACAGAAGTTACTGATAAACCAAAGCAAAGTAAAAAATACAAATATTCAAAACTATTTGTAATAAGTGTATACTTTCATATTAAAAAAATGGGTTGATAATAATTGCCAAGAAATTAGGCACCTTGCTAGCTTCACACCAACTGCCATGTGAAATCTCACATTTTATTGAGAACATGGGTAACTTAGACCAACAGGAGAGACAAATGCTGTACTTGGATGGAAGGAAGCATATGAACTTTTCCAAAGACTCATAAGATTATTTTATTCATCTTTCTTTGCCTAGCAAAACTCAGTAAAACACCTTCAGTGTATTTTACATGGCACATATTAAAAATTTGTGCAGTGCATAAAACTACATGTCAAATTAAATTACAGGAGGTTTCTCAATGTACCCACTATATTAAGAGTAAGTTGAAAGAGAGGAAAATCTGCTTGAAAATTATAAACATTGTATAAAAACCTATGCCTTTATATAGCCTTACAATTTAAAAAAAAACCAACCTGTAAGTATTGAGCACTGCAAAAGAATTAAAATATTTTTCATCTTATGTTTCTGTGCAAGGTGGTCAATGTGGTTATTTTTTGTTTGATGTTGTTCTTGTTGGTTGTATTTATTCTGTCATTTAGAAAGTCTGCCTCAAAAGTCAAGGGTTTGAGGTGAAAAGGCAGCGTATCAGCCAAGAGAATATGCACAGATCAGAGATTGTTCAAGTGGTGTATTGCTCACTCTCCCACAGACACCCCTAAAAGCTGATTTGTATTCCCCTATTTTAACATGGATGATACCACAACACTGTTCTATTTAGACATAATGTTCTATTGACAGCTAAGTCCCTAAGTCACTTAAAATCTAGAACTGTACTCCAAGAATAATACATAATTGTAGCATTCAGTCACTGGAAAATGAGCAGCTTTGTAGCTCTCTTCATAAAGAGAGGCTTCTAGTTGCCTACTTAGACAATCTGTGCAATCTTCCTGGCAGATCATAACTAATACTTAGTACTAGCGTGGGCAGTCTAAATTAGTAAAGTGAGAGATTATATTTCCATTAAGACAATTTTATATTCTATTCCTCTGTATACACCAATTATAATCCAGACATATTTTGAAGAACAGGTCAAGTGGTTGACAAATCTGCAAAAAGTTCTAGACACTGAGAAGTAGAAAATATTTTGCAATATCTATTCATATCAATCCTCAGATGAAAAGGATTCCCATGATGAAATAACCCAGGTATTAGTTTACTAACAATGACATATAGCTTATATTTCTTTATACTTTCTGCCAAGTGATCAGCTAACACCATCAGGAAGTGCATCTGAAACAGCAAGTGTCATTTGAGATGTTCAATGACTCTTCATTAAGTTGGTGAAAGAAAAGAAGTAGTATAATATTTTCCATTTTAATTATCTGTATACAGTAACTATTATAGCAAATGCACTGCTATTTACTTTCCTTACATCATTTACATATGATGAAATATGTCACAATGAAATAGAAATAAAATTAGCTAAAATATGAAAGAGAAGAAATAGAGGAAATAAACCTTGAAGTTACAGCTTGCAAGAAATACCTAAAATGTCAATGCCTAAAAAGTCATTCTTACAGTCAGAGGCTCTAAAGGTGTGAACACCAATGGCAGTATGTACATCACACTTGCTGATCCCTACACTTTTAAGGCTTGCTTGACCTGATGAAGGTGCAGCAATATCTGTATTTGACCTGTAAGAAAACTCAGAAGGCACATTCTACATTTCTTTGCTCTGGCACAGTCAGTGTGATAGACTTTCTTTTTAATTTCAGGTTTCTCTTTATGGGAAGTTACACCCAAGTCACAAAATAAACTGGGCAGACTGGTAGCGGGTCCTTGCCAAGGGGCAAATTAACATGAATAGAGAGTTAATACTGCTCTATTATTAAATCTGCACCACAAGCCTCTGGAATTTCACCAAGGTATGTCTGCTCAGGCTGCTGTACAAGTAGTTGCAGTCAAGTGAGCAGTAACTAAATCAAGAAGCCAGTAAGATTCGGAAGCCAGCACTGTGGCTACAGCAGCAAATGTCTGAGCATGGTCTCACCAGTGTGTGTCCCAGAGCATGTTCCCCAGGCAGTGCCTGGCCCTGTGGGGGCAAATGCCCTCAGGGCTTACAGCCCAGCAGCTCTGCCACCCACCCTGGCCACCCCAGCAGAGAGTGGGGCTACAATACAGACACCAGAGAGGTTAAGCCAGGCCCACCGTCAGAGCAGGATTTGTGGCTCAACATAGTTGTGCCCTGCAAGGGCTGCCTTATATTCTGACTCTTGAAGTTCAGCTATGGAAACAAAACTCAGAATGTGACAGGTTTGGATTCATTACTGAAGACACTCTGCAGCCTGAAGACCCATTCCCTGGCTGAATGCTTTTTCAGACTGCTCTGGTAGATAAATACTACCATGCTCAGGGACCATCTACATCCATTTTTCACAACTTTTACTTCTCCCAGACAGCACATGTCTTCTTACAGTGATATACAGAGATGGAAAACATCAGCAATAAAAGATGGTAACTACAATGTCTCAATCTTGACAAGGCTATGTGTTTTCAGCAATTCACATGGTTCCTGTGGGAACCCAAAGCAGCTCATGCCATCGTAGCTCCTTCCTTTCTAGAAGCAGTGAACAAGTCAGATGTCTGCCTTCAAAATCCATGCTCAGTTTCAAAGCCCCTCTTCTCCTATTCTCCATATAAATATGTTATGCTCTGAAAGTCTCTGTTCTCTTTTCAACTCTGCCGGATGCAGCTCCATTATCCCTGGAAGTTGCTTTAACACCTGCCTCCTGCGCCAGCCAAAACAACACCATCTGTTGCACAGCCTGTAAGGTCTATAAGCCACAGTGTTTTCTGATTTGCCTAAAATATAATGAATCCTTCCTCCCCAAGCACGCCAGGCCCAGCAGCTTTCCCAGGGCTTTGCCGGGTGCTTGTTTCGCTTCTTGAGCTCCTTTTGTTCCTGCCTGGGCACGGGGAACAGCCCCACGCCACCTCACAGCACTCGCTGTCTGAGAGGTCAGAACAAAAACACCATGAAAATGCCTGGCAAACAGATGCCAAACTCACAGCCAAGGTTGCATGAGGTTTCTAATTGCAGTCTGTGGGACAGAGTACAATGCTTCAGACTCCTCATTACTCTCCGGTTTGTTTTTTCAACAGATGTCAAAAGGGGTAGGTGAGCAACAGGCCACATCTTGTAGTTAGCAGAAAGCATGACTTGGGGTCAAGACTCACCAGGGCTGCCCTGCCCTCCCATATGCCCCATGCTCTGCCCTGCTATTTCTTGTCACTTCTATTTCCCTTCCAGTTTTCCCCTTGTCTCTTGCAGTATCTTTTTCCCACTTCAAGACTCATTGCCACTGAAGGAATTAATTTATCAAGGTGGTAAATAAAGGATGGGAGTGGGATGAGAGAGTTGATTATTTCAAGTACTATGCTAGAGACCATCAGGATTCCGAACCTCTGTCTTTGTACTACCTTAAAATCTGCAGCTGTCTTACCTTCAGATTTGGGAAGTTTAAGTTCAAATTTCCTAGCAGTCTGAGAAATACTAGTATTCTGTGGAATATAAAGGTTCATAGAAACCACCTGAATATTAAGGAGTGGGAAGTCTTATGAATTTTGATCAGCCTGTCTCTGTTGATATTTTAATTTGTTGTCTTTTCTGCCTATTTACCTCAAGCTAAGGAGGAGAACTGCAAACCAGCCAGCCAAACAGCCAGCCCAGTTGCCTACATTTTGTTTCCTTGGAGGAAAGCAAGGAAAGGAAGTCATCTAACCAAACTGCAAAAAGCTCAAAGGACATAATTTTGCATGTTGAAATGCTCATTTGAATTTAGTCACTTATTTAAAATTCAGAGGTTAGGTTTAATATTAACAAAAATTAGCTTTCTAGAATTCAGCTCGGATGACCAGGCAACATCCAGCTTTGCATAAAGCAACAAAAATGAGGCTTGTCAGAAATCAGCCATACTTTCCAAGGAAATGGGAGCCAGAGTGCTCAGATGAAAATCAATACTCAGAAGCAATTCTTCTAATAAACAGACTTTTCTGTTTCACCCCTGGCTATCATGCATCTTGCCTGATAGTTCAAGACTGTGAAACTTTCCCTCTTTTCCACAATGAAGGAAGTTCCCAGCTGCATGTATGAGACAGTAACCCTTAAAACCCCAAAATTATCAAATACGTATAGGGCTGTGGTATAACCATTGCTTCTTTCCTACTTCAGATTTCACATTAAATGCAAAAAAAAAAAAAGCAAACCAAAAAACACTGAAAGCTGCAAGGACTTCTCACAAAGATCATGCAATTTGTGTGCATCAGAACCTAGGGATGAGGAAGTCCATGTGGAGACATTTGTCATTCAGGGAGGCTGCTGACCTGTCCTGCTGGCCCTGTTTAGAGGAAATGGGGACATAGCCTTAGACAAATAACTTTATAAGGTTAAGGTTTCAGTCTACTTTACATCTGGCCCTGATTCTCTACTGCCACCCACATAGGTGAAATTTAAACATCTTTCTCAATGCAGCTTTGTGTCTACATCATCTGTGATTAGTAAACAGCAATCATTTTTAATGCTATTTGGAAAATGTTTTGGCTGCATTTCAGGCGTTTTTATGTATTCTCATCATGATCTTTTTCAGTAATTAAATTTAAGATAATTAACATTTTTCTTCCAGTCTGAATCTGCACATCTCTTTACCCATGTTCCAGAACATTAAATTACATTTAGTAAAAGCTTCATTGTATCCTAGAAAACAACTGAGTCACTGAAGGTCAAAGTCTTGTTTTTATTCCATCTAAATAATAAATGATAGTGCATACAATACTGAAATATTTAGTCCAAATTATCGAATGGCATTTGGCTCAAAATTGGTTTTATTCAGCTATTTATTCCTTTAATATCTAAGAAGTACAAAATGTACTTTATAAATACTGGAGGTGAGGTGAGTCAGTAGTTCAACAGAGCAATCCACAGTGAACTCGATGTTAAAGAACCAACCCTGGTATGGCTGTATTCTATATGTTTTTATGTTGAGAGATCAGAAGTGGAAAACTTGGTGCCATCAAAAACACCCAATAGACCTATCAGGAAAAACAAAACATGCAATTACAGGCTCCAACATTTGCATATTTCAGGATGAAGAAATATCTAATACATATTTAATATGTGCATTTTAATATAATTTCAGCTTTAACAGATTGCAGCTTTTCCAAAAGAAATATCATGAATTGTCTTTGTTGAAAGAAAGCTTAATTCCTGTATTGGCATTTAAATTCACACACTTCACCTCTATATTTACAAGTCTTGTAAACTAATTCTTAATATAATAGTCCATCTGTATTCAAAGAGACACTAAAGCAAACTCAGAAACATTTCCACTAGTAATTTGAAGTTTATAAATGTGATATATTTTAAAAAGAAGTTAACTTCATAGTGCTACTGCTAAGATTATGCAAGGAAATAATTTGTATAAATACCACTGATAATTGTCAAGATACATTTTGATTAATTTATTTGAAAAAATAACCTGGTATTATTTCAAAAAGCTCATATTGCAGAACAATCATGGAATGGCTTAGGTTGGGAGGGGCCTTAGAGATCATGGACTCCAACCTCCCTGCCATGGGCAGGGATGCCTCTGATCTAAACAAGGTTGCTCAGGGCCTCATCCAACCTGGCCTTGAACACCTCCAGGGAGTGGGCATCCAGAGCATCTCAGGACAATCTGTTCCAGAGTCTCATCACCCTTGTAGCTAACAACTTCTTCCTAATATCCAATCTAAAACTATTCTCCTTCAGTTTAAAACCATTTCCTCTTATTCTGTTGCTGGATTGGTTGTACCTTGCTGTGTTTTCTTTCCAGCTGACGCCAGGGTGGTTAAAGTTCCCCATGAGGACCAACCAGGGCTTGTGAATGACTATGTCTAGGAAGGGCCTCTTCCAGTTGGCCTTTCTGCTCAGGCTATCTGTGGCACACACCCATGGTAATGTCCCCTTCCCTTCCTTTCAACCTCACCAAAAGGAACTCAGTCTTGTCTTCATCACTCAGCAGGTAGAGCTCCATGCATTCTGGTTGTTCACTGACAGAGGGCAACACCCCCTTCTTTTCATACAATCATAGAATTGGCTGGGTTGGAAGGGACCTCAGAGATCAAGTCCAACCCTTGATTCACTACCGCTGCAGTTACCAGACCATGGCACTGAGTGCCACATCCAGTCTCTTTTTAAACATCTCCAGGGATGGAGAATCCACTACTTGCTGGGGCAGCCCATTGCAATGCCTGATCACCCTCTCCCTTACTTGTCCTCTCTGAAGATCCTAAACCCTTCTAGTCCAACACACCTATCATAGGAGTCATTCCACCACATATCCATGATGCCAATCAGGTCATAGTGCTGCAGGCACACAAGCATCTCCAGATCCTCCTGTTTATTGCCCATACTGCAGGGATTCTCATAAAGGGATTTGACCTGTGCCCCTGGTGGAGTATTGAGCCCCTGATGAAGTACAGTTGCATGATCCTAACACCTTTTGGTGGGCATAGGCTCTAGAGTTCCTACCTCTCCCTTCTCAAGTATTCTATGCTTCCTAAACCATAATAATAATAATATACCCTTGCCTCTTCATTTCTCATTCCTCTCTGTCAGCCATCACAGCTGAGATGGCAAAGTGAGGGCTTTTGCTAGCACACCATCCTACAAACCTTGGCATGCTAGATCCAGACTTATTCCTAGTAGGCCTAGTTTTATCCCCTTCCCTCTTCAAATTTAGTTTAAAGCTCTATCTATGAGCCCCACACTAACTCCTGTCCCATGATTCTTTTCCTCCTCTGGGCAACTGCATCCCTTTGATGCCAGCAGGCCATGGTGACCCATAATCAAAAAACCCAAAGCCCTGGCAATGAGCCCAGCCCTGGAGCCATGAGCCAGTTGGCTCTTTCTGTTGATTTCCTGCCATTGGAGGGATGGAGGAGAACAGAACTTGTGCTCCTGATCCCTTAACCAATCATCTCAAGGCCCTGAAATCTATCTATCAGTTTTAGGCTTCTTGTTGCCACCTCATCACTGGCCACCCAGAAGAGCTTTAGCAAAGAGCCTTTAATCAAAGTGATTATAGCCAGGATCAAAATTATAAATGCAAAAAACCTGACAGGCCGAGGATAACAGGATAGCTCAAATGTTTCCAAACTTTTTCACAATATTTAAGTAATACACATTCCTCAGAAATACTTTAAACATTGAAAAATTGTCAGTAGGAAATTTTTTGCCCCTAGGAAGGCAGGTTGATTCTTCTTTTCATGAAAAGGGTTTAAGAACTTCTGGATTCTTCTCAAAATTCTGCATTTCAGTTTATAACCAGAACTTTAGTCTAGCTGATTTTACTTTTTTAGTAATGAAAAGAAGGTATCATTTAGTCTCGTGCCCTTTATTGAGCAGAATATGCTCTCAAAATTGCTCACTAACTCCAAATTGGGTAAAAGACCGACTATTAAATACGACACATTATATTTTACAAGGTTAGAAGTACTTATATTCAGCAAACTACAAGGCACAGTAAAAATGTGGAAAACCTAAAAAAATGTATTATTCTTCTGCTTAAGGTTAACTACCACTAGAACTAAAGAAATATTTTTCCTTTCTAAATTGTGTGACAACTATCATCTGAATGTGTATGAATTCAGTGAATGAATATTCAAAGCAAGCTGTCTAAACCCAGACTGTCTTCCAGGGATTTCACACACCAACAGCAGCACAGCAAACCTGCCCTTTATCAAGGTGCAGTCTGAGCAGCACTACAGTCAGAAATTACAAATGTTTTGTCATTGAGAAAAGGCTTCTCTTTCAGTCCTTTACCTTCCCAACACACAAAGGCAATTTGGTGGCAGATGCCATATTTCCATAAACTCTTTGAACACCCAAACATTACTTGATGTATAATTATGTAATAATCAATCTCCAGTAACTGAGAGAAGTTTCAAGTCACTAGGCATACTTGGCTATAGCTTCAGTGGTCCTCTTTATTATTAAAAACACATTTTTTTTCCTTAAATGTATACATCTATGTCAAGTGCAAATAATTCCTTTAGGTCTTTAACACTATCATAGCTGTTCATAATGCTGAGATATTAGTTCTCTATGTTCCTCTCCCTTTATTTTGAAAATTATTATTTTTTTTCCCCAAAAGTTTTAGGTATTTTTCATGTCAGCAGACACTTGGTGGAAGGTGGATCCCTTGTTCTTCCCCAGGGTAACATTAAATTTACCCTGCCTTTGTAAGAGATGGAAGTCCAGTACACCCTGCTGATCACACCCAAGAAACACAGCAGAAATCCTATTTGAGCCTTCTAATGAACTGACTTCATGTGTCTCAGCCCTGGGCAAGATACAGACAGGGCTTCTGCCAAGCCTGAAACCCCTCCCTGTTCATGTAATCCTGTCTGGAGCAGCTGATACTGCTCACCCAAGTCCCATGTAAACTGCACGTGAGATAGAAATCTAAATGCCATGCAACAGATGTTTGGAAAAATTACTCTACTTCCATCATCTTCTTTGTTAAACGTCTGTATTTCTCTAGTTTAATACATAAAAGGTATTTAGTTACTGAGACAGAGTTGAAGTAACACCTGTCATAACAATCAGCAGAAATCATTCTGCTTTGGAGTATTTGTTGATTTAACATTTCTGCTGACACTCTCAGTACTTGGTTGCAACATCTAACACTGCTGTAATTCATAAGCCTATTTCAATGCATCCTTAATAAAAGAACAATTTTGATGTTTGGAAAACAACTTTGATGTTTTGATTTGTTGATGTAGAAAGATGGGCCCTTCCTAACCCTACAATTTTCACTCCTCCATGTGTCTGGGACATGAGGATGTGCTTGCAGGTTTAGTCATTCTGGCTCACCCAAAACACACCTCCACCCACCAAGCTCCCAGTGCTATATCCCCACCTAGAAAATGTGCCCAAAATTTTGAAGAAAACTACCAAAATACAAAAGAAACTTTTTACACGAATAAAAACAAAGGCCTTACTTTCAAACATAAGGAACCTTAGGCAGTTTTTACTAAATGCATGGCATGTTCCTAACACTGGAAAAGGACTCTGCTAATTATTTACGAACCTATGTAAGAATGGCCTTTCAAAGCTTTATTTATTTATTTATTTATTTTTTTTAAGTAAAAGACATCTTTCTGAAGGACTCACATGAGTCCTGAATTTACTCACGTGAGTAAATTAAAAGTATATCTGAAAGTCTGCAAAATCAAAGCTTTTAAATAATGCAAGATGCAGTGGGTTAGTAACAAGCAAGAATATGGATGAAAGGAGCAAATACTGCTCATAATCAAGTATACTTGGGTTGCACCTCTATTAGTCACACTCTGTGTGGAAATGCATCATGAGTCCATTTGTTGAAAAATACCAAAGACTAAAAACAATCCCCAAAAGATGAATCCCATGGTGTCCATGGCTAGATGTCACTCAGAACAGAACCCTGTGTGAGATTTGCTGGGAATCACTGTGGCACTGAGCATGACATTTTATGACAGCAGGATAGTAAATGGATCAGAGATGTTCTACCTTTGGATCCTGTTTTACTTGCTTAAAGTAAAGTTACTATCTGAGCTTGAAGCAAAAGCAGAGACCTGTTTTTCTGAACAAGACAGACTCTTAAGGGCAAGGAAACTACAAAGAAAAGCACTGTGTTAATGAATTTTTATCACAAAGCTTTGGTTTCTAAATCACGTAGTTACCTGAGTCTTCCTTCTTAAAAAGGTAACAATGAACAGAAGCCCCCTGCTGATACTGCATGACAAGTTGAGCCATTATGACGCTTCTAAAGAGGCAAAAAGTTGCCTCAAAGATGATATTTGGAGAATGATGATATTCTGGAGAGAGACTCATTTTATTGGCCTGAGTGATCACTACTAATCCTTAGAGTTGGGCCAGAGGAATCATTTCTCAGTAGGATGAGGTCCCAAACACACGTGCCCTAAAACACTATTCCTGCAACACCAAGCTAAGGACTTGGTTCAGCCTATTGGCATCTTGGAATCTTCAGTTTGACCAAATTTGTTATATGAGAAACTGCATGATAGAAATGATCTTTCTTGCAGATCAGTAATCAAGACTTCTTCCATCTACCCTTACTGCTGAAGGTTTGTTGTATGCTCTGTTAGTTAACTGAGGATATTTTTTCCTACACATTTTTTGCTAGGGAAACAAACTGCTAGAACTAGTAGCAGCAGCAGCTTGCCATCTGCTGACACATTTTCATCTGACACTGTTCATTGCACTAAATTTCATGTTTGCATTTATATAGAAATATCTACCCCCACCCCAATCTAGTTTGACAAATTCATGAAGATGCCTGTGTGCAATGTATGAAATAAAGCAGTGAGTACTCCTTTAGCAATGTCTTGGTGTATGGGCAGTCAATCACATACTCTTGGGATTTTACCACATATTTTCCTGGATAGAGAAAGTAAAAGGTCATTGAAGCTGGAGAGCCATCATTTGAGCTGAAGTGCCCTTTTGTAAGTTCTGAATGATCTTGAACTACAGCCAAAGTGAAGTGTTTAGAAGATGAGGGGGGGAAGGGATTCTGATGTTTGGAGCAGTAGAATATATTCAGAATAATCCATAGTAGTAGTAATTAGTAGTAGATTTGAAAAAAAAAAAAGATCCAGGAGTTAATAGGGGAACTCAGATATATGCCATTCAGTTGTCCTGGTTTGGGCCAGGATAAAGGTGATTTTCTGTCTTGTACTTTTGCTTTCAGCTAAGTCTCTTGTAAGTAGTTGCACTTGCTGAAATTAACAGCAAGTTTCTCAGACAGTCTGCTAATCTACTACTAATTACTAGGATTGATAACACTCAATGTTTATTATAGTTACTGCTAGAGACTGGTATGCAGAGCCAAGGACACTGCTCGGCTCTGAGGAACATTTTACTCTCCAGAAGGAAGAAAGAGGTCCCACCTGCAGCCCTCCCTTAGGAACGGACAAGATAGATGCCAGAATTGACCAGAGTATTTCATCCCATATACATCATACTCAGTGTAAATTTGAGGCATCACGAGAGCCAAGCCACGCTTCCAGTTTCCAGCTGCTTGCCCTTCCTGCCTTTCCTGCTTCCCTTCCTTCATCCGGCATCCTGGAAGGATTCCATCCGTTCGCCTGCCTGTGCTCCTGATCCGTGCCAGCCCATATCTGTGTGTTCCTGCCTCCAGTTCCCGACTGCTGCTGACTCCAGGAGTCCAGCCTGGACTTTCCCAGGGCTGCCCTGCAGCCTCGGTGGTGACGTGAGAGTTACTGGGGGAAAAGAGGGGAGGAATGTGGTTTCCATTTTCCTGTATATTTGTATATATTTAGTAATTTTTCCAATTTATCATTACTGTTTCACTAAAGTTGTGTAGTTTAGTTTCCAACCCATAAGTCTCTCTCCCTTATCCTTTCTTTATCAGGGAGGAGAGAGAGATTAATAGAGAGCATCTGTCACTCGGTTTAATGGCTGGGCATCAGTGACGGAGAACCAGGAATGGCGTTATCATAGCAGAAAAAAGAAACCAGTTGGCTGTACATAGCCAAGAGCAAGAAATTAAAGATGCACTCTATGGCCTGGATGAAAAGGCAGGTACAGAATTCTGATCTAAATAGTTTGTACCTGGCTCACACAGGGCTGATATGCTCTGTGCAGCTCTGCTGATGTCTGACAAAGAAGGAGTCCACAGTCTCTCCTTGGCACAAAAAATTGAGAACCACTTACTTTTCCCACTATGGCATGGATACAACCTCTGAGACTAAAAAAAAAACCTTAAGAATACATTATAGTGGGGTCTTAACATGATAACTGCATAACTATTCAGCTGGGGGAATTTTAACAAGACTGTAATAAAGCTCTTACTATTTTTCAATCTGATCTATTAGAGAATCTTTTCTCCATCCAGCTTCATTTTAGCTTTTTCCTCCCTGCCACTCTACCCCTCTGTCTCCAAGTAAATCCAATCAACTAAGTAGCCATTTAGTTAAAATCCTCTCAGGGTCAGAGCCTTCAATTCCTTCAGGACTCTTACAGCCATATCATCATTTCTTCAACTCCGGTTTTCTAGACCATTGATTTTTTTTTTTTTTCAGGGCTATTTGAAACTGCTCCTCTGGTACTACTTGTGTAATAGCCCATTGTGTGGGGAGCATTGCCCAGGTCTGACATACACAGTTCCACACCAGAGTATGCCTCTGACAGTTCATTAGAGCAGGCTTTCATGGTGGAGAGAACTGCATCAATTTTGATTGTTTTATTTAAATTTTTTTGTCCACCTTTGACACAGAGATAAATGCTGTAATTTTCTGTTGAACAGTCTGGATAATATGCATGGGTCTAGCTGCTATCTTATAGCTGGCAATTGACTCTCACAGTAAGGCAGTGTGAAACTGGAGGGTCCACTTATACTAAGTTTGCACAGATGTTTCTGGCACTTCAGGATATCTTGGATCTGCACAAATATCTGATCTAAAACATGGGCTGAGGGGAAATTCTCTCCATCAGAAAGCCACAAGGAGAGGGCATGCACTGCTGGAAACCAACATCAGACCCAGCCAAGACTTGCAGTGGCTAAGGAGAAAGAGATGGCAAAAGCCAGTACCATGTGGTTCCCAGAGGCTGCCTTAAACACAAATGTCTGATGGGGAACTATTATTTCAGACAGAAGGACATCACAAGCAATAGGTGGTATTGCATGAAGTTGTGAACCAAAATAGATATTTCTTATACAGGAGTAGGTGATGGCATTTTTCTAGCATCTCAGAGGAGTGGGATGCAGTTTTGCTTGTGAAAAACTCAAGTGAGAACCACAGCAAGTGAAACCACTGTGTTTGACTCACAAGCAAAATTATCACTGTTGAGATTGCTCACTCTCTGGTTTTACTTCAGGGCAGCCCCATCAGTCAACACTAAAGATTACAGGACTCCACAGCAACTGATTACATATTGCCCTTTAGTTACAACTGATGGTGGATTGATTGCAATTGTTTTCTTGAGATTTCCAGCGATATTACTGTTGGTTTTGGCTGGGAAATAAAAATGGGAGAAAGTGCTGTTAATAGGTCCTGGCATGAGCTAATTGGAACAACATGGTATACAGTATTATTATGCTGCACTGATCAGCCTGATTTTCTGCTATGGCAAAAAGTACAGCTGCCAAACACCTTTGTTCCAACTAACTGTCCTCTAGCATGAGAATGAGAGTAGCCACAGCAAAATTTCATAGACTTTAGCACATCTAAATAATGCTCTCTACCTTCAGCTGCTCTTCTGGAGCAAAGCTAAACAATGAGCTACAGGCTGAACTTTTGTCCTCTCTCAGGAGTACAAGAGATTGTAACCATCTATGTTAACAGACATGGTGTTTTACCATCATAATTTAAATTTCCAGTATTGATGGGGAGGTAGTGGTAGGCAAACAGACCAGCCCAAAGGACAACCTTAAACAACAAAATTTCCTTAATGTAATCCTTAATTTAGGATCTTAAGAAAGTTGATTTATTTTCACAAAATCATATGACAAAAGGGTAGCTGAAAGGGCCGTTTTAAAAGTCAGAATGCTATCATTCTGCCTACATGGCCATGTACAGTTATACTTGGAAGTATTTGGTTGCTGAAATTTACTGCCCATTACTTCTATCCTGTCTCGAGTCTACTGCATTTAAATGCAACAATGAGCTAACATTTGTATATTCCACAAAGGAGAAGGCTGATAAATATTAATGGGAAATTTGCTCCTCATGTATCTTATGAATTTTTATGTATTCCTTCATCTAGGGGCATCATTGTACAACTTTCACATAAATGATTTCAGAGATCCTATTTCAACCTTGAATTTCCACTTTGCACCCAGGCCCCTGCAGTGGAAAAGCCAACAGACTCAGCTGACAACTCTGACTATTGAAAAGTGTCTAACCCTTGCAGAAGAGGCCTTTTTTCATCCATTTAAAGACCAGTGGTAAGATTAATTCTGCCACTAAACATATTAATTTTAACTTGGCAGCAGTGGAAGGAGTCCTTACTAGGACTCCAGACAGGCACACTGCCTTTTACGTGCTCCATAAAACTGATGCAATAGATCATCAGTATTAAGCCATATTGCAAGTTTCTAAGTAGAAAAGAAAATCTCTACTGGTAAATAAGACCACCCTTGAACACACTAATGTCTCTCAAATTCAGAATGCTTATTCTTCTCCTCCTTTTGTGTATTTTAACTCATTCCATATTCACACTGTAGACTCAGCACTCATAAGCCTTTTTACAAGAAAATAGCAAAATCCTCTTTTAGAAACTGCAGTCCACTCTAGAATACTTTGGCTCTGGCCACAGAGAGAAGCTTAAACAACAAAAAAAATAAAGCTAATTCTTTGACCAAATGCAACGTGTAACGTGCGACTACTACTCTAGATATGCAAGGAATATTCCTCTCAGAACAATTTCATTAAGCAAGAGAAGTATTGGGGTTTAAGCTAAGTTCTTACACTTAAGAGGAAAGGAGAATGTACTCTATAAAATGTATATACTCTATAAAATGCAGAAATTCTCTGCTGCAGAGTCTTCTGAAGTTACAAACTGATCTTAGCATTTCATGTATTAAAATATGCAATTTTAAAGAGACTATATACAAACATATATATGCAGCCCTCAAGATTTATTCCACTGTGTGTTGTCTGCTATTTCCAGTATTTCCTTTACATTAAATTAATAATGGCAGCTGAATTCTTTGACCCTAAGGATCAAAGCTTGCATTGGTGTGGCACTATGTGCAAAATTCCCCCACCATGCACCACCTTCATCTTCAGTGATTCCTTGGGATTCAGTCCTTTCATAGCCAGGTGAACTACATGATGTGCATGATGGAGTAGTGTTTTCCTGCTCTTTGCTGATTTACTTAAAGCTGCATTGCATTTACTCACAGTATTGTTTTGCTGTTAACAAAATCACTGTTTATACAAAATCAAGCTAAGGTCCTGAGCAAAATCTTGGTCATGCTGACCTACACCAAATCAGCTGTAAAACACAATTTGGAAAACAGAGCACACACTAGAATAATCGAGTAGTGCCTACAGTAAACAGCCACCTATGAGGGTAATCATTCAACTTCAGACATCAGGACCAGACCCCACTGAGCATGGGGAACCTCTGGAAAGGCATCTGCAGACTCATGAGGAAGATCATAAGGGTGATGTTCTTCACACATCTCTAAAACACACCCACTTGTACGGAACTGGATGGCTCAAAATGAAGTCATTGTACCATTGTATCTTCAAAGGCACAACCAGGCTGAAGATAGCATAGTGAAAAGCAAATATTTAACAAAACAAAACAAACAACTATGCCAATAGCTATGGAACAGAAATTTTTCATACACAGTTATGACGCTGCAGCTGATTAAATAACATGCAGCCAGATTCAACACTCAGGCTGTTGGATGATTTCTCTTTGATACAGAACTTCGTCTTTTCTAAAAATGTGATTTAAAGCAGCTGCTTAAAATTGCACTTATCTCTACCCCTGAAACATATCCCTCCCTTCAATGGAGATCTTATTTCAGTATTATGTTCAATATTATTTCAGTAACTAATAGTTGATTTATTGCAGTGTTCACCCCTCCACTAAAAATAATTTACCGAAAATGAGCAGTGCATAGGCAAAAACCTATCAAAAGCCTTTCTTCAAATGCTATTTTGATCTTCAGTTCTCCCAAAGTGAACAAAAAGATACTATTACAATCACTTTGTGAAGATATTGTAGTAGTAAAAAAAGTTGCATGAATTTTCATCCTAGGGCCTGAAGGCTGACACACTGATGACAACCTTTTTTAACACACTAGTGGCTGTACAGTTGCCATTGTCACCTCTCAAGAAAAATAGCTAAAAATTTAATACACTGATATATGTCTGCATCACTTCCAGTAATGTCTGAATAGGATGTTGGCAAAGCAAAGGGCCTAAAAAGTCACCTATACTTCCATACACAAGATGCAGGCAAACCCAGAACTGCCCTCACCTGTAACAGAGATGGGGTATTTCTTCTTCTTCTTCCATTAGCTTGCTCTCCAATGTAACTAAGACTGGAGATATTGCTGTCAGACATCTACTGTCCTTTTCCTACTTACTACTGACGTGTGCTACTGAACTGAACCTCTAAATATTACTTGGTTGCCATGGAAGCTGTGAGAAAAAATGTATTTCCCCAAGACACTCCAGGAACATGATAAGCAAAAGCCCTAATAATGGACTTTCTATCTGCTTTGAATCATTGAGCAAGTCAGACTGAGAGAAAATACTGAACTGCCCCAACATTCTTATCTGCCAGCATTTTTCAATAGAGATCCTCTAGTTAAAACTACATACAGATTTTTGCCAAAATCATTATTTTGCCTCAAGGCCACCAAAATGTTTGGTTTTTTGTGATTTTTTGGTGTTTTGCTTTTTTTTTTTTTTCCCTCCCAGTATTAATATTTTTATTTTTTTAAGAAAGCTTTAGATTCCCACTTTGGTACTGTGTTACTACAGGAGATTTTTGGTAAGCTGATTGTTTGGCTGGAAAAGGCATTTTAGAGATGAGTTTGACTTTGAAAAGGAAGCTAATTTTGAAGTTGAAAGACCAGCAAGTTTATACAGCCTTCAGGAGAGCTGAGAAATTATCACCTCAGATGCAGTCCTACTAGCAATGAATCTGTCAGATAGCAGGAAGCCTGCACAATAGACAGTATGTTCAGAAGCTGAATATTAAAGAAGTGCTTTTTTGCATAAGACCAGTGTGTAGCATCTGATTTAAACATACTTGCAGTATGGATAGTTTTGTTAGGAACATATTTGTGTTTTATAATGAAGAGAAAATAGTTTTCTTAATATAGAACACATACCGTCCACTCCTTTCCTTATGCTGTTACATATTAATGCAAAAGCAATATCTACCATATCAGAGTAAAATCTGTGTTAGAAAAATCTTATCTACTGCATCTAAACTATTCATTGTAACCATAAAATATTAAATATTAGATAAAAATGGATGACAGTATTTTTTACCACCTCATGGTACAACAGAAGTCCTGCCAGCCATTAAAAAATTAACCACCATCACCCACCTCCAGTCCTGCAAAAGTGAAGCCAATTGAATTTTATTTTAAAAGATTGCTTGCATTTGACACCATTATGCAAGTTAAACAGTCTTTAAGGCAGGCATTCGTATTGAAATTCTACATCAGATTTAGCCTTGGAAACTGTGCCCAGTTCCTGCCAGTTTGGAATCTGTGGGAAGTCCAACAAAAATTAATATTCCCACAGTGTGCCCTACATTGTCTAATCCAAGATGACTAAGTCCTAGTAAATTAAATAATGTCAGCATTATAAAACATATAATTTATATCTATTTGAACTTACTATACCCTTTTGATTAATCAGTCCTGATATATTGTACATCAATAATTAAATGTCTTCCAGAAATGTCAATGCATATCAGAAAATTACTTAGTTGGGAACACATTAGTATTATAATTTACCTAATGTTTAGCTTTAATGCCTGAATTTATGATCCTATTTCTTACAAAGATTAGTAGTGAATTACATGTTTAAAACTTAGTTCATTAAAAAAAAAAAAAAAAAAAAGAGATGTAGAATGCTCTGAAGACCATCTGAGGTATGTTTCAAAGGATTATGAAATGAGTGTTTTACAAAAAATTACAGGAATAGCTTGGATAGGTAAATAAAGAAATAACATTAAAAAGTTGTCTCGAATATTCTAGCAGCAACATCATTTATGCAGTTGCCTGCAACAGGATCAATTTCTGTCTTTCAACTGCAACGTATCAAGCTAGTCATAAAGAGAAATAATCTTTATAAATTATCAGTCAGATCTTGTCTAGCTTTGAAAAGAGAAATAATCTCTTCCTATGTTAAGATGAATTTCTACTTCTTTTGAACAGCTACTGCACAGAATTTACTCTTAACTAATCTTGCAGAAGGATTAATAAAGGGATTTGGCATTTGTAGGACTAATATGGAGATGTACAATTACATAGATGGAACAGAAATACTTCAAGGCATCCTGGGGTTAGGAAGGAACTTTCCCTTACAGCAGCTTATTCCATAATTGTCCACTGTGGGAGTTTTAGCACTTTCCTCCAAGATCTAATACTCTCCACTGCTGGAGATGGAAGCACTGGGACAGATATATAATTGTGTGGAACAAACTTGGAAATCCTTTTTTAAAAGTGTACGGACTTGTCTATCCACTCAGATTTTTTTTTCCAGATTTACTCATACTTACTTTGAGGACTCAGAGCAAATAGAGACAGGACTGATGAGAAAGCTGTAGGCATAGCTGCCCTTCTAAAACAAATGACACCAGTTGTAGCTGGCTTACACTAGTTACACACAGAGCAGATGGAGCTTTAAAAATACAGTGGTTCTCATTGTCAGAAGTGTCACATTTCATGGAGAGAACATGCAAACTAGCTGACTAGGAAAGGATTTAAAAAAAAGAGGAAAAATACAAATAATGCATGCTTACAGGAGAGTGTCTCTAGGAATATTAACAATTTCCTATTCATATTTCTCAGGTGTATTTTTTGTTACATTAATGACTTGGAAGCAGACTCAGATTCTGCTACAGTCAATATACTTCTGGAATGTTCTTTTTTCTTACCTGTGTCTCAACCTGCTAATAAACTTCAAGTATAGATGGGATTTCTTGCTTGTTCCCAGTGCTAAATATTAGAGGGTATAAATGAGAAAAATTCAGGACAGACAGAGATGTAGCTAATGAAAATGCAAGTTATTATTGTCTTGTCTGTACTCTCATCATCATAAAAAAATAAATGTGAAAGTATTCCTAATTAGTAAAAGGAATCCAAGACATTAAAACCACTTGAGAAATAAATACAGCTATAAACACTGCACCTGCTAGCCCTGGGGATTAAATGTTCTGATGCTTGCTGGGAGCACATTGCCATATTCTCTATTCTGAGCATGAAGTACTGCAGGCACTGAACCACCTTGAGTGAAAAAAATAAATAATCACACAGTGTAGCTGCCATCCATAGCTCTGGTGAATGCTCAGGAGGCTGCACAACAAGGGCCTATTTTCTAGAAATCCAGGAATCTGAGTTAAATGTAGAGTGAAGGAATAAGGCTCAGGAATGATAACTAAAACCTTTAATAAAGGTAGTAAGCATGACGTAACACTTTATAGAATCATTGAATGGGTTGGGTTGGCAAAGACCTTTAAAGGTCATCTAGTCCAGCACCTCCTTGCACTAGTGAGGGACATCTTCAACTAGCTCAGGTTGCTCAGGTCACCATCCAACCTAACCATGAATGGGACATCTACCACCTCTCTGGGCAATCTGTGCCAGTGTTTAACCATCCTCACTCTAACATTTCTTCCTTATAATTGAGTCTGAATATACCCCCTTTTAGTTTAAAGCCATTACCTCTTGTACCATCAGAACAGGCTGTACAAAAAAGTTTGTCCCCGTCTTATAATGCCCCTTTAAGTATTGTAATACCTTCATAAAGTCTCCCTGAAGACTTCTCTATGCTGAACAATCCAGATAAGCAGGATTAAAAACAGTCTGTCAGCCATGCAGAGCTTTTCAGTAAATGCCTGAACTGATGTTTAAATGATAGAGGAAAAAAATTTCTATTGAGAAGGAAAAATTCACCAAGTGTCATTATTAGATGTCATATAATTTGGAAGTTGCAGACAAATATTTTATAAATGGATGAAGGCATTTGGTGCAGAAAAATCCTCCAACAATATTACGAGACTAAGAAAAACCTGTGAAAAACACTGCTCCCTTAGGTCCATAATGTGGGTGGCAGATTCACAAGCTAAGGAATTACTAACTGCTGGGCTGCTGACAAGCTTCATTAGTTAGTATTAAGGCTCAGGGAAAATAATAATAAAAAAAAATAAAAAGAAGACAAAAGAAGGGGGAAAAAAAAAAAAGAAAAAAAATGCACGTCTGAGGTTTGACTTTCAACCAAGATCATGGGTATCAGTCTGAGGAGTACAAGGAAAGTAGCAAGCCTCATCCCTCATTTGGAACGCTCAAAGCTGATGAGAAGAACTTTAAACCTAAGAAAAAAACCCACTAAGCAAGTACTTCACACTGAATTGCAACATGTTCAGAAGGGCTGGAAATGTATATTCTATAGGATTCTGGAGGCATCAGCTTAGGGATAGATCTTTCAAACATGTACAGTCTTTCAGTCTTTCTTCTCCTAATTTTATGTACACAGTAAAATACAGTTCCAAGGCAGTGAAGTTCCTTTATTGTCTTAAAAAAAAATTTTTTTTTTCCCTAAAAAATAACTTTGATACATTTCAAAGCTTCAGACTTTGTTTCAAACAAGAAAGCTAGGGAGTCATTTTAAGTTCTGTTATTTTGTACTTGTTTGTGCAATTTCTTATTTTGCTGAAGCATGATTTTTTTACAACATGTTTCATATTTATCAGCAAACACATTCTACTATGCTATACCCCCACAGAGCAAAAAAATTCTATATTCAATACTGTCCCTTCACTCTTCTATCAGTCACTGTCCTCAGGGTGCTCATTAATTCTCAAGTTTAAAAGATATCCATCAGCAGTATCACAAATTCATAGATAGCTAGAGACAGAAACCTCTCTCTCTCTAAGCATGACTTTTTCTTTTCTCGTTTAGCCTCTGTGATTAACTCACACTTTTTTGTCTTGTAGCATCTTTTTTCTTTTTTTCTTTTTTTCAAGACCTTTTCTTAATAATTAAAACATCCTTCCTTGTCTCTCATCTCCAGAGCACAGAGAAACCGTATTGTCTAACTGGCAGCACAGTAACCGTGCTTGTGAATGGCTAGTAAAGCATATAAAAATGCTTATATATTAGTGAAGTTTCAGTGCCACGTCTGGAATAAGCAGGGTAGGAGAAGGTTAAATCTTTTCAAAGATTAGAAGAGTCTGTGAAGTTTTAATTAACCCATGTTTTCAAGGCACCAGATCGTGACTTACAGGATGCAATTACTATGCTGTCTATTAATGGGATTTTTCTCCCAACTTGAAAAAAAAATGGTTTATTTAGGAGACTATAAAGAGGATTAAAATGAGTGAAACAGCAATCTAATGAAAAAAAGATAAAACATTCTGTAGTTTTGTAGGTATCTGTTAAGTTTCATGAAGCGAGTAATTTTCTGCTTCTCTACCCCCAACTAAAACCCTGTCCCCAAGTCACAACCCAACCCTGCTGCAGACAGAAGGATCTTTTCAAGTACTTGGCACTTAGGATCACTCACTGCAGGTGAGCCTAGACTGCAATTCCAAACCATTTATCTCCAGCTACTACCGTCTGCCAAATTCAAGTAGAATGTGTCAAACAGTGGCATTCAATATAAGCAGTCTACAAACTGCATAATCACCGATCCATTTGCAGACTGATACTGTAAAATAAACTTGCTTTTTCTGCCAGATGAGTCACAATTTCAAATTCTTATTAGCAGAGATTACAGGCGATGGAGCAATAATGGTATAGCATTGCTGTAAACTAGAGATGCAGCAACATAATTACAAAAGCTACAACCAGCATCTCCATATTAGCAGCACTAATTGTATCTAAACGAAAGAGCAATTTCAAGTTGCGTAGCTATTAAAGGCCCATTCAATGGAAGCTAAACATATGATGGGGTGGGAGAAACAATTCTACACTGCTCATCCATGTTTCAAAATGACCAGTATGTTATTTACCACCTCACAGTGCTGTAATGCTTTGCTATCTACCATTATTGATAAAAATGGTTAAAGGATATGAAGGGCTAGAGCTCAGGGAAAACAAAGGTACTACTGGAGGCACTGGTGTAGCTGCATGGCCAGAGCTGCACAAATTTTCCCTACCTCTGTGTTAACTTACAACTTAATTTTGGAATGCTATATTCTTTTGAAATACCCATGACATAGACAGCTTTCCCAGCTTGAGACCTTAGGCTGAACAGCTTGCTTCAGTTCAATTATTATTCAAGCACTGATAGCCAACATTATCCTAGATGAAATGCAAACCAAGTGAGGAACAGATTCCACATAAAAAAGCTTGCAAGCTAAAAGAAAATGAAATAAATCCTCAGCCTTTCAACTCCTTAAAGTGATAGGCAATAACAGGGCTGCCAAGCCAGAGTAAACCTGAAAAGAGAGATTTTGCAGCCCGTGATTGAAAGGGAACATGAAAGGATGTCAGGTAGATGGATGCTTTATTGCTACTTTATATTTGAAAGCAGCAAACAAGGCCAAGTTGTAGCTGAAGACATGAAATTGCAACTCTTCCATCTATTTTAGGAGACCTGACTGATATTGCTAACCTTGTTGTCTGATTGTGATCACACCCCTTTATCTTTCCTATCCATTGATCAGCTGTTTCTTTCACGAGCAGCTTGTCACTAACACCTCTAGAGATTTATATTTATACATATGTCCTTTTCTCCCCATTATATTTTTATTGCAAACAACCTATGAATGCTATGAGTATGCTAGCAGTAAAAACAGATGCAAACCAAGGAGGAGCTGATACAAAGTTCTAGGTCACCCAGACTGTGGTGAGTTCATGCTCTCACCATGCTGTGTGGCAGCTAAGTCCCACCCAAGTCCATTTGCTCAGTCTCCAGTAGTGGGTTAGAGGCAAAAATTGGACAGACAAAAGAAAAACTTGCTCTCACTCTTGTGGGTAGAGATAGAGAGCCTAATAAGTGAAAAAAAAACCACACCAAACTGTCAAATCAAACCAAATTATACAAAGGCAACTACTCACCATCTCCTACCAACAGACTGAAGTCTCTGAGGAATGTCTATTTTGGAAAAACTATCCAGCCCCAGATTATTGCTGTGCACAATATTATATGGGCTGCAATCTCTCTTTGCTCAGTTCAGGTCAGCTGCCTGGGCTGTCCCCCCTCCCATCCTACTCTGGGGTACCAGAGCTAGGATCAGAGAAGGCCTTGAAGCTGTATGATCTCTGCCCAGCAAAATCTAACACACTGATGTGTTAGCCACATCACTGCTAGAGCACAGCATCATACAGGCTATTCTGAACAAAATTAACTTCATTTTAACTATACTCAATACAGAGATCCATCCTATAGCATCCTCATCTTCTAGTTCTCTCTCCCTCAGACTTTCCAGAAGAAGAGATATTCACGTGCCTCTCTGTCATGTTTTCCTCATTTTAATTTGGATTTCTCCAACCACCTCAGTGTTACGGGGTTTTGTTTGTTTTCCAGAAAACCAGCATGCTTTAGTATTTCAAACACATCTCATTCAAAACTAACACGAAAAAAGTAAAAAAATTAACAAAATAAAGGAGAAAATATGCAAGTTCCTGACTGCATCTATAAGCAGTCTGCCAAGAGAGACTACAAAAACACTGCCCTGCAATGCCTCCTATTTAATTGAAGATCCAAATACATCAATACTCTTCCAGTTCAGTTCCATACTGCAGAGAATTAATCACCTGTCTACACCAGAACTTCAAATTCAGTGAAAGGGAACCAGTGTAATTCAAGCTTTTTGACTTCCCCTAGTGGAAACAGAACAGAAAATTTGACACAGAAAAAACGGGCCATGAGTAATTTGGCAACAAAAGCTAGGAAACTTCCAACTGAGCCACAAATGCCATTTTCCTTTGGCAAACGAGTAGATTCTCATATAACACAGACCCATTGCTTCTTTCAGTGCCTCAGAGATATGACTAAACAAGGACAGACATTCTCTGGTCCTTAAAACCACTATATGAGGAAGCTTGTTTCCCCTGAAGAGAAAGAGGTGCTTCTGGCTTCAGACATCTGATCTTCCTCTTATTTATAAAGAGGTATGACCAGAAAATTGTTTGACCTGAGCAATAACGTAGGTATGAACTTATCTCTGTATGCACATAACTTGTGATGATGTCAACCTGGTTCCTTTTACTGGTGCTTCCTCAGAGCATCTAGGGTAACACAAGACCCTTCCAGTGCTACAGAAGGGCCTTTTTCAAAGATCTTGCTAGGAGTACAAACGAACTTAGCTCCTCTAATGACATATGAATCTATCAGCGATCACTATCACAGGTTGCACAATGAGCTGTATTGTGCTATCATACTGTATTTTGGCATACCCTCTTTTTTTTTGTCTTTTAACTTAGGAGGTAATAGAAACCACTTTATTTTTTTTTTTTTTTTAATTTTATGCATTCTATAATGCTTACCATTTCTAAGGAATAAAAGTAATGCCTTCTTTGATATGTGTGGGATGCATTTTTGTGATCAGCATAAGCTCTGAGAGCAATCTACCACATGTTCATGATGTCCCTTGCATAGCACTGAAAACCCATCGTTTCTTTCTCTTAAGTATGTTATTGTTCTTAAGAAATAAATTTAAAACAATTAAGCAAAACAAGTAATCAGATGTAGACCTTTCTGTTTTGTTTAACTTTTCTTTTTTTACCCACTCTAGATGACTCTCAGCTCAGCATATTTGAGAACTGCTTCACTTTCAAACCTTAGCATTTCTGACTGAAAAACGAATATCTCTACCACTCGGTGCTAACTTTATCCATTATCCACTGTCTTTACTGGGACAAAGTGATCTTCACTTTCTCTTGTTGGCAAAAAAAGCTTCAGAGGGAAAAGGAAAGACATGGAAAAGGGTAAAATACCAAACCGGGAGAAAAAGGGGGAAAATGGAAATTGAAATTTTAGGATGGGAATTTTTCATGGCTTTTTAATGAAATTCCATTTTCAGAAAGAAGAAAATCTTTTTCAGAGAGAAGTGTACCGAAAAACTAAAAACTACCTTTTACAAGGAATCACCACAAAGAGCCTCTCTTTGCAGTTTAGGAAGCCCTAGATAAAGCTTTCAGATAACAGCCTAGGAAGAAAAAAAGCAAAGCATGGCTGGATATCACATCTTTTATTCTACTGATCTAAGGCAAGCAGGGAACAGCCAGCAAGTCTCCACAATTGGACTGAGACTTGGACTGGATTTCTAATACTAAATTGATAGGTGTTCAGATACTAGTGTGATAAGTAGGCTATAAATACACAGAGGCTGACAGCTTAAATAGTTAGCTAAAACAGACAGCTCTGAGAGCTATTCTGGATAACCGTTTATCTGTCCATCCATCCAAACTCATGCTCTAAGCTGTCGGTCTGAGTTTTCAGACAGGATATTTTAGCAGGAGAGCTTGCTGAAATATAGCTATAGTAGCTATGACAGAGAGATAGATAGCTAAAACAGGTATGAAGCTAAATGTTTAGTAATACAGAGAGAGCTTCAGGAAACATGGACAAAAAGAAATCCAACCAAAAAAACCAAGCTGAAAACAAAAATGAAAAGGGGGAGACTACAGATGACTGAAGACCAGATTTGCATCTAACAAAAACAAATAGTAATAAAAATCTTGTGCTGGCAACATCTTTCCTTCATATCTTTCTGTATCGGAAAGAAGGCACCTTGAAAATCCACCTTCAAACATTATTTCCACCAGCAGTGTAGTGTTTATGGGTTTACATGTACTACACAACCACACTGATGCTCTGAGTGTCAGGGAAAATCATTATATCAGTTATTCACCTGCTTTAAATGTCCAACATGTCCTTCAGTCCTCAGTTTATTTATTTTTTTTTCCTCTCAACTACACTTTTCTGCTATTTGTTGTATCTTACCATTTTTTTAATACCATGTGGCTTGCTGCCCACTAATGACAGTGCAAAAGTGTCCAGTGAAACATTCCTGCCACAGTCAGGAAAATGAATTTCCAGAACACAGCCCATCCCTGCCCCCTCTTCGCCCCCACCTTTTAGCTCTTCACAGACTCACATCCCCACAGAAAGTTTAAAACAATTAAAGACATAACTTGATTTTACCAGCTAACTGGAGTTTTGGGTCTTGAATAATTTGGTACATTCAATAGCTGCATTTCTAAGTAAATCACACTACATCACAGCTAGAAAGCAGAAGACATTTAAAGATCTTTCATATAATAAGTTGGTAGTTGACAGCTGTATTTCTGATCTTTATGGTAAATAATGGTAAATAATGGTAAATAATCTTTATGCTGCCTAGAAGTCAGGAGCTGACAGTGATTTGAATCCACCATCTTTCACCTAAATGATACAAGAAAGGTGTTCATTCAGTGGATGAATACTGGTATAGTCACTGGATTTTGCTCCTCCTTTAGTGCTTCTTTATTAAACACAGAAGAGCATTATAAATATAAAGTATATATAAAATAACAGCTATTCTGGTACAACCTTGTTACTCTGTTATATCAGTATCCTATACAAATCAGCCCTGAGACAGAAAGTTTATCAGTTTGCCCTGCAAAAAAGCTAGATCAATGGGCTGAGGCAAATTGTATCAGATTTAAGGTCAAGTCTTGGGTCCTGCACCACTGTCCCAAGAACCCCATGAAATGCTACAGGCTTGGGGAGGAGTGGCTGGGAAGCTGCTCAGATGAAAAGGACCTGAGGGTGATGGTTGACATCCAGCTGAGTATGATCCAGGTGGCCAAGAAGGCCAATGGTCTCCTGGCCTGTATAAGGAACAGTGTGACCAGCAGGACTAGGCAAGTGATTGTCCTCTTGCACTCAGCTCTAGTGCATGTCACATCTCAAATACTGTTTTCAGTTTTGGGCCCCTCACTACGAGAAGGATGTTGAGAGAGAGTGGAGAGTGTCCAGAGAAAGTTGGACCAGCAGAGCTGGTGAAGGGTCTGGGAGGAAGTCTTAGGAGGAGCATCTGAGGGTCCTGGGGCTGTTAATTATGGAGAAAAGGAGGCTGAGGAAACACCTTATAACTCTTAACAACCACATGAAAGGAAGCTGTAGCAAGTTGGTTGTTGGTCTTTTCTCCCAAGTGACAAGCAGTAAGACAAGAGAAAATGGACTCAAGTTGCACCAGTGTCAGTTCAGATTAAGTATTAGAAGAGATTTTTTCATGGGAAGGGTACTTAAACACTGGAATAGACTGCCCAAGGAGGTGGTTGAATCCCCATACCCAGAGGTGTTTAAAAGATGTGTAGATGGGGGGCTTAGTAATATGGTTTAGCACTGGACTCAGCACAGATAGGTTAATGGTTGGGCTCAGCTTAAAGGTCTTTTCCAATCAGAACAATTCTGTTATTCTGATAATTTTCTATCAATAATTTTTTTCATTTCTTTTGACACACTAAATTACACCACAGTACATTGTCTTCAGTATCTTGACCACCTATGTCAGTGAAAAGGAAATATGGAGGTGCTGGCTAAATGAACATCTTAGAGGATAAAACTTCAGTTATTAGTCATCACAGCAGGTTAAAATCAAATAAATTTAAGAAATTATTGGATCATCATTCAAGCACAAGGTAAAGATCCATGGACTTAAACAGTCCAACATAAAAATGACTTAATGTGATATGTACATAGTTGAGAGTGGGTTAATGTGTTTCAGTTCTTGGCTAAGGCTTTTAACTAGAGAATCTTAAGGTAACAGTGCATGTAAAAATTGAGACCGTTAGAGAAGACACCTACTCAAATTATGGTGAAAAAACATTATGAACAAAGCAGGAGTACCTCTAAGGACATGTGCAGCTACTACTCTTCCTCTAGAAACCAGATTTTCTAAAAAATGTATAGCAGGAAACAACAAGGTGGAGAGCTTCGATAAGTCTGTATATATTCCAAAAATTAGAGGTGGAATGACACATTATGTCAATCTTTCATTCTGTGGCCATTGGTAGATTATTCCCTATTACATACTCCTGAGCTCTTTGTCCACTGTAGTTTTAAATGACTCAAGTGCTTGGACTTCTACCACTTCCCTTGGGAGACTTCCTTTTCCACAGTTTAATAGATCTCACTGTCAGGAAATAGCCTCCATTTTCTTTTGCTCAATCTTATCCCATTACTCTCTGTTATGGTAGGACTTTTTTTTTTTCCTGTTGTGCTCTGAAGCAGCCTTATAATGGCACTTACCCCAGAATCAGAGTGGAATAACAGCCATAAATGGAAACCTCTCACCCTCCATTAAATGCTCCCTTGTCCCCTTGATCCCACAGCCTGGTGCAACACTCCAGGAGAGACTGGAGCAGTTGCAGTGAGCAAGACCTGGACTAATGCCACCTGAGACAGGCCATTGCACAGGGCTCAGCCATAATTACTGCACAATGGGATGCAGGGAACAGCGCGGGATAAAAGCCCTGACAGCGGGCAGGGACACTTCCTTTTAAACCAGGCAGTCTTTAAGTTACATGCTCAATTTTGTAAATAGCCCAATTTTGTAAATGGGCATTAATCACCTTAGTGAAACATCTCATCAGCATCAGTACTCCTGCATGGTTTGCCCATCTTGCTGTTTCACTCCTCCCTTCTCATCTTTTTGCTGAACTGTAGCCAAACATTATGCTGTGAACTGTGTGATTAAACTTTGGTTATTCTAGGAGTTCCTGTGAGACTGAATCCAAATTCCAACACCATTCACTTTTCAGAGTGGCAAAGGTGAAGGTCTGCAATAACACGACTTCCCAGTTTTACATAGCATAGATCTGTGCTTGTATTAGTTAATGATCACACTTGTATTTGAAGATGTAAGTTGTTTGCTTTAATCTCTTCTTGGTTTTGAACAGTAATGACAGCAGTAGTAATGCAGAACCAATGGTGGATGCTTATTAGCACAAAGAAAGCCCCCCAAACCAGTGGAGAAAAGCTCAGACAAAGAAAAGAATGGTGTACTCTAAAAGATGAAGATACAGAATCCTAGAATTATCAGAGCTGTAAGGGCCTCTAGAGATCATCTAGTCCAACTCTCCCACTAAAGCAGCATCACCTGGAGCACACTACACAGGACTGCATCCAGAAGGGCTTTGAATGTCTTCAGAGAAGGGGACTCCACAACCTCCCTGGACAGTCTGTTCCAGTGCCTTGTCACCCCCAGAGTAAAAAAATTTCTTACGTTTAAATGGAACTTCCTTTGTTCCAGTTTGTGCCTGTTGCCCCTCCTCCTGTCACTGGGAACTACTGAGAAAAATCTGGCTCCATCTTCCTTGCCCCAACCCTTTAGATACTTGTAGACATTAAGAAGATCTCCCCTCAGCCTTCTCCAGGCTAAAGAGTCCCAGCTCTCTCAGCCTTTCTTCATAAGAGAGATGCTGCAAATCCCCAGACATTTTTATTAACCTCTGTTGGACTCTCTCCAGTAATTCCCTGTCTCTCTTGAATTGGGAAGCCCATAAGTGGATGCAGTATTCCAGCTATGGTCTCACCAGGGCAGAGCAGAGGGGGACAGGCAACAAGGGCACACTGCTGGTTCATGGATAATTTACTATCTATAAGGATCCCTAGATCCTTCTCCTCCAAACTGCTTTCCAGCAGGACTACCTCTAACTAATATTGATTCTGGGGTTCTTCCTCCCCAGGTACAGGACCCCACATTTCTTCTTATCAACCCTCCTCATATTCTTCTCTGCCCAGCTCTCCTGCTTGTTTAGGTCATCCTGGGCGGCAGCAGAGCCCTCTGGAGTGCCAGCCACCCTCCCAGCTTTGTGTCATCAGCAAACCTGCTGATGATACACTCTATCCCCTCAACATCCAGGTAATGAAGATGTAAGAAGTTGGTATCAGCCAAACCAGAATTTAAATACCAGTTCATGTTTTCTCTGAGACCGACTTTAGTTAGCATAGATACAAGTGATTTTATTTATGGCACAAAAAGAAACTGTGAGAGAAGAAGAAACTTTCAAAAGATATCTCAAGAAATCCAGACAGTAACAACTCCATTTCCTTTGTGTTTTTCTAATTTAAGATAGCTTCAGGTACTTCTGCTTCTCACCTCTTCTATTTATTATGTTGCATTTGAGCATTTTGATGAAACTATCTCACTCTGAAGTTTGGTTATTTTCAAGGGTATTTTTCGGACAGCTATTTTTTTTATGCAGTTTTGATTATGCCCTACCATAAGCCATTTCAATTTCTCAGCAAGTTTCCCTGTGGCGTCCTTGGAAATACTCAATCTGTATATGATAATCTGGGGACTGGCAGAGTAAAAGAAAACATAAATATCAGTGCCGAGTTATTATGACCCGTTTACTGACTTGTCTTTCATTAACTCCTGCACTACTTTGCTGTTTTATGTAAGAAAAATGAAGTAGCCAAGGGGGAGCTACTGCAAAAGCACATCTTTAAGTTATATTTTAGTCCTGAATAAAAACTATCAAAATAAACAATATGTATAAGAGCACTCTCTTGCTTATACACAAAGAAATGCAAATTCTTTTCAACTAACATATTTCCCATCCACTGGAAGATACACAATGACTTTGAGAAGCAGGATAGATGCCAAGCTGTTAATCAAAAAGGGCCACAAAATCTTCAAAGAAATAGATGACAAAAAAAAAAAGGCATCTAACCCACAAAGAAATAAAGGTGGGAATGATCCAGGCCAAGATGTTTTGCACTTTAAATGCTCTACAGGGAAAGGAAAGCAATCCTCCCACACTCTGTGCTCCTGAATATCTTCGATACATGAAGAGACAAACAAAACAAAAGTAAAAATGTTTTTTGGTCTTCCTTAGTTGATTCCATGGAAAATGAAGAGTGACTGCAGATAAAAGTAGTCAACAAAAATTTCTAAGTTAATCATTAACATGGAGCCACAAAATCTCCCACCACAACAACCTCCCCCAGTGAGTGGTACGAAAAACTGGAAATATGAGTTATTCAGTTCCTTAAGATGAGCTCTTTTACAGCTACATATTTCACATCATGGTGGTGCTTGTTGATGGTCTGAAGGCCTGAAACATCACATCTTCTCTTCTCCTTCATGTATCAGAGACCTCTTATTTTTCCTTCAGTGAAAGGGAACTCTTGTTCCTATGTGAATCCAGCCACCAAACTCCCATTATTTTCTCTTGGCATAAGGTCAGGCTCATAAGATTAGACCAGCAAATCCTGATGTTGTATTAGAAAAAAAAAAAAGATGCAGTGCAACTGCTTTACATTTTGGCTCCTTAGTTTAGTGTGTCTGGAGGGCACAGCTTCATAACTGCTCTCTCCTCATTTTAATGCATTTACAGCCTTGCAGGTCAGAAAAGCGACAATGCTGCTGTTTGGGCACTCTGTTCTGCTTCTCTGAAGCATGTAATAAGGACTAAATACAATCTTGGTTATTCATCTATTTCTAACTGCTGCAAACAGTTTTGATATATACAAAACATACAAGCTGGTACCATTGCCTTGCTTCTTCTTTGCTCATCACCCCACAATAATTTGGCTTACCCAAGCCCCACGCCTGGTCCCCCAAGGCAGGATCACTGTGTAGGGTGGGATCTGTATTTAAACTGAGGCTGTGTCACTGCAGAAAGTGAAGCCATTAAGTTAAGGTCTAACTACTCCTTTGAGAATTTGATAATTTGACATGTAAATTGTCTGTCATAGCATTCAACTAGGATTTGCAAACTGGCTGTTTTTGAAAAAAAAATACCAAAACAAAACAAACTAGGAGCAAATTCCAAACTGATAGAAATATATTTTTCTTTTTATGTATAACTTTTGTAAGTGTAGTTGATATGTATAACTTAACACAAGAAGATTGTTGTGACAGACTTTTTTATTAGTCTAGTCAAAAGTACTTTATTGTAAATGTAAACTCCTTTGGGGAGATTGCCCCTGACTGGACAGCAAACCCAATCAAAATAGGGCTTTTGCTTCAGCTTAAACACATTATACACTTTATCACCCAGTGTCTTGTGTAATAAATACTGCTGAAAAGACTAATTTAGGACCTGAACTTATTTTAGTTAGTCTTTATAATACCACAGCAGATGTTAGCCTGTATAAAAGCAAACCTGCACTTGCCAGGAATCTCAATGAGAAAGCCCCCAACATTTGATATTCTCAGACACGCTGCCTCAGATTGCAACACCAGACAGGAGGGGAGAAAGGAAACCAAAGAATGAACAAGAAGTGTGAGGGCAAGGAGAAAGGCAACAGAGATTCATTTGTTATAAACATGTCCTGTTATCAGTCAAAGCACTGTAAAGGTGAGGCAGCAGAGCACCATTAATAACTGACAGTTGTTGTTAACTACCAGGGAACACCAGATAACCTTCCTGAGAATATCTATACCCTCATCTTGGGCAGCAAAGTAATGAGTCCCAGTGGAAAGAAAGCACTGGCCGTCTTTGTTGTAGCTATTGATCTCCTGATGTGATTTAGATAAGGGAGGGAGAGATAATGGCATTGATTATTCTATTTAGGAGCCAGACTGAGACTAAACCCAAGTATAATACATAAGAGGAAAAATCCACACTCAATCACTCCTTGTCTTTTCTTTGCAGTTCCAGGCAATGCTAGGTGGTCACAGCAACAGGGACACACAACTTAATAAACACATGGAGTTTGATTTCTAGGACAATTTAATGCAAAAAAATATATCATAGAGGATTTAAAAAAAAAAAAAAAAAAAAAAAAAAAAAAAAAAAGCACAGGCAGAATAGGTTGTTTTCCTGCCAAGGAACTTGACAGAAGTCAGTGATGGAGATCTCAGAATGACAGTGAGCCATTACTCTCTTCTTCCTCAATTTGAGGCATAGTCAGCTCAGGTCAGGTAGTTTACAGGGAGGGATCTTAAAAAAACAAAACAAAATACAAAGAATGCTTACACAGTCCACAGCAAGATGTAATTACTGTGGCAAACCTTAACTGCAGGTCACATGGAGAGATGGGTTACAGCCTCAGGCCTCACCTCAGAGCTAAAAAGAATCTCTCTTTACACATATAAGCAGACACCACTGAGATTTAGAAGTACTTTAGAAGGAAAAAACCGAAAACCAGACCCCCAGTTTCCAATCTTTTTAAAGTTGCTGCTCTTAACCTGCTTCTGAATATGCTAACAGGCTACAGGTGGCACTGTCCTACCCAATGAGGAATAGGATGGATTGAAAGCCATATTCCGATTTACATTCCTTTCCATACTTTTCCATATTCTTCAGAGCACTGTCCTAAATCTGAAAACCAATGTAAACTTGTACTTTCAGTTCTGTACCCAGTGGAAGTTTTCAAATGATAAACTGTGGTTCTCATAAAACCATGTGTATTTAGACTGAGTAGAAATTATTCACCTGTTATTAGTGTGATTGATGGCTATGCTTTGTAAGAAATAAAAGGAAAACAAACAAAAAAGTGTAAGATGCAGGAGTTAAAAATAAAAGTGTTCTGTTAGATGTCACCATAGAGTTTCTGCATAAGATGAAGAGGATCCTTTCACCTCTTTATGGCCCTGTTCTTGCCAATGTCAGAGCCGTGATTCACATCAAGACTGGCCTGAACATTTTTCAGGGAATCATAACTTACCTTACAAAAACAAAATTTTAAGAATTTGATCTTCACAGTCTGTTTACCAAATTTCTTTGTTTTGTTTAGGGTTTTTGTTTGTTTGTTTGTTTTCCTGTTGTGGTTTTTTTTTCTATTTTGGGGTTTTTTTGGTTTTTTTTTCATCTTTGGGTTTCTTGAACACAAGTATGTTTAAGTCAAGTGTGCCAGGATTCTTTACAGGTTTCCCTGGGCTGGGGAGGGGAGAAAGATGCTGGTTTCCTATACTTGTTAATAGTAAACTAACATTTTATAAAGATGCTAAAGAGTGGATTTAAAGAACAGAAGCTGTTTGACCTAACATAAATTTTAGGTCCAACCTGAAGTTTCCTGCAAACAAGAAACTGTTTTTCTGACAGTTTTAGATTGAACCTCTAAGATCTTATGTCTCAATCAGACTGCAGAAGCTTATTGTACAAAAATCACAAAGTAATCAAATATCTTTGTGTACTGTCATTCTGCTTTCCCACTGGGCCTCAGCAAGCTAATCATGAATGACCTGCAGCCAGGACACACTGCCATCACTGTGGGGATTATTCAAAACTGGGTCTTTACAGCATCACCACTGTCTTTGGAAGACCCAACACAGCAAGCATCACCCATTGCGTAGAGCACTGCATAACCAGTGAGGATCTATATGGCAGGTCCATGAGTCACTATGAAATAAGAAAGCAAAACTAGTAAGAAAAACCTCATGCAGGCAGAAGCACAGACTGCAATGATAAAACCAATCCAGTTTGACCTAATTCCAGTATTGTCCTGGTTTGGGCCAGGATAAAGGTGATTTTCTGTCTTGTACTTTTGCTTTCAGCTAAGTCTCTTGTAAGTAGTTGCACTTGCTGAAATTAACAGCAAGTTTCACAGGCAGTGTCTGCTTCTAGGACTGATAACACTCGATGTTTATAGTTACTGCTAGAGACTGGTGTGCAGAGCCAAGGACACTGCTCGGCTCTGAGGAACATTTTACCCTCCAGAAGGAAGAAAGAGGCCCCACCTCCAGCCCTCCCTTGGGGAGGAACGGACAAGATAGATGCCAGAACTGACCAAACAGAGTATTCCATCCCATATACGTCATACTCAGTATAAATTTGAGGGATCATGAGGGCCAAGCCAGATTTCCTGCTTCCAGCTTCCGGCTGCCTGCCCTTCCTGCTTCCCTTCCTTCACCCGGCATCCTGGAAGGATTCCATCCATTCTCCTGCCTGTGGTCCTGATCCATGCCAGCCCATATCTGTGTGTTCCTGCCTCCAGCTCCCGACTGCTGCCGACTCCAGGAGTCCAGCCTGGACTTTCCCAGGGCTGCCCTGCAGCCTCAGTGGTGATGCGAGAGTTACTGGGGGAAAAAGGGGGAGGAATGTGGTTTCCATTTTCCTGAATATTTGTATATATTTGGTAATTTTTCCTATTTATCATTACTGTTTAATTAAAGTTGTGTAGTTTAGTTTCCAACCCATAAGTCTCTCTCCCTTATTCTCTCTCCTTTCTTTATCAGGGAGGAGAGAGAGATTAATAGAGAGCGTCTGTTACTCGGTTTAATTGCCAGGCCAGTGGTAAACCGTGACAAGTATCCATACCTCAAACGTACTGCAGAGTAAAGAGTCCGTATGGGTCTAGTTGCTTTATGGGAAAAAGAAAATCCCCCTAAATCCATTGCCTATATATCACAGTAGAAATACTGACATACTGTCTGAAGGTAAAAGAAGCACAGTTTTCCCTTTCAAAAGGAAATTGATTGAGCCATACAGGAAGGATGGATTTACACATTTCCTTAACACAGAAGATGGAATCAGTAGTGTTAGTGCTTGAAATAAAAGCATTTCTGTACACTTCCCTGGAGCCCAGGGGTTTTGCCGAAGAACAACGGAGGACTTAATGGGGGTTGGAGGAGTGGGGGTGGTGTGAAAAAAATACAATTTGGAATTCCATTACTGTAAATGAGAGGAAGAAAATATTCAAAATCATTGGCATGAACCTTTTTTTTCCATCCGTGTAGAGCGTTAAAATACTATGACCAAAAAACAATTTATGAATAGTGCACCTAGGATTTAGATACAGTCTGATGTGGCCCTATAACCAGAAGTTATATTTTATAGTTCTTGCAAAAGACCATTAAGACAAGACAAAATCCCAGCCATATAGAAACCAAAATCTGGTTGGACTTTGTATATCTGAAACTGTTTTTGTTCTGAATAAAATGAAACTCTAATTTCAGAGCATCTTTAAGGTAAAACAGCAGTATCTGTACTGGTCCAAGCAACTCAATCCTGATCTGCTGAAGCAATTAGTTTCAGCCTTACTTTGCTTCTGATACAGAAATATCAGTTGCCTATAAATAATTTTCATTCTTCTAGCAATTGCAAAGATGATTTTGTAAGTGTTAAAATGAATCTGTGGCAGTTGACCACTGTCTCAGCAGATATAAACCAAACCAAATTAGTAGATTAAACCAAATTTTTTCACCGCTGGTGTCTTTAATTCCTTTCAGTTGTTTTCTTGGGCTAAAGATATTTTTGAGCGTTTTGCCTGTATCACCACTTATTTTGTTGTTTCAAACTCCTTCAGAGTTAGGTGAGTTATTAAAAAGATAATAACCTAAAATATTGTCAGAACCACTATAGAGAAAGATCAGTGGTTTTTTGGCTACTCTTATAGAAATAGATTCGCCCCTTGCAGCTACAGGAACTAGAAATTCTAATACATATTACTCATTTAGACCATGGTTCTCAGCCATTCTTAAGTTGTTTTAAATACAAGCTGTCAAAATAAGAGACAAATTCACATGGAAGTGATTAGGTTTCTAGCAAGATCTTCTTTGGAATTATCTTCTAACATTTCTTTTATTTCACAAGGAATAGCTTTTTCTCCCTTCTAAACTCTACAATTCTTGAGCAAGAACTCTCAGATACATGAATAAAACACAAATTGGCCATCAGCTAAGCTCGAGTTAACAAAATTAACTGATGCTCTATTTTCGGCTTAATTGCCATTTAGGCACAGTGCCTGTTCTTCCAACTTCTACTTCATGCTACTGAAATTATACTGAATAGTTCTGTCTGATGATAATTAATCAGTCTCCATAAGCCTTCTGATTAGTTACAGAGACACTTAATATCTAGAAAACACTTCTGTTGCTAGGCAGATGACAAAGAGTTACAAGGGAGCTTCCTAGTCCAGTTTGGTTGTCTTTTTTGAACAAACAGTAGAAATGCTATGTTACCAGGCACCTCTACTTGCTGTGGAGTTTAATTGGCAAATGCCCTTTAGATCAATTCCTTTTGTTTGATGTCCCAGCCCTTCCTGATTTCTAGGCAAACTGAACAAACACTGGATTGAGCACTAGAAAAGTGCTTTCATGCGGTTTTCTTACACTGGCCCTGAAGTCAGCTGAGTCCATGGTTCAGAGCTCACCTGAGAAAAGGTTTTCATCAAGATGCTATTAGATGATGGCATTCATTTTCAAATGCCTCATTTGTTTTCAGGAAATGTACGTATGTCAATTGTCCTAGAACCATTTCAATGTGACATGAGGGAAGTCATAATGCTATGGAAAATGAACCAAAAACTTGCTTGGATCAAGGAGAAACAAAATTACACCTTTCTTACTTTAAGAATTTTTGAGAGGAAGGGAAATTGTGCTAGATATAAATACATTCTTTCTGCTTCTTTATAATTCTTTGTGGTGGATACCTACCCTTGAACAGAGAGAATGAAAACAACCAAAGAACAGCTATTTAAATTTCCAAAGGAGCCATATTGTTAGTTTCTCATAAAATGACAATTGAATAATTGCAGTGCTAACATTTCTTGAAATTTAAAGTCCATAAAAATGACTAGCCCTATAGAGAATATTTCACACATTATATATGCAAGTGGTAAGGGCAATTGCAAGAGAAGATCACAAGACACCATGTCTTAAGTTTAATAACCCATTTAATATTGCCTTTCAATTCCATTTCATGCTCAGTAAAGCAAGAATAACTGAACCTTTCACTGATGCTGGCCTTAGATGAACAGCTTTTGTTCTGAGGGCTTTGGCTGCAAAGCCTTATCATGGCTGACAATTAAGGACTTATGGCAAGTACCAGTGATAGCGTTAGATTAACTGGTTCTGCATCTGAAGAAGGATAATTCTTTAATGGGCTGTTTTTCCTTACTGGGGTCACACTAACTTCACATGTACCTAGGGAAAAGGTATGGCATGCACGGCCTTTTTCCATTCCCCATCACATTCCCCCATCCTTCCCTTAATGAAATACAGTGCCAGCAAATGGACAGGGAGAGAAAATGTGCATAACATGCTGAAGTAAGCAAAACACAGCACACTGTCCCGTCAGAAAGGTTAACAGCAAAAAGAAGCAAGACATCTAAACTCATGACATGCTAAAAAGCCACTTTGAAAAGGTTAATGGTTATTGCTCCCAGTGCTTGCTTAAAGAACAAACTCTGTTGGGACTCAGCCAACCGAGAGGGAAGAGTATAAAAAGAATGAGCAGCGGCTTGAAGCAAAGATTACAAATTGAACCCCAACACAGCAGACAGCCAAGGTTTATAGTGCAGTTATGCACAGAGCAAAACATACCATTATCTTAAATTGCTCATAAACTAAATTATTTGATCAGTAGAATAGGGGAACTGTACAGAATTTTATATTTCAAGTCTATCAATATAGCACAAGCAAGCTGAAAAACCACTAATTTATCAAAAAAGTCACACAACCTCATTTGGTACTTTCAGTATAAACTGACTGCTGCCATGCTACTGTACAAGCATTAAAGAACAGCAGATGCTAATATTTGCTTTTGCCTTTGCATAACCTACTGAAAAATCTTGTTTCACCTTGGGAAAGCTAATACACATTCAGTAAAATTAATATAATATTGCAACGGTATTCCAGCCAACCCACACCATCCTTATAACCAATCCAAAAAAGAAGACTCAGGGAAGTTTGCTATAAACTACTAGAAACATGAAAAATTATTTCCTTGTAGACATGCAGCCTAGGTACACGCTATGGAGTTTAAAGACTTTACTTGGTCAGAGGGTTGACCTACCTGCTTTGTAAAAGGCTGAAATTCTTACATGTAACACACCTCAGTAAGTCACGGATCCACCTTGGTTACACGTCTTTTTTTTTTCCTGTTTTTTGTCCCACCTCCCCTTTTCAGAAAAGAGGAATAATTTCAACTGTATCTCTACTTATTACAGTGCTATTCCCCTTTTTCTAGCACAGCTCTCCTCAATGTCTTCCCCATAGATGTTGCTTCCCTCTGCCCTTCTACAGAGTAAGTAGCATGTTCCTTTGCACTCCTAGGGCCTTCAGAGGAGATGGTTGTTAATCTAATCACATGCCCATATTTCCCCAAAACATGATGCTATGCTCAACCACAATGTGATAGTGCAATACTGCCACAAATTGCCCCCAAATTACCACGCAGACTTGTAGATGTCATTTCTACCCAAGAAATTTAGATGCCATAGGGAATCATCAGCTTAGAACAGATGAGTAAGTCAGAAAGGGACAAAGATTAACAAAACATAAAGTGATCAAGTTAGACTATATGCTCATTTAGCATAGGCTCTATTACCTCTTCTTATTACAATCTCCTGTGCTATCTATGCTCTGCACTGTGACAAATTTACAACATTAAGGGGGAAACTACATCTGTGAAATGTATAATATTTGAGACAATTAAAGGCTATATCCAACAAAATTTTATTTAGAGAACGTATACTAATTCACATAAAAACCCATGCTCTTTGAGTCTACTGATGAAATGGCAACTCTTTTCTTCTTGCAGTGCTAGTACTGTCTCTACTAGCAAAAGAGCTCAGGTCTAGAGGGGTGCCACCTTGAAACCTCCTTAGTAGCACAGAACAGACACCTTTAAGAAAGCTGTTGTAATTCTATGAGCATTTGCATGCAGCTGATTTTACTTTTAGCTTCTTTTTATTCTTTTATGCTGCAACCATAATCTCTATAAATTGCTTCCAATCATGTAAGATCTGCTATCTCAACTTCTGAATAACACATAAACCACATCACCTGTGAAAAAAAAGCGCTCAACAAAAAACAACTGATATGATCCTGTAACATGATAAATCTCCATGATGCAATCTATGCTTTTGAAAAGTGTTTGACAATTTTTATTTGCTCTGAAGTAAAGCAATCTTCCAACTAGCTTGTGGGATCAAAAGGAAGATTATGGAAAGAGATTTTGCTGCCCAATTTTATGGAGCCATTAATCCCCCACATTATATATAGACTGTTTTGCAACCCAAACTATAGCACATTTGACAAAGCACCTATTCTTAATGTTGTCCTCCTCCTTTCATAGCTTAAACTTCTCAGAAAAAAAGGTGACCTTCTGGTGTTTTATTAAAGCCCTCTCACCTCAAATCATCAAGGCAGTTGAGAATAAAGGACAAACAAAACTTTTCTTCTCCCTCAACCCTATAAATAGCTCCATTTTGTTAAAATGCATTTTCAGTAACAAGTTTGTTACAAAATTGAATTCATCTTCTGTGCAGAGCTGTTACATCTGCTGCTGTGTGACTGTAGGCTTTAGGCTTTCACATAATATTTTTTAAGTCTTCTTTGAAAAAATACAAGTATATTACTTAACATATGGCTACATTTTGTGAACCTTATTTTTCTTCAGAAATTTACTAGGTTCCACATTTGATGTTAAATGTCTTTCCAGGTCAAAGGATTAAACAAAAGCTTCCACAATAAAGCATTCGTAGCTTACTTTGTAAATCAGAAAGCTACCAATGCCGATAATGTCAACAGGTAAAGAAAACACCATAGTTGAAAGGAAAACACAGAAAAGTTCAACAAGAGGATCATTTCAACAAATTATTTAAAATCATTGAATAGTTTGGGAAATAAAAAGAGTGCATACATTTTTTAGCAAGAAGCTTCTTTGGATTTGTAAAACCAGTTATAAATCCAGAAAGAAGACAAAACTAATTCAGCGCAAAGGGATTTTCATGACTGTTCCCTGCTTCTGCACCATTAGTTACATTCTGCACACTTCAGAGAACCAGTAATTAGCATACAACCACAAACACAGTCTCAAAGTGACTCTGCTTCTATTCACAGCAGAAATTGTGACTCTTGAGTAGTTCTGCTGATAACCCCCCTGGCACCGTGAGCATCTGTGTGCCAGCTCTCAGCCTAGTCCCATACCATCCCCAGGAAGGATGGCAAAGGAGGGTCCCTCTTACCCCAGGCAGACAGACAGCCCAGCAGCCTTTCTTGGCCTCCCTTGCCTTCCTTCTGCCTTTGACAAACACAATCCAAGGCAAAAACACAATGAAAAAAAATCCCACGGGTATAGTAAACAATGGTAGAGGATCTTTTAAAAATAAAAATTACTTCTTTCACAAAACAATAAATGGGCTCAAAATAAATCAGGTCAAAGGGATGTGGTTGTGATTTTTATACCTAATTTGCACACTCGGAACACTTCTTTCCTGCAGGTGTCATGAAACATGCTCTCTTCATGAGACCACAACACTATGCAGCCCATTAGGCCTACATATTTTGCAATATATTTGGGAAACCAGACTGTCCGTGAATGCAGAAGTCCTGTGAACGTGCCTGTGTCATCTGGTTATTTTTCAGTGATAAAAACTCGATCCAATAGCTAAAAAGGAGTCCAACTTTTTAACAGAAAACAAATCATTTCAAAAAGAATAAGAAACAGCACAAAACCAGGAAAATGCTTCTCACAAAGACCCAGAGACTATGAGACATATGATTATGTGAATGCTGCTATTTATACTGATTTGCCCCTTAATTGTTTTTTTCTCGATATTTTGATATTTCTTGGAAGCAGAAGATGAAGCAGAGATCTTTAGGGAAAACATGCATCATCAAACATAATTATATTGACTTATGTTTTTGGCTGGTAACAAGATTTATTAATCTTCAAGATATAATAATGTCATGGCTTTGCTGAAGTCAATATCTCTCGTGCCAATAAATTCAGATATTGGCAAGAGAAGTCAATGCCTACTTAGGAGTTTTCCAACCATTGACAAAGCATCCTCTTAATATCATATCTGCAGTCATGCAATAAGCAGTTCCTCTGATACGTCATTCTGGCAATGCAATCTCTTTTACTCAAAAAGCAAACTTCTTTCCAAGTCCCATTACTTGCTTTGCTGATTTTAAGCAGTCATACGGAGTGTCACAAAAAAGTCTTTCTGTACCTGGACACAGGATGAATGATAAAGTCTTCTGCTTAAGCAATGTGGATAGTACATGATGGTGTGTAATTTTTGGCAGCTCCTTACAAACCTAGCTTAGTGCAAAAGATTTTTTTCTAAAAAAAAATTAGAGACAGCTGCTTAGCCTCTTGGTACGTAAAAATACAAACATGCTGCTTTGAATGTGGAACACTCCTGTAAAAACTTTGAAAATACAATTTATCTTCGTACAATGGCCAAAAACTGGAAGAGCAAATACTATTTTTATTTGATAATAAAAAAATCTGAAACTCCCAGAGATACTTTTGCTTGAGTCATACTTGCTTGTTACAGCTATGTTTTCTTAAAAAAATGCTGCACTGCCCTTCCCAAATGCCAACAGTGATACCTTTGGTGTGACATAATGACAACAAATTGGAACCTTTAATTTTAAAGCAACTTCTCCAACTTATTCTCTCACTCTCTATTTCATTCTACTAGGTTATTTCTTTAATGTAACAGGTCACATCTTAAAACTAACATTTTCCTTTATCATCTAATCTGTCCTACCTTTTCTTGACAAAATAACCTCTTTGTAAGAAGGGAATGCATTTTCAAAATAAAATCTCTTGTTAAAACCTAAAAGAACATAAAATTTGTCAAAACACTACAAATATTTCAGCATTGGTCTCTAATTTAATTCTGCACTTACTAATCTGTGCAATAATATACAGTGGAAATCAATGTCTTGATGGATCACTCATGGAAAACTGAAGTAATTACCCTCATTCTAATATTCCTATTTAAATGCATGGAAAAATGATTAGCTGAAAGTTCTTTATGTAGCAGAAATGGCATCTGCTTAATATTTATGCTAATATAAAATACCTTTTACCCTAAAGGTTAGGGGTGATGCACGAATGAAAAATGAAACCAAATAAAAACAAAACCAAATACAAATATCTGCTGCAAATGCCATTTTAATTAAATTGTTTGTTTGGTTTTGTTTTTTTTTCCTCCTTGTGGAACTGATTTGGCATTCTTTCTTGGTCATAACCTGGCTTCTTAGAGGATTTTGGTGATATAAGCAGAATCTTACAAAGGCTGGAATTTGTTGGAGTTTTGTTTGTGTGTGGTTTTTATTGTTTTGGATTTTTTTTCTTTTTTTTTTTTTTTTTTTTTCCCTCAGCTTCCTCCCCATCTTTTTCCTGTAAATATCTGTGAGATGTAAGTCAGGTTTAATCCAATGCACTAAAGTCTGATAGTCTGTTTAGGATATATTCAAATCCATTTGGCATATATGAGCATGAGGTGAAAAGGGGTTAACACGACATAAGTACTGGACAACTCTCTAAGTGTTCCAAGGTCAGCAAAGGGGCCAGGAACTACAGCAGCATTTTTCCTGTTCCATGTCTGTCTCAGTTCATCCAAGGACTTACATTTCAATGAGCAAACCTGAATCAATTCATTCCCCTTTTATAGACTGTAATGGCAAAGTATAAAAACGCTCACTTAAATAAGTTACAAACCTTTCTGCCAGTCATTACCATTGATAGTGTTCTCCTCCTCTCCCTTCCCTCCCATCCCCCATTTTCTCTTCCTATAATAAGTTTAAAAAATTTTCAAAAAGTATTAACACTGACAAATTCATTCTAGTTTTTAAAGCTTTCAAGTTGCAAGGGTCCTTGATCCAGCCAAGTTTTGAAAATCCTTCAGGGTTAAGAGATGACAAGCTCCCAGGGATTCTGCTCCAGTGCTGAAGCTTTACAAACAAGATCTCTACCCCCACTCCCTGCCCTGTATGCCCAACCAAGAGTCTGTTGCCATTTGCACATTGTCTCTCTGCATCTTCAAGAGGAACTCAATTTCTTTATCTAAAACTTTCCTCTCCCCTATGTTAACTGTAAACTGTAGTTATATACTCAATTATCTTTCTCTTCTTCAGTCTGCAAAACCCCCGCCTCTCGGCCACTCTTCCCGTTATACTTGCCAGCACTCTAATCATTTTATCCTGCTTTTTTTGAAAAGTATTATTCTTTCATCTTTCAAGTAAAATGTGATTAACAAGGCCATTGCTGACTTCTACTCAGCAAAAGCCCCAAAGTTTTGCTCAAAAACTCAGTCTCCTAGAAGCAGAGCCCTGAAGGGCTGAGCTGTTCGCACTCCATAACTAGCAAATCTCCCTGGAGAAATTTTAACAGCCAGGAGAACGCTGCCTACATTCCATGCCTAAACTCTCTTCTTCTGAGGGGCTGATGTTATTGTATCCTAAGTACTACTGAACATGTGCTTTGGTGTCTTAAGAACTGTAAGGGATTGTTTTTAAGTGCTAGCAATACTGGGAAGTCCTCTAGCACACACTAGATAGAGCTTCCTTTAAAATGCTTGGTACCTTTTTCCATAATGCGTATTTGTTAACTTACACTTCTGTCCCTGTTAACTAGCTTGACCTTCTGGTGATCTGGACATAGAAGTCTACGGGAATTATCCATTAGCCACAATTAGGAACCTTGGAAGTGTTAGAGAGCTTGCCTACAGGCTCTCCAGCAGGTAACATGTCTCTAGACAGTAGGTTTGATCTCTACTAAAAGCCCTTACTCAAACATTACTTTACAAAGACCAAGTACCTCAAAAAAGAAAGGATATCAGAAGAAGAGAAAAAGCTCCCCCAAAGTAGACCAAATTGTAGGAGTGTTGGGATTATAATAGCATCATCAAGTAAAATCAGAGTGCTCAGAAGTTGAAAAGAGCTAGAACTCATCTGTAGACTTCACTGAAAAGAATACTTGTGCAAAGCTTCAAGATCCAGAAGTGAGCAATTGGGATCAGAAAGAATAAAAGCTCTGTAATCTTTTAAAATACCACAGGACTGAAAGCTGTGGAATCACTGTGCTCTGAGTCAAGATGAATTGGGATGTAAGTAAGACTACATTCAAGAATACCACACGAAATTTGGGCAGGGGGAGCAAGTGCTATATGAGGCTGGAAAAGGAAAATGTGACAAGATTTTTCTAACAAAGTTTAAACTAATGAGTAAGAAAATACAGTGAATCTACTGAAGATTCGGTGACACAATTAGATAATTACTGGAAACAGATATTAAAAAAACTGTTGAAAACCCTGGAAAACCTAGAATTGGGAAAACCACTAATAGCACACTACTAGTTTAACTGTACACACCATTACTTGCAGTAAGGTGATTATTTTGTTTTTCAATTTTTTGTTTCTTTTACTGTTAGATGCAGCACTGAATTTTAGTGCTGGAAATCAAACCCTAAATTGAAATAATGATTAACACACTAGAATATAAATTACAGCAATCACATTCTCTTTGAATTTAAACCGCCACAGTTGCTACCTGGCAGCAGTAATAGAACTGAAATATATAGCTCTGTAGAACATTAAAAAAAGGAATTAAAATTTTATTTCCTCTGGAGGAAAGAATTCACATAGTAATGACCATCCCTTAAATACTTTCCACTCCCTGGGACATACCTTCACAATTCACATGGGAGGTTCAAGGCTCTTGAGTTGGGAGAACTTGCCTCACTTTCAAATCCTCGGTGTGCTCCTTCAGGTCACCTCTTTATAATCCTTTCATCTTATATTAGCAGGCAATATCATAGATTTAATAATGACACAATAGCAGTCAGTTGTGTCAATCATTATGCCTGTTGCACTGTAGAAGTCTAAAAATCTGCATTTTTAAATTGAAGTCTGCAGTCTCCTAAAATAATTGTATGTATCTCATATTACCATGTTTCTGTCAACCACTGAATTATGAGGGGCCCTTATCACATACATTCCAACACAGGCAGCTTTTGCAGGGTTAAAAAGGCTTTCATATAGGTGAGGATGTTGCTCTATGAACTGTAAAATCAGTATTGAAAGCAGCTTGGCAAAGGATCTTAGGCCCTGGCTTAATTAAAGTTGAGCTTGTTGTGCAAGTAAACGGCACACAGTTGGGATTTGCTCTCTGCATAATTTACACATCCCTTATTGGCTTGCTCTCAAAGCAATAGAGACTAATTCTAAGGCAAGCCTTGCCTGATTTGATTCAGGTCATGTCATTGGAATAAAAAGAAAGAAGAATCACACACTGATATGTTTAGAAAAGCTTAGCTTGAAGTTTAAAAGGCCTGCATGTTGTTGATCACAGTATGCAGAGGGAAGGATGTTTGGTTTGATAATCTGCAGTAGAAGAGTTGTAGATTCTACACACAAAACGAGATAACAGTTTCACTCATTTTGATACTCATATCAGAGATTCTTAGAGTGAAGTATTGTAACTACTTATTTCTAAATTATTATGGTTATAGATCTTTGAGTGAACATCTAACTGTAGATAAGAAAGCTACTGCAAGTGCATTTTTATATAAAAAGCTGCATACATCCAACTGTACCTTTCACATTATGTGGGTCAAATGAGATCCAAGGTTCCAATTTCCCTAGCAAAAAACAATGTTATAATTCTTTGTGTTCTTGGGCCCATGTGTACAGACAGTTTGATGCTTTTTGGCTTTCTACCGAGATAGTAAAGTTGTTATGCTCTCCATCTGTCGTTCCTTTCACTCCTAAAGTTTGGTAACTGGCAACCCTCTTAAATACATGGGCTATTTAAATACAGAGTGCCTGAAAGATATCTGTACTTGCTGGCAAATACTTCAAGCACAGAAGAATGAAAAAACTTGGGGTGTAAATTGAGCTCATGCCACATAAAATAAACTTATAAGTCTGTAATGTCATTATGCTTTCACAAAGACTGCAAATACCTACTTTGCTTACAAAGGACTAAATTCTATCTTTGATACAAAACCCAAAGGAGAAACACCTAGTTGAAATGGTATCAGGCAGTAACTCAAAGGCAAGGGACCAAATCAGAAAGAGGTTTATGGAGGTCCAGATCATCTGAACCTCTGGGTCCACCCAGGCACACTATCTAGCAGCAAAAGGAGCTGAGAGGAAGGGTGCCTCCCTCGTTTCTCAGCCATGCTTAGCAGCACTGGAATATAATTTATAGCTCAGGACAGTGGAGCAGAACCCTGAGGCATACTTTAGATAATTCTTCCTCTAGCAACAGACATTGGCCACAATCTGGGTGAAAAATAAGCAAGGTGATACTATTATGTGCCTAGTCTTGTGTTTGAAACATTAATGCGTTAATACAAATGTAAAATTCCACAAAGAACAAAAGGAGGAAAAAAGCATTCCTTTTTCTTTTAAAGGTTTTGATGCTATGAAATAGAAACTGTAAATATCTAAGCAAAGATGTAAAAAATAAAAAATTAAACTCCCATAAAAACCAAATCCATAAAGTAATTTAACTGTATAAAAAGAAGGACATAAAAAGAATATACCACTGGAAAAGATTTTTTTTTCTACTACATGCTGATCACAGTCACACAATGAATCACGATTTATAACACAACTTCTGCAAATAGACTTTGTGCACTGGATTGTTCTAACAGGTCATGTTTTTTTTAATATGACTTCAGAATCCTCCTTTTATGATGACAAAACTTAATGTGCAGACCTTGAGATTACTACTTGGTTGTAAAAGAAGGTGATTCCTCTTGCTTCAAATGAATTAACCTTAGAAAGTCATTGTCCTCAAGACATAAAACATACCAATGGCATAGATCCTACTGCTCATTCTTTTGCCTGCTTTTCTGTGGGTCATTGCTCAGATATTGCTATGTTTTCACACATAGTGGCTGACATGAACATATTCACAGGCAACTTTTATAAAATATGTTTCACATGGCAGCAAGGGAACTGCATACAGACCAACTAACATCTTAAAAGAAAACATGAAAGAAAAATGACATAATAGTGGCTCTCACCTTAGAAAATCTTCTTCAACATACAGTACCAACAACATGTATACTGGCATGAAATTGTGGATTATTTTCCATAAACAACATGCTAGACCTGACCAATATAGTTTGCATTTTAGTTTTTCTAAGTACCTATTCATACAATAAAGATACATAATGAAATTGTCAGGTATATTCTTATACTTAAAATCCTTTTCAAGTACCAATTTTGACCAAATGTCTTGAACTTTTTGGTCTATCTGTATTCAATCCTAAACCCATAAAAAATCCAAAGAATTTATTGCTTATCTCACAATAGGTTCTAATTTCTAATAAGAAAAATGGGAAATACAGTACAAGTGAAAAAAAGAAAAATGAGAAAAAACAAACCAAACCAAAATCCAAACCCAAAAAACTTTCTTGCTTTTACAATATAATTCACAAGTTATACTTTGCTAAAATTTGACAACATGCACTGAAATTTCCCCTTAGAACTATATATCTAGATTTAGATATTTTAGATTCTAAACCAAATCATAGATATTTGAAATTATTAGAACTAGATGTGAAATCTCACTAGTACCTTGATTCTGTCAGTTATAATCATTCTATTGCAAAGTGGTTACTAGTACCTATTGTTAGACACTAATGCTTTCTGCCATTTAAAGTTACAATTTCCTTGCAACAGATGGCACACATCATTGATTCCATACCTAATAATTCTCAGGTTAACAGCCATCAACTACATTAACTTAAGAACAGTAATAATTAGAGTGAACTTTTTACCAATACAGGCACACAGGCACTCATCTTTTTAAAGGCATACACCATACACTATTTATCTCAATGGTATGGAAGAGATTATCTAGATTAAATAAACAACAACAACAACATCCAACCAAACAAAAAAACCCCAGACCACTGATCCATCAGGTTTTAAGTTTTTTTAGAACTAGTCCAGCACAAACGATCATGATTTTGTCTTAGTTTATATATTTATTAATCTTTGTAGGTCATTACTAATATTGCATTACAGAGAACAATCTGACTTAAGGTCATTCCAGCCAACATCAATGATTGTGAGGATACATGTAAGCCATAAAATTACATATTTCTAGTTCAGTTATGGGTCATGCCTTGCAACTACCTATCTCTCTTCTTTCAAAGAGAATGTTCACTCGGACACAGCTGAGGTGAGGTTGTGGAGACTTGTTTTGGCTTCTCCTTCCAAGGGGCAGAATGAGGAAAGCTGCTCCCCTTAATATGACCTTCTGACAGGACCTGCTAGAGAAGCTGACTACTGCTGTCTGTCATGCCCTTGACATTAAGCCATGAACCACCACTCTGAAGGGCTGTGATTTAGCCTTCTATTTACTTAGTTACAAAATGAACTTCCTTCTTTCTATTCCACACCCAGTGAGTATATAAATACATCTGTGAGTGCCAGGAGTGCTGCATATAGTCCAGGAGAGAGCAATGGGTATGTGGTGGGAGCACCAAGTCAGCCTGGAGGAGTTTATTGTAAATGCTGTGGACGTTGAGGCACTCTGGAACTCTCTATTCTGCATGATTGATCATCAGATCACTCTCTGATGATTTACTGTGACAGGTTCAACTCGATATATTCTCTTTTGGTGCACATCTTTTTAATACCAAGCTGTCTAACTTTGATGCTGTTGCACCAGAGCCTGATAGTTCTAAACTATATCTTCACTACAAAAAGAACATCCCCACAATGACAAGATTTTTTTTTTAAATGAAAAGTGCATGTTTGCTTTTTTTACCTATGCTGTATGACAAACTTTACTTTGCTATTGCCTGTCTATAGTAATAGTTGCTTTGTGTTCCATGTCCAATTTTCTCTTCCATTTGTCATGATCAATATGTTTTATAAACATGTGGGGGTTTTTTCCCCAAGAAATTAATACTGAAATACTTCACTCAGTCTCAACAGGGCTACCAATGACCAGTGACACCCTCTATAGATCCTTTTTCCTATAGTTACTACACTGCCATTGATCATTCAATAGCTCTGGGTTACTGCCTGTCAGGTTTTTATCCATCAAAGTTAAATTTAATCAGTTGGCAAAGTGGCATTTTATATGATTTCTTAGCAAATGAAAGTTTCTTAAATCTAGACAACTTTGTCTCCTAACAACAACATGATCAAGTGAAAGAATGTAATGAAATAAAGGCCACTGCTCTTCCTCACGGTGGTTCCCCTAGCTTGTTGGTCACTCAGCAGATTAATGCCTTTTAAATTTGTTACTTCATCGTACTAGGAATGAGCTTTACATTTCTGGAAAGAACATTATACAGAATGTAATATTTTATAAATTGTGACTTGTTAGTTCTCAGTTACTTCTTACATTATCCAAACAAAACACTGCCAAATAAATTTTATCAAAATGCCTCACCTTGTTAAAAGCACACAAGAGTTACCAAAAATTTAACCCTAAGATCACCAATTCAAAGCAGAATTTATTTCCAATTATATATAACTTATATATATATAAGTTGGATATATAACTTATAAAACTTTTCAGGATGAAGAGTTTATACCTGTAGTCACGAGTTTCATTTTTAATGGTGTGAAAAAAAAATTCCTTAGGCAGAGATCACAAATGGAAATCTCCAAACCAGAAATCTAAGTCCAGTTAAACTATAAGCTACAGGAAGCAGGCTTTAATAATGGAAAACATTAGGCAACCTTATTTCCTTTCTAGTTTGCCTAAAATTGTTCTGTCGGAAGCAATTTGACTGTTTCCCCTTCAATACATATGCTTTAAGGAAGAAGGGACAATTATTTTATAAAATGCAGTAACAGCAGATCATATATTAGGAGATGATGTAATTACAACTGTTTTACAAGGATTGTAACATAGTCAGAGGACAATTACGTGACGCTGAATTTGGTCCAGACACCACCAGTTGTCACTTCTGAAAGCAACTTCTGAAAGATGAAATAGAATGTCACAACTTCAAGTGATCAAACCTCAGATTGAAATCTTTTCCAAGATCAGAAACTTTATGTAATGTTCTCTTAATGCAGTAATTTATCTGCCTTTGCCTTCATCAATCAGTCCTATGAACTGTCTCAAGCCCCTAAATAAATACTCCAACCAAGCTCTGACCAGGCTTCACTGTGCCTCATCTGTCATCATGGTGTGACAAGAGGACAAAACACTGTGGCTATATATTCTTCTGTAACGTTAACACTGACCAGTAACACTCACAGAGCAATCCTCTGACCCGTAATTGAAGAAAAGAACAATATATCTGTCTCATGTACTAGGCAAGCACTCAAATATCTCACAAAAGTAAGATTTGTAATACCATGTTCCTTAACCCTTATTGAGGAGAGAAAAAGTGCCAGACTAAAACCTGTGGAAGTGAATCTCTAATGCTGCAAGCTGCCCAGTTCCTCCCTCATTCTGGATTTCTGTAAACCTGAGCTCTAGATACAAAACAAGGTGCTTGCTCTAAGTTTGCAACCCCTTCTGCTCTACCTTGGTACAGTGCCACTTCAGCATATTTCTCCAAAATGTCCTAGTCTCTTTACTCTGAAAGTGCTTCTTCAGTAAAATGTTTTGGCTTGGAGACAGCTATGTATCTGCTCTTTCTCTGCACTTACCCCTATTTATAACCCAGGTGTTAGCAGCTGTGTTCTTTGAGTCATCAGCCACAGCTACCTTAAATAATCTGCTTCAATAAATTTACTGGCAAGGGGAGACTGATGGTAGCATGGACAGTCAACACAACTGCTTTACTGCAGACTTGCTCCATTCTACCTCCTAATTCTTTCTTACAACCTGTCTCCAGGGAGAAATAAAGTGCTCATCTTTTTTTCTTTTTTCTTTTTTTTTTTCTTTTCTGTAGACTTCAGGTGACACTGCAACAGGAAATAAACAAGTACAGTAATTGGAATGATCTTTGATATTAATTTATATTAGAAACAAACTAATAACTTCATTTAACTTGTAAAGGCCCACCTAACTGGAAAAAATAATAAATAAAAATATTCAAGAGCTGGGTTCAGATCAGCTAAACTTCCATCTTCCTTTCACAAAAGGAAGTTCTACATATATCCTAGAATATATATACTATCTACAAGTATCCTAGAATTTTATTTACACCCCAATATATTTTATAATATCAGTTAATGATACACAAGCATCTACAACACTTAGAAAATCTGATGGATTTATAACTTGCTGTTTAATCCTCACTCCAGGTATCTCTCCAGATATAGCAGTTCTCTTAAAATGCTGGATGTTAGATATAAGGTCTTCATGAGAAATGCTTAAATACTGATATAAAAGTGTCTGTGATAAAACCAGAAGCTCTGAATTTCTTGGTGGTTTAATGTTGCCTCTGAAGTAATAGAAAATCCATTTTCCAACACTTGCTTCCAGGACTCCATTAATAACATTTTTCACAAAGGACCTATCTTTTCTTGAATAAGTTATTGCGAGGTTATTCTAAAGTATTTAAAACCATGCAACTAAATTTGATCAGAACTTTTCAACCTTTTAATTCTGTCTAATGAAACATTAAGATTATTTTAAATCATGGATTCTATTGCAATTTGATATGCAGTCCCATAACAGGAAGTACCTAGTTATTAATAACAAGTATTACCTAGTTATTTCTTTAATATTAACTATGATTCTTCTCTACAACTCACTCCGCCTCTCTATCACCATGAACTAGTTTAAAACAAAAATCCATTTCTAGCCAAAGCTGAAAACTGATTTGGTGGCTTCAGACAAATCATTTTCATCTAATCTTTATCACAAAAAAACCCCCAAAACAACAAACACACAAACAATCCCAAACCCAAAAACATTCTGAAACTTGTTATTTAGCAGTTATTGCGAAGAAATAAGGGGGAGCTTGCCTAGTGACAAAATATGCTGACAGAACTATGCTTGAAAACATATGCAAATATTCCATGTTGTCTGGAATATAGAGAGAAGGAAAACCAGTATGATAATGGGAAGTGCAACAACTCTTGTCAATATATGTCCTGGTAGCTCTACATAGGGGATACACTGTCCACCCCATAATATGGCTCAGTCATGCTGCAACTACAGAAGAACCTGCTCACTTGCAGCAGCCTATTAACTAATCAAAGTTTTATTTTGGAGATAGCAGTAAAGATTCTGCTGAATGATTATTTTTTTTTAATGTAGACTAGAAATATAATTAAAGGAATACTTCAACAAATGCTGACTTTCATTTTTCAAGAGACAGCAGTTTCTTTTAATTCATGCCACTGAATATGTAAATTTACTTTGAGCCCAACCCACGAGGCCTGAATCTAATCAAGATTTAAAGACTTTGGGCCTGAGGACAGAGACTTCTCAAAAATCATTTGATGCAAAATTATTCACAAGCTACCCTAAATGCTTTCAGAGACATGAGATGCATACTACATTCTGTCTGACAGGAATTTTAACTAAAGCATAAGGGCCTTTGGATCACCCTTATTGAATCTACCCAAATACTACAGACCTGTGCTGATTCTTCTTCTAATTTGCAACCCCTAGATGCATAAGTAAAGGCACCTTTAGATGTATTCTTCCAAATCAGTCTTCTTTAAGTGGATGTAATGGAGAAAACTGCAGAAGCCCACTTTTGCTTGCCCCCTGTCAAGTGCACTCTTTCCCCTTGAGCTTCCTTCCTCCCAGCCCACAGAGGAGGGCTGTCAGCTTCCCTGACAAAAGAAAGAGATGCAGCTTTTCTTTTTCTCCAAGTTTCCAGAACACCCATACAGTGGAAATTTTTATCTCCTTTAATCCGAGGGGGTTAAAGAGGAAAATTATCTTGAAATCTCCTGTGACACTGTCCTGGTTTGGGCCAGGATAGGATGATTTTTTCCTCTTGTAATTTTGCTTTCAGCTGAGTCTCTTGTAAGTAGCTGTACTTACTGAAATTAACAGAAAGCTTCTCAGTCAGTAAAGGGGTCACACCTGCAACCCTCCTTTAGGGAGGGGTGAACAAGGCAGGTGACCAAAACTGACCAAAGAAAGTGTTCTATCCCATACGCATCATACGCAGTATAAATTTGAGGGATCACGAGGGTCAAGCCTTCCTCTTTGCCCTTCCCTTTGGCTTTTCTTCACCTGTTCCAGCCTGGACTTCCCCAGAACTGCCCTGCAGCCTCAGTAGTGATGTGAACATCACTGGGGGAAGGGGAAGAAGTGTGATATTTTTTTCTTATATATATATATTTTCCATATATTTAGTAACTTTTCCTTTTCTACCATAACCATTTCATTAAAGCTGTGTAGTTTAGGTCAGATATTAGGAAAAAAAATCTTTATAGAGATGGTGATCAGACATTGGAATTGGCTGCCCAGGGAGGTGGTTTAAGAAGAGACTGATGTGGCACTCAGTGCCATGGTCTGGTAACCACAGTGGTAGTGGATCAGGGGTTGGTCTTGGTGAGCTCAGAGGTCCTTTCCAACCCCCATGATTCCGTGATTCTATTTAGTCTACAACCCCTAAGCCTCCCTCCCTTATTCTCTCTCCTTTCTTTATCAGAGAGGGGGATTAAGCATCTGCCAATAGGTTAATTGTTGTCCCAATGTTATACTGTGACAGACACCAATAGGCAAGTTTCTTTTAAACAGCTCTGCTTGTTCATCTGGCTGACTGATCTCCAACCAGTTACCATAAAAACTGGCTGAAACAATTAAAAAAAAAAAACCAACAAAAAACCACAAACACCACATTTTAAACCCATCTCTGGAAGAAAATAAGCATACATGTTTTAGTGAAGTTTCAGGAAACCTGAATTTTAAATCTCTCATGGAGATCTACTTCTACCACCTGAATATTCAGACACAGTAATTTTGCAGGTTTTTTGGTTTTCAAGTTGAAGAGCAATTGAACTTCTCTCTCATTTACTAACTACAAATATAACCAGAATGGTTGTAGAATGTGAGAAAGACTGATCATTTTCAAATGGAATAAGATTATTTTACTGAGACTAAAACCTGTATACAGTATCTGTATACAGTAACTGTGTACACAGTTGCCCAGAAGTCCACCAACTTTCCATGACTACATTTTATCCTTCTGTCCAAAGGAGACAAGGTCAGTACAGACTACAGCGAAGGTACCATATTAAAATTTGGAAAATTCCTCTCCAGGTGTTAAAAATGTGACTTAAGGTTTAATGTATAAAGTCTACCAGTGAAATACTGGGGGCTGAACTAAGCTGGCCAACCTTCCAGTTCATAATTAAATAGCATGCCATGAATAAAATTCTTTGCTATCTTGGCCTGGAGTGGTTCAAACCAATTGTCTTGTGATTACTACTTAACTCTGTATACTTGCCTCAGATCCATTTAGTTTTATTTTTTCCTTCACATAATTCAGCAGCAAAAGTATGAAGTGATACGAGAAAGAGTTTCAGAATACAAAACACTTCCCCTCAGTAGGCTAAAGTTTAGAAATACTGAAGCATCTAATTAGCCATATTCATATTAAAAAAAAAATAACTCTACATTTAGATGTATTGAATATGTAATAACAAATATGAAACATCTAGATGCATATCTGTATGCTGTTAAGACTAATTTTCAATGAAGAGGTGAACCAGAGGTCACATTGTCAGTTCTATTATTATATGAAAAACATGAGAAAAGAGCCTCCTAAAATTTTTATGGGATCTAAATCCACATGAACTTATTAAAAAAGTAATAGAAGTAAGTAGTAAGTTTTTTCATTAATAGTAAAAATATAACTATTTAATTTCTTCATAATAAAGCAGACTGACGTAATACAAAGGCTAAATTACTTCTTAACTTCACAGCCACTAGCAATATTAATTTCAAGTGCACACGAGTTTCTGGCTTAAAAGGTAATAAACATATTCCATATAGGATTCTGGACTGAATTATCTATGCACAGCATGGGTACCCTTGAACTCGGGGCCTTTGAGGGCTGTGTTTAGAATACTGATTTATCCTTCACATGCAATTAACTAAATTCAAATGGCATTCATGCAAAAAAATTCTTACACTACTGATTAATCAGTTATTAAAAGCCCTGAATCCATGTTTCCAGGATTACTGAAAAGTTCCTAAAAGTTCCTAAAGTTTTTGTGCTTGTAGAAAAAAGAAAACTTAAGAATTTATCTAAGGACACAGAACAGATTTACATATAGATGTCAGGGAGCTACAGCAAGCCAATACTCACAGACCTTCAGCATAACTACACATTGCAAAAGAGAAACCTGAAAACAAGCATTCCTGTGCTGCAGCCCCAGCATTATCAGAATGTCCTTCCTGCTCTGGCAGATCCATTGTTTTCTCACTAATTCAGATACGGGTGACACTTGTTGGCAAGATGATTGATGTAGAGAAAACTCTGAGATGGATAGTAAGCCACAATTTTGGTGCTACTAAGCTAAAGTAGCTTAGTAGCTACTTCAGTTAGTAGTAGCTACTTGAGTTTAGTTCTCAAGCACAGACCCTATGAGGAGAGGCTGAGGGAGCTGGGGCTGTTCAGTCTGGAGAAGAGGAGGCTCAGAGGAGACCTCATCGCTCTCTACAACTCCCTGAAAGGAGGGTGTAGCCAGGTGGGGGTTGGTCTCTTTTGCCAGGCAACTCTCAGCAAGACAAGAGGGCACGGTCTTAAGTTCTGCCAGGGGAGGTTTAGATTAGACGTTAGAAAGAATTTCTTTACGGAGAGGGTGATCAGGCATTGGAATGGGCTGCCCTGGGAAGTGGTGGATTCTCCATCCCTGGAGATATTTAAAAAGAGACTGGATGTGGCACTCAATGCCATGGTCTGGGAACTGCAGCGGTAGTGGATCAAGGGTTGGACTTGATGATCTCAGAGTTCCCTTCTAACCCAGCCAATTCTATGATTCTATAAAGTGCTCTTGCAGTAACCAAAAAGTTTGCTTATCCTATTGCTGCTAAGGAGTATTACTAAAGGGGCAGGTCTTCTGCAGCATAATGGAAAAAAAAAAAAAACAACAAACATATAGAAACCCTTTCATTTTAAGGTTGAAATTACCATGATTTTCTTTTTAACATATTACCCTTTGAAAAGAGGAAATTTCCTTGTCATCTAAATGATCACACTAGCAGTGATGCATTGAGGCAGACAAAAATCACATTTTTCAATTGGTCAGAGCAAGAGCTGATCCACTGTAATATTTCCTGCAGGTAATGTGTGTGTTCATGTGGCTCTGTGGGTGGCTGCTGGTAACTGAAATTAAAATTAGTGATGTTCTGTGCTTGCTCATTTAGTTTGGGGAAACTCTAAAAGCAAGTATTATATTAAAGAATCTGTGAACACTGACTATACAAATGTTTTGACATACCTCACTAACAATAAAATGAGTTCCATTAGGCCTGAACAGACAGCCCGTAGCTCCAGTTAAGAAAGGCACAGCCTTGTCACAGCCTTGCCCTTGAAGTGAAAGTTATGAACTGAAAGACACAAATACATGACATGAGAGGGAAAACCAACCAGCAACACCCCCAAAAGCACACTGCTGGCAGAGATCTGAAAAAAGATCTGAAAAATAGTTTCTTCCTACAGAAACAAGTCTTGCAGCATTTCCAGGGTACCTGTACACTTGAATAACAGTCTAACACCTACACAGAATGCGAGGTGCAATTTATATCTCTAAATATTGCTAGAACATGGAAACTGGCTCATTTAGCTGATACTCTCTGAAGGTCAGCTAACCAACAGTACTATGAGTACTTAAAAAGCTTATTAAAATAGCATGGATGCTTTAACATTTTTACAGCATGCATCAAGCTAAGAATGAAGAAGCCTCCAGATGGAAAATTACCTGATCCAAAGAGAGAAAATATCTGGGAGCAGCAAAAATAAATTCTAATGTATATATTAATTGATTTCTCAGACATGTCCATGAAATCATTTCTCTACACTTGCTGCTGTCCAGAACTATCAAACTACATTTAAGGGCACCTTAGACTGAGGAAGGGCTGAAAATTTCCCTATTGCCAAGTTAAGAAATAGTTGTGCTGATAAAGGAAAATATTTAGTAACATAAGGAAACCAATAATTATTGGGTTTTTACAAAAAATATTCTATACAGAATTACACTATAATAAATGCTACTTTGAGAGGAAATTTCTGAGCAGAAAAGATGTCATACAATACAAATCAATGAAAACAGCAACAGATTTGATTGCTGGTTTCAAATATTTGCTAGGAGGTATTTATTTACCGAAGATGCATCATCAATAGAAACAAACGTTGCAGCTCCAATTCATCATTAATAATACAGACAGAATAAACCACTTCATCTAAAATTTTAAAATTTCATGCAATTATTATTTAAAAACGCTAGAAAAAAAACATCCTTTAATTCAAACACACAACTTGAAGTGGTCTTCAGGTGTATCCCACATTCTTCCTAATTCTGTGCTATGTTTAGAGAAGAATATATTTTAGTGGTAATTTCTATTTATTTCAGGCAATCAGACTTAGTTTATCCACATTTATGAATTCTTGTACCTACTCAAAAGTCAGCAGAGAGACTTGAAAACAAATTATGATATTGGAAAAAAGTTACATTCAGAATTTGTGAAACTTTTTTGATATATTTGATGTTACAGAAAAAGCCTTAAGCTATCATTATGTTCTACAAAAATTTGATTTCTTCTTAAAGTGGAAGTCAATGTGCTTGTATAGACAAATTAAATGAGGATACCAGCTATTAAAAAACTACCTATGGTTTTAAGACTGAGCAACTGTCTTCTGTACTGTGCTTCAAGAAAAAAAAATTAAAAAACCCAAAACATAAACAAAAAAAACAAAAGCAAGACTCACCACCACCAATCCTTTAGTATCTTCCCTAAAGAAGAATAACTTTGCATTACTGTGGAATATTCTGAGTCATCATTTGTATGTAGTCCTACAGTTTACATTCCTGATAATGGCATAAGGCAGATAATAAACAAGATCATAGAATTGGCTGGGTTGGAAGGGACCTCAGAGATCATCGAGTCCAACCCTTGAACCACCGTTGCAGTTGCTAGACCATGGCACTGAGTGCCACATCCAGTCTCTTTTTAAATATCTCCAGGGAAGGAGAATCCACTACTTCCCTGGGCAGCCCATTCCAATGCCGGATCACTCTCTCAGTAAAGAAATTCTTTCTAATATCTAACCTAAACTTCCCCTGACACAACTTAAGACTGTGCCCTCTTGTCTTGTTGAAAGTCGTCTGGGAAAAGAGACCAACACCCCCCTGGCTACAACCTCCTTTCAGGGAGTTGTAGAGAGTGATGAGGTCTCCCCTGAGCCGCCTCTTCTCCAGCCTCAACACCCCCAGCTCCCTCAGCCTCTCCTCATAGGGTCTGTGCTCGAGTCCCTTCACCAGCCTGGTTGCCCTCCTTTGGACCTGCTCCAGGACCTCGATATCCTTCCTGAACAGGGGGGCCCAGAACTGGACACAGTACTCGAGGTGTGGCCTTACCAGGGCTGAGTACAGGGGCAGATGTGTCACAGTGGCTGCTAGCTGCATTTTATATCTATAAAATTGGCCAGATGGTGCTTTTCTTAAGTCTGTATGTTCAATGGGATTGGATATAACATAGCTCCCCTTAGGGATGCATAGAGATGTACTAGCACCCTCAAAATTCTGGTGTCATTTGTTTCAGGCTTGGGGTTTTCCCTGCTCCCTCCCCCCCATTGCCCTTGAAAGCAAGAGAGATACTGCAAGAAAGGAGGAGGAAAAAAAAAAAGAAAAAAAAAGTCTTAAGGATGTTTCCATGGGAAATACAATTCTGCATTTACATATTCTGAGAAGCATGAATCCTGGACAAATCATAATCTTAACTTTCACAGATAAATGTTAGTATTTCACACTGTCTAGGTTTTCAGCTGAGAAGCCTGGTTGTTATTTGCAGAGTGATGGAGGTCCAGACTTAGCTGTGGATCCAAGAAGCTATATTTTGAACCCAACGTGATCCCAGACACCTCAAATTGTGCAAATAAATTTAATTGCTGTTTTTGATCATAATCAGTTCTAGACTTCCTGCCACTCATTAACCAGCATTTTTGATGGTTTCTGTGATAAAACTCCAGAAAACTTCATGCTCATAATATCAGGATAATATTACAAATAAATATTTTACTGTGAGACACTGGCACAGGTTGCCCATGGAAGTTGTGGATGTTCTCCCCCTGAAAGTGTTCAAGGTCAAACATCCAAGTGGATGGAGCTTTGGGCAACCTGATCTACTGGGAGGTGTCCCTGCCTATGCAGAGGACTTGGAACTGGATGATCTTTCAGGTTCCTTCCAACCCAAACCATGCTATGCTTCTATGATAATGATACAAATATAATTTCACAACAACACTGTAGCTTTATTAACATCTAAATGTTTGGACTGTGTAAAAACCATAGAAAACTCACAAGGATATAAAATGTTCTGCTTGAACAGGATTTAAATAACGCTCAGGAAAGAGGGTACAAAGAGTGAACAACAGAGGGGAAGAAAAAAAGGAATAATTCTTTCTGAATTCTGAACTATTTCATAGAACACACTTTACTATTTCTGTTTCACTTCCACTTGTAATATTTTAGTTTATGCATCTGCAAGATGAACACACTGTTCTGTGGCAGCCTTTAAAGTAAGATCATGTGTTTTTATCCTACTCTGCATCAAGAGTGCATAGTGCAGAAGTAGTGCAAATCAGTGCAATATCAATGTTTTTGTAGGAAGCCTTTATTGTCACCATTTTCTCCTCCTTCAGCTGACCTTAAGCTTATGTTCCCATTGCCCCCACTCATTTTCACAAAGCTATCCAGACAGGCCACTGTCTGAACTAAGCAGTCTAGAAGAGTTTGAGGTCTGGTAGCCCAACACCCCCCAATGCTGCTGTGCTGGCATTAGCACACCAGTGAGGATAAGGATGCTGTGTTGGGTCCTACCTTCTGTAATTATGCATTTTTCCCAGCTCTGCATCAGGTCTGTGAACAGCCTTGGGTTTCTCCATCTTACTGCAACACTGGTTTTACTTATAAGTCGTTGCTTAACCAGTTTGTGAATTTCTGGGGGGCAGATGCTCATTAGCATGTATAAGGCCAAATATGATAGAGCCGATTTTGAAAGGAGCCTCTAGGTGCTACTATAATACCAAAAATAAATCATTTTTTCTCTGTTCTCAATGATGCTAGGTCAGAGCTGTTGATATTTTATATGCAAAGCCCCAGAGAATTTCAGATGAATATCAAATCAATTCCTCTCATTTACTACTACTACTAAAGAGACTTTTTTTTTTAAAATGTCTTTCCCTTTAACAACATCAAAGAACTAAGAAATACAAATTTTGCAACAGGAAGGTTGTGTCAAAAAATAATTCACTTCAAAAGGCACCATGCATAGAGCTGACGAGACATTTAAACACTAACTACTACCAATTTCTTTATTAAATTATGATTTCAAGACAATGTAGTGTAACCCTCTAATTTAATTACTGTTTTCCCTTCAAACACATTTTTCCTTGCCAAAACAGATTCCTAGCTTTGTGAGCATTTTGGAAGTTTGATTCTTACAGATTAGCCCATGTTTCCATATTTATAAGCAAAGGCTGTGAGGACTCTATTAATCATAGTATTCAAACCAGGAATGTTACAGAGCAGGCAAAGCTCTCTGTATGACATTTCTATGTGAGAAAAAACTAACTTCTTCATAGATGCTGAACAGGCAACACAAGAGATGTAGTCCTTATTCTCTTTTAACTGCAAGTCCTTCCTGCTGAGCAGACAAACAGGTTTGGGGCTCCAAACTTCTCCAAGAAGGTGCTACAGCAATGGCAAAACTGGACTCCCAATCACCCATTTGTCTCAATGAATGCACAGATGTAGAGGTTTTGCAAAAGCATTAAAGGTTAATTCATATCTCTCTCATGTAAATCCTTTTCTGCAATATCCATGTGTGAAAAACAGATTTCACGGATGAATGAACTTAAGGTGGTGGGAAAACTGTACAGAAAGAAGCATTCATAGCTCCCACATGTAACAAGAAAGGAGATTTACACAGGGTAGTTTAAAACTGACCTAAACCAATTTCATTATAGGGGGCCATACACAGCATGGATGCTGAAAGTTTCAATTAATAAGGATTACAAGCATGTATGTTGTGACTGATATGCCAGAACATCAGGAAGGCACCCAGGAGGCTTGCTCACCTCTGTCCTAATGAGATTTCCTTGACAAAGGAGAAATATGATGATACAGGCAGTCTATACATACTTTATGAATTCCTCGCAGCATTATAATGTTGGCATGTAGCTGCTTTAAGGAGTGTATGTCTGTGGTAAAGGGGACTCTAACATGGCTGTGTGGAGGATTGGCTCAGGTGGAATGGTTGTCTTCAACATTTCTGTCTTGCCTCAAGAGCGGGCAGGCTAAGCAAGATACCTACCTGGGCAACCAGTTTGTCAAAGGCTCTGCAAAGGGGTGCTTGAGTGGCCAGTGAAGAAGTCACTGGGGTACAATAAAGGAACTGAATCCCTAAAGAGCATGGGCACAGTACAGAAAGTGAAAAGCCTGCTTTCTCAGCAGGTCCAGTCCTGTCTAAATACAAGGTCAGACAAGGGGTGAAAGCAAGGGTGTTTAAAACCAGAAATGCACTAAAGGGATAGCTATTTTTGTATCTTTTTGTCTCGTGCAAATGAAGAAAGTTACATACTAATCCTATGCAACATAAACCTATCTAAGTTATACCCTACCATGCACCCATGAACAAATAAACATCACAGTTCTCATGAAGGGAAGGCAAGAACTGTAGTGAAATGAGGCAACCAGGTGCCACTAATTGCCAGGGAGTGGCATGAGCTTGTGTTAAGCCCACATGTACCTGATTAGGGCGGGCCCCAACTGTGCATGAGCAGGATTAGGGGGCCAATAAAAGGTGAGGCCTGAGTAAGGCTTGAGTGGCGCTGCCGGCTAACATGCTGTTATACACACAACCCGAGCAATGCCAAGGCCGCGGGTTTGAGACTCCTCAAACCTCACCCTGACGGCGATGAGCTCTAGTGGAGCAATGAAGGTAGTGCAGTGCTGAAAGAAGCAGTTAAAGCCAAGCATGCCAAGATTGTGAGTTCCAGTGTGAGCTGAGTTTGTGTATCAGGCCTCACCTTTTATTGGCCCCCTAATCCTGCTCATGCACAGTTAGGGCCTGCCTTAATCAGGCACAGGTGGGCTTAACACAGCTCATGCGACTCCCTGGCAATTAGTGGCACCTGGTTGCCTCATTTCAATACAAAGAACTTCTACTCAGCAACCATGAAACAACAAAATACACACACAAAAACCACAAATTAAGGAAGAATCTGTCATTTCATTAGACAAGAAAAAAACACAGCACAAACAGTCCAGCAGGTGAAGACCCAAACCAACAAACCAATGGACTGCTGCAGATTTGTGAGAACTTTCCTGGCAGAGGCACTATGTTGTTCCATCAAACATGGTGAATGGGAAAAGTAATCAAAGTCACAGTCATAAGTAGCATTCAAAACAAGTAAAACATGCTTTCCTGCAAAAATATTGGGTCAGCCTTTAGATCTCTACGGGTTTAAGGAAAGAAAAAGTTACAAAGTCAGTATAAACCAAGAACCAGGATGTAACCTAGTTGATCTTCCTGTGAGCTAAAATGAATATTTAAAGTTTCTAGAAAGAAGTAAATGAAGGTTTACTACTTTCATTTCCAGTACAGGAAATTAACTTTCAAATTAACCCACTTCCATATATATGAAGCAGCAAGAATTCTGAGCTGAATTATGCCATTAAACCCGAATATGCCTATCCAAAGGCACCAGAATACCTCACTATATTGCTATTCAGAGTAAGACATGTTGAGAGATACTGATGATTGGTGTGATCTCTTCCCTACTCCACTCGTCTTTCCAGTTAGTGCTGTTACATGCTTGCTGCTCAATGTCTTTTATTCACAGAATAGCCATTTCCTACTCTGTGTAGGAGGTGTGCCTGGTTTTTTAAACTAGTGATCTGCAAAAATTATTAGAACCCTGTTTACCAGATCACACAAAATGCTCAAATGATACAGCACGTCTGTGCAAAGCGCAGGCTTCAAAGAGAAAAGGATTATTTAAAATTGAACCATCCTGATTCTTTCTCTGCAATTTATACCACTGGGTTTTGTGTTAGAATATTTAAAGCCTATCTCAGTGCTTTGGTCATAATGAGCTTTAGGACATCTCAAGGGACACATGTGTGACTTGTTTTAAAATGTACATGTTCTGTTTTTCTGAATGATACCATGGTTTTATCCAATGGCTCATTAGGATGCAATAAAAAAATAGCACAAAAAAAAAAAAAAACCCACAAAAAGAGAAAACTTTTGAGTAATTTCAAGCACAAAGGAACAGATTAAAAAAAACAACCATATGCAATACTGACACAATTGTTTCAGAGGACTTGTCCTTCTGAAATAATCATAGATGACTAGACTTGCAAGACCTTCTGTTATAAAAATAAAAACAGTAGCATGAATGACGTTGGTACATTTAAAGTATTTTTCAGATGACAGTTGAAGCAAATGCTGAAAAGCCAAAGCTGTTGTTGCAAAACCAGCTTGATTTTCAAAACATACTCAAAGCCCCATCCTGCTCTTGTTTTTCAGGGAAGGGAAAAGAAGAAGAAAAAAACAGCTCACAAATATCTCTGCCTGCATCTTATGAAGAGTGATTTTTGTGTTGTGGATTGCTGAGAAGCAAGCAGCTAAACGCAAGCATTCATCCCATATGAAGTTAAACCCACGCTATTTACGTTCAGCTTTCACTGAATCTCTAACAGATGCAAAGACTGAAGTCGCCCAATTTATCCCACAAATCCCAAGTGACAGTACTATCATCGAGTAAGAAAAATCTTCACAATCTAAGAAGTCAGCTCCTACCATGTCCTCATGGAGCAGCAATGCAGTTAGAGGAAATTAATGTGGAAATCTTACGAATACATTCACTCTTACTTTCCAGAGCCAGTATATAGCTCTCATAGAGTACAAAGGCCAACATTCTAACCCTTAAGACCGAACAAAACAACCAAGGAAAGTGGTTTTTTTCCACTACTATAAGGCACTATAATTGCCTACTATGACTTTCCCTGTGTAATGCAAATGGAAGAAGTCTTTATGTCACCATACATTGAGAAGACAGGTAAGGCTGTCAACAGGGTAAAATGCAGCTACATGTTATCAGTCTTCAGTACTCTAGATACTCAATAGATGTAGATGCTCAGCTTTGCAAAAATAATGCCAAATGTTAACATAGTTTTGATGAATCCTAAGATTGCCTTTGGGGACTTGTGAGAAGAAGCAGTTCTGATTATACTTTGGTTTGGATGAGTTTGCTTTTTGGTGTGTGAGGGTTTTTTATTTAAACAAAATACAACAAAACTCATCTGATTTAATCCAAAGTATGCTATGTATGAGCAATGTATCAAGATCATATGCTTTCAGAACTGCCAATAGAAGTAAATGAACACTTTATATGGTATTTTGCTTTCATATGTTAATTTCAGCTTCATAGTTGATACCATATATTTGAAACTTAAATAAAGCACAAAAAGGTTAAAAATACAGACTCCACTGAATAAAAGGCAGAGTATCTATTTAAGCTACATGAGATAATAAAAAAAAATTGACATCAAAGAAACTACCTCTTTCAGGCCTTTCAAAATACTTGTCATTAAAAGATGGTTTGTTGAAACTTCAGACAGGCTAAATGTATGCCACATTTTGAGTGAAAGAATTGCCTTTCCAGGATTGCAATTACAACTGTACTTAGTTGTCATGGCAACCTGGCAACATATAGATGTTGTCAGATGAAGACATCAAGGGCCAGACAGCGATTTTCAAATTACCGCATGCCAAGTGTCATTTTTCACGGGTGTATCTGTGCTCAGTTAAGAAAGATGAAAAAATGGAAAATTAACATTTTAAAACAATGTTTAAATAGCATTCAGATTGTAATAACAATATACCATTTTGCTGAGCTATTTTCTGCCTTTTTTTTTTCTTTTCAGTTAACACGTTCCCAAAATGTAAGCACAACATGGGGAGTTGAAAGGCAAAGAGGTCAGGCTCAGAAACGAAGGCATTGGTGATTTCTTAAATCCTGCTATTATCCTCCCCCTTTTCTCTCTAATTGTCCTGCTATCTTGACTTGAGTATTGTCAGTAAGATGCTCTTTTTGACCTGTACTCCAATCCCTTTTGAGACAGCAAAACAAAAAAAAAGGATCTATACTAAAAGCCAGTATTGGGAGTGCCCCAGAGATTTGAAGTTGTGCAAGTACTCCAGCTGAGCTGTGATCTACTTGTAAAGGTTGAGACAGAATCTAGAAAACAGAGTACAACCAGAGCTTTCAGTTCTCCTCAATAAGCAGCTCATACCATGGTGCTGTCATCTATACTCCTATTTTTACTTCTACTGAGAGTGGTTTTATGCTGTTTTATATTAAGTGTTCAATAAAAGTTTTGAGTTGTCGTTCCATTTATTTACATGGGCTTTTCATACCATGATGAATCATAGAATCGACTGGGTTGGAAGGGACCTCAGAGATCATCAAGTCCAACCCTTGATCCACTACTGCTGCAGTTACCAGGTCATGGCACTGAGTGCCACATCCAGTCTCTTTTTAAATATCTCCAGGGACGGAGAATCCACTACTTCCTGGGGCAGCCCATTCCAATGTCTGATCACCCTCTCTGTAAAGAAATTCTTTCTCATGTCCAACCTAAACCTCCCCTGGCACAACTTAAGACCATGCCCTCTTGTCTTGCTGAGAGTTGCCTGGCAAAAGAGACCAACCCCCACCTGGCTACACCCTCCTTTCAGGGAGTTGTAGAGAGCGATGAGGTCTCCCCTGAGCCTCCTCTTCTCCAGGCTGAACAGCCCCAGCTCCCTCAGCCCTTCCTCACAGGACTTGTGCTCGAGTCCTTTCACCAGCCTAGTTGCCCTCCTTTGGACCTGCTCCAGGACCTCAATCTCCTTCCTAAACTGAGGGGCCCAGAACTGGACACAGTACTCAAGGTGTGGCCTCACCAGGGCTGAGTACAGGGGCAGAATCCCTTCCCTGGACCTGCTGGCCACGCTGTTCCTGATACAGGCCAGGATGCCATTGGCCTTCTTGGCTACCTGGGCACACTGTTGGCTCATGTTCAGCTTCCTGTCAATCCAAACTCCAAGGTCCCTCTTTGTCTGGCTCCTCTCCAACCACTCTGTCCCCAGCCTGGAGCTCCCCATGGGGTTGTTGTGGCCAAAGTGCAGGACCCGGCATGTGGCCATGTTGAACCTCATCCCATTGGAATGAGCCCAACTCTCCAGTCTGTCCAGGTCCCTCTGCAGAGCCCTCCTGCCATCCATCTGATCCACGCTTCCCCCCAGCTTAGTGTCATCTGTAAATCTGCTGATGATAGACTCAATCCCCTCATCTAAATCATCAATAAAGATATTAAACAGAACTGGGCCCAACACTGATCCCTGGGGAACACCACTAGTGACCGGCCACCAACTGGATGCAGCACCGTTCAGCACCACTCTCTGGGCCCGGCCCTCCATCCAGTTCCTAACCCAGCGCAGGGTGCTCCTGTCCAAGCTGTGGGCTGGCAGCTTTTTCAGCTGCCACAGCACACAGTACCTGTATGAAATGGATCAAGCTTGAAGATACTTTTGAACATTCTTCCACCTGACCAGAGTTCATGCAGGTGTTAATGCTGTAGCAAGACTGATTCACCATTCCAGCATAAAGCTTGGCTGAATACCAAAATAGTGCAAGGGAGCAGAAAGCACCCAATACAGCCTTCTATGAACAAGTAAGATGAATATAGGTACACACTGGAAAAGAATTTTTATTGTGAAACAGTTTTAGTTAGTATTTTCAACAGAAGTTTAGACTAATCAAAACATCTAGAAATTTCTCCATAAAATTATATGCTGATTTATATATGTAACTTGTCTTGTGCTTTCAAATTTTCATTGTTAGAGACCAGAAGGATAATCAAGAAAGTACTGTTCCACCCTACTTCTTTTAAGAATTATGAGTCAATATTTTTGTCTTTATTCACTTAACAAATGCTTTAGAAAAAGATACTACTCTTAATTTCTATTGCATCCCAAGCTTGAAATAGTGAACATTTTTTCTCTTTTGTGCAAAGAAAGGATCTTATTAGTCCAGCTTCACAAAAAAAAGTAATCTAAGGAAGCCCTCAGAGTCCAGGTATCCCACTGTGTGGTATTCATAATCAGAAAAAAAAACTTAGGCCATTCCTTGGCAAACACTGAATAATAGGAAAAGGAATGAACACTGGGAAGTATGCATGAATATCTGTGCAAAGAAGTAAAGGTCTTTAATAGAGCTCGTTCTATTTTTGGCCTCCAGTAACATTTGATATTTCCCTTTAAAATTAAAATATAGAGATTTTCCTGACAGCACATTAAATACAGAGTCTGGTCATTAATTTAAAATTCCCCAATCTTAAAGGCCTTTCCGCCTTTCAATTATGAATGCTGATCAAATCAGATGCTTATGCTTTTTGAAATATTTTTCTGGAATCCATATCTGTATTAGTTCTCCTCTTGTATTCCTGATATAAAAATACAATAAATAAACCTTAATGAGATATTTGGGTTGGATAAAGAAAGAGGTATGCCCTTATTTATGATCTTAACATGAAAACAATTTACATCAACACTGGCTGAGTTGTGTGTTTTGCCCATAAAAGTATCAATGGAGATACAGGTATCTGTCAACTAAAATTTAGTCTGAAAGGGCTTCCTCATTTTGTATAAGCCATCAGGCTATAATGGCCCTAAGTTACTACTAACTACAGTGGGCTACAAATTACCTCTGTATGGAGTCAGTTATTGAGACTTTTATGTGCTTCCATAGTCAAAGGTCACTGTTAACCTGTCAGTCACTTCATCACTTACATTTTCTGAACTACAGTAACTTTCATAGCAGGTACAAAATGTTTCTAAAACCTTTAGAATCTTTCTTAATTTCTCTCTCTACCAGGAATTTTAAGAGGTAATGCCAACATTTTTGAAAACAAGGAACCTTAACATGCTAGCACATTTTGGCCACAACCTAAGACTTAACGTACAAAACGAAGTTAAACACCAGGCCTATCAGAAAACCTTTTCTTTCGCTGGAGAACACAGAAGAAATTACAACTGATTAAGAGGGACCTGTCCAAGTGGAATCAAAAATTATCCTGTACCAACAGGGAAGAGTAACTGCAGGTTAAAAAATTGCTCATCCACTACCTCTACCCCTCACAATTTTTCTGGCAGTAGTAGGCATAAGACAAAGATCCACAATTGAACAGAAATGACTAAAGGGCAGACAGACTACAGGCTAAGAAATAGAAAAACTCTTCCCTTGCCACCTGGTTCACATGTGTAAATAAGAAAAAGGACACTAAAAGCTGCTCAAATTGAAAAAGCTAGGATTTTAGTGACCTTTCTTATATGCCCTCTCTCAGAAATAATCTAGTTCTTCAACTGCATAATCAAGTATTGCTATAAAAGAACACTGAATAGGTTACATCAAATCAGAACGCCAAGAACCAAAAGAATTTGCAAGAGATGTTTGTAACTTGAAAATCCTACTTTCTAGAAGAACATTTTCTACTAGGAAAAAAGTCAGTATCTTTGACATTCAAATGCTACTAATTTTGGATTTAATTTCATAGGTCTGTCTTAAAATGCTGAGACTGACTTTGATAGTAAACACTTCAGAAGAAATTACAAGATAAAGATATCTACAAAGAAGTTCACATAGTGAGTCATGGCAGTACTATTCCCAGACTTAATACATACATTCAAATACACATGCATAGGAATATGCTATATAGAGAAGAAAATATTTCCAGAATTGATTAAAACCAAACACCTTCTCTATAAAACAGTTTTTCCTCGGCCTAAACAAATGTGACTTCCTAACAAACTGTTGCCACAAAAAAGAATTAGTCAGGTGTTACTAGACCACAGTAAATTAAGTTGTACCCTGCTATCCCAGTATGGAACCTGGTATCTTGCATGCTCTGGAAGTATGAAAAAATTAAGAAATAATTTCATCTTATGAACCATTAAAATGTCCTTCACCTCTAGTGTCACCCTCAATTTCAACCTAGGATCCTGCAGAAAACAAAAAAAGTCTTTATAAACAGGAAGAGGATTAAAACAGGGGACTCCAGAATTTCCAGTCTTAAGATTGAGCCTTGGAAATGACACTTTATGCTATATATCTCCCTTCTCTCTGCAAAAATAACACATCTGCCCATCTTAGAGCCACAAGATGAACTAAATGCTTTAAAAGTGTAGTCAGGGTGACATGAAATAGATTATATGTGTAATTGGAGGGGTTTTGTTGCTTTTAGTTTTTTACTTTGTTCTGTTTTTAAACATGATAACCCCACTTCATGCATCAAAAACTCCTGTAACTTCCATCGTTTCTTTCAGTATCTGGAGAGATCAAATACATTACCATGTCAACAGGACATGATTTTAATTGTGAATAATCCAAGTCCCTGTATCAAGTCCAAATTTCTCTTACAAGGCAGTGGTGGTGTTTGGGATGAGCCAAAGTCAAGAGTCTGAAGTGTCACTTGAGGAACAAAAGTAGCACAGGGAGAAGCTACAACAGAAATGAGACTTATGAGAAGATTCTCATTAAGATCCTGGTACTTGGCAGAATCATAGAATGGCTAGGGTTAAATCATTGATTTCCAACCTCCCTGCCATGGGCAGGGACACCTCCCACTAGACCAGGTTACTCAAAGCCCCATCCAACCTGGCCTTGAACACTTCTAGGGAGGGGGCAGCCACAACTTCCCTGGGCAACCTCCTTCCAGCATCTCACCACCCTCACGGGAAAGAATTTCTTCCTACTGTCTAAACTGAATCTCCCCTCTTCCAGTTTTAAACCATTGCCCCTTGTCCTCTCACTACACAACTGTGCAAAAAAACCCTGCCACATCTTTCTTGTAGGCCCCATTCAGATATTAGAAAGCTGCCATAAAAGGTCACCTGAGAGCCTCCTCTTCTCTAGGCGGAACAACCCCAACTTCCTCAGCCTAGCTTCACAGAGGAGGTGCTCCAGTCCTCTGATATTTTTTGTGGCTCTCCTCTGGACACACTTAAGGAGCTCAGAGGACAGAACTGGTCTCAGAACTCCATGTGCAAGCAGCACACACTGCCATGAGTGGCAAGAACTAGTGAGGGAAAATGACCTCTCTTAACTCAAAACGTGTTTTAAAAATTAAGGTGCTGAAATTCTATTAATACTTTTGCTGGCAGCATCTTTCTTGAACTTTCATTCTTTTTTCCTTCCAAGCCACACTATGGCTTTGGAAGGCATAATAGTCTCAGATGTGTTTTACAGAGACATCTTGGCATAGGAAGTTACAAATCATCTACACAGGACACAGAAGCACTTAGAAGAAGCAGAAGTTACTAGGCAGTCTCTCAATCTATTTGTCAAAGCACCTGCAGGACTCATTTGGAAGCAGATGAACTAAAGCAGCCACCAAGAGAGCATTTTGTGTTACTGAAAGGATTTGTAGGCTTTCCTCCCATCCCCCACAAAACCACCTCTTAACTTACTGCCTCTTACCTCACTCTCTGCTATAATAAATCACAGGTTGGAACAGCTAGTGGGGAGCAGAACAATAAGGTTGGAAATCATGACCTTTCTGTGCAGTAATTGAAAGCCACAGAGAGTTCAGAGTGCAGAATGGACTTCTGGACACATCAACACTGGGAGCTCTGAAGCCTGAAATTATCCACTGTTATAATTCTAGGCTTACATAGCAGCGTTGTCAAATGGTAAACTGAAGGTGGGTTAAATAATTATAGTTCACAACATTAGTTGATAATTACAGAATCAAATGCAATACAGATATACTATTATCTTTTTTACCATAGCATTTTTTTTTTTACTTCTCCTGGAACAGACAATATTTTTACCACCTGTTAGGATGTATCAGCTGTAGAAGTGCGCAGAGCAGCTACCTAGATTGTAACTAGCTTGGGAGGGCAGCTGGCTTTCCACACTCACACTCCCACTATTATATTGCTAACAGAAATAGCTCTGGAAAGACTTTAAAAAAATTAAAAAATACAGTTTCAGGTAAGGACCACGGTAGCAATCAGAACATTTAGAACATGACTGTCTGTCACCACCTCACCCTAACATTATTCACTAGTAACTACTGAACTATTGCCCAGGCACAGGCTGTATCACTTGGCTGTAAAAAAACTCTTGATACTGCAGCTGCTATGTTTGCCAATGTAAGTGAGACAACAGCATCCAGAGCTTCTGACTCTGGCTTAATTCATTAATATATTCCATTAGATCCTTATTTTTGACTTGTAGATTGCTCAGGTGAAAAAGTCATAGTAAATTTCCTTTAATTGAAAAGACACTGTCTTCATGGGCAAATGAGATGCTTCTGGGTAAGACTTCTGTTCACCAGAAGGGTTCCAAATATGGTACCTGGACATTTCTATAAGAAATAGATATCATATATAATATTTAATTAAAAATCCATTTTAAAAAAACCTATAAAACTATAAAACTCCCCCCTTTTTTTAATGCATTAATTTTCAGGAACAGTTTGGAGATCCTGCCAAATCACACAATGTTGTCATCAGCTACCAGCACCAAATTAAAAGCTTAATTAACACATCTATAAAACAACACCTTAGCCTGTGTTAGAAACCCATTTAAGTTGCACTCATCTAAAAATGTTGCAAATCAATGTCAGCACTAAATTTGGAGTTCTCTATATTAATTGGAGCCAGTGTTAGAGAAACCTAATGACTAATTAGAAATTCATATCTAACCTGCAGAAATAAAATTCACCTTACCCGTTCAACCATGGACTGCAAGAATATTTCTCTTCATCCTTCTACACCACAAAACCCAATCATACTTATCCTTATTACCTTTCTTTTCTTTGGCATCATCATCAGGAATTATTTTCCTCTTCCATAGGCAACAGTTTCCCCCTAATCTTTGCCTTTCCAAGTAAAAACCGACAAGCCCATCTATACCAAGTACTTCACTTTCTCCCCTTACCCCAGTTGTTTATTTGTCTGCAAATCCATTCAGACACCCTGGCTATATGTACCACATGCTCTTACCAGCTGAGTTGAAAACCTTAAGAACAATGCTTTTTTTGGATACTGGATTAAGAAACTGAAATATTTATGCCATAAAAGTAGAAGCCAGAAATGGAATTTTCTTAGCTTTAGAGATCCAACTGAGCCTTCCTCCCTCAAGGTAAAAGCTTTTTTCTTTTTTCTTCTCTCATCATCAGTGTTTCCATTTACCTTTCCTGAACATTTCCAAAATTAACTATTTGCTCTAACAGGACATCTGCAACACTTTTCTCCAAGGATACCTATGAAAATAGCTTGTGTGTGGTTCTTTTCCAGTGTTCTAGCTTTTCTCACACATGTCTAAACTTTTTTTTCCAAACTATTTTTTCAAAAGTTATACTAACACTATAATTTCTAGAAAAAAAAACCTGCTTTTATCTTAAAGAAAAGTTGTTTTAAAACTGGAATCGGAACTTTTCATATCCTAGTATTTGTATACAGGTCTTCACACTTATAAAATGAATTTATTTCCATTGCAATTTTAACCCAATCTTTTCTGAGATGATAAATAAGAGAAAAAATATTACATCTGTGTCCTCTAAAAAGCTTATTAGTCACAGCAACATTTTATTATGCTTTTAAAGACTTATCTTTCAATTTCATTGCTATGGAGAGAAGTAGAGTAAAAAAAGGAAAGTCTAAGTCCTCTATTTTTATTTGAAGCAAAACAATCTTTTTCATCTTTAAATCCTTGCAGAATTACACTGTTTCAGGACAAGAAAACCATCAGGAATAGAACTGTATAAATGCTGCCTATCCTCTTCAGATGCATGTATAAAGTCATTTTTGACAGACAAAGCTGATTTTATTTCTCTCTGTGCTCTGCTTATGCAAAGAAGTATTTGCTACGTGTGAAGGCTACAGTACAGCCATAATGTATTTTAGGTTTCTATCATGCCAACCTAAGATAAGATAACTGCCTTCACTTTACCTTTTTGGCACCATTAGTTTTGTGTTAAGACCTGAGAGTAGGCTCCAAATCAGTCTCTACTTTGGTACTTCCTAATACTTAGCAGTTGCATTCAGTGGTGCTTGCTAAATCATCTGAAGCAATTTTGATTACAAATGATTATAGAATGTAATGCCAGACTAGAGTGTAATGGCTGTAAAGTGTAGCGAGTCTATGCAAACCCTGTGAACAGCAGGGAAGCCAGAAAACTACAAAAAAACCTCAAAAAAAAAACAAAACCAAAAAAAACCCCAAACAAAAAAGGAGCCAACCAAAAAAACCCAAACAACCCTGAGTCCTGTACCCAATTGGGCTTCTTTGTATTAGCTAAAAATCAAACAAAAAACCACCAGCATGAAAACACAAAATTTTTGAGCATAAAAAGAAAAAAGGTCAAAGATAATATATCTTTAAAGGCAGAATATGGCATATAAGTTCATCAATCCAACTGCAGCAGGTAGGCACACAAGTAAAGGGCAGTTGTCAAAACCCTGACATCAAAGGTACAAAAGGAAACCAGAAAACCTGTGGTTAGAAATGTCTTTGATACAATCTCCACGTCGTATTTTGCATACGGCTTCAGACAGGCCACACAAGTTTAAGAAAAAAGCAGGTGTATGAAGTGACCCAAAATGTTACAGGGCATGCAGAAAGGACTCAAGTTACCTGCAGCATGCAATTTAGGCAAACATTATTATTATTATTATTATTATTATTATTATTGAACAGGTGCTATGTTACTCCCTCAGGCTTATGAATCCAGTTCTGGCACACTCTTGTCCAGACCTTTGTCAGCTTCTTCCATGGTTTAAAAACCTTTGGAAGAATCATCCATGGTTCCTGCTCTCCCAGAAGTACACAGCCTGGGTTTATACTGGAGTTTGCTATCATTCTGGGGGTTATCTGATCAGGTACTTGAAACGCAGGAAAGGATTTACTTCAAAAGGTGCAATCCAAACCTAAAAGTAAAAACAGTCTGTAAAAGTGGATGCTGAGAGTTCAACTTACTAGAAGTTTTATTCTTGCACTTGTGTTAGCTGTGAGTCATTTGAAAAAAGTAAGATTTGCTTTCTGCCATTTTAGTCCCATTGATACGGCAACTAGTTGCCACATGGAATGATAACATGAATTGTAGAGAAATTCGAGGAAGAAAGAGTTCAAACAAAGGGGTATAAACAAACACAGTTGTGATGTGGCTAAAGAAGCAACTCATTTTAACAATTAACTACATTGACTGATAGCTGAAGAGCACAGTAGAGAAAAAACAAAGCAGGCACCAGCCAATTCTGCATCCCTATTGTCCAGCTGCAAAAGCAGTTTTATCAACAGTTCAGAGGAAGGCTGGGCAGCATGAACTGATTCCACCACACAGAACATTCACATCAAGTACTTGGCACAAGGTTTCTCTCTGGATTCAGATAGGTGCACAAGTGTCTGCAGGGTTTAAGACAGACCAGGAAACTGGAAGAACTGAAGATCTGTCATGATACCCACGCTTTGAGGGAGGCAAATGCAAAGGCCAGGACAAGCAGGAGGGTCACTGAAGGGCAGTTCTGTTGGTATTGCAGTACATGGGGGAGTATTTCCTCTGCCCTTCCAAAAAGAATCCTCCCTTCTTAAGCCAAATGTCAAAGCTGAAAAAATGCCAAGGAGAAGAAAAATACATCCTTGACTTTACTTTTATTTTTCATTTAACACAAACATGTATTTTTTTTTCCCCCTCAGGAGCAGACGTCCTAGAATGCTGAATGACTATGAAGTCATTCACTGATGGATAAGCAACAGAACTTCTATTCTACTTGGCATGTACAGCAAGTGACACAAATCACAGGGGAGTTTGTTCTTGTTAAATTTCAAATGGTCACCTGGTACGTGTTAAGCTGCAAAACATTTATATACATTATTTATAGCTGCATCACATATTTATATAACTTACAGAAATTCTTCTTGAAGGCATGCAAGTTCTGAGCTATTGAATGCAGACAAGAGAGTTGGCTGGCCACCAGTAGGACTGATTGAACATGTTCAAATTTCAGCTCCCAAATGGTATTGAAGTGAAATGTGAAATAACTCTTAAGAGGTATTTGATAAACTTGATTGTTACCAACAGATTTCCAATGTAGGTTTTCTAAAGGATTGATTCAACCATCCTTTGAGGTGTTTCTGTTCTGATATCACAATGGATTCTCTATTTGATGAAATTATAATAACTATGCACAACCACTTCACTTCTCTTATATTAGAGAATAAAATTCTGTTAAAATGAAAATTACCAACTCCCACAGAGGAAGCCACAGGTGTCAGATGGATTTCAGAAGAGAAAGCTCAGACTCTGTGAACTATAAATATATCCTGCTCGTGAACTTGTTTGATCTTCCACAAATATTTCCCATGATCAAACATGACATGTGAGAGCACTGAAAACACTTTGCTGCTTTAAAGCAACAAATTATTTTTTACACGTTTACGGAAGTTTCGATATAACGTTACAATTTGACATATTATCAGCTCCAAAACAGAATCTTATATCATCCCTTATGGCTTCATATTTAAATTTATGTATTCAAAATTACATGATGGGATTAGTCTTCAAAAGTGTAGGCTTGCACTTTAGAGACTTTTGGTGCATTATTGTTTCTAGCAAACAAAGTAATATATTAACCTTAATTTAATACAACAATGATACTTTTATAAATAAATACACAATACCATATTTTAAGAGGATGGCCAAAGATCTAAAAATCCAAAGCAAACATCTAAGAATAACTTGCCAACTACTTTCTTTTCTCTTTGAACAATGGTAATCAAGAGATATCTAATAAAACAAGCTTCAGTCACACTTCCAAGTGGAAAGTAATCAAATATTTCCACTTCCCTTCTGCTCAGTGTCACAGTATTGAAGCACTACTCCTAACTTCCCCTACCCCAAAGTGAGCAAGGCTGAGAAAAGCCTTTCCCTCTGCTATGTGACCTAATACTTTCCTTTAGAGGAGATGAATAGCTGATGGGAAAGCTCATGTTACACAGTTAAACAAATGACTCCTTGAGGCATATATATTAGCAGACATTTAGTACCAGACCTGCCACCATGGACACAAAGCATGCAGAAACTGGGATCATGCTACCGAGGTCCCTAGCCGACCCCAAGAGATGGTCCATTTGCTTTATAGGATTTATTGCTATTTCCAGTGACAACTCTGTGCTGTGTGACAGATTCTCAGGTTGTTTTGGAGACTACTAGAGCATCAAGTACCCATGACATCTTAAAGCATGTTGCCCAAAATAAGATATTTATCTGCAACAAACTGGCTTTTAGAACAGAAGACAACAGCAACTGCAAAGATGTATGTGCAATACAATCAGGACACCCCATTTCTTATACAAATATGCATTCATCACACTTAAACTAAATGTCAGCCATGTGGATGATTGATGAGTCTTTTTCCAAAAAATATATTTTTTTACTTTTTACAACACATTCCAGTGGCTTTCTAAATGTGCCATGTATTTCCCTGTGAGAAATAAAAATATATGTCTGACTGAGAAGATCAAATCAGCTATCACTTTTACTTGCAGGACTAAGGCATGCCAAAAATCATTTTGCTATAGCTCTGAGTGAACTACAAATACAACTTCATTTTCAACAAGACACACCTGCTGAGCAAATACATTTAAGGGACGTGAGTTGCTACAAGTTTTCTGGTGGTCTCTATTAGCAGCAATAATGTAGTTGACTAAAGGGCAACATCTTAGATGTGGAAACTATGTTGTCAGATGCTCAAGACCACAAACAGCATGGCATATTGGCAATAAGGTATCTGTTTGGCCTTCTTTTGAAAACAGTTTATTAGAAAGGAATAATAAAAACTTTGAGGCATGTCTGATACTTAAAACACACAGCAGGAAGAAACTTAGCAGTCATCTTCCTTCCTTGACTAGAAAGGTAAAGACAGGCTGAAAGGATACACATCTTTTACACAACTCAAAAAGTAAACAGGTACATATTCATTATAGCTGCTGTTGAATTTCTGTTATTTTGAACATTTCCCTTAGGTATAAAGTTTATAAACATGCCAAGGATTTTCCAGAACACCTTTGAAGCCAAATGAAGTAATAGTCAAAGCTTTTTAGCCTCTCTAATTTATTCTATGACTGCTTAACAACGATCATTCATTTGTTCATGTTCAGCATGGAAAGGACTCTGCTGTCGGCCACAGTCAAATCTTATGCAGGCTGAAAAGGCCAGAATAAGGACTTTGAACCTTTCTCAAATACAATTCTCTAAATAATTACAGAAGACATACATTTTACTTATGCAACATATTCTTAAGGTTCTTCCAATTAAGAATGCATTGCTCCTTACTGATGAATAAGGATGCATGCATACCTTATTGCCTTCAAAGACATACTTAATTCCGAATCACTTCCCTAAATCCACATAGTTTTACTCTTAAACAATACAGACCTATTACTTTTTAATAGCTCAAACTTGGAAAAAAAAAAAAAAAAAGGAAAAAAACCAAATGTCAGAAAAAGAGAGCTGATAATGTTGCATATTTGAATCCCACAAATATACTTTTTCCCATCCACTTTTGCATTCACTCTTGTGGCAGCCCAAAAACTACTTAAAAATAAATCTTTACCTTCATGCAACAAATTCATGCACAAGCTTTTTTAAGGGCCAGCATAGTTCCAAGAAGGATTTATTCTAAGGCAAACAGATACCTAACCTGAAATTTCTGTCTGAAAGAGAGCATGAGCTATACCAGGATTATCACTAATACACTCATGATAAGGTTACTTAAGTATCTTGGCACTTTTTTCATGTCTACTCTTAAAAATGACCTATAAATTCTCATTTTTAGTTCTATCAGGATACAGACGTGTAGATTATATTTAATATTCATTTATTTCTTTGAATAATAGCAAAATAATTATGTACTTGATAAAATATAAAAGTATTGAATCACTCCAAAATTTTGGATGGATATCTCCAAGACTATGAACAGGTACTAATGGCTTCACAGTTGACACTTGAAACTGGTGTCATTAAAGGACACCAACATTGCTAATGTTGATCCTTTGAACAACAGTCTCTGCAGATATCGAAATAATTTAGTATTTCTTCAATAGAAGTCTTGGTAAAAATAAACTCAGGGGAAGTAGATACAGAAATAAATTAAAAAAAAAAAAAAAAAAGCAAGCATTAGTTTTAATTCGCGCACCTTCAAGTGCTTCACACAATGTGCTAAGGGGAAAAAAACCAACCCAAAACCAAACAATAAAAAAAGCCAACAGAAAAAGAAATACGTTAGCAATCATCTTCTTGATGGAAATAGCTTACAAGCAATCAAAAAACACCCTTTGAGCTCCTTTATCCACATTCTGCAGTTCAGAGTGTCCATCAGCATACCTGATGTTTATCAGGGAAATGAAGGTGAGTGCAAACTGGTTGTCGATATTTGTGAAATTCTAGAAGGCACTTACACCTTCCAAAAAATGCATTCATGTTTTCCATACTGACACCCACAAAAGTCGGTCATATAACTAACTTAAAGAATCTGGGCTTCAATGAATAACCAACACATTATTTGGAGACGATGCTAACTGATAACAGATGCAGGAAATGAGCAAGGAAGTGATTTCTGAACTTAAATTCCTCACTTCCAGATGTCTTCACTGATTGCTGGTAGGGAAGCCCACCTTGCCCCTCTGAGTACCCTCAGAGAGCCCAACACTCACCAGGCAATGGGAAGGTCCCATTCCATGAGCAGAGAGGCTCTTCTAGAGAGAAATTTGGGAGGAGAAACCCTAGAGACAACTATAAAAGATAACGAAAGTAGTAATTTCTCTCTCTAACCACCTTCTAAGTCAGTGTCCTATTTCCTTAACAAAATAGTCATAATGAAAGGATTAGGAGGGAATGAAAAGTCAAGATGGGACAGAAACAAACATCCCAGTAAACAAAAGATGCTCCTTATGAGCTTTGGACAGCCTTCAGCTAAGGAACTTTTATTGTGTACCTCTTATATGTAACATTTCACTCTCTGTCATGTTGTTATGATTAAATCCCCCCCCCCCAAGACACACACATTTTCTGTGACCCAGCAACACCAGTACGAAAATCTTGTATGCACACAAAAAATGCTAGGGGTAGGTGGATTGGGTAGATTCAGTCCAGCTAAAATGAGTCTAGTCACTGGGACAGACAAAAATATGGTGAGGAGGAAGGGGAACCTAGATGAAAACTGCTATTCCTGAAAGTGAGGCTCAGACCAACAGGTAAGTCACTGAGAAGTTTGGCAGAGGCTTTCCCATTCCCTCACAAGTGGCTTCTCACACACTACTGAGTTTGTGAAAGTATTTCTAGATCACCCTCAAGAGAATATTAGAGGAAAAGTGGAAAGAAGTCTAGGAGTGATGAACTGGCATTTTACCTGCTGAATTTTATCTCTGTGTAGAAGCAACAGGAGCTAAAGTGTTAGCAGCTGGTTGCCTCCATTTGATCTGATTAATATCTGACACTGCAGAAAGGCAGACAGCATTTCAAGAGAGAAAAATGTGCCTACAGAATTCCAAACCTAAGACCCTGAGCTCCTAAAAGAAGGAAAAAAGCTCCCTTTAGTCTTTCAAATTCTACAGCAGAAATTACAGACCACAGAAACAGAGAGGCAGACTCAGAGGTTTTGCTTCTGGCTTTTCAGTAAGCTGCCAGTTGATTCAAAGATTTAATTAGTCACATTAAAAAGATGTATTAAATAAGCATATAAGGAAGCCTGTAAAAACTTGTAGATTGCTTTGAGGATTAAAGCAAGGAACATTCTTTGTTGTTGACAGATTTTCTTTAAGCCTATCTGCAGAAAAGGGGCTTGGTAGGAGGAGAGAGGAAGCATGAGACCAGAATAGCTTTGTTTTGCCCTTCCCCTGCAATGAATAATGGTCAGGTTCTCCACTCTAATTCCTGTGCTTTCTACAGCAACACTTCCAAAAGAGAAGCTTAGAAGGAAAAATGGATGTGGAAGGATTCAAGCCTGTTCAGGACTGGAATAAATTGTATAGAGGGTAGATGGGAAAATAAGAGATGATAGCAACCTACCTACTTTTTCACATCAATTAATGTGTTCAAGGACCTGTAACTTGGCACCAAGACAGACCCCAACATATTGAAGGCAATGCACTTCCCACAGACCTGATGCAGCACCTAGTTTCAAAAGGCAAGTAAATAGCCTGGGTAACAATCTTACCAGTTATTCACAAAGCTGAGTAGGAAGAGTAGTGTACTAAGAATCATGTAGTCTTATGGTGAATGTGCTGCAGACTAAAGATGATAATTTCTTTTAAGAAGGATTAGAGGGATGGTGGTGCTGCAATTACTGGAGATGTTTGGATAATTGGTCATTTCCAGCAATTAACCCAGTAATGTTCTATTTTTCAATTAGACAAGAATCTCATTTGTGCATTCTCAAAGACAACAGGTTATTTTGCTCCCTGGAGCTTTTAAATGTGGGAAGTTAATCTTATTCATCCCTGCAAAAAACACTTTCAAACAAGATACCAGAACTTCCTTGCAAGAGACCAAGCTAAAAATGTGTCAGATACAGTTGGAGAGACAATTGCAGTCTCCAGTCCTTCACTGATTTTACTTTCTGGCCACAGCTGCACAAGAGTTTCGGGATGGGGACAGGGGATGCAAAGATTTAAAGTTCAGTGGAAATAAAACCTATTCAGTATCCAGGTTTTGCCTATAAATACGAGCACATAAAACTTAGTATTTTACACCCAAAGTTTTCAAATGCAATGGCTTTCTGTGACAGAACAATTTACTATGTGTGGTACTCAAGTACTATTTTCATGTCACGGAACCTTTAAATTATGTTTACCCATCCAAATGCATGAATAGCACATTTGACCTACACATGGTAGAAGGATGCAGCAACAGCGAAATTTTCTGCATCGTGTTTGCCCAGACTTAGGAAAAAAATCACTTTCCTGATAGATCCAGAAATCACTTGAGCTTACCTCATTGTAGCATTCAGAATGTCCTTGCATTCCATTCTAAAGATCACATGAATCAGAAACCTGGAGCTGTGCAAGAATTTATCCTTTTTCTTTTTTTTAATCTCATTAGCATTGCCTTCAACATCCCTCAGTAGTACTACCCTAGTTCTCTCAGGTTTGCTTCGACTGTTTCTTTGCTCTGAGTGCAAGCATTAACAATAGTAGCTACTCATTGTGTTATAAAATACATGGTTATGTCATGCTTAAATATCTTCTCTGAGTTTCCCATTATACAAAATTACTGGGCAAATGGGAAGGAAAGAGTGGGGCATCACTGCTGAATTGTCACATACATGTTGAAAAAACCCATGACTGTAAGGCTCAACAGGTTTTTGTTCTGTTGAAATGGGACCTATTTAAAACAAAATGATACATTTAAAATTATTTCCTTGTGGATTCGATTAGAGAAATAAATTAATGACTGCTATTAAATAAAACATTTTGGCACTGAATATTATGGTAACTTGATTTGCATAATTTAACAGTTGCAGGGACTTCGGGAAATAACAATGTAAATGAGTGCTGAAAGTGTGCAGTAATGAAACAGCAGATTTACCATGCATAATATTCTCCCTCATGGTTTTGTTTTGGGGTTATCTTTTCAGTTCTTAATTACATTTGTAAATAAAGGTTAAAACAATTTGTTGTCAACACCTTCGCCGTTGCTCCATTCTGGTGCCATTATAGATATTTACATTTTCTGCTGCCATCTCTTTCCCATAAAGGACTGAGTTCCGAATATAAAGGACTGAGTTCTGAATATAAAGGACTGAGTTCCGAATATAAAGGACTGAGTTCCGAATATAAAGGACTGTAGGAGAAATTCTCGAAGCTTGGGGGAAAAAAAAAAAAAAAAAAGAAAAAAATCTACCACTTCTAACAAGTTACAAAATAGTATTTTACTGTTTCTTGTCAGGTGAAGCCTGAGGAAAAGAGGCATTGCATTTAATTATTCAAATAATAATCACAAACTAAAAAATGACAGAAAATTTTCATGATTGCAAAATTCATAGATCAGTACTTATGTGGCAATTGCCACATCCATTTTTTGCATGTTCATAGTAAGTAAATACTGTGGAGTTATTCTGCTCCATAAACAATTATTCTTTTCAACATGTAACTGATATGAAACATCAAATAATCTGACTTTCAGTTTGCTCTCACTGTCTGATGGAGAAAGCACAAAAATATCAAGATATTTCTCAAGGCTTTGTGAAATATTTAAGGCTAACTAACTGCCCCTTTAAAACATCAACTGGCTCATGCTTAGTTTCAATGTCCTGTTTTGACTGGCATAAATAAGGGCAGCAGGTAAACACTGAGCTAAGTGCTCTCAACAGGATCTCAGTCAAACCTGAGAGCTCCAATTTAATAAGACAATGTCTCACCTCTGAGTTACAGCACACTGGGTTTGTAAAAGGGACACTGAGCAAGCCAAGGAAAACAAGTAATCTGAAACCATATAGTAGAGGAACTCGCTATTACTGGTGCTCATAGTTGTTCTACTCACTCAAGCATAAAGAAACAAGTCCTGTTATAGGAGATGGGCATCTTCTGGGACTACACTGATTATTCCCATGCAAATTCACCCCTCGCTTTGACAGCTAAACCGAAGACCTAAAAAAATAAAAGCCCCAGCTAAATACTTAGTATTAAGCCTTTCCAATTAAATCAAATAAAATAAAAAGTACAAGTATAAGCTTTTTACCATGATCCCTCTGGACTAGACTTCTAAATTAATGCAACTAATCTGTTGTTTTGCTTTGTGGAATGCAATAAACACTAATCCCACCAAAACCATGCTAAGGTTAAGGTAAGGTCACTGGCTATAAGAGATCACAATGCAGTACAGAACACCTGTGTAGAAAATTAGAAAGGTTCTGATCATCAAAACTACAAATTAGAAAGCACAAAGTACCTTGGTTGGTTGTAAAACCCCATTTTGGCACCTGCACTTTCACATATACATGCATACATATAGCCACACATACACTGTTTCAAAACTGCTAGATTATTTTAGTGGCTTACTTCAAGGAAATACACTGTCTTTCTCAGTGGAAGCTAAAGTTTCATTGACAGATAACCTGAAGGATGCTCCAGAAAAAGGCCTTATCACAAAAATCTCAACAGTATAATCGTGAAAACCAAAGTTATATGTTACTTAACAGATTAATGTGATGGAAGTGAATTTATTAGAAACAATCTGCCAGTGCAAATTTCACATTTGTTCATGTGAAAGCTGGGGTGGTTTGTTTGGTGGTTTGTTTTGGTTTTTTTCCAAACCTTGAACTCATAAAAGACAGATCTTATTTGCTTCATTTTTATTCATAAAACATCTTGAAATCCAATGATTTATCTTTGGAAAAAAAACCCCACCAAACTTTAAAAAGCACTTTCTGGTATCCAATATTTTAAAAATAATATTTTTAATACATACACAAACCATCCACCAAATTCCCTTAAATAAATAAAATTAAGATGGGTAATGAGGGGGGAAAAAATGCAACAAAATAACACACTACCACAAAACCCCTTCAAGAGTCACCAGCCCAATCTAGGATTCTTTCTGAAAGGAAAGTTATCCCATTAGAGAGATGAAGGAGCTTTCAGATGTGCCTGGAGTACGTGTATTCCTAGGTGTGGATGAAGGCTGTCATAATGGCTGTCATGTCATGTTCAGCTGCAGTAACATACTGAATTGTTTAGAACTGCTTTTCGCTCCCATTCAGATGTAACAAACTTCCCTCAAGTAATTGCTATGAATCCCAAATCCAACATTTATTGAATTGTGATTTTAAATAGCTATTTTGAAACAAGATTTTTAGTGTTTTGATAGTGAAATTTTATATTTGGCACCTCCCTTTCAGCAGCAGCAAAAGACACAGCTGTTTCTTTTGATATCTGGATGTCTTTACTGTAGCCTTTAACTTAGCTATTAATGCTAGGCAACAAACAACATGGTAATGGGAGCTGCAAGCTGCATTATTTTACAGTTATTTGATTTCCAAAAATAAAACTAAACTTTATCAGTAAGAATGTTACAAGTGACTGAATATGGAAAAGTAACACTAGAAACACAACCTAAAACAGTAATGAGCAAGAAAACCTGCAAAGCCAGATGGACTGAAATGTTTGCTGTGCATAAAGGATTCAAGACTTACTTCTCCAAGCTTCTACAGTACTATTTTGTTTCATTAAGATTTCTCTGCAGAAATTGGAAAGCAACCTGAGCTGCAAAATGAACTAGAAAACTGAGTATCTGCATCAATTCCAACTTCTGCTCTTAACATTTTGAAGATTGCAGAAATAAAATGTAAACTAAGAATCACCAATAAAAAGCTTCTTATGCAATGATGTTGAGTACAAATGAGAATCACTGGGGGTAAACAGTATTTAAAAAAAGAAAACTGACAAAGTATTAACTATAGGATGTATGGTGAACAGCTTCAGATGTTGAGAACCAGCATGCTCAGAACCAAATGCAAAAGAAAAGATGGACATATCAGTACACCATTAACACTGGAAACAGGGCGTAGCTGTCAAGCTGTTGGACTGGTCTTGAAAAGCCACAGCACCGGTTTGACCTAACACTGGTGTGATTTGCTCTGAACTGCCTCCTTTGAGGTGTCTCTTCAAACAACACCTGGATTTGTGTGCCTCTGTCATTCTCAAAAGGGTTCAAAGTACAAGTATGAAAAAGCCCATGCAAGTACAAAACCTGACCTTCTGTACCTTCCAATTTTTTCTAATTTTTTGATCTTCCTAGTCCTTCTTTAATAGAAAAGAAAACTATAACAGGGTTGGAAACAGCATGGGGCATGGGTCTCGTAGTATCTAAAGTACAATCCTCTTTCTTTAGTACATTTCAAGAAAAAAATCATTTGTCTGACAGGAATTCATTTTTAAGTATTTCTATCCAACAAAGAGATTAAATATAGAAGCTGAAAAATAGTATCTAGCTGGGCTTGACACAGCTTTCTTCCTGAGTAAGCCACCAGCAACTCATTGGCATATAGTTTGTGTATAATGTTAAACATACACACAACTTCCTTCCCCTGTTACGAAGGGTATCAGTGGCAGGATAGCTCCTGATTTTTCTAACCACACAACCAATGCTCAACTAAGCAACACGGATGACAATTTCCATCAGTTTGTTCATTCAACCTTGTTATGAAACCTTCTTCCATTTGGACATTTTCTACTTCTCAGAGCTGTCAGCTTTCCTCTTTGTCACGAGGCAATATTATACTATTTGTTGGTAAGGGATGAGTGGCTTTTTTTAAGTTAATTTGATTTTTTTTCTAATGGTGTTTTCAGACAAGAAATTAAAAAAAACATGTTAAAAAGTTAAATGTTTTAGCAAGCATTTAGTATAAAGAAAAGCAGTTGAGGGGAAAGGTTATAAACTAATAAATACTAATAAATCCTTTAAACTAATAAATACTTTCCCATTTTAAATTCAAAATTTTTGAATCAAGAAGTGATCATTCTGAGGTCATGAATTCTTCTAAAAAATTAATTGAATACAACCTAATTAAGATATAGGTTATTGAAAGGTTTCTTTAGTTTGTTGAGGTTTTTACATTACTCTTAGGCACTGGAAGATTTCTGGATCAGTGGACATCTTTAAGTGTTCATATACTCCTATATTTATTTGTGTATGTTCATATTATTTGTCTGCATTACTAGATTCTTCCTGACCTTTGCATTAGCTCTGCAGTTGCAATAATCTGCAGCTTTTATATATGCAGTTTTGATTCAGGTATAGTATTAAGTAAATGTTTCCCTTAAGAAAGAAAAAAACAAACAAAAAAACCCCCAACCCCAACTGGGTATCCTCTAACTAATTCACAAATGTCTTGCTCAAGTAAAACAGAAATTTTACAACTACAGGTTTAACTACACAATAATCATTTTCCTCAGAAAATAGCTATGCCAGTGTAGATGGCCTGTGACAAGCTTTCATTCTGAAGCACAACATATTATCATACAGCTCCATCACTTTAATATTTAATAACCAATTATTTAAAAATCAAGATAGGAACCACCACTTATGTTTTTGATAAGATAACAAAAGAGCATTGCAATACAAATAAATCAAGCTCATTTGGTTACAAAGGTGACCTGTACTTTTCTGTTAATGTGTATGAACTGCATGTCTTTTTTTTTTTTTTAAATACTGAAAAAAGGCCATTTTCATCAAGTGATAACTTCTACACTAGGTTAACCTTTTTCACTTGCATCCAAAATTACCATCAATATAAATAATGATGTTGGCAAAGGCTAAGCATGCTAGATACGCTTAAAATACTTCCACCATGAGTAATGCATTCTTTAATCCAATATATAAATGAAAAACACATAGGATAAAAATCTGTACTCACGAAACTTCTCCAAAAGAAACAAAATATCAAGCAGGGTCACAAAATTCTATTTCAAAGCCACAACAGAACAGATGATGCTAGAATGTGAGATCACAGTCCTTCCATGTGCAGTCACACTCAAGACAATGCTAGAAACACAAAAGGAGTTTTTTCCCTCCTGCAGTTCACTGCCTCATTCATCGTACCCCCGATCAGACAAAAAACACTGTAGAATTTTCATGCCCCAAACAGAAATTTCCCCCTTGGCATCTAAACATCGATTTTCTAAAAAACAGTCCATCCCTTTCACTCAGCCACAGCATATCAAGAGCACAATAGCACACAAAACCAAATTTGAACACTCATTTTTACTCTGAAAGAACTCATAGCTAGGTGCTTTTTCTTTTTCCCCATCCTTTTCATACACACATGTAATTTATAAAGTAATTTGCAGTTAAAAAAATACATACAACAATAAATCTGAGCCACTAACCATCACAACTGTGATACTGCAAAGCACTGGGAAATAATGTTAAGAGAGGCTAGGAAAACATTTATTACTGTAACCAAACACATAAAACTTAGAGGACAAGTAGCCAAAAACGAAACACAGGTAAACCACTTCAGCTAACAAACTTCTGTACCTCAAGACCAAACACATCATAACAAGCTAATGATCAACCACAGTAACATAAATAAAAATGTGTGAGGATACCTGCAAGATGTACAACGGAGTAGCTCTGCAGAGAGCAAATCATCTTCTGCATTCAAAAATACCAACAACTTATTTAGGAAGTACAGCATGTGGATGTATTTATGCAGCCCTCTAAGTACTATCCACTGCCACTTCTGAAGCCAGTTTATGGTGTTAATTGACACACAGCTGATCCCTATATTCATGAGATGGAGAACACTTACCACAGCAATTAAATGCGTCCCCAAGTCATGAAGAGAAAGCTTCCACTTACCTGAAAAAAAAAAAAAAAGAAAAAAAAAAGATGAAAATAATGTATCCAGAAGTTTATTTTACAGGTCTGACATTTATAGAGAGAAGTTTTACTTCAGGTTTGACTCTCCTTTCTTTCACCTTCTCAGAGAAGAAAACCCCACGCCACCCAAACATATAATCAATACATGTAATCATCAGTATGCCTCTTAAGAACGCTGCAGAAATTCAGAATCCTAAGGAAAGAATGTATAATTTAGGGTGATGGGGAAAATAGGTGTGGGAATAGATTGAAAGGCTACTCAGGGCAACTTCCTGACCAGAAGGCCAGCTCCCCAGCTCATCTACCCACTCACTTCTGGGCTGCATTGAGACCAATCCTTTACCATAGAGCAACAGCCAAAGGGTTGCTCAATCAAGACACACCTGAGGCAGCTCCACCTCTTCTGTCCAGGGAAGCTGTGGCTGCCCCCTCTCTGCAAGTGTTCAAGGCCAGGTTGGATGGGGCCTTGAGCATCTGGGTCTAGTAGGAGGTGTCCCTGCCCATGCAGAAGGGCTAGAACTAGATGATCCTTAAGGTCTCTTCCAACCCAAACCATTCTGTGAACTGGATGATTGATTTCAGTGGCCTTATTGGTGAGCAAGTGAAAACTAAATCCATAAACTATTATAAAAGTAATAATTCTGTGATTGGCATAGTACTTAAAATTCACCAAGCATAAAATAGTTCTTAATAAATGGAGTGGTGTTAGGTCAGAAGTCCTTCATAATCTATTAGCTTTGTAAGAAAAATTGTGAGAATAAAAACAAATTTAGTGAAATATGAAATGAGGTAGTTCCTGAAAGTTACAGGAACATAGGATTTTAAAAATTGTAATACATTGTTTCCACTATAAATGTGTATAGAGACATGAAAAAAACTTTCTAATTATGAGCATGTATTATCAAAGAAGGCATATTTTGAGAATACACCACTGTTCAGCTGCATGAAATGCTTAATGCATAAGGACACTTAAAAGAGCAGTTAGGAGAAGAGAAAAAGGAAAAGAACAAAGCCCCTCATTTACAATTGATCCCACTTTTGAACTGCACTGCTCCCTTTCTGAATTTGCCATCATAGGAAGTGTCTGAATAATTTGAAACATGATGTTGGGCATTTAAATAAGGAATTTTGAAACCCTGATGAGGAAAGACAAAGGATTTCCTACAGAGTATAACTGGCTATATAATAAACCTGCAATTGGCAGAAGATTTTAAATAGTTTTTATGCAGTGGTGCCTTTCCAGCATATATTTAAAGTACATCCATTTTTAACTTTAACACAGCAAGAATGTTTCTACATTTTTGGAAACAGAGATGGCATCTTGTCAGCACAAGGCTGTGTCATGCAGCATAGTTGCAGAGCCCCTTTTGTCATAAAGCTACAGAAAAAAATGTACAATGTGCCACCTGCTCCTCCAGAGGGACTGAGCTCCTCCTTGGCAGACTGGGGTTCTCCCTCAGCAGCTCCATAGCAGACTAATCCTCCACTGGCTGGGCTTGAGAGCACAGATAAACCCTGGCACATTGTAGGTATTTCCTACTCATACATTCACTAGCTTTCACCTGTTACTCCCTACCTTTATCCCAAGGGAGGCAGAGGAGGAAAGGGGTGGGGAGGAGATACTACATGATGGAAGATACAACCAATGCTCAACAAAAAGTTTCGTATTCACAATACATTCGACAAATCAGGACTGAGGACACTGCACAGAGATCAAACAATGTTTCTAAGGTACCTCTTATTTCTACCATTATGTTACTGGTACAGGATAGTTAGAAACACAGAAGAACAATTGACTTTCAACAAACCCATATGTCGATTAGGAGTTACTAAATTCTAAGCACCTGTCCTAGAAAGAGTTACCAAAATGTTTAACTTGTCTGGCTGTAAATGGCTTTCCTCCACATCACTCCAGTGTTAGTTCACCTAACATGCTGTTAGAAAAAAAAAACACATTTAACTTTAAATTAAAAAAGAAAATTAACAAGGGAAAAAATCCAATTGCACCTGCTTTTTACATATTTCACTTCCAGTAATTCCTTACAAAGCTTGCTAAGACTGTGTCCTCCTTCCAAACTATGACCACTGTGTATATTACTCCTATGTAAAATGTCCTATTACAGCATAAGTTTAACATATAGATTACTCTATAAGAACTTGTATCATCATCCTATTCATGATGCTATAATTAAAAACAAAAAACCACAAAACAAACCAACAGTGCATTGGTACTGAAACTGCTACCATCAAATCAATTCATACTAAAGGTAAGGTTGTATCCAGAAGAGAAGAGCTGTGCTGCAAGATAAGCTTCTGGCATAGATGACTTTCTGCCAGGTTTCCAGACATCAGTCTCAGAGGAAGATAAGGACATACTGAAATCCCAGATCAGAAAAACTTGTATGTCAAAGTTACCCTTGCTTCAGAGTCTCTTCAGCTTCAAGCCTAAGTGCTTTACTAAACTGGGATTTTAGAAAAACAAAAGGTTAGTATGCCAAGCAATGAAGCCTATCTTTCATTTAATTCTAGTTAAAAGAAAGCAAAAGTACAGAAAGTTATGGCTATTGCACAAATGCAAACATAGTTTGATTTAGTCCAGAACAGAAGTATTGCAAGCAAATAACAGGAAAAGTTTTCCTTGCCTTAAAATTTCTCTATTGCTTGTGTAACACAGCTTAGCCTGCCAGCATCTACATATACTGTATCTTAAATAAAATCTGAAGAATTCTGAGGACATCCTACTACTCTGCCACTTCAGTTCCAAACAGTCTAGGCATCAAGACATCGGACAACTTCTCATAAGGAAAAATATACATCTTTCTTTCTTGTGAGCATACTCCAGAATATCCACAAACCCTTAGTCTGTATTGTTACTATCCATGTTTATTCACCTTCATTAGATTCAGTTTAAAGGGATTTGTTTCTGCAACAGCATTGGTGAACTCACAAAAAATGCCTGTAAGATGGAGATAAGGGCTGACTCCAGTTGCTGTTTTATTAGTTTGCTTGCATGGTGGATGTTTTTGTGATTATAGTTACTCCACGATTTAACAGTAGGAGGCTAATGGAAATGTTACTTGCTACGGTAGCAGGCTAAATCAGTTGGGGAAAGGAAAAGAAATGTGTTTACATTTGAAGATGTCACATAAAACAGTGGGAAGCTCCCACCCCTGACACCAGAGCTGGCATGCTCATTCAAGGACTCATCTACATTATTACATGCTCCTTCACACTTAGAATTCTATTAATTTACAATTAGTTGTATTGATTTTATCACAGATTTGTAAGTTCTGCTCATTTACAAAATACTAAAGAAAGTATTGCCCTTTCCAAAGATAAGCACTATTGGTAAAGATGCCTTGGCACACGTTACTGAACACACTGACAGTCTGGATAGTCTGCTGTAAATTCTACGTTAATTACAGCAGAACTTACTGGTAGATTCTATCTGTCCCACCAAGAGTTTCTTCCCTCACTTCTGACAGTAATCTACCAGCAGGAAATGTAATCAGCCACTAGAGATAGTGTCAGCTCAGACTCCAGTGCCTTGTTAAGTGACAGACATTTAAAATAATGTAGTTATTTCATGTAACATCTCATGAGTAAGGTCATTGTGGTGACAAAGAAACCCCCAACAAAACAACAACCACAAATAAAATAAAGGAAAAACCCAGACGAACCATAAAAGAATATCTGAAAAGAAATGCTGTATAAAATGCTGTATAAAACATAATTTCATCATATCTCAAGTTACATCTACTGTGGCACTGAAAAATTGACAGTCCCTGTGATCGAGAATGAACTACTTCTGGAACATACAGTGTATAATACATGAGAATACATTTCCCAGAACAATCCCTGTTGTATATTATTTTATAACATATTTTGTAAAGTTGGGGGTGTGTGTGTCTGTATTATTTTGATAAACTAATACAGCATTTTCTAAAATGGGCTTCTGCATATTAGTTCTGGCACATTTTTGCAATTCCTCTAAACAAACATAAAAAAAAAATTACTTCCAATGAAAATCAAATAAAAAAAAAATCAAATATATCATTTTTCAGCTACGCTCTGTACTTCATTCAGTGACAGTATGAGTAGAATTCATTTCACTGGTAGGTGAAACCCTTTCAATGTAAAGTTAGTCACTACGTAAAACACTAAATGCCTGATTCATAAAATGCCTGATTCATAAATAAATCTCTGCCAAACATTGCCCATCTTTGAGAATTTTTTTATTTCAGTGAGTACCTTCTTAAAAAATCTCCTTTTCACTGGCAGGCCTTCAGTAAGTTACTGAACACAAATTTGTAAACTCTCTGTATCTGGTATATTGGCAACTAAATGACCTGCTAATACATATAAATATAAAACCAAAAATAAATACCAAGTGGATAAAATATGCATACATAAATACACTTCACAACAGTAAACGTATCAGCTGTGCAACAATCGTGCTGATGGTTTTATTTCTACTCAGCACCTGCTCAGGGCACAATCAGACTTTATCTTTAGGAAATCGTGTGTTAGCCTGAATTGCATTTGTGGCACCCCAACAAAATCCTGGCAGAATTGCTTAATTGTACGTGGTTACACACTGTTCAACCATAATCTGAAGGGTGTTCAGACTCTGATAAACTTATCTTAGAAAATTTCTAAGAGGATATATGCATATATATGCACACCCCCCCAATGTAATTGTGCAATGGGAGGTGTTAAAAAACCAGTGTGTTTAGAGTGACAAACTTCTGCATACATGAACAAAAAAGGCAGATGATTTACAGTCAGTGGGACTAGTTCTGCATATAGCACTCATGAAGATCCTGAGTACTGGATGAGGCAGTGGCTTTAAGGAAGGAGGAAAAAGAGGGAAGAGCATTCCACAATTCTGACAGAGCAAGAAGCCTGCTGTAAACTGCATGGGCAACCTGGGCAGCTGCACTTTAGCTTCTGAGCTCCTGATGTTTTGCAAAGTCACTGTCTGCTTTTAAACACAGTTTTAAAGCTTTAGAGGCAGGGACAAACTTTTTCTCAAAATGTTGTAAATTATTAGATATAAGGCTCACCGGGCCTTAGAAATACTGTGCCATGCAAACAGTTAATAAAACAGTATCTTCTGCAATTATCTTAATATTCCTTAAAGCTAAATATCACAAGAAATCCTTTGCTGTAAAACTGAAAGCTGCTTGAAGATGAGAAATTGAAGGTCCCAGAGTTAGAAAATATCTTTTCCTGCTGTTCAGGTTGTTCAGAAGCTTACCAATTAGCAGTGTAACCCAGACCCTGACTGTAAAATGCAGTCCCATGTGTTCCCATATGCCTTCTTTTAGCTATCTTTACCACAAGCAGGTGAGTTAACTAATAAAATAAACATGATAGGAGGGTGAAGAGATCACCTCATTTTGAGAGATGTCAGTGAGCTAGGTTGAACATAAAAATTTGTAAGATCCCAAGATGATGTCACCAAGAGTGGGATGAGAAATCACAGGAAATATTACAAACAAGCAAAAGTAACATCATCTCACTAAACATCAGACACTATTTCTATCTGATGAAGCAGCCTTAACACAGATGTTCTTTTGACATACACTAACAGTTGTAGATTCAGTGCAACTGTAGGCAATTTGTAAATACCTTTAATTGAAAGCATTTTCAGTTTTCTCTAATTTTTATTAGAGGCATTAGTGTACTATTTTATTAGGGGCAAAAGTGTACTTTTAGCACAGACAAATAGCTACCCTGTACAAACACATTCCAAGAACTAGCAGGCTCTTGCTATATACCATCCTTTTAAACCCTCATACCACCTTTGTGTCTGAAAATTTGTGAAGTATAACATTATTTGTCTCATTTCTTAGCAGCACACAGCCCTGCTTTCCTCCATCATAGAATCATAGAATTGCCAGGGTTGGAAGGGACCCCAGAGGTCATCAAGTCCAACCCTTGATTCACTACTGCCACGGTTCCCAGACCATGGCACTGAGTGCCACATCCAGTCTCTTTTTAAACATCTCCAGGGACGGAGAATCCACTACTTCCCTGGGCAGCCCATTCCAATGTCTGATCACCCTCGCAGTAAAGAAGTTCTTTCTCATGTCCAACCTAAACCTCCCCTGGCACAACTTGAGACCGTGTCCTCTTGTCTTGCTGAGAGTTGCCTGGGAAAAGAGACCAACCCCCACCTGGCTACCCCCTCCTTTCAGGGAGTTGTAGAGAGTGATGAGGTCTCCCCTGAGCCTCCTCTTCTCCAGGCTGAACAGCTCCAGCTCCCTCAGCCTCTCCTCAGAGGATCTGTGCTCAAGTCCTTTCACCAGCCTAGTTGCCCTCTTTTGGACCTGCTCCAAGACCTCAATATCCTTCCTGAACTGAGGGGCCCAGAACTGGACACAGTACTCGAGGTGTGGCCTCACCAGCGCTGAGTACAGAGGAAGAATCCCTTCCCTGGACCTGCTGGCCACGCTGTTCCTGATACAGGCCAGGATGCCATTGGCCTTCTTGGCTACCTGGGAACACTGCTGGCTCATGTTCAGCTTCCTGTCATAGCTTGTTGCCATACTCAACTATCTCAAGAAGAAACGAACCCTTGGTGTTTGATCAAAATTCACAGCTAAACCTAGCTGCTGTGGTTCTGAACTCATCCAGAGGAACACAAACAGGCCATGGGGCTGATTACCAATCAGCTGGGCTATACACTGCTACTAAAAATTCCATCCTGCTACTTACAGTCACAGTTCATTTATGCCTCATTGTGACAGATGCACAGACAGTCCTGAAGAGAAGGTTGGGAGCCACTTAAACATACTCAGACCTTTATAATGGGCAGTGTGAAACTGTATAGGTAAATCACAAAGAGACGCAGTAGACAAGAAATATCACAAAGCACTGGGTTTACTATGTGGTAAAACGTTACCAGATGTCAAGGTGTGTTAGTTTTGACTGGGGCAGAGTTAATTTTCTTCATAGCAGCTAGTAGGGGGTTATGGTTTCTTATTTGTGACAGAAACAGCATTGATAACACAGAGATGTGTTTGTTATTGCTGAGCAGTGCTTACACAGTATCAAGGCCTTTTCTGCTTCTCACCCCACCCCACCAGCTGGGGTTGCACAAGAACTTGGGAAGGGACACAGCTGGGACAGCTGACACCAGCTGAACAAAGGGATTTTCCATACCATATGGCAACATGCTCAACATATAAAGCTGGAGGGATGTCCAGAGTGATGGCATTTGTCTTCCCAAGTAACCATTACGCGTGATGGAGCCCTGCTCTCCTGGGCATGGCTGAACACCTGCTGGATGATGGGAAAGAGTGAATGAAGAGCTTGTTTTCTTTTGCTTTGCTTGCATGGCAAGCTTTAGCTTTTAAAATGGCTTTTGCTTTAGCTATTAATCTGTCCTTATCTCCACTCCCAACATTTTTACTCTTTTGATTCTCACCCCCATCCTACTGGTGGGGAGTGAGCAAGCAGCTGTGTGGGGCTGTTTCTGGCTAATGTTTAACCACAACACTACCTAATTTAAAACTCAATAATGAGGGTCTTCTAAGGGAAAAAAGAGCTACCCTCTGATCTAGAAGTGATAGAGGGTACTGCACAAATAGACAAGGAGGTGGTTGAGAAGACTGAATCTCTCAGAAATGGGTTAAATTTCCAGAATATATTGTATGTGGAGGAAAAAAAACACAGAGCTTTAGGAGGGAAGGAATGCAAGTACTTGCATATAAATAAATGCTTGCATATAAAAGAAAATTCAGGAATGTAAGCAGCTACATAACGAAGAAAGTTCAGCCTCTATGAGAAAAACTACATGACAGTAGTTAGGATGAAGAAATTGCTGGAAGGCTGGATCAGTAGATTATTGTTTCAGTGCAGGGAGCTATCATATCACATCAGACTGTGATGTTATCTGTGAAAGGACAGATAGGCACAGCAGCAGACCACACAGAGCTCTATTAATACAAAGTCCTGTTCTGCTCTGCATGGGCCCAGACGTAACAGCTCTGCCCAGAGGGAACAGACCAATTTATGGAACCAATGCTTAATGTGTATCTGAGGAGGGCAATATTGAGCTTCACTCTACAGATTGCAAAGCTCACTTAAATGGTTTCTTGAAATGTGCCTACAATGAAGATCACAAAAAAGGAGGAAGAGCTGATGGTGAGACCAAGAAAATTTGAGATTATCAAGTTGCTGAGCATTGCAGAAAACCAGACAAACGAAAGACTCCAAACACACCTCTACAAAGCTATCACAAATTTTCTTTTTCCACATTTCAAGCCTACCACCTCTGTCACCTCCTCATTTTAAAACCAATTGTCTCAGCTCTACACACATAACAATAAAACTGCATGTAAATTGAAAGAAATTATAAATTACAGAATCCCTTAGAGGTATTGCATGTCCATTCTTTTGTCTAACTTCTGTGCGCCACTAATATGCTCCAAATACTGTTACTTGAACCCAAAACACAGTCTGTGGAATGGGAAAGGGTCTCCAGAAGAAAACTTGCACAGCTCTTAAGGTTTTATTGTCAGGAACCTCCACTGAAGTTATCCTCTGAAAATGTAAGAGCATTATATATATTGAAGCTTTGTATTTAATCAATTAGTGTGTGCACACGTGTGCACACACACAAGCAAAAAGGAAATATTCTGCTTATATGGAGGATCACCCTATGTTTTTGAACACTCACAGTTGCAGTTGGTGTTTCTTTCAAAAGCATTCTAGATTAAATAAATGAAGCCACATGAGTCCTGTATGGCAAAATGCACAGAGCTGAGATAAACTGATTCTCACTGAAGAATGTTAAAGCCATAAATTCGGAATAAAGGAAAGGATATATAGGGATTCATTATATTTTTCCCTATAAACCTCAGTTTAGAGAAAACTAAGCACATAAACCAAGAATATAATTTTACAACTGTAGAATATACTATAAATCAAACCCTGGGTGCTCCTTCTATTTTCCCTTATTCTGATAGCATAGCCATGCAGGCTGTAATACCTAACAACTGAGGAACATGAATTCTGTTAATAGAGCAGCAATATAGCATCCCAGAATGGCTGGTGTTGGAACGGACCTTAAAAATTATCTAGTTCCAACCCCTCTGCATGGGCATGAACACCCTCCACCAAACCAGGTTGCTCAAAGCCCCATTCAGCTTGGCCTTGGAACATTCCAGGGATGGGGCATCCACAACTTCCCTGGGCAACCTGTGCCAGTGTCTGACCATCCTCATAGTGAAGAATTTCTTCCTGATGTCAAATTTAAGTCTACCTTCTTCCAGTTTAAAGCCATTACCCCTTGTCCTACTGCTACATGTCCTCCTTTACCCCTTGTCCTACTGCTACATGCCCTCCTTTACCCCTTGTCCTACTGCTACATGCTCTTGTAAACAAGTCCCTCCCCATTTTTTAAAGGAGATGGGATTTTGAGGGTTTGCTCTGCAACTTCCCTGTTAACAACAGCAAGATTTGCCCAAGGAAACATAAAAGGAACTGTGAAGTGTTGCAAACACATTTCACACTGAAGAATCTCCAAACATCACAACAAAAATCCCACTGCCAACCAAAAAGCAGTATTTAGATACCCGTAATATATAGGAAACACTATTCCTACTAAAATAATCCCAGCTTTATATCATAATATAGAGAAAAGGTTTAAATACAACTTTGTTTTACTAGTCACTCATGAACCTAAATAATCTGTCTTTACATGATACCTCACAAATGTTTAAGACTTAAAAAAAAGTTTTTAATTATTTGTTTATTCTAATCGAAGACATTGTTCTTTTATATCAATAATAAAAATGCTTTGCCACTGAAGTCACTGAAGTTCTAAATCATCTTTAGGATACAGATAACACAACCTTTCTCTGTTTTTGTAAAGCCCAGACAATGAAGTACACATTCTTTCCCACACAGGAAGATCCTGTTAGCATGTAATGTCACACCACTTACAAAGGGATTTACACCAAGAACCCTCTTAAGGCTTCTGACATTTCAGTCACTCGATGGCTAATTTAAGGTATCCACATGTAGTGGGGTGGGAAGGAAGGTTTAATCTCTTCACTCAAGGAACTTCAATGCTCATAGGAGGCAAGTAACTTGCTTAATGCCATATAAAGCTAAGAACAGAGTTCAGTTCCCCCAAACTCTCCTGGTGCATTGCCTGCAAAATTTTGTACCAAAAGCTATATCAATGATATTAGGGATGTCCACGCATTGGGAAACACCTCTTCTGATGGGTGGTGCTGCCACAATGTATGAAGGTATCAGCTTATATCAGAATATGACTACTTCCCACAAGTAGGCTTAGAAAATGTGTAATTTAAACTTTGTGATAAATAACTTTGAAGGGCATCTCAGCAACATTAATTAAATCTTTACTGAATGGACTCTCCAGCAGCAGAGAAGCCCACTGGGATTCAAACACAAACTTAAATTTGCATTTAGAATCTTCTCAGTGTTACACCTTTAAACATGGTTGTAGTGTAACGAGACAACCAGGTGCCACTAATTGCCAGGGAGTGAGCATGAGCTTGTGTCAAGCCCATCTATGCCCAATTAGGGTGGACCTCCACTGCGCATGAGCAGGACCGGGGGACCAATAAATGGTGAGTCCTGAGACACAAGCTCAGCTCAGTCCTGAGCACGCTTTGCAGAGAGGCCAGTTGCTCTTGGAGCACTGTATTACCTTCATTGCGCCACTAGCGCTCATCGCCCACAGGGTGAGGCTCTGAGGAGTCTCGAACCCGGGGCCTCGGCATTCTCATTTCAGGAGACAGATGAGGCACATTTTATACTACTCTGGTTGGCCTGGTTTGGTCCCAAATTGATTTTAGTGGTTATGGTGGGGTGATCATTGCCATTTTGGATCCCTTGATCCTGGTCCTTCAGCTTAAAGCCCACCTCAGCCAGGTGGCCAGTACTGATGTGCTGCTCCCAGGCCCTTCTCCAGGAAGCCCAGCTTTATCCACAGCCCCCTTGGAGTTTAGCTTTTAGTTTCTACCTCTACAGTCTAAAAAGTCCTAATTTAAAGAGGAGAAGTGTGGAAGTGTTGTGATTGCCATCATTTAAAACCATTTCTCTCGCTAGTAGTTTGCTAGCTTCACTACTAAGAAAAAAGACCCAGCAAAGGATTTTGAAAGTCTAGGTTTTAATACACATTTAAGACCCCTTTGTCAGGACGTCAAATGAGAATTTTGCTGTCAGATAGAAATTTCACTATCCATCTATGAATCTGTTTCTAGGTTGAGAAAGATCAGCAGAGACTAAATGAAGGTTAGCCTGCTCAGTTACATAATTACTTAAGGGAAATTATATTACAAAGGCAACTGAGAAAAAAGAAGTGACTAAAAAGCCTGAATAATTGTTCATTTTGAAGCCTCTCTCTAGAGATGCACTTACATAATCACAAAATGTATAAATTAAGAAAATAGTGTCAGTAGATTAGGACTGAGTTTTAAACAGCATTTGCACACTAGAGATACTGGAAGTATTCAACTATGACTTAAGTACTCCTGCAATAATAGTTTAAGAAAGATGTGCTTCCTCACCTGGCTGGTAATGTCCAGTCTCAGCTGTGAAGATTACAACTTCTCTTTGTAAATGTTAAAGGAGGAAGGAATGTAATATTAATAACCTTGGATTTTTTTAAGAACTAGTGAGGGATCAAAAGGAGGTTTGAAGATTAATATGCCACAGGAAAATGAATATGTTATATAAAAAATGTTATATGGAAAATATACATTAAAATTTGTATACTATGTACATGTGTGCCTATATATATGTATGTAGTATATATATAATGTGGTCACAAGTCTGAGAAACTCCTGGGGAAATTCATGAAGTCTGAAAATGGATCCTTCTTTGTCTGGTATCAGCACCCTTGCATACTGTTTCTTGAGCCCAATGAATTTTTCTCCCTTCCCTTGTGCTACTTGAATTGAGGCTTCTTATCAGTGGGTCACTAAATTCCAAGCTTGCTTTTAATCTCTACTTGTTCCAGTCAGTTAACTGTGAGTAAAAGAACAGCCTCTATTTAGTGTGAAGTTTCCATTTTCTGCCTCATTAAATTTTATCTGCATAAAGCCAGAAATTCACCTAAAAAACCAAATTATCCCACACATTGATGGAATCACATATCTGCATAAGTTAAAAGCAAACTAAAGTAGTTTTCTACTCTTACTCTCCTTAGGTCTTTGCATGTGAAGGAGGAAAACAACTATCTTCTGAGGGCTGCATTTTTTTCCTCAGAGTTAAACTGTGCTACTCTCAGACTATTCTTCCTTTACATAATTTACTGACACTACATATAAACTTCTATAACCATGTTCTGATGTTCAAGTTGAGAGTCACCCCTGGAATCTTCAAATGGGGTCTAGGAGGTTACAGACAACACCACTGAGTACTGCTCCCAGTAGCTCTCATGTATTTTACAATATGACACTGCACACAAACATTAATGGCTCCATTTGCACACTGGAGTTACTTTGAGGAAACTTTTCTTTGCTGTTTTCACTTTTTAAAGCAGACTAAAGAGTGCAATAGTTTTAACACTATAGTTTAACACTAATTGCTTTTAGAAGTAAAACACACTCGAAGTCAAGATATCCTTTCAACTTTTGTCATGTCTCTGCCAAAACTTCCCTAAATTAGGTCTTTAGCATAGTCGTGTCTGTAATTATAACATCAGCTAAATACAATGTTTTGTGTGAGAGGTAATTTGGTAAATTTTCCTGAAAAAAAAAAAATCACAAACACCTCAATGTACACCAGCCTCTAAGAGAAAAGGTTCTCTTTTTTAAGATACCATGGCTAGTTACATAGTTACATATGTTTATAGTTATACAATTCCCATTTTCAAAACCATGGATATGTACAGCCTGAATTACATCCTACTTCCAATGTTATATTTGAATGGATAACTTAATGTGGCAGAAAAGCATAGATGGTTCATAGTTTGTGCTCCTTTCACCCCTCAAATGATTCTAAAATATTTACCTGTGGAGGTATTATGCCTGTTTGTGCAGTATGCACATACCGGAATTCTTTCTTTATTAAAAAAGCTTTTTCCTGTCTTTTAGAAGATCTTTATCTGCACATAACCAAATGTAAAGCTACTTTGTCGCATGAAACAAACACAGAAACTTGTCGTTATTATTTCATAATTGCATCATTATCATTGGCAGAAAGGTGGCATTCTTCTGTTAGGTCATCAAGAAATTAGGGCGTAAGAGAAAAGCTTTCTCCAAACCTACTGCAATTCTTTGAAAGTGCAGGTATTCCACAAAATCTTAGATAAAGCATTAAGAAAGTTACAAAGCTTCTACCACTAACCTGCACAGGAACAGAACACAGGTTTAGTTTGTTCCCCCTGCAGTGGAATGATAGAGCCGCAGCTTATGATGAATCACAGCAAAAAAAATGTTATGTGGTAACTACCTGCAGAATAAATTGCCTTTTTTAATGTACTAAAACTACTTGATAAATTGCTTTTGCTGTGCATCTCTGGCTATCTCTACTTGCCCTCTGCCACAAATTCATCTCTCTTGCTCTCTCCTGTTTCTGACATTCCTGGGTATCAAGACATAAGGCACAGCTACTATTTTAAAATTATCTAAAAGCAAACCCTTGCTTTCTCAAAGCCCACCATTTTTCTTCCAAAGAACATAAAAACCACACAGCAATTACGTTGAACACAGGAAGGCATTACTGACTCCCTCATAAGCAGTGCTCTCATACTCTATCTCTGTGCACTTTCCGCAGCTGAGTTAATGGTAGATAGAAATGTCACTTAACTTTACATGTTTAGAGAGTGACAACTTCTAGATGACTCCTATTGTCTGTGGAGAGAAACAGCCACTTCTGTTGTATTTTTAGCACTATACAGGATGATCTTGACCACATCCTATAAAAGCCTTCTTTCTCCTCACTGACTACAAAGATGGGTGTCTACATCCTCAGTTCATGTGTAAATGCCTATATTAGGAACATTTTAAGCTAAGTAAGCTATACCCCACCTTCAGTGTAAACAATGTGGCAGCTCTGCCCTGTTTAGCATACGGAGTATATGGATAAAATACATTGAAAGCTTTGCTTAGCAACAGGTAGAGGAATGCAATTTGCATACTATACCTGTGACACACACTGATGTGCCTGGGAGTCTTGCAATGGCTGCTTACTGAAAAACTACAGCCTGAAAAAAAATAAAGCTAAAGTCTTCAACAAAACTGTTATTTACACTTCTACACAAAAAAGAAGAAACTGATCTTTGAAAAAACCAGATGCTTAAGTACTTTCAAATGCTGCAGGAAAATATGAAATATTAAGCGTTTTGTAGCAAAACTGAATTTTCTAGATAATAACTCTTACCGTGGTCATTAGCAAAAAAAAAAATGTTGGACAACCATAAAAATTCTGTTCCGAGTATCACAGAGCAGACAAAAAGAAACATAAAAGACAGGAGGTGAAAGCCTTTCTCAAATAGCCCATAACTCCTACATTTTCTTTCTTCTTCTTTCAAATGCCAGCATAGTTAGATTCTTTGTTTGTATTCCCCATGTTTTCTGTAAGATGAGAAAGGGTCAGAAAGGAGCCAGACATTTATTTACTATTAAAATGCCATTACTAGAAAACAAAAACTATTAATAGTGCTAGAATGAAGATAAGAATCCAACTTGAAAATAGAAACTTTACGTTCTCCTAAATAATTTAAACAAAATCATATTCTTCAAAATCTAAAGATAACTTTGGTGCAGAACCTCATGTAATAAGGCTGCTGTATAATCTTCAGGAGACAATCTTTTACTGAAAAAAACCCCTCTTATTCATCTTTCTTTATGCCCAGAATTTAAGCAGAGAGAAGGCTTTATGAAGCTGATTTAATAACAAGCAGCAGAGGCTGAAAGACTGGGAAGACTGAGCCAAAATATAAGAGACACCCCCTGACACCCCCCCAAATAATCTTATCAAACAGCCAGCTGTCTGTAATAAGGGTTGTAGAGAGCAAACAAACTGAAGATCCTCTTTGTGGAACAGCAAGCTTTTCAGTGCCAGCACAAAAGCTTCAGTTTAATGTGCTGTAAAGCTAGCTTCCCAATAAATATAAGGAAAGGTCATTTTTGATTGAAAACAGCACTTTCATAATAAGAATTATCTAATAAACCTGCGAGCATGCTTTTCTTTTATTACCTATATGTAATAAGAAGAGGATCATTTTGAGAATGGAGGCTTCCATTTAAGAGATTTTTGATAAGTTATATTCAAGGAAGCAAACCACTATGACTATTTTTTTCTGCCTCTTGTTATGGAGGATATGGCATAGCTTTGACTGACAAGTAGTGAAACCTAAGTAACATTGTTATTTTACATGCATTTTCGGTTTGGAAAACCTAAAAGTAATACATTACGTCATACATCTTACCAGTTCCTTTCCCTTTACAACAAATATATTACCTTTGTGTCACATTTAAAATAGCATAGAGTATTACATGATACAATTAATTGCTTTCATCCAGAAAATTCTGCATTTACATGAAAAGAACCACTGAAAGATAAAAGCTACCACACCAAGTCCAGCATATTCCTTAGGTTTGGACAGCTGGTTTGTAGAAAGTTAGAATCACTTTGGTTGGAAAGGTCATCAAGTCCAACCATTAACCTAGCACGCTGCCAAGAGCACCACTGAACCAAGTCCTTAAGCACCACATCTTCGTATCTTAGGTACCTCCAGGGATAGTGACTTGGCCATTTCCCTGGGCAGCCTATGACAACGTATTCAGTAAAGAGATTTTTCTACATATACAATCTAAACCTTTCCTGGCATAACTAGAGGCCATTTTCTCTACTTGTTATATGGGAGAAGAGACCAGCCCCCACTGCACTACACCCTCCTTTCAGGCAGTTGTAGAGAGTGATGAGGTCTCCCCCCAGCATCCTTTTCTCCAGACCAAACATCCCCAGTTCTGTCAGCTGCTCCCTGTTAGACTTTTGCTCCAGACCTGTCACCAGCTTTGCTGCCCTTCTTTGGACATGCTCCAGCACCTCAATGTCTTTCTTGCAGCTAGGGGCCCAACCCAGAACTGTCCATCAAACACCACAGTTGGTTTTCCAAGTCACTTGGCTTTTGCAGTGTCTGCTCCTTGCTCATGCTGCTTTCATTCTCTCACACAGATTTCATGGCTATTTCTCTTTGAGACTTTCATGCAAAACTCTCTTCCCTGCTGATGTGTGAGGGATCCCAGGCTATATTGGACCTCTGCCTTTTGGCTCTGACCACAAGAACATCTGATATAACTCCAATAGCATTGAATTATACCATAGAGGCATACAAATAAATGTAACTGTATAAGATAGATCTACATACATAGTCTTGTAGCCCAAATGATCAGTTATTTTAGAGGGAGTGATTACTTGACTATTACTACAGAACGTACTACTAAAGAAGTATTAGAAATTCTAAAATTATCATGGGACAAATTCAATCTACATTTCACACAGTTATTTTTATAACAAGGGACAAGGGGAGCTTTCTGCACAAAAAATAGGACCAGACACATAGAACTTAGAGGAAGTCCAGACAATGCAGGCCTGAAGAGAATTGCAGAATGTGTTTCAGACAGAAGCCCACTGCTCATATATCGTTGTTCATTGACATTTCAAAATATTTTTATTGCATTTTGAATGAAAGTTAGTTTTACAAGCCAAAGGAAGTTTTTTTTATAGACTGAAGAAAACTTTATCTCCCTCTTCCCTCATTACCAACTAATATTTTCATGGAGCTTGTTCCCCCAGCACCTCCAAATGTATTTAATAAGAGAGGCCAAAGAGGGAGAAAAGAACTTCATGCAAAATTATAAACAGATACTGTGCAGAGAAACATCAGCATCTGATGAGTTCTAGTGTGAGAGTATCTAGGCTAAGATCATACCAAAGAAAGTAGAGGTAAATGGCTTTCCTGGTGGGCAGGTATTGCACAGAAGACTTCACTGTTAAGTCTTTACATTTTTCCAATAGTCTTTACTACTTCTCCTGGGAATACTCATGAAGGTCTGTATGGATGACACCATCTCAGAGGTGCATTTTGAGCACACTTAAAGGTACTGCAGACTACATAGAAAGTGGTGTAAGACACTGGCATTTGGGTAGAGGGAGACAGGGAATTATTTTTTTAAACAAAGCTCAGAAAGCTTTGTAAAAATTTATGTTGCTACTGGATTCCTGCCATCATGTAGCAGAGACCAGACATGTAGGTGTGCCTAATGACAGGCTAAGTTTAATCCACCAGATGATCTGGCTGTGCAGAAGCCATCAAGAAACATCACCCTGAGGGGCTCAGTACAGGGAGGCTTTAAAAAACTTTATTTCACTTCTGAAGCATTTCTGTGAGTGCACCAGAAGGCAGTTTAAAAATTATCTCTGTTTTACACTCTAATAAAGCTTATAAACCACTGAATATTGGTAAGCCAATTCAGCACATACCCAGAGCTGAGGACCTACAGTATGCTAGCTTATGATGTGAACACAAAGTAACCTGAATGTGTCTTCTGAATACGACCACTAATTTTCCAGATTGCTATACTGTGCAGGTATTTTACACAGTATCTCATCTTTGACAAGCAGCTGTAAATGAAGGAAGTCAAGAGTTTCTGGAACAGAGTGAATAATTTCTAAACTATCAATAATCACAGATACTGTACTTCCACAAAGGCAGCATTAGACCTTGTTTTATTTCTATCCAAAAATGAATATAATGTTATAGCAAGGAAGTATAGGAGACAAGCTTACAAACAGCTCTCCGCACTACAACCAGGATGAAGTGAAAACATCACAGCAATGGCTTCATCTTTGCTAATTCAGTGTTTTTCGGCCTTTTCTGCTTCTTAGACAAGGAAGAGTTTTCCATGGAAGACACAGCTCCTTTTAGAAAATTCATACTAACATATCTCTGAGCATTATGTTCATTTGACTCTTCTATTTCCCCAGAGAGGCCTCAAAAGCTGCACAGAGACCCTGATGAGGCTGCATGTGGGGATAGCCTCCCAAGGAGACCATCTTGCTGCCTCTCAAGCTGCCTTACCTACATTCTCTGCCAACACCATTTTCAGCAAAGTACCTTCAACAAACCACTTTGTCAAGGAGCTGTTTGTACACACATTTATAGTGTGACAAACTTTGAGCCATATATTTGCCTAAAAACCAAGCAAGCTTCAGCACAGGAGCAAAATACGCAGCTTACCTCAACACCTTGCATGGCGGATGTGCCACAGGAGGAACATGACACTGCCCAGGGCATGTCCCCTCAACTTTTTGGTGTCATACTTCTTGGGCACTGCAGGCAGCATGGTTTGCCTGGACAGCAGGGTCCTCTTGGCCATCCTAAGCAGGGCCACGTGCCAGGCCTAGTCCCCCTTCTTCCGGCTGCAGGCCAGGCCAGTTACCAAGATGCCCACCCATGCAGCCCACAAGAACATTTTCAATCTTTTCTACCTAGCCAGCTCTCTCAAGGACACTACTGTGGACTCTTCCCATCCCAAAAGTATGGGGGCTTCACTCCAGCCCATCTCCTTGGGCTGGAGGCAGAGATGATCTACAGCACCACCCATTCCTGCAGACATCAGAGATGGATGACACGTAGCAGGGCAAAGGCTTGAACATCCCCTTGGGGTTGGCTGAGGGAAAGCTGGGTGTGCAGGGCCATTCACAGAGCTTGCCTGCACTGCCCCCATGCAGAGGAGAAGGCAGAGAATATTTCAGTACCATCTTTGCACGAGTGCTTTAAAACCATACCCACTGGTGCTGCTTCTTGCTGCCAGAGGCTCAGGAACAACCATCAACTTTATCAATCGGTTCCTTCAGAACAACCTCAAAACAGCAGAGTGAGCTGCAGGAGGGTTGCAAAGCTTCACACAGAAAGCAAAGCAGTCCCTGAATGGCCAACATCTCATGCTTTGTTTGGGTGTATTGCGAGGCACCACGCTGGCAGCATCAGAAAATTCAAAACCCACTCTCAGCTTCAGGCAGGCACTGGGGCTGTGGATGCTGGATAGGGAGTGTGAGCTCCTGTGATTCCTTCCAGCGGTGCTGCTGGAGTTGCTTAGAGCATTGACCTCTCACACTGAGGAGGGCAGCAGCCAGCTAAAGCCTGTCCTCAGGGCTTTGCCTCAGAGGCATATCACAGCTACTGACAGTTAGGCTGCTTTCTGACATCTTTCTCACTCAGCTGCACTTTTCTTACTTCTCTTTGTGTCGCCTATTTTTTTCTACAATGCTGAATATTTTAGCTGGGCTCCTTAAATAAACTTTCATCACATGGATGCAGAGGGGAAATAGAATGAAACTTAAAAGAAGCACTAGATGTTGCGAGTAGCTTTGATGTTCTCTAGCTTTTTATTTATAGAATACAGATTAACTTCCTTTTGTTAACATCTATTGTTGTTTTATAATGGGTGCTGCAAATGCTTTGATAAATGAATTGAAAGAGTTGGCTGCAGCTCCTGCTAAGTGCCCTGACTTGCTAAAAACTGACTGAAAAATGGAACAAAAAAATTTCATCTGATTTTAGACTATATGAAATAAAGCAACTGCTGTGAAATGTGATTTTTTTTTTTCTCACATGTAACCCATAAAATTCAGCCTGAACCTAGCCCCCATATCTGCATTGGACAAGCACAATCAGTAAGTCTATCCTTCAGCTATTTATCTCTTTTTATATGATTACATTGTTTTGTTGAGACCCTATACATTCCTTCTTCCTTTTGCATCTCTATTATCAGCACTGCTTTATAATATATGGGGATGTTTTGCTTCTGAGATGGATGTCAGACTTTTTCCTCATTAAACACAGGCCTCTTTGAAGTCTTCTACAGATGTCTACAATCATCCTAAAGCTGGCTAATATTCTGAGACTTCCTTGAATCACTGGAAAGAATTAGCAGGGAAATCTATTATGTATGAAGCTAGGTAAGTGCACCCTAGCAGCAGTGTCTACCGGGTGACTACTCCTGTTTCCCTTCCTATTTCCATTCAGCCAACTCATGTTGTTTTCTCAACAAACCTGTTGATTGCTGCCCTCATTGCTACTGTTCCTCATACTAGTGCTTTGGTCAGAGAAGGTTTTCAGTTTAATACTTTCACAAACACACATAACCTGAAAAGCAAGTGACAAAGGTATAAAACAGTAGAAATGCTGAGGCACATAACATGCAGTTTAAGTGGAAGATAGTAGCCAAGACCCTGGAAGGATGTTTCACAAACTTCCAGCTGTCCCCACGAGACATAGTCATACCAATAATTTAAACAGGCTTAACCTCAAGGTTTCCTGGTAGACACATGGCAGTTATTTAGAGTAAAAAGTCAGAAAGCAATCATAAATAAGACACCCTTTTCAGTCTGCGTGGTGTTCACAATGCCATTTCCCATCATGTAGTCTGCAAATAACTTTTCTTTTTTGTTTTTGGTCATTCTCCCTTTACATTGCTAGTTTCCTGGTATCTCACAGCTGCATTCAGCACAACAGTACAGCTCCTCCCCCCAAATGCAGAGATCTTCCTGCAAGGTAGAAAAGAGGATTTGAGTTTTCTCAGGCCACAGAGGAAAGTGAAGTCAGAGCTGGACAGTGCTGAATGAGTGCTCCAAATACAAGGTTACATGTAAAGTCATCGACTTGACTGTGTAAAAGAAAATATTAGGTAATTGTCCATAATCCAAAGGACTATTTTGAGGGGTTAATTCCAGATTTGGGGTTATGAATCTTTTAGGGGTCCCAACTCAAATGTTAAAGGAGGAATCTAATTTGTTAAAAATACCCTCCTCCACAACATATATTGGTAAACATCCTTATGAAAACATATTTTTTCCTTGGATTTATATGATCATATGAGTATAATCCTATGCTATTTGCTTTTCCCACCTAGGTGCCAGTTCAATAGCAGTGTGATTCACCACTTCATATTTTGAAGATACCACTTAATAACATGTACTATACCTTGGGTTAATACAATATCCAGATTATTTTTCTTGTTTGCTTGAGGTTTGGTGTTTTTTTGGGTTTGGTTTTGGGTTTTTTCTGTTTGTTTTTTAAGACACTTTCCAGTTTAGCCAATTATTCTCATTTAGTTGATTTTATCTGCAATGTGATTTCAGAATAGAAAAATATCTTCCCTTTTTTCCATTTGTTTGTAGGCTCTTCAAACTATTCAGGGCTCTTTTGTCAGCCACCTCTTCCACCTAATGGGCCAGATGAGGAAAAGACGCTCAAGTAACCATCACGTTTCTTTTATTCAAATTTAAAATGTAATTTTCAGTATTTAATTATTTGCAGCTCAGTTTTGCAAAAATATTATTTGAGGAATTGGACACACTTGTTAGCTACTGTTCCTTTCTTCTTTCAGCTGCTGCTTCTCTCTTCTGCATGCAGAATGCTCTCTTTTAACCTCAGCTTTTTAACCCCAAGGACTTAAACTCTATTTTTAGTTTCTGTATGAATTTCCAATTTAATGCATTTAAAGAACCTATCACAGATGTCTAAAACCTTGGAAGTAATTAATTAAGTCCTGCTATTTCCAGACTACACCAAAACAATTTGTCATTGCATGTAAAATGGCATAATCGAGTAGTATAAATGTTTTCAGGCCAAGACTTGCTATGAATTATTTAGTTCATCTCTCCTAATTAAAGACTTATTGGAGGATTAATGTCTCATAACCCGACAAACTACTTTACAAATTATCCATATAATGACCTCAAACTGAATTTATATAACTCAAGTAGCAATTTGAATAAGTATATAAAATTCATTGAAACACAAAGTATTTTTCCTTGATATTCAAAACATAGCCTTTCAATCTGCATTCACGAAAGAAATTTGGCCCAAATGTAAATATATTGGAAAAAATAATTTGCTGGATGTCTGGTTTTTTTCATCATTTACATAAAATCAGTTTATCAGGACTACTTCCACAAATACAGAAAGATAATATAGTTATGCTGCTATGCTGTGCTGCTTTAATGAAAGTGTGACTTACTTCCCTCTGTAATGCATGCAACACATACATTTTCTTATTACAAAATTTGTGTTATAAACCCACAGCATATGCTACACACCTGAATGTGGTTGTGAAAAGAAAACAGTATCACTAGTCCAAGAAGGTAGAAAAAAGATGAAATAGGTCAATATAGAAATACAGGTCATTGTGGAAAGATGAAGTATTGGGTCAATATGGAAGAAGCAGGAAGCAATGCTGTCTCCACAAAAATCATCACAACTGTTCAGTTTCAAAAAAATTGTTACAGCTAATTATTAACAGTGCAAATAATAGGCTATAGTAAAAACAGACATATTTTTATGAGATTTTTTATAAGCTCCCTTTCTGTATCCTAGGGCCCTGGCTGTCACTGTTTTCAGGTCTAGATGGTCACCTCTGATCCAGCCCAACTTTGTAACTGTGTCTATGGTTTCTGAGAAAATGACTAGCTCAGGAAAAAAAGCTGCTTGGAAAGGCAGAAGAGAAAAACTACAAATGTGGTGCAGTCGTTGAGAGGAGGCTAAGGTAAGAGGGAAAAGTAAGTCACTTTTTCCTTCAAAAAGGAAAAGGCGAACCAACACAGAAAATTGACATTTCCTGTAAGAAAAAAAAAAAAAAAAAAAAGCCATGGTCATCCGAGTTAGGAATCATGGGGTCACGGGTCTGAGCTGCCAGTGACAGCAGTGGTGACAGAGCTGGTGGCAGACGGCAGCTCAGCATCTCTGCGGAGTCAGTGCCTGGGGCTGCATAGGCTGACCCTTCCCTGCTGGGCTCATGCTCTCCGGAGGTGCCACATGCTCAGCCTAATAGCTAATGCTAATGCTTATGGACTGATGCTAAGCCTAATAGCTCATTATATCCTCCCTGTCTTCTGTGTGCTACTTAAGACAATAATTGGTTTATATGTTGTTATATATATCCTGCATTGTACATCTTTTTCTGCTAATGACACCTGAACAAAATGATCCAAACTGGCAAAATTGCTACCACTTTTATACCTCTTCCCCCAAATATATGATCAATTTTTTTTAAGCACGGCAGAGTAGGCTATGACTGGACAACTCCTGAATCACAGATTTTCAGACTCTAAGGCAAATTACACCTTACTTCTGGTTTGGGTGGGCTTTTTTGTTTGTTTTGGTTTGTTTGTTCTTTTTTCCATTCTTCTCAAAATTTTTAATAAAATTAAAAACAAACTTCAACTCATCTTCCTTTAGGATCTACAGAAGAAATTACAATCAAGATACATGCTACAGTCTGACTGGAGACAAATAACTGCTTAGAGTACACAAAGAAAAGAATTTATTAGGTCTTTGTCTTTGATCCTGCAAACTCCACTATAATACGCATAAGTACAGCAGAAAATATTGAGCAAAAACCCTGCAGTCTTCTATGCAGCAACTGCCTGCAAGAAAGATGAAAAATGCCCAGTGGATTTGGAGCTGACTTCTGTATTTTTGGGGAGAGCACAAGAAACCTGTTTTACAGAAGAATCAATAGAAGGGAAAGATACCAGGTTCCCCAAATCCCTACCAAATATTTTAGTACTCATCCAAATTTTTAAAACAGAGAAAAAAATAAAAATAGAGTGAAATTTAAAATGAACAAAGTCCTCTCTGACCAGGGCTTTAACAAGCCTCTGAATGATCTAACATTACAAAATTGTTTCTTAGGAGGAAAAAGCCCTTTAGGTAACAGAAAAGATGCCCCCAAAAAACATAGAATAGTTAAAATACATAAATGTTAGCAAACCTAACAGAACAGTCTTTAGTGTTGGGTTTGTTGTACTCTTCAAATAGAGCATGGCCTAAATTCCAATACACAATCAAGAAATTTCAAAATTCCTGTATGAAAAATGGGAGAGAAGGAAAATAGCAAACCTGTACAGTATTCTTGACATAGGAAAAAAACATTACAAGCTGTTAAACCTGCTGGAGAGGTCCATTTTTAAAAGTCAAAAGAATCACAAATCAAAATACACTGCAATCACACCTTGAGTTAACGCTCAATAAATTGCAGATAAGAACATGTAAAATATAGAGCCTTCAAATCAATTTTAACTGTCTTTGTATTATCCATTCCCAATTTAGGAATGCCTATACTTCAATAATAATACCTCTCCATCTTTAGAATTCAGGAGGCATCTTCTTTACTGGATTTGGTATAAGCTACATACATACACAAGCCCTTCTGTGGAACTGAAGGAAAAAAAAATCAGTTTTGCACGGTTCAATTTTCTCAGGGTCCCAGTCTTTATACTTATCCTATATAGCTTGTCCTCTATACAAGCTAGATGTTATAAGACCCAGTGGCTGTGTGCCTTTCAAATTGTCTGAGCCCAGTGATAAAATACACACCTGCTGCCTCAGCTTAAACCCACTTACGATATAACCTGCTCTACTTACACTGCTTCTACCCCCTCCCTAGAATCCCCACTACCAAGTTGAGCTTGCCACCTTCCTAGACAGAAATCTAGGAAGACTTGAGGTTAACAGCGCTACAGGCTGGGGACAGAGTGGCTGGAGAGCAGCCAGGCAGAAAGGGACCTGGGAGTCTGGATTGACAGGAGGCTGAACATGAGCCAGCACTGTGCCCAGGTGGCCAAGAAGGCCAATGGCATCCTGGCCTCTATCAGGAACAGTGTCGCCAGCAGGTCCAAGGAAGTGATTCTGCCCCTATACTCAGCCCTGGTGAGGCCACACCTTGAGTACTGTGTCCAGTTCTGGGCCCCTCAGTTCAGGAAGGATATTGAGGTCCTGGAGCAGGTCCAAAGGAGGGCAACCAGGCTGGTGAAGGGACTCGAGCACAGACCCCATGAGGAGAGGCTGAGAGAGCTGGGGCTGTTCAGCCTGGAGAAGAGGAGGCTCAGGGGAGACCTCATCGCTGTCTACAACTACCTGAAAGGAGGGTGTAGCCAGGTGGGGGTTGGTCTCTTTTCCCAGGCAACTCTCAGCAAGACAAGAGGGCATGGTCTTAAGTTGTGCCAGGGGAAATTTAGGTTACATATTAGAAAGAATTTCTTTACGGAGAGAGTGATCCAGCATTGGAATGGGCTGCCCAGGGAAGTAGTGGATTCTCCATCCCTGGAGCTATTTAAAAAGAGACTGGATGTGGCACTCAGTGCCATGGTCTAGCAACCGCAACGGTGGTAAAAGGGTTGGACTCGATGATCTCTGGGGTCCCTTCCAACCCAGCCAATTCTATGATTCTATGATTCTATGAAATCCTGTAAATGGGCACTAAGGAATAAATTTAGATGGACTTCTGTATCATTTTAACTACTTCCAGATGGAGCACACCGAGCTGTATAATTGTTTATCTGTATTATAGAGATCATATTTGGAATAGTTCCATGGTGTGTTTTGGATATATTTTTGAAGGTTTGCACCTACAGTTCTGGAGGGCACAACAACCTTTTGAAAACAGCAGGGGAAAAAAAGTGACAAGACGAATTCTTCTGTTTTCTACTGGGAGTTACAAGGTCAATGCTGATTTAATTGAGATCTGGGGAGCTCAACTTTACCCAGAGGTATAAAAGAGAAAGATGCTACAAGGAGATTTCTTCTCATGAAAATTTCATTTCAAATCAATATGAAAGCTACACATTTGGATCAAAAATGGCAGGGAATCCTCAAGGACTCTTCCTACAAAGAGCTCACCTAATCTTAAGGCAGCCTTTGATAGCCTGAGATGATTTTGTGGCTTTGAAAGTGTTGAAGCATCTGAAACAATCAATTTTGCTGGGATCTTAACTTTAAATTAATGTCAGACAGTGCAACTTCTAACTATGCTGAGTGCTTTCATGCTAATTTCTTTCTTCACCAATAAGACTCTTCCCAGGAATGCCCTGAGTTCTCCAGGTCCTAATGAGGGTACTTGAAGAAACACAAGGCAAAGGTGGAGGGCCACCCTAGGACAAGTCAATATAACACCTTGATTAAGAGTATGTGCTAGAGAAATATTAATAAACATTCTGTCCCAGAATGTTTATTAATATTTCTGTTTCTCTGCATGTCTGTGTGTGTCTCTCTCTTTTTTTTTTTTTTTTTGTTTTGTAGTATGCATTTTAAAGAAAGTCCTGCCTGATTTTTGCCCTACAAAGGCTAAAAAAACCCCATCAAACAAGTGAACATTCCTTGTGTAACCTATTATAGCTGCTATATTGAAATATTTCCATCTATAGCATCACTTCGGCTGGGTATGTTTTTGTATAAACTTTGAGTAACAAAGAAGTGGCTTTCTCCTTTTCCCATTTTTGACCAAATTATACAAGTCTGGATCAAAGCAGACCTCAGTATTAGTAGGTGAGCTGGTCTGAATGTTGAATCTTATGTGAATTTGACTAATTTTTTTTAATCAGTTTACCCTAAGTGCAAATATGCATATAGTGCATACAATGTTTTAACATTTAAATGTACTTTTATTAAATACACTGTATAAATTTACATTTATAGTTCATAATCTATGTTATTATTACATTTTTAAGTATAAGTGAATAAAACACCTAGAAAAATAAAAGACTGGTGTTTAAAATTATCTGAGATTTGTGAAATGCAACATTAATTACATTTAAATTTTGTTACTGAAATATTTTTATTTTTATCAGAGTTCATTTTAGAATGCAGCAGTGATGATAATCATTTTGAAGTAATGTATGCTCAAAATCTATGACTCAAAACACAAACCATTTAAAATTAACTATTACATGTAATAAAGTGAGCATTTTTAAAACTCCAAAGCAGATTCCAAGATTATTTAGCATTTTCTTCCCTTGTGCAGAATAAAGGGATATGCAGTTTGCTCTGGATTCACGTTTAGATTTAATCTATGTCTGAAAAATGGTTGCTCAGTGGATTTTTGGGATAACTAGAAAATCGGACTAAATTAAATCACTTATTGGTCCTATCAGATTTGTCTACTCTTTATACATATATATCCATACACAGACACAGTTATATATAAACCCTCCAGCTCCTCTTCCCTTATGATGGTACAATCACCCCTGGGTCCCACAGCATGGGGCTATTGCATCTTCCCTACTGAACTGCAATGAAATTATTGAATTGTGCCCATCCATGTTTGTGGTACAGGAGGTAGAAGGGCAAATGCCTCCAGTCATCCATGTGTACCTCCTCTCCTGGTCCTGCACCAGCAGAATAAGCTAAAGTACAAAAGAACTTAGAATCAAAGATTGGTGCTCTCGCTCCCTCACACATCCATCTATTTTGTGTCCAAGCTCTGCTAAACGATGTGGAGAAAAGTCTCTTCCTGACCTGTCACACGCCTTTGCAGTCTGCAAGGATTCAAGATTTTCTTCTTGCATTTAATAGTATGTGAAAGCACACAAGAGCAATAGTGGGAGAACATTAAAGACAGAGAAAAAATCGGAAGTGTACATGTGAAAAAAGGGAGCAGGTCATCATCTTGATCCTTAATCTCTAATTGAACCTCACTACTACCCCTAAAAATAATGTTAAGTCATGTAGAATATTATAGAAATGTCACCTAATAAAAAATAAAATCCCTTTAAGAATGTAAATGGCAGAGCCTTGAGCAGCTGACAATAGGTTTCTCCCAGAGAAACAACTCATCTAGACAGAGGAGTCAGGATTACTGGAGCTGGCTGTCATGCAGCTCTGAACTTTCTACTTTTCTGCTAGCTGAGGTTATTGGCCCGTGTTGACCTTCTGTACTCTGCTTGAGGCAATCACATCAAACTCCCTTTCTGATGAGCCAATGTGAATGGTGCTCTGCTAATGAGTCTCCCTGCCAGATTTCAAGATTCATGACAGCTACATGCAAAGGAATTATGGACTCCATATCTTGTGCCTGCAATTAATGAAATCCTTTCAGTTCAAAGACCCTTAACTTTAATGCTAATTCAAAGGATATCAAAGTAATTGATAGCCTGCATGAATAAATCTTTGTGCTTTAAAATACTTAACCTTCAAAAAAATCCATCAATTTATAATCATGGTGCCCTAAAATGGTGAAATCACTAACCAGAAGAAATTCCTGAGCATTACACATACAGTTGGTTAACATATATTAGGAAAAAGAGTTAATCTCCTTATCAGCTAATTTCATAGAGGAAACTTACACAGAAAGTAAGTAAATCCTGCATCTTCTGTTTTGCAGCTTTTACTTGACCTGTGCCAGGAAAATTTCTGCTCAGTGCTAGTTCCATAGCTTGCATTTTCAGTGTTACTCTTGGTTAAAAAAAATTCCAAACTAATTAGCATGAAACAACTAATATTAACAACATAAACAACATATGCTGGGATGAACCCCTACAATGCAAAATTGATTAAAAATTAACATTTTCTCCTGCTTTAGATCAATTAGTGAAAATGTGAGATAATGAATATTTATAAAGCTAAGGTAAAACATTGGTCATACCCTAAGACTTTTTTTTTTTCTTTTATTTCATCAAACTCCTGGAAAGCAGATCTTCTAGCTTATTTTTTCAGGGCAGAAATTTGTTCATTGTTGTCTGCTTTACAGCTACAGTTGAGAATGGAAGAAAAGGGCAATTTCCCTCAAAAAAGTCAAAAGGCAGCAGAGCAGTAGCACCAAATAATGTCAAGCTAACTTCTAGTGCATATTCCCAAGTGTTTGTCCTAAGAAGACAAAGGTCAAACTGTCATGTTAGCTAACACCTTTGATAAAGTCAACAGCAATTCCAGCTACTACTTTGCAGTTTCAGTTCAGAAAAACAGGACGTGCATGCTGCATTGCATTCATTTGCCAGGACTCCTTTGACAGAGCAGAAGGCATAGCTGAACTTCTTCACTGCTTTGGCAAAGGTGAGATTTGACCTGTCCTTCAGTCCTAGTAATAGCAACTTCTTTTTATGAGCTGTTCAGCTATCTGCCTACTTCACTGTATGCTCATCACACGATTATAGCTGCTGGTATTTGGACTAAGTATCAACTTTCCTTCCCTACAAGACTTAATCGTTCCATAGCCCACTCTAGGTTGTCAACAGAACCTTCTTATTTCATATTTTTTGGTTTTTTATGTCTCAACCCAGAAGATTTCACAGGATGTAAACCATTTTTATACTCCTGGACATACATTTTATGCTCCTGGACATCCTGGAAAGACATTGCTCCTGGACTTGCCATACCCTAGGTGGTAAACCAAAGGTGTAAAACCTTGAAGGTATAGGTATTTCAGATATTCAACACCAAGAAATAAGTGACATTGTAAGAAACACTTCCAAGTAGTTGCTATAACTGAAGGTGCTAACTTCTGAAAGGAGAAGAAAATACAAAGAAACAGCTGTCACTGGGGCTTTCCTCAAGATCAAGAAAAACATCATTGCTTTGTATAGTCCATGGTCTTTAGAAACAGAGATATATTAGATGGTCACCAGGCAGGGAAAAATCTGACTATAAAGGACACCATATTCCCTCAAGATAAAAACATATCCCTAGTAACCCCTCATCTCCAATCTGAATGGGAACATTGGTGTACAGGCAGGCAGGTGAGTATTAAATTTCTTTCTTCTTTTTCTGGACCAGACAGGAATTCAAACTCTTCTGGAGAGGTGCTATCTCAGTCTTGCCATAGGCAAGCAGGACTTCATGCATCATGCTGAGAGCTGAAGGTATGAAGTTCTTCATCAAAAAAATCCTATTCTCTTTGAAGAGTCTTACTTATGTAACAGCCATGGCAGCAGAATCTGCTGTGGCTGCAGTATTCATCTACCTGCAGCCTTCACAGAAATGCTTCCAACCATAAGGGAAAGATTGTTAAAGATTGTGTCTGTCACAAAATGAAACACCATGGAAAGAGAGGGGGTTTTCATGGCTTGAACCTTTCAGGAGCTATTTGAAGTGTTTTGGTTTTGTGGGGGGGCTGTTGGTGTTTACTTTTTTAGGGGGTTTTTTTGTATTATGAATATAATGAATTCTTGTATAATACTTTCTGATCATACTCACTATTGCAAATGAAAATCAATCAAAATCCAAGGTTCTATAGTATCACAGAGATTAGTAAGGTAAATATGCTATTGCATTTAAATCAGAAGCTAAGAGACTTAAAAGAAAAGTATGTCCTGTCATTCTCTTTTCTCATCTCAGAATGCAAAATTATGTGTTCACAATCAGGTAACCAAAGAAGTATTGTGTCTTAACTTTGTAAGAATTGAATAATAACTGCATTACAGTGATAATTTTTATAGGACAATTTAATTCCGGCTGTATCTGTCTATTTCAATTAGTTAAACACAAGAATTTTTATTAATGCTTTATAAAATTCTTACAGCTTAAGTATTATTTAAGCATAAAAAGCAAAACCAAGAGAGATGTAGCCCTGCTGACAGCAGCTCTTATTCTTCAGTGTTCCTGATGTAGTCACACTATACAATACTTCATTGTGGTTTCCCATAGCCTATAAGTTACTGTTTTAATGGGCTTCATTTTTTGTTACCTATTCCTTAAGATCAGCATGGAAGCTGGGCATCAGTAGAGGATGGCTTCAGCTGTGTCCCATGGGGAACAAATAGGGTAACTTCAGAATGGAGGACTCATTTCTGAAGCTTTTGGCTTCAGAGGCTCCCCAAACAGAATCTGTGGCTCACAAACAAGACCCTTGGTACCACAAAGGAGAAATGTTTCCTGCTGCAGCCAATAGAAAATTGTTTTGTTGTTTTCTCATTCCTAAACTTTCACTTTCTTCATGATCTCCTTAAAGGTTCCAAAGACTGCTACTCCTATTGTTTATACAGATATCACAGAAATCACAGGGGTTGCAAGGGACCTAAAAAGATCACCTAGCCCAACCCCCCTGCCAGAGAAGGGTCAGCCTCACAGTGAAAATGTTTTTCCTTATATTTATGTGGAACCTCCTGTGCTCAAGCTTCTATTGTATGCAATGTATTGCAATTTAATCTGTAAAACTATTTATTAAAAAAAAACCACTTCAGATGTTCATAAGTAACAGATTTACAAAAAAAAGTGTAGTTTTACTTCAATATGTGTATCCAACAGTCCGATAAAACATCCAGCACATATTTTTTTATTCATCTCTTTGATTTTTTTCTTCAAATTTGTTCTTAGGTTTTGTCTTCAGTCATTCTACTCATCATGAGAATTTGTAATCTCTGTATGTCTTTTGATTTCCAGGAATATAGACAACTCATAATCTATGTAGTTTAAGATATTTTAGACTCAAATTTCAGAATTTTTTTTCTTAAATGAAATCATTAAAGAGAAGTTGTAATAGAAAGAAGAGGAATGTCTGGAAGTCTTCTGTTGTTCTAATTCACCATAGCTTTTAATTTAATAGACTTAGTGTCTATCACACTGGTTTAGTTACCCAAGTTATTGGCCATTAAGATGTAATGGAATATTGAACATAAGTAATAAAGATCCAAACTCTTCTTAGCATTTGCTAACTCAGAAAAGTGGAGGAATACATAAGGGACAAGAATTTTTCATCCAGAGGATTTCTGCTATAAAAATATTTTTTTATATCTTTGGTCACTTCATACACTTATTCTTGGTTTCTACTGTGCAAACTACACTGCTAATTTGAACAATTAATCTTAAAGCAGTATGGATCTACAAAAACCTTTTGTGAATATTAAATCATGGTACAAAAAAAACGCCTTTAACAACTTCCATTAAGCATTTTAACCTTTAGAGTAATGCAGCACTGATAGCACTATCTTACAACCTTTGACATCATGTTGAAATTAATCAAAGCCCATGTTCCTAGTATTCTTTTCAATTAAAAAAAAAAAAAAAAGAGGATGTTTTATGATTACTTTTTCCTTTAAAATCCTAGTGGTTTGAAGACAAAAGTAAGGAGCCAGCAAAGGAAGGTGCTTACCACAAAAAAAACCCTGAAAAAGCAAAACAAAAAACCAAAAAAACCCACAAAAAACCCCTCAGAAAACCAAACTAAAACCAAGAGTACACTGAAGCAACAGGTGAGGACTCAGTCAAGTGGTTCAAGACATGAATTCCAGCTGTCATGACAACTAAGTCAGGTAGAAAGCTGAGGCATCTTTCTAAATATTCTAAAATGTACTGAATTGAATTGTCATTGTAACAACTTCCTATTCCTCAGTATTGCTGCCCAATTACCTGTCCACACAGCCACAGCTCCTGTGGGTTTGTTTTTGTAAGGAGTTGAGTATAAACGCTACTCAAAAATATCTAACTCCAATCCTCTGCAGCTCCCTGTGAATTTTGACAAAATGGGGAACACCTTACACCTTAGAACAGCATTATGTAGTTGGCCAGTTAGAGATTTGCCCCTGTACTCAGCCCTGGTGAGGCCACACCTCGAGTACTGTGTCCAGTTCTGGGCCCCTCAGTTCAGGAAGGATATTGAGGTCCTGGAGCAGGTCCAAAGGAGGGCAACCAGGCTGGTGAAGGGACTCGAGCACAGACCCCATGAGGAGAGGCTGAGGGAGCTGGGGCTGTTCAGCCTGGAGAAGAGGAGGCTCAGGGGAGACCTCATCGCTGTCTACAACTACCTGAAAGGAGGGTGTAGCCAGGTGGGGGTTGGTCTCTTTTCCCAGGCAACTCTCAGCAAGACAAGAGGGCACGGTCTTAAGTTGTGCCAGGGGAAATTTAGGTTACATATTAGAAAGAATTTCTTTACGGAGAGGGTGATCAAGCATTGGAATGGGCTGCCCAGGGAAGTAGTGGATTCTCCATCCCTGGAGATATTTAAAAAGAGACTGGATGTGGCACTCAGTGCCATGGTCTAGCAACCGCAACGGTGGTAAAAGGGTTGGACTCGATGATCTCTAAGGTCCCTTCCAACCCAGCCAATTCTATGATTCTATGATTCTGTTTTAAGAAGTGATCAATAAAAACCATCAGGAACAAAGTTCCAATTAATCAGTAAATTTGCAGGCCTCTTTTTTTCAGAATCAGGTATTAACTACTATCCTAGAGAAACTCAGTGCTATATTTCATTTTCCATAAACTGTAATTTACTGTGTAATTGAGAGTTTCCCAGTGATACAACTTGGACTGTTGCTTCTTAGTTTTAATAAATAAATAAATAATCAAATAGAAGTCTCAGAACAGAATCCGTGTGATTTTTCAGGACAGCTGACTTGTGATCTTTCAACTATTTTCTACATCAGCACTTCTCAGGCTGACTCAACCCAAGGGGTTTGCTTTCTGATCCTGACTGGAATTACTATTTTCTTTACTAATTAATTCCTAGGAACCTTCTGAATAAATTACTCTCTGGCCAATGTCAAAGGTGCCATATAATATAAACAGACACTGAGAGTTATCACTATTATACTTAATTTATTGAGATAAATAAGAAATCCCTTGGCACAGCTAGTATTTGACACTATAAAGAGCAAGCTATTTTGACAACAGTCAGCATTATGGGTTCACAAGTAATTACTGACATAAATCAATAAATGCTGGAAATATTGATTATCTGTTTACTATTAATTTTCTGGCACCTTATCTCTAGGATATAACCATCACATCTTTCATTTAGTCTTCCAAAAAAGCCTAGAAAGAAATACAGAATTTTAGGCTCTGGCAAAGATTAAACAATTGGCTAATGACAGTTCAGAGAAAACCTTTGTATGCCACTGCATCCTCAGACTTTGAACAATCCATTAAGTAATGCATTACCTCCTTCTCAATTAGTGTGAGATGTGAATATGGGTTAAAGGGAACTTTCCAACAGAATGAGAGAAATATGATTACTGTCATAGGGTGTCCTGGTTGCACTTTTCCTAGTTATGGCAAATGGAAGTTAAATGTCAGCTCCACCTTTAATGTGTTCTGCTGTGATTGAATTGGGTAGGAGGAGTATGTTCAAAGATCAGCATTTTATATTCATGCAAGGAGAGGTTCTTAGCACTGGGCAGTATCATTTCAGAAAATTTAAATGGGGATACATAGGATGGAGGGATAAGAGCACAGCAATTAATTTTAATGGGTCTTTTTTGTGATTTAGGATGTGTGCACATGTTTATGTCAAGGTAAATTCTGCCAGAGAAGAAAGATAGAAGCAAACTGGACACACAAATAATTTAAGGAACCAACACTTAAGAGCAAAATTTCTAGGCAAGAAGAGGAGACATCAAAGCAAATTGGTCATGTGGGCAAATATATTTAGTTTCGGAATGAAAAGGAAATGTCTAGTAAGTATAATCAAGGGACATAACTGTTCTAATTATTTTTCAAATGGAACTTGATGATTTTATTATCAATAACCCATCAAGGAGTAGCTGTAATCTCTGGAAACTGAAATAATTTTTTTCCCTGCTAAAGCACATCCACTGAGCTTGTTTTCACCCGGAGAATAAGTAGTTATATTCTGTGTCTGCAAGCATCACACCTCCTTTTTTCTAATAAGAATTGTCTTGTCTTAAAGAGATTTTCTTAGCCTTTTCTAAGAACCCCCAGCTGTATTCAAGTGGACATTACTACAGCCTCTGCCTTAGGTCAGGAACACACATTACTGCCATTCAAAGCAATGCTTCTTAGCAAGGCTGCAGCAGGACCACCTCAACAGAATGCATTTTTAATAAGATCTAATAGAGAATTGAATTGCTTATAATTGCAATTTTAACTAGCATCTACACTAGTGTTGTAGACATTTTGCTTACTAGGACCAGAACCAGAGGCTTTCCAGAGCCTCTTCTCACTTCAAGAGACACTGATGTGGCCCTGAACTGGGGTGTTCGATTTCAATGGATTTATTTCCAAAAGGTATTAACAAGCTCCCTTTCCTCAAGCACAAAGGCCTTATATGAAGGATGTGTATAAATGCACCAATGCAGGAATATCCCCTTGTTCTTTCTGATTTTCAAGAGGCTTTTAAACAGTGTTTGTCCCACAAAGAGAGAGTTGACTGTATCACTGTAACAAAGCTGTGATGGTCAGTGCCCAAACAAAGCAATGGAGGGTAATGAAATCCCTGTCATTTTAAAAGTCACCCAAATCTGAGTGTAGCAAAACACAGATTAAACTTCTTATTTAATTCATGCAATGACCAGGCAGACAAAAGCCTCTAAACTGAAAATGTGACCTCTAAGATTTGTCTGAATTTGAATCATTAATGTGCCATATAATGCATAGTCACATGCCTTGGCTTAAAATAATTGTCAAATTGCATATTAGATTAATTTTATCAGATTTGTTTCATTCATTTTAAAGAATTGCATACTCATCTATGCTACAAAAAACACATCTTTGGCTGTATTACAAATGCTTTAAAAGTAATAAAATTAAACTGCAGATTATCTCTTTTTTATTCTATTGATTAATTCTTGAATCTGGGAAAAACATGTTGTATAATGTTTTATGACTGCACTTTCAAATTATGACTTTCAATCCCTCTTTGTCTTTGCATTAAAATAAATGAAATTTTAACAGTAGACCATTTGATGCAATCCAGTTCATATTAAAATACAAGTAAATCAAGTTCATTCCAGATGGCATCCTGATTTGCTGTCTCTCTCTCATAACATGGCTGTTCTTTTTAACTAGGGAAGTAGATGACAGCTGTACTTTGTAGAATTTACCTCTGGCCAAATACCATTACCCTGGCTTTTGGCAATGTCATCAACTACCATGACAGTCTAAGGTCTGTCCAGAACGGGATGGAAGAAACCCCATAACCTCAGCTATCATCTTCCAAAGCCCAACTAGATTGGAATGGAAGGAATCCAATTTGAGAGATGACTTATTTTCTACACTTATCAAACCTCCAAACATCAGCTCATCCATTGCATGCTGGCACCAGACCAGAACTGCAAAGCAGTGAGCTGGCTATTTCTAATAGACTATTGTACAAGGCAACCTAGTTTTACACATGCCAAGTACATGAACAGGATTTTATGCCTGTCAGGTAGTATCTCCTGAATCCTAAAGAAGGCTTCAGGCACAGTCTTTGCAACTATGTTTTTTACCAAAGGTGAAGCAATCCTTTGAATCCAGGCAAAAAATGCCCCATGTACATCTATATGCTCATGTTTAACTTCATGACAGAACCTCTGTAAGAGGCAGCATCTGCATAATCAGCTACTGTTCACAAATAAGTCCTGGCTCTATCAATAGATGGGAAAGCTAATGACAATGACAGTGACCCATGCTGAGGAATCTCTTCTTCAAAAATACTTGCTTATTTTAAAAAGGCTTCTTTTAGTTTTCAGATCAAAAGGCAGAGCACAGGAGTTACTATGCAATTTTTATTTTGTAGCTAAAATTTCAGTCTTTTTGCTTACAGCTTGCCCAAGAAAACATGCTTTTTCTTTCTTTAATAAAATATATAATGTGTTCAGTATTTATACTTTATTACTAAATTGCAATTGGCCTTGAAATTACACCTATGGAGAAAGCAAAAATGTTAACATCTGCTGTTTCAAAACAGCAATCACTTTTTTTTTCTTAAAAAAAAAAAACCAAACCCCCCCAAAACAAAAAAACCAAATTTAGATATAAACTAAGAATGTAACTAACAGTTTTATAGATGAAGTGCCCACAAAACTGCAGGAGCCTTATGATTGGAACATCTGCTATATTCATATTGTGTCACATGCCCTTTGTCTCTCAAATACTCAACCATAAAATTACTTCAGAAAAAGAATGGAGTCCTAGGCAGCAGGTTCAATCCAGCTCCAGAATGTTTTAAATTCTTCTTTTGGGTTCATAAATAAAGTTGATACTGGGAACTGCAAAATCATTGCCATATAATTTGTCTCCAAGATGTATTGTGAACTGACTCAGCTTTTGCAGCCACAACACAATAAAACATTCTCATGTAACACACTCTACTTTCGACATAACGTTTTATACCTCCCTCTACAAAATTTCACTTACATCTAAGAGGTCTGTGGGTTCTTTTCCTTCTCAACATGGGAGAGACATCCTTTTCCCCCTAGTGCCAACCTCAGATCAGTTTAAAATCTGGAACACAAACCACAGACCTCACTTTAATGAGGAAATCTAGTCCAATTCCTATGTAGACATAGCAAACTGGCTATATTCTCATCTTGTTAACCACCCTATTTGAATATATCCATCAATGTCAGTGGATGAAACAAGTACTGACACTAATAACCTTGCTGCTTCTAAACACTGTAGAATTGAAGGAGAATAAACGCAGCTGAGCTCCTCTACAGAATAGGGGTTTTCTCCCATTCTCACCTGAAAATATTTTGCAGTGTTTTCCAAAGGATGGTTCTGAAGAGTCTACACTGATGTTATTTAACATGAGACATTACCATCATCACCTTAGTTCTCAGAAATTTTCTGATGCCCATTTCTCTACAATTCGACATTGCACAGACCTCTTGAAATCAGCAGAGGCTGTTCTGAACTGCAAGGTAAAGCTTTCTGAAACATTATGTAAATGTCCTGCCTAGAAAATTTAAGGTCACTTCAGTACTTGTACACTTTGCAAAAAGTCTATCTACTGTATTAATATGTTATGGAGAACTGGAAGACCGATTGAGTTCCCACCTTGCTGTTATATCATTAACAGTTCTTTAGCACCTGCAGTATCAAATCTATTTCCAGCTTCCCATTATATTGTGCATACAGTATAACATGACTATTAGACATGCAATATTGTATCCTACGTACGGTAATACTGTATCCTATGTACACCCACATACATCCCATAATTAATGTTTAATCCCCATACCTACTGCTACAACCTTACAAGGCTTTAAAGGTGCTTGTAACATTAATTACAATTTTTTTCAGTTACACATAAACCACTAACAAAGTCTATCTGTTTTTCTAAACTAGCTGAATGAGATCTTATTAAACAAGGGCAAAATTTTGGGGGAAAAAAAAAAATTGCATTTGCTCTTAAGAAAATGGCATTGCACTAACTCATGTAGGAGTATTTGGGCATTATCTGCTTTCCTCTGTGAATTACATTATTTGATCTTTGACAAAAGTGGAAGTATAAAGTTTAGTATGATAATATAGAGCCTGTTGTGAGATAGCACCATCAAAAAAAAAAAAAAAAAAATCATAACCGGGTCATAAATGTTAAAATGCAAAAGGAAGGAAATTCCTGTTATTCATCTTCCAGGCAGTATTCAGACATTCATGAAATTGAAAGTTAATGTACCAGGGACTTTCATTATCTGACCTGTTCTATACTATCCATTAGAATTCCATAGTATGGGAGACAGAGGACCAATATGTCACTAATACAAGACGGAAAAGGTCACAAAAACTGAGCATCAATAAGACATTACTTCTCTATTAAGTTTCACAACACTCAGCAGAAAACGCACTTGCTGAAACCAGAATATTTTATTATGTAATGCAGCTAAACCAAGAGAAATATATGTTTACCAAGGCAAGGGCATAATGATTAGTTGTCCAGTGAAAATAATGGACTTTTTTCCTACATTTCCTCATTAAAGACATTGTGTTTGTTAAACAAAAAACAAAACACAACGAATAAAAAAGTATTGAAAATATTGCATCGTTTGGTTTTGGGTTTAGAGGTTATTTCTTATTCTAGAAGTAGGTTGGTCCTTTGGCTAAAACAAGGATTTCCTTTCACACCACCAAAAATGAAATATTTACTGCTATATTGTGAAGGCATAACAAATTGGGTTTCTGTTTTGACTAGTGGAACATTTTATTTAGAATATCTTACAGTAAGAACAGTATGACTACAACTGCAACATCATTTTCATGTAGAAAGATGATGTACTGATTCCCTTGAGCTTTCTCCATCCTATTTGTCCCTGTTTGCCCAAGCCCCTCTGCACACATTGCTCTTAATACATGGCGAACTAAAATGCACAGCAGAAACTCTGATGTGTGATTACATTATTGAGAAGCAACTTATAAGAAACCTCAAACTCTATCATTTTCTCTTACAGAAAATATGTGACCATTTAGAAAATTTATTTTAAGTGCTGGAACTATTTTTTTTTTCTGAGACAAAGCTTGCTGTCCAAGACCTTGGGCATCACTCAAATGATAATCTCTTTCTTTGTGCTACCTTATCCAGTAATGAGTAAAGAGGAGGACTTCTCCCAGTAGACCACTCACCTATGGAGATGAAAAGCAGACAGGCAGGTGGTTATGTGCCAGTGGACATTAGGCCACAGGATTCCATTCACCAGTTTCTCACTTTTGAGGAATGCCACAGAAGCAAAAGGTTAAAACTGGCCAAGTTCTGTCTTGACAGATTGGTTTAATAGTACTATGACTTTACAGTATCACCAGTAAACATCTGGAGATTGGGATAAAAATGTTATTATTTAAATATAAACGAACGCACCTAAGTCTTTTAGCAAAACAACCTCTATTAAAATTATTTGAGAAAACTTATAAAAGCAGCCTGTACTAGAGTACTTGAGGTGTTACAAAGGAGATGTAAACATGAAAACATGTTTACATGTTACATGATGACACAAAGGAAAGATGATCACAGAAAGGAGATTTTCATTTGGGATTCCTTTCAATAGACTGTAGAAAGTGACACAACATACTACAGGATGTGTGATTTAAAGAAGAACTCTAAACTAGCTGGATAAGACACAAAAGATCACTACCATCTCCCAAACACCCTGCCTGATTCCCTTACCCTTTTCTGTTAGGATGGCTTGAATTTCAGGTTAACGGTGCAAACTAGAGAGTCGCTCAAGAAAAGCACCGATTTTTTTTCTTTTTTTTTTAACTGTGAAAATTGCTAGGAAAAGATAATTGCAGCTAAAGAAATACAGACCTACTGCGTAACAAAAAGTAAACAAAAGTACTTGAAGACAAACTGTTGCCTTGCCTTCCACTCATAGACAATGGTTTTCTAAGTTTAAACCCCTTGCTGTTGTACCAGAGGACACGGGACATCCCCCTTTCTTTTCATCACCTCATGAACTGGGTTTCCCATTGCTCATCACCTTCCAGCTTTCCCTAGTTCTCCTCAGTTGTGCTGAAGGCTCCTGCTGGCTGATCTCTTCTTCTCTGCCATGAGTGACAGAAGTGTGAGCTTGATGGCTCTTAGGAAAGAGAAACTTTCCTATCATTCTATCCAAAAGGCTAAACCCAGGGAATGGGGACCAGGTCAAAGGGAGATCCATTATCCCTCTCATCTGTCTTTCCTTAGTGATTTAAAATTCTGTATTTAACCAATAAATAAGTATGAATCTAAAGTATGAAGTATTAATCTAAAAAGTTCTATTGCTTATCAAAGGATAGTATCTAACTATGATATTAATCATAGGACACATTTAAATCATGTTAATTTATTTCATATTAATCCCACTGTTTAAAGAGGAGACAGAAGGGCACATTTTAGATATTTTTTACTCTTGCTTTGGCAAACATTTTGCAATGGACTGTAACACAGTTTTTATGTAGAAAGTTGTCTTTTTAACTGTGCCTGAAAGACAGAATCAATGGTAAGGCAGACAAGGTTAGCAGTTACTGGCTAACCTCTGTTCAAGCTAGCAGGCCCCTGAGGCACATGGAATTTATGCAGAATCAAAGTTAATAGTGCTGGGAAAAAAAAAATTTTAAAATCCCTGAAACCCTGCTATTTGATGTTGACTCCTATCCCAAAGGGCTCAGTGTGTTTCAGATAACAGAGAAGATAACCCAGAAGGCCTTTCCCATCCTAATCACCTTTTTTTTTTTTTTTTTCTTTTTGGCAACAAACATTATATAATTGAAACTCAGTCACAAAAAGCAGTTATGACTGAATTTTGTTTAAAGTAGCTTGTAAAAGGCAATAAATATATATATATGTTTAAACATTAGTGGAATTCCTTGAATTAAAAATATCTGGGTAAAATGGTAGATGCCCTTCTGTGTCCACTAACCTTTAATGATGGCTAGATTTAACTGGAGAATTAGATCCTGCTCCAGCCTGAAGTTTTTAAAATAGCCTTTGAAATAAGGTTATTTGTCACATGACAGCTTCTGCATACAGCTGTGTTATTCTGGAGTGACCCCAACACATAAAGACAGAAGACATTGAAATACAATCTGAAGATCTGAAGTTTGGTAATATGACTGCTTATTTGTTCAGGCTCTGCTTATGACAAACTTCGAAACCGAGGAGAACATTTCCAAACACTGCAATTCCACAAGAATTCCTTTCCTCTTAGTAGATTACAGCAACCTCGTCTCATATATCTTTAAGTAAAGAGATCAGTATTATGGTAACTATGGTTTTGAACCTGGAATCTTGACTTGCAAAAGAAAATGACAGCTAATGTAACACAGCCAGTTACACCCTAACAACATGGCAGTGTTTTACTGGGAATAAAGTGGATGAGTAGATGATAAGTAAGATTTTGATATAAACTTATTGTGACAGTACACCCAGAAGCCATCACCAAATAGAGGAAAGCCTATTAAAACAAGTCACTACACAAAATGCAAAATACAGAACGGCACAATATTACAGCTTGAAAATGCTCTAAAACCCACTCAAAGTCTCTCATGACACCTCTTCATTTATTTGATGTTCTTCTGTGTATTACTGTCACCATTTACTACTATGTACTTTAATTAGATCATCCTGTCAAAATTCATTATGGAGGAATCTGGTACAATGAAGAATAATGAATTCTGTTCATTTATAATTTAAAAAATTATTTTGCTCCTATAGAAAAAAAATAAAATAAAAAAAGGCATTTCTTCCCTTAGCTGCAAGTCAGGAAAGTGTAAAACCAGTCACAACAGTTCTTTCAAAGTCTCATCACATGCTCTACTGACAGACTTTCATTTAACACAGCTGTAAGGATACCCAAACCATAATCAAGTGCTGTATCATTGAACAGCATTTTCAGAGATGTAAAGATATATGGATGGAAACTATCCACAGAAATAAAGGAGGGGGAACAGGTAGCATCACAGAGGATTTCTCATTCCCTTTCAGGTACTGACTTAATACTTAGGGTCCAGAGATTTGTCCCTAAGGAAAATGATTGGCAAACCACACGTATAAATATTTGGCTTGCTTAAAGTCTTGGCAAAACATAATTCTAAACAATATGGCTAAGTAAACAAATGCTCCAATTTTGAAACTGAGCACCAAATGGTATACATATAAGGATCAAATGATTGTGTTCACAGCCACTTAACTTATGCATGGCAATGGGTGCTTCTTAAAAGTAGCCAAATAATTCCAGATGCCTCACTGAGACCCTTCTGAGAATGTGGATTTCATATTTTAATTAATTGCTTAGTGTTCCAAGTAGAGGACTAAATGCAGCCAGGGATACATTGGCTGATCTCCTGAAGTCCAGGGTAGTGAACTTGTGCTACAGAATTCAGAATTTGCATTTTATCCAACTTCTCTGTGAGAACAGCTTCTACCCACCCAATAAGCCTGTGTGTACAAGAAGCTTCCACAGTGTTAAAATCAGACCTATTTTCAGTTTAGGGTTAACACCAGAAGAAAAGCTAACATTGGTTCTAACTATTCCTTCCTTCACCATTAAGTTGAGGAGTCTAATCCTTAAGTTCCTGAGAAGCAATTCAAACAAATCAATCTGTTTGCACTCTGAGATAATTTGTCACAAATGGATTCAGAAAATGCCCTTATTTATCCTTGTTCTTTTAGCATATCTCATTTTCTTGTCTACACCTTTCCCTAGCCAAGGAAGATGATCTGATTAAGACTCTTGTTAAAAGTAGCAAGGTGTTGGCAGAAGCCTTCTTTTGTACCCATGCCAGTAAAGAATGATCAACAATAATAATAACCCACCTTGTAGCTAGTACCAGTAGTGACAGTAAAGCAATGGCTGATGTAAAACTAGGACCAGCATTTTAAAACAGGCAGGGAACCAAAATGGGCCCACATACCTGGCAGCACCCTTCCTGATGGATGGGAATAAATATAACAGCTGATAGCACAGTAATAAAACAGTGATGATAACCCAAAATTATTTATTACAAGGCAAGAACAGTGCTCCCTGCTTAGGCTCTGCTGTAAATGGAAGCCGACATCAATGGATGACTCTCAGAGAGAAAACATGACCCATTTTAATTTGGGAAGTGTCATCTCATTTTTTAATGTGAAAGCCATTATCAGAGGTGACAATGATTTATAGTGAATCAAAAGAAACAACAAAAATCCATACTTAAGCCCTTTAGTGCAGTACATTTGCTACAGATAGTTACTTCCTTACAAACAACAAAACAACATCTTAGGAAACTGAAAAACTGCAGTAGCATCTTGGTAATCAAAAGTCCTATTGGGTTTATTAAAGAAGACCAGAAGTGATATCAGTACAATATTTTCTTCAAAGATAACACAATCAGCCAATATGATTTAGAGAATGACTATCACTAAAAAAATAGGCCACCCCATCAGAAATAATGAAAGAACATGAAATAAAAACCTGGAATAAAGAAGTAACATTCTGTTGAATAGTGTTCAATAACTCCTGGAGAGTCTCGTCACCAAGAGAAACATTTCCTCTCACTATTACCTGCCTTAATATAGATAAACCTACATTGACATATTTAAGGCAGATAATGTGCAAAAGAAGCCTTATGGCACATCCCATATAAGTTCCATGGCCTCCAGTAAAGTGTTCCCATGGAAACACCTTTGCCATAAGGAAGGTGTACTTTTGGAAAGGACCTGGGGGTAAACATTCAGATTCCCATGGCAACTGTTGTATTAAAAAGCTGAGGTACCATGTGCCAGCATCTTTTGGAGAGGCATGCAGGAGAAAGAAGAAAAAGACAAAAAAGTCACCCAATATTTTCTCCACTGGACATAGCAATTATAGTTCAAGGCACCTCTATGAAGGCAGAATAGCTACAGACAGGACTTTGAGTTAAAAACTCTGAGTGAGTAGGGTAATAATGTAACAGAAAAATAAAGGAGAAAAGTAGTATTGATTAAAATGGCAGTGAGTAACACTTACTGGGGATTTATGGTTCTTAAAGGTTAGAAGAGGGTCTCAAATTCCTCAGACACACTTAATACAAAACAAACCACATTAAAAAAAAGAAAAAAATTAGAGCCCTTTTTGCCCATTTTTTTTTATACTTCCTAAAACAAGAAATTATTTTCTTGTCACTTGTTCAACCACCATATTTTCTAGGAACAGATCTCACTTGGAAAAGACACATCTTAACAAAGGTGAAGCGTAAGTCTATGCATTTCCCATATTTCAGCAACTTTCCTATCAGCTAATCTAGAGCAGCCCAGCAGAAATCCTAACAAACCGTAAACTTTTATTAAAAACAGACAGCCAGATAGTACTTGTATTTTTGAATGACGTAAGTCCTTCTCCCTTCTACTGACAAAGCAGAAAATATTTTTGAGAACAATCTCTCTTGCTGTCCTGCCATTATTTTCTTTTTCCCTAAACTACTTCCCATTCTGTAGTCTTTCATATCTTATAGGTTTGTGTTGGAGATCTCAGTTCAGGTCAAGCAAAATCATCAACTCTCCTCCCATGAATTCCAAGAGGTCAAAATGATCTACTTCGTGTTCTGCTAAGGAGGTCTTCCCACAGGACCCATTTCATTATCTTTGATTTTTTTTTCCCCCAGTTAGCTATAAATATGAGGTCCTTGTAATAATTACTTAACAATTACTTAACAAATCGTTCTAGATATTCTCTTGTTTAAAAGTATGATGAAAGATATGTCCTTCACTAATGTGCATACAGTGCTCCTTCATAGTGGGTCAGGCCTCACATGTTCAAGTAAAAAAATAAAAACGAAGGAAAAGGATGGATTTTCTTCTTTTGTTAGAGCTTTATGAGACCCCTTGGTGTGTTCTTTGTATTTCCTCTGTCTTGAACCTCTTTAAATATTATTGGGTGCTTAAGCATTCTAAGTATAAATGTTTTACCCATGGTTTAAAAGGGAATGAAGTTCTTATGTATCACCCAGGTAGAGAAGAAAGACTCCTGTAAGAACATTTTGCCCATTATGAAGCAGAAATCAGACAGGCAACCAATACACATCAGCTAAAGTTGCAGTCAACTATTTCAGTTGTGAAAATCTTTGAATAAAGATGGACAGGTAAAAGTTTTTTTTTAAATTCCAACCAAAATTTGTAGGTTATAAAAAATTCCACTTTTGGCCTGAGAGCCACATTATGCAAAAGAAGAAGCACACATAAGGAGTCCATATTCCTAAGCTGTAAATATGTCTCCCATCTGTAAAATTACCAAGGGTTTGGGTGAATGACACTGGAATGATTAAATAAAGTATTTTCCTTCTGGAATTTGCTATACTTATTCTTACAGACTTAGTTTTAAAAATTCTGAAAAACAGAACATGCTGGGAAAGAGATCTAGAACTACAAGGAAAATTAAAGAATGTTTCTTCAACTGAAACCCAAAACTTCAGCTAACTAGGATATGCTATAATTAACAATAGAGGAACACTACTTTATTTCTTAGCTAAATCTTGAAATCTTTTCCTTTCTGGAGCTCAATAAAGGTCAAGTGCTTTAATGAATGCCTAAGTAAAAAAAAAATACTTGTATTTTCTATGGTTGACTGAGAAATACAATGATGTTTGTTGTCTGGAAGGTAGATCTCTTGGTTTCTGGTCCTGAAGGCTATGATACTGTGGGATACTATGATACTCAGGAGTCTGAGGGGAAACTGCTTGTAGATGCTGAATTAGTATCTGTTTAACTGATAGCAACTGAATGATCTTCTTTCTTTGAACTGTCTGAGATCTCTGATATTCTCATTCTCATGAATCTTATATGATCTGGTAAAAAAACCTGACCTTTTTTGTTCAGATGTATGCACATGTAATGATTAGATGCCTGTTTTCTGAGGTCTTTGAAATTAGCTTTAATGAGAACTTGGAAAGTAACCAGCATTATATCTGGTCACTGTCAAAGTGATTGGAGTTCCTTGAGAATAAATAGAGAGCAATGGGAGTTTTTTTCATAATATCCGAGATAAAAATAGGATTTTTTTTTTAGAATAGCCAAACCTGGGCTAAGACTAAAGAAACTTTCTGGAAAAAGGATGAAAATCTTGAAGTGTCTTCAGCTGAAAGTTTCTGTCACTACACACAGATGTTATGAGCAAAAAGTTGCTTATGCATTTCCTTTCACAATCTGGACAGATGTTGCAGATTCTAAAAAGCTATAAAGAGTTCACAAAGGCATCACCTGGAATCAGTCTATAATATATCAAAACTCAAGAAGGGCTGGAGATGCAGAGAAACTAACACAGAAAGGGAAGCTTCCTTTTATGATGATGAAAAATCATGACACTCACTAGATAAATATTTTCAATTCCAAAACAGGAAGATGCAGATTTGTGAAGAAAAGTTTCTTCCAGTCAAGTGGAAATGGTCAATACAGCGCAAAACTCTCCTGCTACAAAGAAACTTAAATACCACCCTCCAGAATTTTTATGGAAAAAAAAAAAGAAAAGGTAAAATACTTCTGCAAAAGTGAATTACAGCTCTATCCTTCAATGCCTTTTTTGTAGAGGTTAAAGAGTTGTGGGAATGCATCTCTCTGACGTGGTTTAATAAATTTTATTTTCAATGCTTGAAAGCATTAGAGATCTCTTCAAAGGGAAAACATATACTTGAAGTAATTAAATGTCGCCAAATCTAGTCCCACTATACCAGACAAGATGTTGTGTCACAGGATTCTGTTTATGACCTTACCAAGTATGATTTTATATCTGGTTAGATTTCCTATTCCCATGGGAAAGCTAGTGCAGTGGTTATCTCAGTACCTACAGAAATTTTCTAGGCATGAGGTACACATAATTGGCTGACATCTATTTGTTCTTGAACAAACCTGGCCTTCCCTTGATAACCTGTAATTCTAGGAGTCCTCCACATACTTCTAACCCTTCTCGAAGACAGAAATGTCTGTGACATCACAGAAGGACTCACACCAATAATTTAAATAGTTGACAATACTCAGTAAAAGGGTTTGAAATACGTTATCATATCGCTCTTGCTATTGTGTGTTTTGCAAACTCATCACTGTTTCATAAACATCTTACAACTGACTGATGCACTTAAATTGTTTTCATTCAACTGATGAAAACTCAGAATAAAGCATGGCTTTGTTTTTTCTACTATTAAGTTCCATCTCTTTTTATTCATTTCAGCTCTTGATATTACCCAGCCAGTTCATCCTACTTGTTATTCAACTCCTCCTCTTCATTGAGATTGACCCCATCTCTGCTTTATCAGCAAATTTCATTCGTGAGTCAAGGTCATTAAGATGAATATTAAATAAAATTGTTCACTTGATGAACTCCTCTAATATCCTTTTTCCTGGGAATATTTCTGCTTTCAATATAACCCATTATCCCGGGTAGATAAGGAGCATATATGTAATAGGCAAAGGGTCAGGAATGAACTTGATTGCTTGGAGCCTCTTCCTGGAACAGCAATAAACCGAAACCTGTACATGTGATGAAGGTATAAAATATTAATGTTACTGTGGTATTGGTGGTACCAGACCTATATCTCATTCTCTAAGGCCATACATGGTCTGGCCCTTTGCTAAGAACCACGTTTTGTTATGCACAACTCACCCCAGCCTGGCCCAGGCCTGGGGACAACACAGCAGGCACAGCTCAGCAAAGTTAGGAAAGGGGCTCATGCCAGCAAAGAGCCATGTGTGGGGTCAGGGGCTGTAGGAAAGACCTGGGGGGAAGCTGAAGAGGGTCACTGATGAGGAAAAGAGAGTCCTCACAAGTTGCAGCACAAGAGCTGATAATACAAGGCAAAATCTCCCACAGAAATGTCCTCATATCCACAATAAAACCAAGACCAGCTTGAAAAACAGCTGGAGTTTTACTGAGGAAAGAGACAGACACCCAGACTCATAAAATACCAATGAAATAGCTCCAGTGCATCACATGTTTTTCAGTATCACGATTCTTACTTTTTAGTGTCAATATAGCAAAGGTTCAGAAGTTATTATGCATTCTAGTACAATAACTATCTGCAATCCTTATGGCTTTACTGAAGTGGTTTTATAGCTATGTAACAAAATAGTGCCCTCTTGTCCTTAACTGCTGACAGGTTCTCAACCATTTAGCCAGTCCACTGGAGCTGGCAGGCCAATGAGGCGAGAAATTAGATGTGCTCAGCAATGTTCCTTAGATAAAAGCCAGTGTTAGGTTTAGTGAGATTTCAGGCTGAAGTAATCTGGCAAAAATAAAGGTAAACTGGGAAGGAAGGATGGAAGGATGGATGGAAGGACGTACAGAGGGAAGGAGAGGGAGAGGGAGAGGGAGAGGGAGAGGGAGAGGGAGAGGGAGAGGGAGAGAAGAGAAGAGAAGAGAAGAGAAGAGAAGAGAAGAGAAGACAAAGAAGAGAAGAGAAAAGTAAGACTTACTGAACCTCCAAACATATAATAAAATAATAATATATAATATAATAAATAAATATAATAAAATAAAAAATAAAATATAACAAAATAAAAGCAGGTGTGGAGACAAGCTGGTCCCTAGGCCAAACAGCAGCCGCGCAGGCTCACAGACCATGGCTGGGGCTTTCTGGACTGTAAGTGAATCATGAAGTAGAAAATGAAGGAGGAAAAAGAAGAAAGCAAAGGCTTGGAGAGCTGAAATGGATGGATAGCATCTGAGCGACCTTGATTCAAGCACACTGCTTCATAGTATACACAAGTATAAACTGACTTTTGAAACATGCTGGTGTATTTTACATGAATTTAGTGCCAAAAATTGTGGTTTAGTTCCAACTAGGTCACAGCAATTCACAGAGAGCAGAAGCATAGAAGTCCTAAGCTGTTGCACAGCAGCCATACAGATATGTCCCAAACAACCAGGTTGGAAGCTCACTTACAGAAAGCTAAATCACAGAATAGCCTGCTGGTAAGCTTCCCCTTGATAGGTATGACACAGTTTTTTGGGTTAGTCTGAGGAATTTACAATTTCGAGTAAGTGTTAAGTTTTATATGATAATTACAAATTGAGTTTTAAAAGCCCTAACGAGCACATCTGAGAAAGATATCTATAAAATCCAGTTAAACACAATTCAATTTATTTGAAGATAGAGCCTAACAGTATAATTGAAGAAGAGCTTGCAGTCAATGGCCGAATGAATCAAGAATTAAACTGTGATTTTCGCAGAACCTTTAAGAACTAGGCAAGCCTCTGAAAATCCCTTTCTAGGAAAAATGGATAAGACCTATGGCTTCAAAGAAAAGTCAGTTGTCAGTCTCCAAGAGTAGCAGTTGCATGCAAAGACAAGATGTCAGAATTCAAGGTCAGGGTTTTAACTAGGTGGAATCTCTTTCATTAGTTTCCTTGGATCAATATGAGAACACAGTAACAAGTGTAGAAATCATCAACATGTGATCTGAAAGAAATTTCTGATGAAAGCGTGAAGAACTATATGAGCACTGATATGGTACTTGATTATAAAATCCTCAGGCAAAAGAACTTCAGATTTAAGGATAACTATTGATTAAGGATTACACCAAAAGCCTGCAAGAACTGTTATAAATATATTCCATATCTCAATAATTTTATTGCTTTAAAAACTGGTATGCTTCTTTCTTTGGGCCTTCATCAGTTACATATTAGTACTATGAAATAGATAAAACCAAGAAACTTGTTTCATTTCCACTGTAGTCTTGCACAGGCTTCTTAGAACCCTGGTTGAAAAATATTATGCATATAAAAAAGAATACTCACTCACCAGAAAAACAGCAGACATTAGTCACAAGAGGGGGGCAGTATTAGATGCTTTTTAGAAATGGATACGGATATTGGCTGCTTATGAGGAGGTCACGTGCATCCTGACACAGTTGCAAGAAATTTTTGTTTTCACCTGTCTTATCCTGCATGTGCAGTACAGTGGTGAGGAGATACCTCTGTAACTGTTCAAGTAAGCAAAGGTAAATCAGGCATAACAGGGAAATCATGTTTGGATCCCATAAAACAGAGGCAGAGGAAGAAAGGTTGGAAACTTTGCTTCCATAACAGAGGTAATCAGCTTCTAATAGGAGGAAACTAAAGTGTTCTGGTGTAAGGATAATTACCAGTACTGCAATACAGCACTTAAGATATAATATACTTTCTGTGCACTGTTCTCATTTAACTTCTTCCTGCAACTGAATTAAAGAAATCAAAGTATAATTTTATTAATCAACACTTTAATTTCATATGCTAGACCTGTTTTAAAGCTAACTGCTTTTCCATAGTAGGCATAGTCCTTCACATTCTACAATTTCCTTTTCTATGTCTGCTATTTTTATCATCTATGTAATTGAAGCTACAGGAACACTATCTACTGGCCTTCTTATGAGAAAAATCTAAGGTGTATATTAGTACATTCTAAGATTGAGTAAGTAAAAGTGACATGAAATTCCCTTTTGCTTTTTCAGCTAATTACCTAATTGATGCATTTGCTTCATTAAGCTATAGGTTTTGGTTTTTTTTTTCAAATAGCAAAGGGCTATCTGCCATGCAGTTTAATAAGGATCACTTTCAACCGAATGGTTAAAGAAACCATTTTAAAGTAACGTTTATTAGAACCTTTCAGCAAATAAGGGCTCACTTATGATTTAGAATAATAAAATCATACAAACTGAATTTAAAAGGTTGCACAAATGCTATTCTGAACACAAACTACATAATCCACCTTCAGTATCTCAATACTAGCTGCACACAGCTTTTCCTGTTACAAGCTGTACGGATACTTAATGTGCACCTTTACAGAGTTAAGAAATTAGGCAATGCAAGTTAATACACATACAGGCAAAAATTACTATGCACTTTTTTGCAAAGAAGAAAAACTAGTCCCAGATAAATGTAGTTATTATTATTAAGGCAAATAAAAGAAATTGAACCATGTGTGAAAAACCTATTCTCTTATAACAGGTAGAAAGTCTTTTCAACATGAATTTAGACTAACTATATCAGGATACAGCATATTTTCAATAGAATAAGTTACTTCCTTATTTGAGCTGTCATAAGGAATATTATTCCTTTTCCACAACGCTGTTCTTTTTGTTGAACTTTATTAATAATCGTATTGAATGAAATCATTAAACATCATTAAATTGTGCAGTATCTCTGCACAGATTGTTGAATCTGCTAGCTAAAAATGGACTTAAACTTAGCAAGGAACAAAGCAGCTACACTACTTCACGTCAGTTTGGAAAGGTATGTTGTCTGTTCTATGTGTAATTCACTATCCACTCTGCTTCTATCAGTAAAGTTATGGAGAAAACAATACTAACACCTAAATCATGGAATCTTAAGTCTTGAATAACTGCTAGTAAGGTCTATTTATATTGAGGAGGGCAGGCTTTCAGATACCATTGCTTTTTCCAGTTTTCATAAAGATCAACATAATCATATACAATGGGATCAGGTGTCACTGCTATATTAAAGTAGTGAGAGAGATAAGACAGGTCCTAAAGCATGTCAGAATGCAAAGGAATATTATTTTGGAGACATGACAAAGAGAAAGGCTGTCTATTTGAAAGGTGCATTAACTGTTAAGCAAAACCTGCAAGGGGACAAAAAATCTGTTTAAAATTTTACTCTTTTCAAACATCCTCTTTCCATCTACTTGCACATGTGTTTGAAGTGTCAAAGTGAAAGGCAAAGCCCTCATCTTTTTAGTGTGCTGACCAGAGCCCGTTCAGGAAGGTAGGTGTTCAATCCATGACATTCTTTGAGCCATTGCATAGAAGAACCCATTACCTGGCTAGAGATCTGGTTGCAGATTTCTTCAAGGAATCTATCTTATTACTAGAAGTTAGACTTTTATTGTGAAGTGTTCTTAGACTGATTAAAGTTTCCTTAATAGGTTGTGTGCTGTGGCAACAAAGATGAAATCCATGTAGGAAGACTTTGGATGATTTATTCATAGCTGATTTATGGATTTCTTTTTGAGGCTTCCCAGGAATTTCATTAAATCCATCATCTGTTTTACCAGTGACTTGATCATGTCACTGACTGTTGCCCCTCCTTCTTCTCCTTTGCTTTCATAGAGAGAATGAGCAGAGAGTGTATGGAAAGGAGCATTTAGCTGAAATTTCCAAACATCTGTACGCTTCCAAATTCAGACTCAAAATACAAACTCCGAGGGCATTTTCCTTTTAAGAAATATACATGTTAGTAGGATGCTGCGGTGCATGGCCTTTGAAAAAGTTAGCATATTGTTAAATATGTGGCATTGAAAGAACAAACTTCAGCAGATACATCATTATCTTGACTGTTCTCTCTGTTGTGAGAGGAAATGGATGTAATTCTCTGCCTTTCTAGGGTGCTTCTTAGTTATATTTTATAGACTGAGAACACTTTGTCTGAAATAGAAGGAAGAATGATATCATTAGGAGTTCAGTGAGCTACTGTGCAGGAGGTTTCTGCTATTTCTGAATAAATTATCAAAAGCTAAGGAGTATTTCTGACTGGCATTGCAGCCTCTTTTCCTGTCTCTTCTAAAACCCACAATATCTACACAATGATACAAGATAGAACTACATTTCTTCATGATATTGAGTAACTATAGAAGTAAAGGGGTTCCTAAAAGAGGTCAGAACATAACAAAAAATTCTTTTTTTTGGAAGATGCCTGATAAAAGTTTGCACTTCAGTTGAGTGGGTAGCTAAATCTGTATTATCCTTTTTTTTTTTTTCAGAAAAAGCCTAAAAATGACACATAGAAAATACACAATAACAACAAAAACATCTGAAATTCCTCTGTGATTTCTGGCTGTTACTAGGATAACAGGGTCCAGAATACGAAAATCAAAAAATTCTGAAAAGAAATACTCTGTCTTTGAGACCCAAGAGCTAAACCTTCAGTCTGTATTAGCATGTATTTTGTACATGGCCTTTTGTGTATGGTTTGGCTTTCCTAAACCCATTGTTGTGCACTTCAGCAGTGTCTCTATATCCCTAGAGAGTCCCCTACTCCTGTTTGCACCTTTTCTTTGCTACCTATTTTATGCTTGGGTTCTGGTTTTATGTTTTGGGTTCTTGGACCTCCCGGTTCATCCACGCAGGCCTTCTGCTGACCTGACTCTACTCATCAGGCTGGTCTGTTAGAGATCTTGGAAGAGGAGATCAACCAGTTATGCTGGACCCCTCTTCTTTCTAGGAACATATGCCATGGGATCCATCCAAGCAGGATCATCAACAAGTGAAAGCCTTTTCTCCTGAAGCTTAGTGCTATGATACTGCTCTTTGCTTTGTTACCTCTTTGCAGGATCCTGAACTTCTCTATCATTACTGCAGCCAAGACTGACTCTGGCCTCCAATCCCCAACCAGTTCTTTCTTGTTTTTAAGTATGTGGCCCAGAAGAGTGTTTTCATTTGTTGGCTCATTGATTACTTGTGACATAAACAAAACGTTTTTCCTTCAATTCAATCTTTTCCTTCACAGTGTTATCTCTGTTCAGAAAGCTTGCAAGACAAAACTAGAAGAATCATAAAGAACCAGAATCAGGGGATGAGATTAATTTTAAAGACCCAGCCTGTGGTATGATTTCCTACTTGAGCATTCACACAGCTCTTGCAGATACGGCACACATTAAAATGCAGGCAGCTATTTTCTTAGAGAAACAAAGGCAACAGGCAAGTTAATCTCCAGCTGTCCTTAAGGCTTAAGGAAATTTTTTTCTAACATCTTCTGTGGTAGGTAGTCCAATGCTATGCCTAGATCCAATGGTCTGCCTAGGTCTGCTTATCTGACATCATGTTGCATGGTGAAGTTGTTTGTCTCCTTGTTCCAAATGACAGGAGCATCCTTTGTTTGCCCTAACATACACATTTAGAAAGCTGGCTGTGCAACCCACTGCCACTCAGTCAAATTCTGCAGTGTACCAGAGAGCAAAACAAAAACCAATTAATAATTCTGTGAGGTTTGCAGTCTGTGGGTTTAACTACACAGTGGCACCTGCCGTACTGTGTCACTGTGCTCAGCAGACCACTTCTAATGGTTTAGTCAGGCTGCCATTTCATTTCTCCTTCTGATTCTGCACTTACAATACTTTCACTTACAGTCCGAATTATGCAACGCATTAAAACATCATGAAAGTGGGAAGCAAATGGGCACCAAAAATTAGTTTCAGTAACCCTTGCTGTGTGGAAATTGAATGATAACACCCTCTGCAGGGGGGCAGAGATTTACAAGTAATCATATCTATTCATACTAACCATTCAGATTCTGGACAATATGTAAACACCAGGCTCCCTGTAGTGTATCCAATAATTTTCCTAATCTCACCTTCAGCTAATAATTTTTTCCTCCCCAAAAGAACTTTATAAGCTGTAAAATTTGGTTCAAATCAGATTTGAAGCTTTGTAGATAAAAAGACAAGAGATTAGAGGTTTAGCCCTACACCCAACATAACTAAGTGCTTTAAATGATCTCTTAATTAAAAAGAGAGAAAACCTGTACTACACAGCATGAAAGCCTTTAAAAATTAAGTAATCTATTATTTAACATTGCTGTATGTAACTTATTTTGACAAACACGAATTTAATAATAGAAAACTAGAGAAGAATTAGGGGCTTTGAAGGATTTTTGCTACAACATCTCCTATCCATGGCATGATCATAAGTTGTGGGAGTTAAGATCAGATAGAGATTTGTAGTTCAAGAGTTGTGTGTGGACAAGAAATTTATATATTTTACAGGTGTGGTAGGGAGACAAGAGACAATTATCATTTACCATTCACCTATCCCCTTGTCTGTGACTGTAATCCTCTCCAACTGATACATAATGACAGAAAATCCAACAGATTTTTCCTCTTTTTTTCACGGCATCTCAACTATTAATAAATTCTATGGCTTCTTGTTCACTCACTTTAGATAAAATACAGTTTTAGAAATTTTGCCTTAGGAAGAATCTGATCTCACAATGTTAATAAAAAAAAAACCCACACACATAAACACACACACACACACACACACACCCTCTTCTACCAAGATGCAGCCACTGCATTTTATCTACACACAAACAACCCTATCAAGGCCAGCTTGCTCACTTGCAGCTTCTCCCGCTTCTAAGGGAGATATTTCATTCTATGCTTTCAGATGGGCAAGAGAACTTAGATCTTTCAGGTTATCTTAGAAAGACTCCTCACCTTTCACTGACCAAATTAACATTAAGCTTTTTCTTAAAACATTACAGCTTTTATCCCTGCCAGCTCCAGCACCCTTCTGCTTATTCACTGCTAAACACAACCACTTCCACGCAAGTTTGAGGAAGTGAAAACAAAGTAAACCTGCATGCTGCTGCACTGTATATCACTTTTACTATGCAAATGATTGTTTAGAGAAGAATAAAAGGCTGTAAATATTTTGAGAAGTGGGCCCCCAGTGCCTCTTCGGCATGCCAAATGGCACCGTGTGCTTCGTAATTATGTAATATAGAGAATACCAGCTGGCTGGAATTATTCTCAAGGGTTTTGAATGATATCGAAATGCTCAGCTCCCCCAGCGACAGCCATAATCAAGCAAGTAATACCCTGAAGTCAGACCAAATTGACATTGAGTTGTTGGCTCTTAACACACTTTAAACCAGATGTTAACGCTGTACAGTGTAATTTTTAATTTGGAGGGGCTTTTTTTTTTCTTAGGTAATGCATTATTTCTCTCTCAAAGCAGTGCTCTGGTATATAAACTTCCTCTCAGAAGCTGCATTTTATAGTTTCTGAGGAAAAAGAGAGCCAGATGTTTACTTTCCACTGCTATGGCAAAGAATGGAAGGGGTGCTTGTTTTCCTGTCACAAAGTAGAGCAGAGAGACAGCCAACACACATTGTTATGGATGTGGCATGACAGTCACTGAAAACAAAATCTTGGGAGAAAACTTTTCAATTCTTACAGTTCTTTAAAGCTAGAACTCTTCAGTTCTAACTGAGGAGTGGTAGCTCCTTTTCGTTAACAGGTAAAACCAAGCAAGCATTTCCATTTATAAAAATTTTGCAACTGGTTGTCTAGTTCTGTACAAAGCAATACCCACCTAGAATTTCTCCAGAGCTCATGGTTCTTTAGCTCTTTACAAAAATGTAGTATAAAACTAATTACAAAAGTAGAGTCTATAATATTATATCCATTTTGTGTGATCTAATATAGAAGCTGAGAAAGCTCTAAAGCTGTTGTTCAACTGCTCTCCTGCTGAAGCATCACATTTAAACAACTCCCTTTCCCCATAGGTTACAGATTCCTTCATATTAATAATTTTTTTTACAGCCATCCTTAGAAAACTTTCAAGTCTTTAAGACAGGGCAAAAAGTTTCCTCATTTTACATAACTTCCCAAGTCAAAGACCCTGTAAGCCAAGCAATGAATCACAAACCATTTATTGTATTTTCTATACCTATGACTATCAGTGAAGCTGAACTTCAGTGGCTGCTCTTCTTTCTCTTTAGAGTAGAAAGAGAAAAAACAAACCAACCACATCTCACCTCCTGCAGATATGTAATGCAAGAGTAGGACTGGCCTACAAGAAAACTCCACTTTGGAATACAGACTAGAGCCCCAGCAATCAGGATGCAGTTCACTGCCCTGGTGCTCAATAACCAGTTCTTGTGAACAACCAACAAATACTTTACACAATGCCTACACAAATCCTATTACAATTTAGAATTTTCTCACAGTATTAGCCAAAAATTTGCTAAGTCTCAAGGATCCAAGTATGAAAGTATGGCTGCCATGTGTCAAATAGGATCATGAGGTCAGTCCATGTTTCTCTTGCCACTCTGATCCCTTGACAGTCATTCTGCTGGTTTAAGCTGCTTTGCATGCTGCTGTCTGATCTGAGATGTGGGAAACAGAGAGTGTTAGGAGACTACAGGTGCTGTTAAACAAAGCTACTGCATAAGGCACAGAGTTCAGCAACTGCTTGGCTGAAAAAGTGAGAGGAATGCAAAAATGTTCTGGTTGCCTACTCTACGTTATAATATCCCAACATCAACCACAATGACATTTCCTCCATGAGGCACTACTGTAGCACAGATTTTATAAAGAAGTTTAGCAATTCTTCATAAAAAAACATCACAATACTCCTTTATACTCCTGAATAAGCACAAAAAAATGTTTTAAGTGTAATCAGTAGCCTCCTTCCAGATAGCTATGTCAAAGCAGCAAACAGACAAGCCCTTAGGCAATAGGAATAAGTGTTAAGCAATTATGTTATCAATAATTCAGACAGATAACTAGTTTAAAGAAGACAACATATCTGCTTTAATAATTAATATATAGGACACTAAAAAACAACAGTGTCACTTAAAAGAAATTTTTATGGCCTACTGGACAAATATTTTTTTGAGGAACAGAGAAGTAAAGGAGTATTTGAGAGATTTCTACTTGGGTTATAGAAAGACTGTTTCAGCATTTCAGGTTAGATTGCACTTTTAAAGCTACTTCCCACAGCAATCTTTTGTTCCAAGAAAATGTACTAAATATTAAAAGTTAATATTTTGGGCTTTATTGAGTCTTCTTGAGATTTTTTTTTTCTTACCAATTGCATTATTGTCAGTATATCAAAACTGATTTTCAGTCCTTATTTTCCCATTGGGAGTCCATAAAGAATACATATCAAAATGGAAGTTTGTTAGGAACGGGTGGTGAAATAAGCCTCTTACTTGAAGGTCACTGCCATTTAAGAAACTAAGAACAAAAAAAAAAAAAAAATACAATCAGCTCATGCATTCTTAAAAAATTCCTTTTGAGGAGCTTAACAAAAAGGTATGCAATTACATCTTTGTACCTTGGATATTAACTCTACTTTCATTACCTGTTTTTGTTAGTTTCATATTGAAGACAGAGGAGAGAACAGAGATTTTTGCCTTGAAGAGCACTCAGAATTTTTTTTACAGGAGTGCCTAGAGACAGACATTGAAATCTGTACCTGGGTAGTTAAGAGGTTTGGCTTTTTGTGCTGAACAACAAGCAGCTTTGAAGACATTCACCATCTTTTAAAATAACTGATGATAGGTTTTTACTCAATGTCTATTAAAGAATGGAAGAATCTCTAATTTAATAGGATAACTCCTGTATCACTTAAGATTAAAGTTGTTACTATGGATCTGTGCCTTTCCAAGACCAAGATCTTGTGGCAGGTTCAATACACATAATTTCAAGAATTAACCTGGAGCTGATTGTGGGATCAGAGGTACAGTTTACCTCTGATACAGTATTATTGCTTATTTCTGTCCCTCTGAAAGGTAGTTATCCCCCAGGTTTCTTTCCAGAATTGTCTCCTGCAACTGTGCTTCACTGATTGCTTGTGATTCAAGGACATGACTGAGCAGGAGATTTGTCACAGTATGTTGGAGGGGTGCTCCATTTATGTCTGAAAATCTGCAGACTCCACAGTAATATGTCTCTAGACTTGCCCCAGCACAGCAAACTACAAGCCAAACAGCTCCTCAGAAAATATCAACATCTGATTTCCAGAGGGAGCAAAAATCAACACAGTTTTTGATTCATGACATAACTTGCCTACAGATATAAGCACATTGAGAAAAGGATTTGGGCATGGAAGCAATTTAACTACACTTAAGTTCAAGGTAATAAAAACCAGTTTCACAAGATATGACTAGAAGCACAAGATTTCTGTTATATGATTGGCAATATGTGATTTTTTTGGCTAAACTGATAAATATGGTTACTTCGCTAAGTTTAATTTTAAACCTATTTTTCATATTTAAATAAATTCCTGACTTTGTGATTATTTATGGGAGCTGTTTCTCTCATGAATTTTAGGAGCTCATCTAAAATTATTTATAAAATTCCATGCAAACAAAATATTAACTATGTGTAATTGCACTGGTAAACTGCATTAAAAATAAGAAAAAAAAATTATTCAAGCAAAACTATACAGGGGGTGAACTGGAATGAATCAGGATTTGACTGGTTGAGATTTCTTTTTTTATAGCTCTCCTTCCAAGGTCTGTAGCCAATGCCAAATCCACACCTGAGATTTTGATTTGGATAAAAATAAGGATGACATTACTTAACTATTATTACCACTGGGAAGGAAGGATATTAAAAGAAACGTAGGGATGAAATCTGAGATCAACAGGAATCAAATCACACACGGCAGGTATACAGCCAGTATGAAAAAGGCTTTAAAATCGAGCAAGAAGAGAAGGCTTTAACAATAGTAAAAACTTTGATAGACAAATGGTGTGGAAAATATGGGTAGTTCAAGGAAGGAAATGCAGGGAATGGGTGTAAGATGGGATTTTTCCACTTCAGAAGGCTGACTATCTACTCAAGAGAGATGCCCAAGATACTAATGAAGAATTTGAGTGGATCTCAAAAGATCAGAAGCTAAACCAAAGATCCAGTAAGTCGAGAGAAGTAAATGAGTATTGGCAACCAGATATGCAAAGATGGCCTGCACCAGCGACAAATGGCAGCACAAGCATTAACCAATCCAGGCATCCTAAATAAACAAATAATTAATCAAGGCAACATATGAAGAAATCATATTAACACCAGCTAAAACCACATGTTTTCTCAGGAAAAACCAGCCATGAATTTCAACAACTTTCAGAGGTCTTTACTATTCCCACCTGCTATATTCTACTCTTTTCATATGCTGTACACCTGCAGTCTAAAGGATATATTAACAGCACTTAAGTATGTACAGCTCTCTTCAAATACTCATCTCAATTTGATTACTGGATTATATATTTACTGCCTGTCTAAGGCTCAACTTGAATTACAGAAGGACTCAAAACAGTCTTAGAAGATGATGATGATGATGATAAGCAGTATTACAAACAAGCACTTATCATTGTTTTAAGCCCTTCCGGAGAGTAGAAATGCACTGATAATGAAGTAAAAAGATGAGTAACTTATTTTCATTGAAATTACAAGAAATGACTCGGCAAAGTAAAAGGAAAAAAAGACACTATATTTTTCTCCCCCTACTTGGTGTGTGCACTTGTAAAGCTGTCACATCTTGTCATGATCAGAAGGAAAAAACCTCTCAAACTTTTTTGAAGACTTTTTTTCAGTCTACTTAATCAAATATACCAAGAATATGTTTGGAAGTACTCATTTTGAGAGAGTCTGGAGTGAGTTGAGTGAGACCCCCAGCCTCACTCAAGTCTATGAATCGAAAGTGAGATAATGTTACTCCTAATAAGTCAGGCAGCCTCTATGACTCTCTAGAAAGGAGTTCCTATTGAACTTTGCTCACAGGTATCCATCAGCCTCAATCACCTTTGCTTGAGTATTTCTCACATCTTGACCTCCTCAATTTCACTTTATCCTTTCTTTCTCAGCTATTATATCCAGAAGTTCAGAAATGCAGTCTTGTCTCTTTTCACTACTTCAGAGCATCCTGTTTGTTCAGCTGTTCTCATCATCTATGAGTACTTCAGCCTCAGTGTTTTAGGTTTTTTTACTCACCCAGGACAGCACAGTACCTGTGGGATTCTTCCTTTGTATCTTCACAAGACTGAAAACAATACCAGTGAAGCAACACATCACAGATCTGTCAGTGTAACTATACAACTGCCTGTAAAAGGTGATGGCAGCAACACAGTTCAGAAGCTCTCTCTGCCAGCCAGAGAAGGTTATTATTTGTTATAATCTGACAGTAGCAATATAAGCCATGTTTTGTGACTGTCAGAGAGAACTATCCTTGAAATAACATTTAGGACCATTTTAGCTGTTTGGCTTTAATATAAAAGACCTTGGGCCAGAGCAAAGTTTTGTTCTGTGGCAAGGAGTTCCATGACTGGTGCAAAGACTGCCCCTTCTTACTGTTGCAAACCTGCCTTCTACCAGCTTCAGTTCAGCCTGCTCTTACTTACAGGAATTAGGAATTACAGGAATGATTAAAAGAAGTAATCAGCCCATCCAGCACTTGATTTTGCTGCTTTCTAAGTCGAAGGTATAGGTAAGATGTAGCCAGCATCTTCTATGGGATTTTGAGGTGGGCCAATCAGCCCACACATACTATTCCAGAAGAGGATGCAAAACAGATTTATAAACTGGTAGAATAATCTTAATTTAATTTGCTCTCTTTTTTACTACATTTTTCTAATAATTGCAAACATCTAATCTGTCTTTTCTACCACTAATCAGGTCTTCATTATTTTCTTTTAGATCTGTCAGGATCTCCAGATACTCCTCCTGAGTACTAATAGGGAACTCAATGCTTTCATTTCCTGTGTGAAGTTCAGACTTTTCTCTGTGTGCAGCACTGTATGTCCATCTACATTGCATTTAATTTGCCATTTCAATGCTCAGTCACTGATTCCTGTAAGTTGACCTTGGAGTTTGTTACTGATGGACCTTGTCTTTACTGTGCAGAGTTAATTTTAATATCATCAATAGACTTGGTCACATGTATATTCATACCAGTTATTTCTATTCCTTGATTTCTGTATTTGATCCACTACCTGTTCATGCAAGAAGTTCTATCAGCAGCAACTCCAGAGTCACTTAATTTCATTAAAACCTTTAGGAGAAAGGTCTTTCTGAAGGCTATCTGGAAATTCTGAGAATCTCTCTACCCACATACTTGCAGACAACACTGAAGGATTCCAGTGGCTTTGTGAGTCAAGGATTCCATTTTAAAAGCCACTATAAATATTCATCATATTTATCCATGTGTCCATTAATCCTATTTTTACCAATTTTTATTCCTTTCCCCAGAAATTATATTTGTCTGTTAAAGACTAACACATGTATGGGTTCCAAGCCTGTATTAATCCTGAAAGCCTTTTTAAAAAACTGCTTTCACTTGTGTGACACCTTCCAGTCCTCAAGTACTAGAGCAGTTTATATGATGAACAAAGGCTGAGGTTACACAAAAATAATGAATGCACATCTTTTAAAAACAAAACAATACAAACCAAGTAATTTTCAGATAATGATGTGTCTAAAGGATTTAGAGCTGTTGCTCTACTTTCTGTCAGTTGCACCTGACTCTGTATTTACTTTATAAATTTAAAATTGAAAGTACCCTACTCTACCTCTCAATTATCCACAGATAGAAATTTTCTGATTTACTGATTATGCCCAGAAACTTGTTTGTATGCAGCACCTGCTAGTATCTCTCTTTCACTACTGGCAAAAGCAGCCACGAGAATACAAACCTTAAGCAGCATCCTTCCCAAGAACTCCTGCTTAAATCTAATTGGATATGATGACTTCCCTTTCCTTCCAGATTTGGATGTAATAAAGTTCATATTTAATTATAAATAAAAATAGCTAAATTTCCATGAGACAGCTGTTTAGTTTTGAGCTTTTGTGACCTTAAAGACCTCAAAAAAAAGACTGCAGTGGCTTTAACAGAACTGAGTATTTCTGATGTATACAGCTGTCATCTATGGCAGTGCTTTTCAATAAACCCATTGAAACAATTTTGTTCTCCTCTCTCAACAGCAACCACTGCTACTCTGGGTTACTTCTAAGAAATACAAATTTAAATTATGGACTGAAAAGATGAATCAGCTATAATGCAAAGCCATGTACAAATTTTTACACTGGGTTAGGTTACCCTTGGTGCAAAGAACATTTGTTCTACATAATGCTACATAATATATGACAAAAATGTTATTGTAGATAACATATCCACATAAATGATCAAATATATGGAAAATAGTCTGTACATACACACCAGTATTTCATTCCAGTTATACAAGTTGTCTCTAATAAAGACAGAATATATGGCATGTAACTAAAACATCAACACATTTTCTTCCAACCTGGATTCAAGGAGGGTTCTCTATGGTTCACCAAGCAGAGAAAGATGGTTTTCTTTCTTTCACCAGACAAAAGCAAGTAGGAGCTTTTGTGTATTGCCTCATGACAACATTTCATCTTAATACAATCTGGTCACAGCAGCTCCTGCAGAAAATTGCTTGCAGTTTGCTGGCACCATGGGAGACCATCATTACTGACAAGATTGAGAAACCCATCAATGACAATTCAGGACTCAACCTAAGTGTGGCATCCAAGTGTTGTGCTTTTTTATTAGGGCTCTTTTCTTGCGTCTCTTTAATTCTTGTTCATGAAATAAAGGCTTCAGTTCAACTGAATTCAATCTCAGAAATCATCAAAAAGTAAGATTTATGCAGTACATTTTAGAAAACCTTTTGAAGGCCACCACTTCAAGTGATAAGATGTAAAGATGTCCATCTACCTCCTTCAGAAAGGAATCATGCAGGGCCTATTCTGTATCATGCTGTGATGACATAAGTCAGTTTCACTGTGGATGTTTGGCAGAAACCAATTACCACCTATACAATCATCTTTGTTTAAGAGGTTTCTTTGCTTAAAACTCATCTATCATATAGCAGATTTTTATAGAACAAAAAATAAATTCAACTTTCAGTCACTTAAAATCAGACTAAAGCCATCACTGCTCTTAAAAATTCTTAAATGGGGTAGAGAACTATTCTTTTGGAAAGATATGACCTGGTCAGCTTGCAAATGTCACATAACAACGAGTAGACAACAGGAACCAAAGAAGACAGGTCTATTTTTTGCTTCCTTGTTATTGCAAACAGTAGATTTATAGCTGCAAGGAAGAGAGAGATATGAAAATTCTAGAAACAGGACAAAAATACATCCTTTTCATGAAGATGACAGAAGACTTGAAGATTCATACTGTTTTTAGCTGAAGTTGATGCACCTGGCACTCCTCTATTGCACCAGTTCTCTGGTCTTCACCTAGAGTACAAATCTCTTGTGTCGTGTAAATCTGCTGTTCCATACAGGGGCAAAAATTTATAGCTAGCTTTTCCCAAAGCAGAGGTAATCACATCTGTATCCTGAATTTCATTTGCAAGGGAAAGAAAAAAAAAAAAAATAAATAAAATTGTTTTTTGTGTTCATATATTAACCTTCCTTGTTTGGAAGATCACAAGAACCTACATGCCTGTATCTCACTGGTAAGTGCTAGGGTTTTCTAGCTTTCAATTTTCATCAGTTATTGAAAAACAATCTCTGGAAAAACTCACTCAAAACACCCAGAATACCTTGTTTCCAAAGGTAGTTCAGATTCCCAACTTCTGAATATCCAGTCTGGAGAATTAACTTCAGTGGGGTTTTTTTGTTTGGTTTTTTGGATCTTTTTTGGTTTGTTTGGGGTTTTTTTGTTTTTTCTTTTTAATGTTATATAATATGGCACAGAAAAGAAGTAGGACTGAAGTGTGCTGAAGATAGCTCACAAGATTTTTGAAGGCACTTTTGAAAAGAAAGATTATTTGGCTGGCTTTCTATCATAGGCTAAGACTTCTCCTCTCTCAAGTGAAGTCATCATAGAGCAGTTTTATTATGGACATCCCATTAAAATATCATGTCATTAAACAAGAAGAGTGAATTAGGTCAATTCGAAGAAAAAATTCCTCCCTCTCTTTCATCATTACATTACAGAGGTTCAAAAAGAAATACCAGATAGAACATGGTTCAAAGCTAGGACTGGCTAACACACTAGCAACCCAGCAAGACACAGACAAACTTTCATCTGTGAAAGCAACCCTGTGCAAATGGAAAAACACGTCTGTGTGCTAAGGTCTGCTGACCTACTCTGAGCCATATTTTCAGATGCCTCTCAAACAAAGCAGGTACCAAGACCTATTAATTCTTAAAATAAGTAAAATATATGTAAAAAATCACAACAGACAAAAACATATCTGGCGCTTAATAGGAAATAAGTAGACACACATAAAAAAGCCAGGATATTTTTTTTTCCCAAATCATTTTTCTTATATGATTTTTTTTTCTTTTTTCTGGCACCAAACCATTTTTTATCTTTAGACCATGAACTGGACTTTTGTTCCTTTATCTTCCTCACTGTTCTATTAATTAAAATTTTTGAGTGATACAGTGGAATAATTATTACTAATTATATGCATAGGAATTTTTTTTCTTCTTCTTAGGAGTACAGTATTTACACTCCACAGAACATATTCATTTTTTATAATATGAAGAATATTTATTCAGCACAGAAAAGTGATGCCTTTTATACTTTATACAATAGAAGTAGCACAATGAAATAAAGAATCACTCTGGTCCAGGGAACCAGATCTGATGGCTACAGACTATACAGTCTTACAGTAAAATGATTCTAAGAGTTACTAGGAAGATCAGACATTTGAAAGGGGTATTTTTGCCATGGTTAAAGACTGCAAACTGATTAAAATCAGGGGCATGCCCCATTAGAGTCAAATCTGTAGATTCTACAGGTCTTCATTAGGTGAACACCTTGCAATCAAATCAGAAACAAAAAAACCCACATTTTTTTCTTTAAAGAGCTTGAAATGATGTTATTAATTCTTGTATCCTGTGTTCACATGAGGTTTTGAAAAATTGAATGGGCTTACTCTAGTCCTAACCAGCCTTCCATTAAGTTTCCAAACAGAAAGCAGTGGACTCCACAGGCTAAATGTGATAATACTTTTTTTAACTATCCTAAAAATATCAGTCAATAGCCTGATAAAAAAATCTTTTAAACTCCTAAGTTACAAAATTACCTGTTCCTTTACGCAAGGTACAATGGTACATAAGACTTTCCTAACTGTAAAGACCCAGCTTTTTTTTTTTTTAGTGGGGTGGGATGTGTCTTTGTATGGCACTCTGTTGAGGGGCAAACACTGAGAAGCTGGTCACAGAGAAGGATGAAGCTAGCTCTATGTAACAGTGGCCTTAGTGATTTTACTACTTATGATGAAAAAACATATTTACACCCCATTTCTGTTCATTTAACTGTACTTCTAAAGTGATCATATTGCATGTCACAAATCTGTATAAGAATTCTACAAGTCTCTCTCACAATATAGTTCAAATTCTTTTCTCCAGACCCACTCTATATCACTGGGTTATAGATATTACTGGGATATAGATATCACTGGGATATCTATGGATATTATAGATAGATAGAGATATTATATGTATATATATATATTATATAGATAGATATATAGATATCACTGGGATATCTGTATCACTGCACAAGTGCTCAATCACAGATATGCAGAAGTTCACATGTGCTCAACATAATCAGCCGTTCTTGGACACAAGAGAACAATGATATAGCCTAAGCAGTTCATGCTAGACAGAGAACTTCTGTAGAAGGTTAACCAAATGCAGGAATAGATTAAGAACTTCTGGAGTCAAACCTAAAATAAGATTGCTTGAGAACTTTTCTCATATATCAAGAATATGAATAGAATTTTCTGCCCTTCCAGGTATTTTAATTGCTCGTTTTTTCCTGGTGGTAATAAAAGCTACCCATGTGCAGATTTTTTTTCCTCATTATGTTACTCCTTTCTAGTAAAAAAAAAAGCTCTGGAAAAATTATGTCTAAAACAAATGTCTACTAAAAAGTACCCTGCCCAAATAGGAGGAATTTCTGGTATATAGGCATCTTAAGTTAACATACTCTTCAGGTATTTCTGGAGTGAATAGTTTATTCCCATCTGCTACCTGTGAAATCAGATTCACATCAGTGTTGTGGCTCTATTCCTTGAAGCTAATTTTGGTTGACTTTTTATAACTTGGAAAATGATAATAAATAATCATGCATGCAATTAGAGCAGTGAGCGACTGCCATTAAAAATATTCAACATATGCCTAGTTACTCAACTGGATAAAGGCAGTCTCTTTTTAACACAAATCAAATTAAAACCAGCTTACATAGAGTGTTTCCAGAGTATGGTGAAACAATATGGAAAATATGCATATTGAGATCCATGGATTTAAATCTAGAAGAGCAAAGAATGTAGAAGAATGAAGAAGGAGCATTTCCAATGCAATTTAGAACCCTAAGTATTTTTTTCTCTTATGCAGGTAGTATCTTAGTATCTGGGCACATCTGATGATTTTTTCTTATTTTATCTTTAGGATATAAAACAGGTTTTCCATCTGGCTCTCAGATTCCATAAACAACTTCCCATATGAATAATGTGGCTGATACAATCACAAATATTATCTGGTAGAAGAACTGGAGCTTTATATAATTCTGCTTGTTCTTTGGAAAACCCAGGAAGATCTTGTGAAGAAGTACATTTTCCATTAAGCAAAAGTGACTGAAAATGCACCCCTAAATGCTGGTCTTTCTCTCAAGCACTGTGGTGCATGCAGTGCAATTTTTGAACATCATTTAACACCAAGAAGAAAATGAAAATACAGAAAATTATCTGAGCAGAAAAGACAGAAACATCTGGGTATATGGAAGGCAACTTTAAAAGATATAAATCACATTCTGTATTTTAAGGAATGAGTGCTGATGAAAAGCAAAAACATGCAGAGAATAGTCTGACAGAAGCAGATTCCTGTGTTCTTGATGTGTTTTGGATGGCAGTCATGAAGAGGGAGCTGTGCAACTGTGAAAGGCTGATGCACATAGCTGCAGAGTTATGTAAGACTGACACATTTGTTTTAAAACATGTATCTTTTAAGCTTGAGAACAGAAGATAAAATAAGCTTTAAGAAAGGTTTGATCTAAAGTGGTTGATCTCAAGATGAAAAGCTGTTTGCAACTCTGAAAGGATTAGCTGAGATGAAAGACTAACTCTTGATCAGACTCCAAGACAGAGATCTCAAAAGGTTTCGAGAAAACTTATAATTAGTGCTTTACAAGGTGATTCTCATTTTCCCAGAAACAAACACCATGTTTACCAGGCTGAAGCATCTGACCCCACAGATAAGATTAAAAATGCAAAGATATCCTGAGGAAGTGCTGGAAGCAAAAAGCAAGTGGAGTTGGTTGAATGTATATTTAATATTATTGAACAAAGTGCCAAAATTGGGATAATGTAATGAAGCAAAAAAATACAAGGGGGACCTTTATTTTTAAGAAAGGACAGCAACATGCAGAATCATCTGGCATACAGAAGGAGTGGTGACAACACTGTCATCATGGCATGACACCATACACCAATAGGCTACAGTCCATTACAATTCCAAAATAGGCACGTGGACTGTTTAGTCTCATGGCCACTCTTCATTTCCAGGAGTGCACAGTCAAGAAACACCTCCATTTCCATTTTCTAGCTAAAAAACAGGTCTCTTTGCATAGAGAGAGACACTTTGGACTGTGGAGAGGTGGCGCAGCTGGTTAAGGCCCAGTACTGCAATGCCGAAAGCCCCGGGTTTGAGACTCCACAGAGAGCCACACCCCGAGGGCAATGAGCGCTGGTGGCATAATGAAGGTAATACAGTGCTCGGAGAGCTACTGATCTCTCTCGTCTAAAGCCCAACAGTGAGCTAGTCTGTGGCTGTGAGTTTCACCTTTATTGGCCCCCTGGTCTTGCACATGCTCAATAGGGGGCCTGCCCTAATTGGGCACAGGTGGATTTGATACCGGATCACACCCACTTCTCGGTAGTCAGAGGCATCTGATTGCTTTGTTCCACTACAAGAGGGAGCTGTCTCCTCTCAGAGCTGGGAAGCTGAGAATGGAAGAGGAAAAGGGATGAAGAGAGAATGAGCATGAGAAAGGCTGGTACAGTACTTCTCTTCCCATTCAAGGGTCATTGCACCCACCTTAAAAACAGTGTTCAGAACTGGGAGCGGCATCTTGAACTACCAGAGGAGTCTGCTCTTTACCAGGCTATGTGTTGTATGCTTGACATTTAGATTTAAATTCAATAGCCTACTATTACAGTACACTATATTTTGCAATTTGCATCTATAGTTCCTAGGGAAACCATCACCATAACTTACTGAAGCCTAAGCAGCTGGTTCAAGTGCTCCTAGACTGGTCTACCAGAGCATTTGACTACATCAATAAAAAGCCAGCAATTTATAAATGCTTAAATTACATAGGTATGAGAGGATCTGTCAAAGTCATACTTCTGTACTTTGCATTTCTGATTTTATACAGAAGTAAAATATGCAGGGCAGCCCTCCAAAGCTTTACATGTCATTCAGTTCTGCTGCTGAGCTGCTTAGAAATTTGAACTTTACTTTCACAGAATGACTGAAAAAACAGTACAAAGCTACATTTTCCTTGATAGGTCAGATCTCATCAGGAAGTGTCCAGTTGCTGAGTCAGCAAGTTTTTTTAAAAAGTTCTTCATAAAGCAGCTCTAATACTGGATTACTTCTAGTCTACTTTTTTTGTGCCCTTGTTGAATTATGGGGCATGGATTTTTCAAACAAAGCCCTCACTGTCTGCCATTAATCCTTTTGGGTAAGCAAATCAGCAAGCCCTTTAATCACTGGGATTGATACAACGACTCCCAGCAAAGCACCACAAACCATCTGCCAATTTCACAACTATTGGATCCATGAGTGAATGAAAGCACAAGATAAACAGCATGGTAAGGAATGCCACAGCTGAATAAAAAGTAGAACCATCACAGGGGAGACGGATTACTGCTTTATTGTATTACAATCCATAGTGCTGTTAAATCTCTATAGATCATTGCTGTTATTGTAGTCTTCCCTCCAAACTGCAAGTCTAAGCATAAACACATTCCTGTGTATTATGAGAACAGAAGGATGCAGTCACAGACCTAACAAATACGAATATAACACACATTTTCACAGGTTACCTTGTTCCCATTGCCTATAGTTATGCTATATCTGAAACAGCACTTTAAGAAAAGCCTTTGTACCCTTCTCATTCAAAAAATGTAATTTGTGTGTGTTCCTTATAGTTATATAAAACTAAAAATGCTCAATGGGATATGAAATACTCCTTTACAGTGATGACAGGCCTATCTCACAGATTAGCTGCTAAAACAAGGTGCAAAACAAAACCCACAAGAGGTCTCTTTTGAAACAGTCAAATGAATATAGAGGGCTGTGAGGAAAGAGAAGGAAAGGTCAGTTCTCCTCTTGTACGTTTAGATTTATCCATTGATTTTTTTAACATACTTAATCATTCTAGAGAAAATAATAAAGGAGAAAAAAACTAAACTATGTTGAAACCTAAAATCACAAGAAAATATATGTCTAACCACCATCACAAGTTGTGAGAATCAGTGCTGGCTCCAAGCAGAACAAAGGAAACAGCCTGGAGCTCAGCTCAAAAGCACCAGCGAACAGTACACTGGGGGCCCTTTCTGAGCCTCTCCAAACCTTGTAAAGATCAGAAACCTCAAGCCATTCTAGTGGAAATTCAAAAGTCAAAGAGCCAACCATTTAACAGTTACAAGCAGAAAAAAATAGGCCAGCAATAAATACAAACTGCAAAAAATTGTAATTGCTGTTTCCTTTCCCCTTCTCCCTGGCAGAGATTTCCACTCCCATAGACAGCAGCTGCACCAAAAGTTTACAAACATCAGCTGATTGGGCATTAACCACACATGACAGCTGAAAGGCAAATACTTCAGTGGGAAGGGAAGACAGTGAGAAAGGAGAAACTCTCCTGAAACTACTTTTGTTGCTTGTCCCCAAGCTTCTGTTGCTGCAAAACGCAGCCACGCATCCCCCATGGCTGAGCAGGCTCAGCCCCAGGGCTGTTCCTCAGAGCTGAGGAAAAAGCCATACAGGCAAGAGTCTCTTAAACTGATGCTCAACCAATTGCAGCTTCTGAAACTGAGAATAAATAAGGTGAATATGGTGAACAGCTCTGCCTTACTGTTGAGAAGGGAAGCAGCCTGGACTTGGAGCTCCTGGATGGGTTCCTAAGACACTGATTGTCACCTCTTTCAGATCTCCTGAGGCATTCAGTGGATCAGGCCCTTCTGAATGTTCAGGGAGAGGAAAGTCTCCTTTCTGGATCCTGAAATAGGTTTGGAACCAGATGAACTGGAAGAAGATGTTCCCTCCATGATGCTGAGTATAGGATGGACAGAAACTGCTCTATTCCTGTTCAGATTGCTCAGCACCCTCCACCACAGCTGTGTCTGGGGCAGAGCTAGCTGGAGAGGTCACAACAACCCCTGTTAGGAGAAGTCCTGGTCCTCTTTATTATCTTCATCCAATGCACCCATAGAGAGCACAAGGGACACTTACTTAAGAAAAAACCCAAAAACATTAAAAATTACATATTTTGTTTGCATTTTTTCCTAAAAAGAACACACAGTTGTTGGCACAATGTAAAAATATGGCCAGTGCTTTCAAAACTGTATGACCAAGTTGAATAAAAATTGAACCTGCCTTGATTATGAAAATGTAATTAATGATTGTGTTGACAATTTGGAACCTTTGGCAACTTGAGTGTTTATTTCTCTTGTATAAACATGGACTTAGATACTTTAATTATCTCAGTAAGAAAATACCAACATGACTGCACAAAGTCTGAACACAAGGTCTTCATTAAAATGAATTTATCTAATTCCTGAAAAGCATTTATCTACAGAACACATGAAAAATCTATTCCTATTAAAAACTGGTGGCATTCACTTTAAAATATCTTTGACTACAATGGCAGAAGTGATTTATCAGGTTAAGTGGCAACATTAGTACAGGAGAAAGTTATCCAGAAATATACACGCAACCGTGGCTGAGAAATCAGGCTAAATGAGTGTTAGTAGAAGCTTACAGTCTAATACTGTTGAATCTATTTATTGTGCACAATTACAACTCTTAATAACAGGTTTTTTTTCATTTTGTCTTATTTCAAGTTTAATGCTTACTTGGTTTACATTATTTATTTATTATCTGAGGAGTACTTCTCAGATGCACCCAGCACTTCTTGAAAATTAATGATCAATGAGATAAAGAGACTACAATGAAGTACGAACCTTTCTTTATGACAGAAGTAACCCTTTGAGGTAATTAACAGAAATTTTAATGCCTTAAGAAATTCAGAAATAATCAACCTTAAATAAATAACCTTTTTAACAAAAATAAATTTGGGAACAGCTGTAGTTTCATTTGTTGCAACTCTTTTCAAAAGCCTTTGAATGACCTTCCTGAAGTGCGGAGTCCTTCTGAAGGCTTTAGGGTCTGAAATTCGGCACATTTAGTCTTATTTACAATTTCTAATGTACAGCCCTCAGAACCTGCAGCTTCAAGCATCAGGGGGTTTATATGCTTTGCTAAATTGGGTCAGCTGCAGAAGTAAAGGCTGCAGTTTATTCATGGAAAGATCAAGGTATGATGTGGTTTCAGGTATGCTATTACTTCTTGAACCCTAGAAGACACAGTTACTGTTAAATTCTGTGGAATATATATATTCCACATATATGTGACATATATATCAATAAATGCAAAAAGTTAAAGTCCAGATTTTACAGATTTCCAGGGTAGTCCTCCTACTTTCTAAATATTTTACAACAAAACAATAATGGTGTTATTTTTACATTTCATTATTTGAATTTTCATAGTTTTAAACATAATTCTTATTTCAGGCTCCTGTGAAGTGTGAGGTGAAAATGACTGTGTGGCAAAGTTCAAGATCTGAAGCACAGGAGGACTGAAGGCCAAATAATCCAATTAGTTAATGCCCAGTCAAAGGAAGACTGATCACCTTTGGAGACATGGACCAAAACATCATTGCTTTCATATTAATATTGGGGCATTGCTGTAACAGAGCAACTCAGGGTGCAAAATAAGTTGCTTTGCTCTATAGTGATTGTAATAGTTATATACATAAAGAAACAAAACAAAAAAACAAACAAATCTACCTGTACCTCAACCAAGCCTTGTCCTCAACTCTGACAAGAAAAAGGGGACACAGGTACTCAGTGGAAGAAGAAACAGGTAGTTTAGCTTCATGACCTGTGTGAGACCTGTTCTGCCACCCAAAGAAGCACTTCTGCCTTCCCCACACATCTGCAATCCTTTCCCCCTTGAATCAGCATACAATTTTTGCAAAGTTACTAAAACTTTCGGAAAAAATCTTAAGACATAAGAGTAATTTCAATTTGAGAGACTGGAAAAAACAAAGAGCATCAATTAAAGAGAGCATATTTGCTGGGTGGTTTGTATAAAACCTCTACATAGTCCAGGAAGCAAGGAGCAGATCCAGAGTAAGGACATGCAGGCAGCTGCACTGGACACCTATGCTTGCATCCAGCATCCTGCTTTATGTGGTCTCAGCACAGATCTTAAACTGATCTAAGTCCATGACAATCCTGAAAAGGGCAGTTCCTCTCTTCTCTGCACCCTGCTTAGTGTTTCTACCCTTCAAGATCGCAGTCAGCATAAGAGCTCTGGTAATTACCTACAAATTTTGAAGGAGTGAGGTTTTCACTGGATCATGTCTTGAAGCACTCACCTGAGCAAAAGTTATTGCTGCTACATCAAGTTATTTGTGATTTACTTGAAAGATGCTGCATACTTCTAGGCACTTAATGCATACAGTTTGATATTCCTCATTTCTGTAGTGAACCATTACAAAGCTATGATTTACAATCAATGTGTTCACCTCTCAAGAGAGTGCTATGCCTTTTACTGGTGATTACTACTGAATAAAGTTGCTTAGACCCTGAAAGGATGCATAAAACCCAACACAGTTGCTTTGTGAAGTCTGAAGCCCTATTGTAAAAGCAGGAAATTCCTTTCCCTACAGTTATGGTTAATATACTTAAAAAGGACACAGTGTATTTTTTTATGATAGGGTATTCCATGCAGAAATAAGGAACTGAAGATGAAAACTGTTATTATATTAGAATCCTCACAATGAAGCACACATTAGAAACTCAAAGGTACCCTATTAGCAGACATACACGTACACTTCATAAATTTTACAACTTAAAGACTACTCAGGGTGAATTTTGTATATCAGCTTCAAATGTATTGAAGACTTTCCAACATAACCTCATAGGAATTATATGACCTAGCTTGTTCCATTTAAAATCACAGTAATTTGAAATTGAAGACTAGACCAAGTGAAAGAATAATCAGTCAGCATGATTTTAGGGCATTTTAAAGTATTATGTAAGAATAAACCTGATCTTTTCATTATGGGAAGATGAATAAAAAGAGATACTGGCAGCTGCTGTGTATTTCCTTTATTTTCTTCATCAAGGCTTTCTTCTGGGCTTTTCTCCTTCTCTTGTGTATTTGCATAGGATTTTAAGCAAGCTATTGTAAAAACATGGAAATGACTTAGTCCTTTCTTGGATGCACATGCCTCTAATACAGGGCCATAACTGTTGCACCCCATGTAACCTAAAGCCTGTTGAGTCTGTCTAGTCTGTCTAGTGTCTTGTAGTCCTAGAGATCTCAAAAGTCCTGCAGTCTTTCCAGACATGAAGGGGATTAGTCATGTTTGATACTCCAGCCAGAATATCTCCTGCCTTTACTTTATTTAGATACATTACCCCCAAATGTATGGATATTATAGGGATGGGAATAGGCTCTAGAGCCACTCTGTGTTCAGTTATTGTCAAAGTTTTAATTAACTTTGTTTGGTGCTTTCAGCTCACATTAGATAGCACTGGTTGTAGCAGAGCCCAGGTACTAGGCTCTGAAAAGGCAGTGCAGATGAGGCCAAGATATTTTTCTGAGGAAAAAAGTTAGATTCTGTAGTGCCACTTGAGCTTAGCACAAAGGAATGGGTTCTGGTCCCTTCTACTTCTCTGCAGATTCACTAAACATTCCAGGAAGGCAAACGATTCAGTTTCAGCAATCAATTTTCTTAACTTTCTAAAACCTCTCTCTGAACAAAATATATTGGAGAATTAATAGACCAAAGAATATGAATGAAAAGAATATATTCCTTACATGACACCAATTGCTTGGCTAATAAGTTTCATTGGGATATTCATCTAAACCTGCCTATGAGAATCAGGCTATGATTACTTTTCACTGGAGAACTTCAGGACACTGACTTCCCTTCTCTCAAATACCCGCACACACATATTCCCTTTTATCAGTAGCATTACTATCCTCTTCCTTTTTGTTATTCTTTTTTTTTTTTTTTTTCTTTTTTAACAGAAAATCAGAAATGTGCTCTAGAACTGGTAACCAAGAATAACACTGTATCAAAATTATGTGTACAACAGAAGCCAGTAACTCAGTATGTTGGTGTGGTCAGAATCAGTTCTCAAGACTGGGTTTCTGGTTTTAAAATTTCTTGCCTCCCAATGTCTTCTTTACCTTGTTTATCTTCCATTATACTTCTAAATAAGTATACAAGTCTCAATAAGGCTGTATAATCAACACATCATTTTAATCTCACATATGAAACACACCAGCTGTCAAGGAAAATACTTTTAAGAGTGCTTAAAATCCTCATTCTAGAGTTGTATTTCTGAAAACACACACATATCCCACCCTAAAAGCATGAGCAAAGAAAAAGGCAATGAAACTTCAAAAACTAAACTTTCTTTAAAAAAAAGAAAATGTAAAATCAAGCCCAAAGATCCAATTATTACATGGACTGTAACTCAGGCAAAGGATGTAACAAATCCTTCTCTTCACTAAATTAATGCAGATTTTAAGAATCAGATGCACATTTCAATTTGCAAGTGCTCACAGTAGTTAAAGATGTTTCTGTTGCACAACATGGAATATTACTGCACTGACCTGCATTCTTCAGCCAGTCAGTGTGAAATCCAGCAGTTTATCTCAAGCCACATTTCCATGGCAGCCTAAAATAAAACTACTTAACTTTAGGACTGAGGAATTCTCTCAAGGCCTGTTGATGCACCTGACCAGCATCAGGCAGCAACTGGCAGATTGTTCTAAATCTCCTGCTACTGATTGCCATGTGACAAGTACTTGAAACTTCGAATGAGAATTAAAAAGAGGTTAAGGTTTAAAATTTGTATGTCTAATTTGCTCCTTCAGAAGCCAGGCTGCTCTCTGGAGCACTTCTTGGTCTACTTTCCAAGTAGACTAGTCTAGAATTAGTGCTTCAGATCTTTCTGCAATTAGCCCAACACTAATACAGAGGTTCAGATCTTCCAATGAGACAAAAGGTTTTTCAAATACAGCCAGGAATGGATTTCATTTCTCAGTCTCTTTCTGCTACACACTCCAAACAAGCTAATTTAAGCAAGGAAACTTGAGAGGTTTTGTTTGCCCTGAGGCAAAAGCCCTAAGGAGATATGGGTTGCAGAAGTAAAGCTGTGACAATTTGTACAACACACAAAACGAGAGGACAGGGGGGGGATGAAGGGGGTGAAGTGTTGGAATGAAATCATCAAGCATGTGAAAAACAAAAAATACAACTCCATTCTCTATATGAGAAGTTATCAGTACACTACTACAAAGCTTATACTGTTGAATTAAGAGCCTATCACATTCAGACAGATGGAAATAAAGATACAATCATGTTCTGTATTGTCTGAATAGCAGACCAGGATGTCAGTGGAAGGTAACCTGAGGAAAAAATGCTATTTTCAATTATTTATGTGCTCAGCTCCTACACTAGACAGCGTAACCGCTTCTATAAATTATGAAAACTCTTGCAATGACTTGGTAATAAGTCCAAATGCATTGGAGCATGATATAACATCTAAGCCACTACACAAAGTGTAAAAGATCATTACCTAGTTCAGAAATTATTATTGTAAATAACATCTTGTGCAAGCAATTAACGAGATCATCTCCACTGCATTTCTAAAATGACAAGTCACTTTCAGACTGACTGAAATGATGGCTTTTCCACCATTTGTGTTTTATTGTGAATCAAAGATATCTTCATGCTTAGAGGCAAAAATCTTGAAAATTTGGAATCTATGTGTTCCAAAAGGAGAGAAAGCACATCTTCACTGCTTGTTGTCTGTTTGCCCTATGTGTTGAAATCCAGGATGCAATGACCTTAGAGACTCTGAACTGGATATATATTTGGTAAATTTCTGCACAGCAGAAAATAGTCTAGATGTAGGTCCTAGATATCATATGCTATCTATCTATCTATCTATATAATCAAAATGTAATTATCTTGTATTATACCATAAACTTGGGGAGTTTGGGGAAAAAGACTTTTAAATCAGTGAATAATGAAGGTTGCGTACTCTGCCCTCTCGCTTAGGGGCATAGGACAATTTCAGTTTTGGATACCATACAGCTGAAAAGATTCTTATAAGTTTTCTGAGAGCAAAAAGCCCATTTTTACTTTGATGCTTTATGGATCTGGGTCCTAAACCATCAATGGTGCTGTTTTTAGTGAAAAGTTAATATGCTTAAAATGACAGTGTCCAGCTGATGACAGTGTGGTCCTCTATTTCCAGAAAACATCGTCCTATTTTTTTAAGGTCATTTATGAAGACAGACATTAAAAACCCTAGCATTTTGTAACCCTTTTATGTTGAGCTCTGTACAATCATTAAATAACCAAAGTGACAGTTTCAGCCTTCTGAGTACCTCATTAATAAAAAACAAGAGGGATTTTCTCCAGCTAGAGAAAAATCTCCAGTGAGTTCTCCTGTTCTTAAATTCAGGAAAGCACTACCCAGGGGATACTGCAGGTGTTCATTACATATAACAGCATTTCAACAAGTTTCAGTAGCCTCTTTTTAGTTTATGTTACTTACTTTTCTACCCTTCCTTTCTCCTATCTCTCTATCTTCACTCTCAGAGGACAGAGAACACACTAAACGCAATTACACTGACTCTTGAGATTTTGCCTGTGTTTCAAGACTTGTGCACATATCTGTTTCTGAAATTATATTTTTGTCTTTTAATTATAGCTACAATCAAGGAGTATTATCTTATTTCTTAAAAAAAAAAAAATAAATTGCGTTGCCGAATTTTATGTCAAACACAAAATTGAGACCTGGGTTTCTGAAGACAAATAGGGTGCTTATACATGTGTGTATTAGAAGTACAACCCATTGCTCTTTAAATCTTCATAATACATAACATCCAGAAAAAACATAAAATGAGCAGCAAAACCAGTCTTGACCTGAGAAATCATGTTCTCTTTCCACTGCCTCTTAATCCAAAATCCAGATCACTTTCAAACCAAACTTTTTTTTGAGCTTTGAAAATCTAGCTAGTTCTTTTCTATATGCTTTTTTGTTTGTTTGTTTGGTTTTTTTTGTGTTCTTCATATTACAAGGCTATCACACAAAATGCAGCTTTTGTGGTCAGACTAATGACAGGCAAAGGTTTCTTTTCAGTTGTGCGGGACTGGTTTGTGGAGTCAACGTGAAAGTGACAGAATGATCCTCAACATTTCTGCAAACATATTCAAATTATTTGAGGTTCTTCCAGAAGTAACACCAGGAAAACCACTTGCACTCTAGAGAGTGCCACTTTTATTAGCCATCAGTTCTGTATAAAAACTATGAAGAACATCAAGAACTACTTTATACAAATCCACAGTCCAAATCATTACTCCCTTTTCTTATAACAGCTATTTGACAGACTTAAACAGCCTTTTTAATAAGTAACACGATCACTGTCAAGACTGGGTCAAAGCCTCCTCAATAACTTTAAGGTATCTCTGATCTGCAAGTCCCTAGTCCTATTAAGTAAATACTGCAGTAGAACTGAACACTTCATGGAGATGCAATTTGGGAAGCTGTTCAGTTATAACCACAGTCTTAAAATCCTTCCGGAAGGGATTAAGTCAGTAACTTTTCCAGACTTTCCTCTCAGAGCGGGTGCTAAAACCTTGTGAGTAACTTCTTCAGTAAGAGCAACTAGAAAAATACTCCAAGATTAACACTTGGTCCTGGGTACAGGTAAGTTGGCTAGATAATACACCATCTCATACACAATCATTATTCTTCTGCTCTATGGGTCTACAACTGCAGCTGTTGTATGAATCAAATACCACGCTGTAATTTAAATGACTAACTGCCTGCATCACATAGCCTATTAGTAAAAGAGCTATGCTGAATTATCCCCAACTTACTGTTCCCTTAATTAGCACAAAATCTGCTCTCTCACTGCTATAATGTATATTAATGAGATACAGATCTTCTCCTAATTTATTTTAATATTTTTATTTCAAAAACTGGATTCTGAAAGGAAGATTCACTGTTACTGTTGTTTTCACAGTTCAGCTTTTTTGATCATCTGATAGTTAGGAAACACAGTAGGAGATGCCTTGTTTTCTAGGGAGGTAATGGGGGACTTACCAAATCAGAGGATTTATCTGTAGTTAGCTGTGCTATCAATAAAACAACAGAGCTCCTGCTGAGAAAGCAGTTTGTTGGGGGCATGTAACACAGTAGGAACACTATGAGTGTCTTTAAAGGTGACCTAAAAAAATTATGTGATACTGCTGAGCTGTTTATTATGGGGCCTGTTCATTTTACAGCTGAAAACCTGCCACACACAAAAATTACTCCAAAACTTCACTCCAAAAATCCTTGTTTGAGAAGTCCATCCCATTACACAAAGAGAAAGGGTCAGTAGATTGGCACAGTAGTGGTACAACCCAGACACAATAAAAGTGCACACATTGATCGATAACAAACAGTTGCCAAGGAACAATATCATTTTTTTTTCTATGTCCTTCATTGTTCAGTAGTGATATATTTGTTTCAATAGGACAAGGGGTAATGCCTTTAAAAACTAAAGGAGGGCAATTCAGATTAGATATAAGGAAGAAATTTTTTATGATGAGGGTGATGAGGGGAAAAGGTTGCCTAGAGAATAAAAGTCCCATCTCTGGAAACATTCATGGATGGATGGGCTTTAAGCAGCCTGTTCTAGTTGAAGATATCCCTCCTCTCTGCTGAGGATTGGACCAGATGACCTTTCAAGGTCCCCTCTGGCCCAAACTGTTCTAGTATTCCATCCCCTCCGGCCCAAACTATTCTAGTATTCCATTATTTTCTTTTTCTTTCCTTTTCAGAAGTTATAAATCAATTTTTTAATTTTTTTTTTTACCACTGTATTTCAACATATAAGCTACTCAGGCTGTTGAATTGCTCCAGATGTGATCCAGGTATCAGAGCTGGGCTTAGCAGATATAATTTCAGTTTCACAATCCCTATAACTTTAACCTTCCTCTCTCTTGTCTTCACACTATATGCTATTTAAAGCCTTTACCCTGCTCTCTGTCAGGGATCATCTTTTTCTAAATGTATATACACTTCCTGGGTAATGGAGTGCCAGTCTTGGTGCACCTCAGGGATATAACCAAGAGAGATAAACAGGCCTTGTAGGCTAACTAGTTACCTTAATTAAGTTAATCAACTACATGAGTTATCTCAGCTATAAAATTCACAAACTATCTTTTTAAACTATGTTAGTTGCTTCTCATTGATGAAATAGGTGAGATGACAGAAGCTTTTGTAAATAAAGAATACAGTAAAATACATAAGTAACCGCAGTTCATCTATCTTAATTTGCTATCCAGTTCAGAAGTTTAAATTCATACTAATCTCCTCTTAGTCTGAAGATTAATATCTTCATCATTTCATCCCTTAATTTGCTCAATATTCTACCATCTTCTTCCCTTCAATGGCAATGAAAATGCGATTATTATCTTTAACATATGTATATATGTTAAAAATAAACCCTCCCTTGATGGTAGGGGCAGATTGCCTAAATGGCAGCTGGGATATGTTGCCAGCTAACAGGCAGGCTTATCAGGCAGGCTCTGCTCCTACATTTTGCTTCTTGAGCAGAGGTGGTACCTCCATAGCACAATAATGCCCAGTCAGGTTTAGTTTGGGTTGTCCAAAGAATCACAAACCCTTTCCAGCTTCCACTACATCCCCAGATGACGTTTGTGGAGATCAAGTTCCACATTTCAGATTTTTCCTTTTGTTCAGCCTGGAGAAGAGGAGGCTCAGGGGAGACCTCATCACTCTCTACAACTACCTGAAAGGAGGTTGTAACCGGGTGGACATTGGTCTCTTTTGCCAGACGACTTTCAACAAGACAAGAGGGCATGGTCTTAAGTTGTGCCAGGGGAAATTTAGGTTAGATATTAGAAAGAATTTCTTTATGGAGACAGTGATCCGGCATTGGAATGGGCTGCCCAGGGAAGTGGTGGATTCTCCATCCCTGGAGATATTTAAAAAGAGACTGGATGTGGCACTCAGTGCCATAGTCTAGCAACCGCAATGGTGGTAAAAGGGTTGGACTCGATGATCTCTGAGGTCCCTTCCAACCCAGCCAATTCTATGATTCTATGATTCTATGAATTTTTAATTTTTTTTTTTCATTCTGTTCAGCCCACACACTCGATGACCCTATCAAAGAGTTATGAGCACGATGGTCTTTAGACCTATCTTAAATATATACCAACCTTTAATTTGCGCTGGCTTCAGTGATATTGCAAATGACCACAATCTGCCTATTAACAGAGATAATCTTAACGTACACAGCTAATTGCCACAACATGTAAGGATAAATACAGCATGATTTTACCAGGAGCTACAGTGCCTGTCTTTAACTTTGCATTTGGGCAACAATGACATCTGCTTTTGAAATGGAAAAATGAAAATGTCTGATGAGAGCATATTCCTCCCAGAATGTGGCCCTCTGCACCAAGGTCATTCAGTTATGAAGATGTTTTCCCTCCATTAGAGCACAGTGCCATTGTGATTTATGACTGCAAAACCCTTTTCAAATTAAGATTTGTTTGATTGTCTGTTTCTATTAAGGCTATCATAACAATATTTTTCCATTTTCCAAACAAATGTTCTACACAGCCTAGCATCCACAAGACATGCCCAAGGATGTGACAGTGATTAATTCGTTGCTGGATTCTTTATTTCCAACAACTAATTTAGAGAGTCACCACTTTTTAATAACTAAAAGATATAAATTCTGCAGGGTATTTTTGCACAGGTAATTGATAAAGCATCTTCATATTAATTATGACTGTAAATTATGACTGTATTACATAAATCTGTCTCCTCGGAAATATCCCGTAGAACACAGCAGTATAGGCAGCTGCTGTGCACTGAAGCATAAAATTTATATTATGAAAAAGAACACATCCTCACCATGCCAAAATTATCTGAGCAAATACAAATAAATTTTTTTTTCTGCTTTAATTTTATCTGGATGATAGAGTTCTCATGACATCATATATAACTGAAATAAATTATATATATGGTTTTTGAGACTCACTGAATATCATCTTCCCATATGAAATGGCAAAAGCCCAATTTGTTTTGGGTTTTTAAAAGCAAATTAGGCAAACCACTGGAAAATTGACTGTGGAGAACAATGTTACAGTGGCAGACAGGACTAAATGACTTAACAGAATTTTCCTAGTATCTAAGAATTTCCCAACTTCTAGTCTTTCCTTGAATAAAACTATAATCAGAACCAGACCAATTTGGATGCAGTTGGAAAAATAAATGGTAAATTAACTGTCCATTTTTAAAGCAAGCTCATAAAAAATTTAACCTTGGTTCCATATCCTTCCTTTAAAACTGAGGACAACAAGATTAGGAGATTTTCTTGTGTAGTACCATAAAAACACCTTAACATTTAGAAAATTATGTGCCCCTATGATTTGTGTAGGTATGCCAAACTATTTTTGAAAAAGTTATGTGGAGTTTTGCTAGACAATAAGCCCAAATCATAGCACAGATAGATAATCAGACATATGAGAAAAGTTAAGAGTTTGGTTCCACCATTTTATTAATATGTAAACCACTAAATCCTCCAAAATTATCTGGCAGCAGTCAAAATATGCTGATATTTCATCCAACATTAGTATCCATAGGATCATATTCAATTTTATTGCACCTAACAGAAAATTATAGTCCAAATCTTTGGGTTAATAAAGGGCAAGATGATTTCCCATAGTGAACATAAGCCTGAGAGAATGACATATTGAACAGAAACTTACTCTTCTGAAATATTTTGTCAAATATTCTCTGCCAAGAACAATGTCTCTTTGGGCATTTGACCAGACCACAGAGGGGAGTAAAGAAAAGTTCTTAAGATATACAACAGCTGTTCCTTGTTGTGTTTTTTACTGGGATTCAAAGGAGACAATATTTCAGTCATGAATATTATCACAAGTATTGTATCTATATAGAGTGAAGGCAAGGTCATCATTTATTCATACTACACTATCTTTGTTTATATTGCAGTTATCCTTTATAATTTCACAGAAGCATCAGGAGCTATAAAAGATACAAGGACACTAAAACAGTCAATAAATCACACTATACTTGGTCACCTATGCTATACAGCTAATTAAAATCTCAAGACTTTCTATCCAAGAAACATTATACCACTTCTATTTATGCTACAAGCTGCCATTTTTTGTGTGTATAGGATTTTATGGTTTACCAAAAAAATCCACCACAAAGTCCCTGACAAACAGTTCCTTGTGGACATTACAGAGGACAGCAGAAGAATTGTGGGTATAACACATAGCTGAATTTTCACAGCCCTACAAGAGACAACAGAGAAAGGGCTACATAAGGAATAGGACTCCCAGCCTATAGGCCAGTATACAAAATTATTATCCTCCAAACATGAAAGTGCTTCTCAGACATGCTCTTAGTAGCATTATGGTGTTAGTTAAATTTAACAAGAGAGACAATTCTGCTGATGTTGTGAGGAGAGACAAGTTACTGGTTTTTAGCATTCTGTCCATTTAGCAATGTCATTGGGTTTATTCTGCCAGTGAGTCTTGTCTTTCAGGGACCAAAAGTCTTCCTGGAAGTGACATCGTGTGACATTATTTTTGTACTGTAAAGCAATTTACCAGGCATGGCACAGCGCAGTAAAAGAAAATTACAGTAATTCTCAAATTTACTGGGATGAACGTGCTCCTACCTTAAGTACACACCAAGTATCACTGAAAGGAGAGCTCTGAATTACAAACAAACCTTAACATGCTTTAGCTTGCAGCCAAACACACCCTCCTTCCTCTTCCCTCTTTCTCAAAGGCATTGTGCTGGAGTTATCCCAGGCTAGAAGCTTTGCTGGGGTCAATTTTTTCTGGGCTATTATGTAGGATAATCTAAGTTTTCAAATTGCTGCAAGTATAAACACTGCCCTGTTTTTGCAAACAATAATGGAATTAGAGACCATTATAAAATAATCAACTCTGAAACATAATTTTGCATGTTCTAACTAAAAATGCACAGACTGTAATTTTTAAGTACTGTAATTATTGCTTTTATCATTCAAGCAATGTTTCATGGAAAAGCTTCCCTAGAAGCAGATTCTGAAGAACCCAATACCTTGAGCAATTACAAAGCCATAAAAACCCAAAAAGTTCCTGCCTATAACTTAAGATTTTACAAAAGAAATGTGCTAATAGCCTTGAAAAAGACACAGATGGTGTTTCAGATCACTAATCTCAGACGCAAAAATGAAAGAAAAAAAAAGAACTCGCCCCACAGAATAATGAGTAATTTTAGGGGAGCAGCAAGAACTTGACTGAAATGAAATTCAGCCCATATAAGTACCTACAGCTGAGGAATGAAGCAGCTACACAAAATACTGTGATGGAAGGAATCACTATCAAAATATGAAAACCACTCAAAATCAGCAAATTATGAGTTCTTCACTTTCTACGAAAGCTAACAAAGACACTTAAATACCCTGCAGCTTGTACCTCTAACTTAATCTAAATTTAAATATACTCTATATTTACCTTAAAGATCGTATCATTAATTTTAATGTACAAATAGAAAAGCAGTCTAGAAAACAACTACTCCACAGTGAAACTCAGATTTCTTGTTTTAAGTGAGAATTAGACAAGAACTGCAGCCTCTGCCCAAGACAGATCTCTCCAGGAAATAATTGCCATGGGCTTTTCCCATGCTGACAAGCAGTCAGAAGAATAGGGAAAAGTCACTCTGAGTAACTAGAAATGGATTTGAGATTTAAAGAAGAGACATGCAGTATTTTTATACTTTAAAAAGTACTGTTTGCATTGAAAATTATTTGCAAGACATAAGCAAGAGTACAGAAGGTAGAAACGAGAAATCAGACAGCAAAACCAATGAAGATTTGAAGGAAGTTCTGCCACGAACTTCAGTGAGCTAAAAATGTGATTGAATTAAATTTGCAAGTGTTCCCTTCTAGCATTAGGATCAAAAGTACTTCATGGGATAAGAGTTTTCCATCTCTTTTTAGTGCTAGTATCTCGAAGCGGCACAAAGTTTGGCCACAGTACTAGGCTTCATTTATTAATGAAGTAACTTGTTCTTAAGTATCTCATGTTGTGGCCAAAAAAGCCTGCCTGTGACAATTTCTTTCAGAAAATAGAAAAAAAAGGCAAAGCAGAAGTTACCCATTTCTGACCAATGAAGTATTAAACAGTGAGCTTGCTGTTCTCCATCCATGCAATGGCTATCTACATATAGCACAAGAGCAATTTTGAAGCTGATAACACAGCTGGGTCTGGCTAGTCCTGGCATAGAAAGATGATTTATTACAATATTTTGATTTGTATCCGATGGCAGCAGACAAGAGAAACTATCAGAAATAAAGAGTTTCCCCACATCCCTTACAAATACTGTTCCTGCTCTTACTGTCTTTATGTGGATCCACGCATTCCAATTCAACTTGCCACAATCTTCTTTTCTTAAAAAACATTCCAGTTAAGCTGATCATTAAACTATTTTTAAATAAAATGTGGGGGGAAAATTGTGTTTAATTTCCTGCACATTCCACTTATGTTTCTCTTTTTCACGTCTATCTTATTAGAAATCTTTCTCCATTCTAAGCATATTATTTCCTTTTCTTCTTATATTCCTTTTTTATCCAATTCCTTATTTCTCCCAACCACCATTATTTCCCTATATTGCAACTGCTGTACCTATCACTAAAGCTATTTAAATCTCTCTCTGTCTTTGCTGAACTTTCCTTTCTCTGTAAAAGAATGCCCCACATCCTTTCTTCCATTAGTTTTCCTTCTTAACACTCTGAAAATACGTTCCCATTTTCACAATATCACTTTTTTTTTTCCTACTTTTCAGTTCTTTCAAAACTGAAACAAACAGCATACTTTAAAATCAACCCTGAATTTCTTACCACGTGCTAGAAAGTACCTTTCTACCTTATATGATCCACATGGTGGCTACATCACCAAAGAAGAAAGGCATCACAGGAATCCCTCAGGAAAAGTACAGTTCTCCCAGCAGAGTCAAGAAGAGAAAGGTTGCATGAGCCTTTCTCTCAGCTCTGTGCTGCAGAATGTTCTGTGGTATACCATGGGGGTACAGATAATTAAAGCTATAGACAGAAGGACACAACAGGGAGCAAATAAAGTAGCATGCATATTACTCAGCAGGCATTACTGAGCAAGCCACAGAGAAAGTATTTTAGGATACAGAAAGAAAACAAAAAAGGGAGAGCCTCTGGTATACACAAAGAATTAATTTGAAAATGAGGGTTTCAAATTGTGAAACTTGACATGATTCTAACGAGCAAGAGCACACCTGTCCTTGTCACAATCCTAACTAGAGGAAGAAAAAGAGCTTTTACTTTTGTTACTGCTTTTACTGCGTTGGCCATCATTGGCATGATCTAGAAAAGGGCAGCTTGTGTAAGCAGTGTCTTGCTATATTCTCGTCTGCCCCATGAGAACAGCAGTTACTTTCCTAGAGACACAGTTGAAGATATTTTCAGAACTGAGTAAGATTCTCTTGCCCACACAATTCCCATTCCCAGTTCAGAGCATGAGAGATCAGCTCAGAGAAACACAACGTTCCCAGAGTTCACCTTGTGGTCTGGCAAAGAATTAAAATTTGCTGTGCTTACTGTAATGAGGTTACAACTGTCATGTAAAACTTTCCATATTTCAATTTCTACTATACAAAAGGAAAACATCAAAATGAAGGATAAATTTAGGGAACTTACAGGCTTTTGATATAATAAATTGTTTCTGATATTTCCAGAAATGCATACATGTATATAGCAAATTCCTGTCCTTCCTCTCATCTCTCTTACATATAACGTTTCTGCTGCAAAATCATGGAAGTACAGGAGGAAAAAAACCCCCAACACACTAAAAAACAACAAAAACACAACCACCTTTCAAATGCTGTAACATAGTACATGGCTACAAGCCTACCTTGTGGCCTTAAAACACATGAATAGCCAAGCAGAGGGAAACCTGGGGTCTACCTTCAGAATCACAGCATAGTGAGGGTTGAAAGGGATCTCTGGAGACCATCTAGTCAAACCTCCCCCTGCTAAAATAGGTTTGTTTGATTTTATTCAAAGGATAAGCATAAGAATATTTACAGGTTGGGGCATCTGAAAGTTTAAATTCCTTTTTACTAGAAAGAGCAAATTGCTCTATTTCATTTTCAGCAACCTAGCATTGGATTTAGAAGATCATAGAACAGCTGCAGCACCTTCAAAGCTGAAGGCTTCTAATGTGAGGTCTAAAAATGTAATGAGTCTTAATTGTAATGAATTTATATTCCCATTCTTGAGTAACTAGCACTGCACCACCACAAGAGACTACAGAATACACAACTCCATCGGGATTATTTCTTTCATAACTCAGTTCAGGTAAATATTTATGGGCACATATTTAAAAAAAAAAAAAAAAAAAAAAGAAAAAAAAAGTTTATGGTTCTGGTTAAAAGCCCATGTGTGACACTGTGTCTTGTCTGTGTCTGCATGACAATGAGAAAACAAGCATGCAAAAAAAGGATGGATAACTAATTCAGCAAGAAAAGAGATGCATCCTGGGGAGTACTAGCAAAAACATTCAAATGTACATTGCAAAGTGTTCATTATATAACAATGTGTTGCATAGTCCACTTGATAGGGTTTTTTTTTTCATTAATGTGCCCCATTATTCCCATACAATAATAATATTTATTTTTTAAATTCAAAATTTTTAAAGGGCTCCCAGGAGAAAATCAGCTTTAAATTCCAAGATGTTGATCACCAGCTACCTCGCTTTTGGATATCAGCCTTTGAATAGATTTTACAGCCGAAACAACTCAGTTTCTCTGCATTATTGTGTCAGACTTAGTGATTTATGCAACTACATGGAGAGTTAGTTCAGTTGGCTCATCCTATGGGAATTTCTGCCAACATAAAAATAGAAGGAACGTTTTCTGGTGAATCAAGATATATCAACTCACCTTCCACTGATAAAATAACTTGATCCAATCTGAAGTAGAGAACTGAGAACATGGTGTTGGGTTGGAGAGTACATAGACTGTCCCTTTAGTAACTGCTTGCCAAAGGTTCAGCTAAGTCATCAACACCCTTCAAGTGTTCCCACTATATGGAGTCATTCCTTAAATTTCACCATTCAGTGAAATGACCTAGCAGTACTTTCTATTTCTTTTTCTGGTGAAGGTGAAATCTTGCCCAATGACTTCAGTGTGCTTTCAGCACTCTCTGTCAACAGCTTAGTTTTTCTAATGCTGTTGCAAAATCACTTCTTTTAAAAGTTGTGATACATAATACCTCTTCCATGTTTTCCATGATTACTTATCTTTGCAACTTGTAATTTGCCAAGTTCCTAAACTGCATCTCATATCTCATGAAGTGGACTGACTACGTGTGGGAAGCACCTGATGAGGAGTGCCTCATAATTCTGGAGATGAATCATTATGAAAAGAGGTCTTCCTGAAGTACTCCTTGCCTTCTAGTGACTGAAACTGAACAAACGGAGGTACAAAAGGCAACAAAGTACTCCAATTCCTCTGAGAAAGACCTTTGAACAACAGGGATCATTTGAAAAAGCTTTCTTTGAAAGAAATTAACAATCCAGTAAGACTTAGAAATACAATGCCTATAGGGCTCCTGAGGAACAGAGGACAGTGAGAACAGACTATCAGTTGCAGTTAGGAAAACGTCCCCTTTTTCATATTCTAAAAATAGCTCATTGTGTTGCCTTCTTCTATGAGATCTGTGACGAAGAAATGACTGGAAAAAGCACCATGGCTTCTTTTCAGAAACAGATGAAACAGAGACAGAATCATCCACTGAGGGCTTTGGTCTGCAGTGCCAATTTTACCTCATGCTGTTTAAAGTGGAATTGGAACTGACAACTCCCCGAATATAATAAAGTTTAGTCATGCAGATTTCAACAGTGAATTAACTCATAATCTTGGCTAACGTCCTAAGCAGCTTCAATGTTGAGATGCTCAGTGCTGAGCTATGTGTCCTGACTAGCAATGTCTGGTGCTAAAACCAGTCCTGTGGAAATCACAGTTGTCTGTGCCTGAAACACTGCAAAGGAGAAAACACCAGACACACCATAATCCTCTGAGACAAATAAACCATTCATGCTTACAGACACAGGTCTTGAGATAATGAGCCTTGGATCAAGAACAACAGCCCTTAACAACAACCTTGAAGTTTTTTCCTGGCATCTCAGAAACAGTTGGTTTGGAGCCTCTGAAAGCAAGAGCTTAATTGTTCAGCTGTCTCCAGAGCTGATGAAGCCACAAGAATGTTTGCATGCTGAAGAACACGGCAGGTGGGCCTAAAATCTAGGAGCCTAGAGATCTGCTAAAATGACTTAAGTAGCCTCTTGAAAAGGATACTCAGCAGGGAGAAACCAGGTGTATGGAAAAATGTAAAGATACTTTTATTTTTCCTTACAAAACTAATAGAAGATCAAAGAATAGAAGAATTAAAATCCAATCACAAAACGAGAATTCAACTGTCCCTCACATAATTTAGTTCTGTCACAGAATGGACAGAGCCCGTGGCTAGCATTTGATCTCACACTAAGCTTGACTTGTTGATCTTCTGTTGTGGTCAACAAACATTTCTTCACTGCTATGTATTCTCAGAGTGTAAGTGAACTTTCATGTGAGAACAAATGTATTTGAAGACCAAACACAGTTACAAGTCAACTAAACAAATTAACACAACCGAAAGGTGATGACTAATTCTCTTTGAAGTTCTCTTTCCTGCACGTATACTTCACCTCAAACACTGTGGTAGTCTCAGAATTTGTTTTCTCAGTTCAAAGCCTCTAGTTACAATATAACAGAACTGATTTAACACATTGAATTCAAGAGTGCATTTTAGTATCTCAAAATACACTCTCAGTTTCCTCTGCCTGACTACTTTAGTTTTGCTGTCCTCTCCTGGGCTGATTGAATACCTCCAGCTCCTCTTTCATTGCTAGGACAACTGGGAACAAAAGTTTCGTTTGAGAATCCTAGAATTCCTTGTTCTGTGTGTACTCAGCCCAATACAAACCTCAGATCACATTCAGTACAGAAGAACATCTCGGGATGCCCTCAGCATTTGACATGTTGGTCATGGACAGTGAAACTCAAGAATACCGAGTCAGCTCAAGGTGTTGAATGTGGTGAACGTTCATAATCCAAGACAAAAGGAGAAATTAAAAAAATACAGTATCATTGAACTCTAAGAGAAATAAAGCAAAAATCAGATTTCTATTTTTCCTTATAACCAAAAGATTATACTCTTTTAAACTGAATACTCTTTTAAACTGAGAACATAGACTTCATTGTCATTTGCTAGAGATCTGAGGAGTGTAGAATCAACACAGATAAAGCTGGTGACTATTTTGTTCCTTTTTCTGTTAACTAGTATTGGGACAGCTGACCTGGGGAAGGTTGACATATTCCCTTAGCTCCTCTGACTATGAGACTGAAGTCATTGGACAATGTTGATAAGAGGTGGAAGATTTGCTGCACAGTTTTTGTGGGGTGTGCAGCAATTTCAGAATCTCCAGATACCAAGACAATATCTAGATTTAGATTTGTCTTCTCATGTTGGTTTTATACTTCCACAATGACCAGTGTACACTCCTCTTTCACAGCCCAAGAAGGCTTCTGGCAGCATCACCAAGAACTGAAGAGGGAAAGGAATAGAGGAGAGTTGATGGGAAAGTCATCTAGATTTGACTATGTGATTATACCAGCACCTACAGTCCCTGACCACTTTTTTGAAGATTATCCTGAGGCACTGTCCCTTCCATCAAACGCCCAGCTAGGAGTCTAGTATCAAAAATTCAGCATCCAGAACATAAGCACATTTGCTTGCAGGAGGTACTTTGTCAAGAGAAAACAATTCAAGGGTAAACTTATGCCAGGTATTTTCAAAACCACGAGCATCCGTGGTCACAATATTTGCAGTAGTACTCAAAAGAAATCTACTCTCAGGTACATGAGTCACACACGAACCGAATATGGAATCTTTGTAGAACTAATTCATTCAGAGAAACAATACTAGAATTGAGTTGTTCATATAAATACACAGAAGCAAACTTCAGTAATCGATACCAAGAAAAGAATTAAATAATATTTTCTCAAAAAAAAAAAAAAAAAAAAACCAAAACAAAACCAAAACCCCCAAAACCAACCAATTAATAATGGCCAAAAATATAGACGCTAACCAGCAAAATCTACAATTTTAAACAAAAAATCTATAAAATGTGGACTGAACGGTCAACAATAATTTTTCATTCAAAAAATATCACAGACATAGACATTAATGAATGCATATATTACATATTCCAAGCTTTAAATTCACACTGACCTAAATGATTGTAGATTGCATGTCTACAAAATGCTTCTTTTAACATCCTAGTAAGTTCCTGACTGTTATGTGAAGAAAAATAATTTTAAAAAATGGGAGTGGGAATTAGAGTTCGTAATTTTGTTTGCTCTTAGTTTGCTCTTGGTCTTTTCCCTACTTTCTTCCATGCTTATTTTTCAGTATTTGCATTTTGGATATTTTAGATATGTGATTATAGCAGACTTCCTGAATGTAGGGGAAAGAATTACTCAAAGGACAGCGAATTGCATCAGAACAACAAACATTGTAATCAGACTGCATGTTATTGCAAAACTATATAGAAAAAAATTATCACCAAGTAAATTTCCATTGTACAAAGACAGCACCTAATTTATATATAATAATTATGGGTTTTATTCAGAACTTTCCTTAAAAAATGCCAGCTTTTTAACAAACTGAACTGAATATCTACAGGAAATAAAAACCTATGTTTTTGACTAGTTCTGGAATAATCAAATCAGTGCTGCTCTGAAAGCACAGCAGAGACTGCCTGTATCTCCAACAGTATAAAAGGGCATTGCTGTCATTCTCCTCCTGCCTCATATCAGGTGGAGGATGCAGGTAACAAATAAAAACCAGGATCCTTTTTCTGTTGCAAAGTACTTTTTAGATGACAATATCTAACTATTAAGGAGGTGAGAATAATGAAATAATGTGACTAAATAACATATACGATGTGAGGATTTTTAATTCTTTTGAAAAGCCCACAATATTCAGCAGAGGAACAATACACTTAGGAAGTGAAAATTCTGTTTGTAAGAAGTGTCAATACATCTCATTACAGTGACAGAGCAATAGCATGGCTTTGATGTTATTAAATTCACAGCTTTGATAAACAGCCCACAAATTACCTCTTGAAGGGAGCTTCATAATAATACCTGAAGCATAAAGAGAGAAAATGGAGTTTAATTAACTATTGCCCAGTGATACCACACCAAGAAAAGTGCAGGGAAGTGGGAAGAATACTGAGGACTTCAGCTATGCACAGAGGTGTTGAGACAAAGTAGACAGACAAAAGGTTGCATCTGAAACCATGCTGAAGCTGGAGTGTGTTACGTATCAGCAGTTTCTGATGAGTAAAAGCACCCATTTTCACGCCTCTCCACATAGTCCCTTTCATCATACAACATTCATTCTCTCCCTCTTGTACACGAAGGATGAATAGCAGCATCATAAAGCAAGGAAAAATTAGTAAGGCTGAATGTATTCTAATTCATATTTAATACTTTAAAAAATACAAAGCTGTAGTGCAACATGGATAAGTAGCTCAGCAGGAAAGTCCTGGGGGAAAAATAAATACATAAAGGCAGATGATGATGAAACTATTGCATAGAAAAAATGCCAGTACTATACTGCAGTTGGAAAATGAGGAGACAAACATTTTTTGCAGAATAACTGGGTGTTTTGAATCAGGATTGGCCTGATGCTAAAACTAGCATATACGTTTTCCTTAGGTATCACAATCAATACTCCAAAAAAAGTACCAATAACCTGGAACTACCTACCTGTCCATTAAATCAAAAGCAACATATCCTAATAAATATATTTGGAAAGTCTATATTATTATCTTGCATTTTTTAGGTGTCCAACTTCTGTAGGAATAGGGAGGTTCACCAAAAGAATATTGCCACAGTACTGCAATACTTACTGACATCTCACATTTTAAACCAAGCTTGCATTCAATTTTGTCTCACTACTAATAATCCTTGATTCAGTCCATTTTGATTTGCATAAAATATTCTATTGCTCTAAATAACTGAACTTTCAGAAGCAGCCAACAGATTGACAGTATCCTAAACTTAGTGGTATTTTTAAAGATTATTTTTGTCATCAACACTTCAACCATTTGATAGGATATATGCTTCTAGGCTTTTCTGACTGTGAGAAAAAATTCCTGTTCTTGTTTTTCCTCACTGTATTCCCTAAACTGAAATAGAACTTCAGTACATATTTGTGTACAAACAACATGTGACAGCTTGAAAGTAGAGTCCAGATATGAATTCAATATTGAGCCAGCTTCATAAAAAGACCATCCCAATTTCAATCCAAACTATTCCAGGCAAGCTTGTATTGAGGTCAAGGAAGTTTTGCAGCATATTCCAAAGCAATGTGATTGGGCTTTAAAAATAAGTAAAGGCAAATATTGTAATATCACTTGTAGTTCTGTCTTTACATAAATAATAATAAAAGCTCTTTTAAGTGTTTTATGCAACATAATCCCACAGAAATATTCCCTCACACAAATATCCCATTTATTGAGAGTGTTGATTGGCCAAATGTCAACTTAAAGCTCCAAGAAAGCAATTGTGATACTGCTTGTGCTTCCGTAGTGATACTGACTCTTAGCTGAGCAGTTAAAAGAAGCTCATCAGCAAATTGGCTGTGCTAATAATAGAGAGTAGGTTTCATCTCATTAACGCACTAATAATTAAATATTGATTAGAGTTTGTCGCTTTTAAAATAATTGAATCCATCTTGCTTTTAACAGCCAAGATTTGTTAAAGATTTGTAATAAACAAAGGATCTTCTATTCAGGAATGTTTTGTCAGCTTTCCTATTGTGTTCTGTACACTGAACGACACGTTCAAAATATTTCCCCCCATTTGATATTTTCCTTATTTTTCAGTTCCCAAAGTGAAAGCACTTGCAATATCATGAGTGCATATTATCTTGTTCCCATTCACAAAAGTAGATCTAAGTATAAAGGATTTAAGAGAAGTATAACCTTATGATACAGCTGAATGTTACATAATTTACTGGAAATTTAGGACAAAATTATAAGAGTTGCACAGCAGCTACAAGAGGTCAATAACACAAAACAGAAGGGGGTTTTCTGTTGGGTTTCTCTCTCCGCCCCCATTTATTTGCTGGAGGCTCAATTTTCAAAGAAATATCTAAAGCATAAAGTGTGCACCTACCAGAAGCTTTTACATGGTTCCATGGAGCCACTGAATCCTAAGAAATGGCAGCACTTGAGATAAACTGGGAGAAAAATGTCTGAGAAGGTATCTGTGGGATTAACAGTAAATTACAGGTATAGTATAATCCTGTTCATCCTTTTGGGAATAGAAAGACTATCAATCTACAAATGTTTTCTTCTTGGGAATTAGAAGAATATAAGGCTATAACACAAAAAAACCCCCAAACACCCAAACCCAAAACAAACAAACAAAAAACAGCAAAAAAAAAAAAAAACAACAAAAAACAAGCAGGAGAAATGATAGAAAATACAATATTGTAAAGAAATCTCCTTTGAGTGTTTTTAACTCTTCCTGAGTTCCTGCATTTTCAAGCATCTGTAGTCCTTAACAGTAAGGCCTACCAAGACACAGAAATTATTATAAAAGAGTTGCTTTTAAAAAAATAGGAATGACTTATATTCAAGATAGGTTACTTTCTTTTTAAGTTAAAAAAATTAATGTGTGAAAGTATATATATGTATATATATATATATGTTTGTGTGTGTGTCATATATATTTAAAACACTCAATTCATCAAGGTATTTTTTAAATGGATAGATACGAATTTAAATTAAACTTTGATTATAATGGAGGTTTTTTCCTAGAAAGATGCAATAAATGTATTTATTTTTTAAAAAGGTCATCCTAATTTCACCATTTGGTAGTAAACCAAATAATTTTGCTTATATTAGCATCTCAGATCCTGAAGTAAAGAATAACTGAAACTGCCTGTTTACACACCTGACTTCTCTGATCTGTATTCCCCATCCTAGAAGAAGTGCAAGGGCTTAGCCAAACCATAAAGCATGAAAAGCAGTCTCTATGGCTAAACAGTACTTTAGGCAATACTGGTCAAATAATCATATTTTACTACTACTACATAGGAATTCCTCTGCTATTTCATGTTTCTTAACATACTTGAGAAGGGCCCTCTACAACTTGTGCAGCAGTTTGGGAGAAATGGTGATCCCACCAAATACCTCTTTGCACCTCACAGAAGGTTTCTTCTCTGCGTGGATTTTGGGAGGGTATACTCTGGATGAAAAAGTAAATCTTTTGTTAAAAGTCACCAACACTCATCTGTAAATCAGTGCTAAGATGGTTCCTGCATCTTTTGTGCCTGGATTCATCACACAGGGAATTTTTACAGAAAATTCTACACCTCCTGTAAAGCATGGTTTAAAATGGAAGCTTCAACATAACATCAGCAATGGCTATGCTATGCTGAGAGAAAAGAGAGCATAGTAATTGTTACAGTTTGCCAAGCTCCACCTGGAGGACCTTGTGGCTAAATGGAATATTCGCTGACTTTTCACCTTTGGGATTCCAGCCCTGACTGGAGTGACTGAAAATCATTCTGATCAGTCAAGTGAAAAAAGACTAAAGTGAAATTAGACTGGTGGTTTCAGCTTGGTTCCCTCAGTGCTGTACTTCCAAATCACAAAACCACAGCACATTGAACACTGCTAGCAGGGGAGAAAGTGAGGGGCTTTGAGGCTTAATGAGCATGAATCCAGTTAACTATCCAGCTCACACATAACACCTTGACATAGGCTATAACCATCCTATACAAACAGGCACAAAGAAGAATAAATGACTGTGGATTACCATACAAATTAATGAGAAGCAATCCCTTGCAACTGTGTACTGAAATGTCTGCATTGCATATCACAATAATTGTTAACCATGTTAGATTACCTCTGACAGTCAGATGGTACTTTAGTGTTTAAAGAAAGTCTGTAACATTATCTGAGTATTTCTATTAAAAAATAAATGCCTTCTATTTTCATTACACTTACAGACACTAAATAATCCAAACATATCCCATAACCTAAGTGAGCAAGAATTATTTCAATTTAAAAATTGAGAGATGGCTTGAGTGCTTTATCCATAGTTTTTTTTTTCTTTTTAAGACCAGAAAAGGACATTAAGATCATCTAATCTGACAGTACACTTCCCACTGTCTCTGTAAAGGCTGGACAGTGAAAAGCCATAATGCAAAATGCTGTTAGGATTTAGGAATTCAAGATTACAAACCCCAAGCTCAATTCCCTGCAAATTTATAGAACTAAGCGTAGAAAATTTGCCTTGAAGCCAGTGTTTTACTGCAAATAAAACAGTCCTCCCTGGTGCCACTGTTTTTACTTGTAGCTCAGCCAACAAAGACAGACAAAATCCTTCTTCTTCCAGTGAGACAATTAAAAGGGGAAAGAGAGACAGCAGACATGAAATATGTATGGAAAGGACCTCATTAAATTACTGTTTGGAACTGATCAGGAGAAAGACCTCTGTCATACTTTGACTAATTGAGGGGTTTTATGTTTGGTTGGTTTTCTTCTTGCCTTAAATAATTTTATAATTTTGCTTTTTCATGACAGAACCTGCAGAAATTTCTCATTTCCTAACAACAGGAGTGACAGTGTAGACGTGGAAGAAACTCTGATTTTGTAGGCTAAAGCTAAGATGTCTTAAAGAAGAGCTTCACAAAGAATACTGCCTATAAAAATGAACTTTATGAGATTATTATTTGGGGCATCTTTTCAGTAAAGGAAAAATCAACTGAGGAACAAACAGAGCTTGTGAATTTCTCTGGGGGATCAGTCACTGTTCTTCACTCAGAAGTGATGTTGGTTTTGCACCTTAGAGCTTTCTTTATTCTCACATCAGAGCAAAAACCAGGAGTTCTTACAAAGCAGCCACAGCAACTGAACTTCTGCTCACAGAAGTCTCTGACATTATTTTCCTACCCTACCAACTATCCATCCTCTATGCTGTGTTTAATGAGATTAGGGAATATGCAACAATGTTGCAAATATGCAACATTGGACTCTTGTGAAAATGTGTGAAAAAATTTAGAAGTTGATTGAAGCATCCTGTGTACATGGAGAATTTTCAAATATGGCTCACTGCAGAAGGCTTGATTAGCTGGATATGATTGCAATCACTAATTCTCTTCTTTAGGGTCATATGATTGCACAGATGCCCAGGAAATTTTATTTACAAAGTGAACAGGCTGTGTGCTCCACTACTGTTTCACTAACCTAATACTGAAAAGCCTTCATAAATACAGTATTTGCTCATAGCTCATACAGGGAATTTCATGCTTTAAATCGATTTGTCTTTATTTAATACTAATTGCTTTAATTTTAAAATAGTATAGAGCATAAAATCGCTGGCATAACTTTTGTAAAACTTACATTTAATTGAACTGTATGCCAAAAAGGCCTTGTAGAAACTTGAAAACAATTTAAACACCTGATAGCTACTTGATTATTGGCACAATATAAATTTCTAAAAATTAACTTATTTCACATATTATATGTATATTATACTGCAAGGCATCTACATGTTTACCCTTCAGCTCACTGCCTTTTGCACTGCTGAGAGGAGTTTGTATCCGTAAACTGGACTTGGTTATCTTGGATCAGTCTGACACCTTGGAGCTGGATTACTTACCATAGTCTATTGCAGTTACTGCTACTGGAAACCATGTGATGTTATTTTAATCTGGCAAGTCATATGCATTATAATAAAAACTTGTTCAGTGAGAACAAAAACCCCAGTAAATACTAGTCTGAAATTAATTGGTCTCCATACAGACATAAAAATGAGACAAAGAACCTGATATGCTCTGTCATAAAGGAAAGATCAGATTTGCTAATGGCATTTACAGCTATGCCAAATTAAGGAGCGAGATACAAGTTAATTGCACGTGATGTTTCATCTGTTTCATCACAGAAACTCTTCATGTGCTCTGCCTTAGAAGAAAGATGTTATCTATCTTTTGAGACATCACCAGAAATTGAAAATGACTTTTGGAAGAGTCTGTTGCGGACACAATGTATTTTCTCAGTTTCTTCATTCTTTGTTTCCTCAAAGTAGATTTTCTTAACAATTTTTGAGCTATCACACATTTGAGGTCACAGTAGCATGGCACACTGAAAGATTGCTGGGCAAGTCTGTTTCTTTTTCTCTATTTAAATTTTGCATTATATAGTCATTCATCTCACAGTGTGCAAGCATGCAACAGATCAATTTGTTAAATTTATTAATAATTTCTAGCTTTACTTTCACATCCAACCTGTTTCTTGCCAATGTTAAAATTCATTAAAAGTAAAAAGCTAAATCTAAAAACCTACTCAAGATTCACTGAATGTCAGGAGTTGGAAGGGACCTCTGAAGATAATTGAGTCCAACCTCCCCTTCAGAGCAGGACCACAACTAGGACAGGTCACTCAGAAATGCATCCCAATAAGTCCTGAAAGTCTCCAGAGAAGGAGACTCCACAATCTCTCTGTGGAGTCTATTCCAGGGCTCTGTAACCTTCTTCTTCACATTGAGGTGGAATTTCCTGTGCTCTATCTTGAATCCATTGTCCCTTGTTTTATCACAGGGCATAAGTAAGAAGAGATTGTCCCTTCCTTCTTGATGCCCAGCCCTCATATATTTATACACATTAATTAGAACCCCACTCAATCTTCTGATCTTCAGACTAAAAAGTCCTAGGTCTCTCAGCCTTTGTTTTAGGTAAGTCTGTAACGCTCTATTCGATGTCAAGAGGAACATACTTATTTACTTTCTATTTTCCTATTTTACACTTGCAGCAGTATCCAACAACTTATCACTGCTCCAGCAAAATACAGATGATAGAAAAAAAATTATTTCCAAAATATTTCCTCCACACACTCTTTCTTCAGAATGGCTACATCATTGTCTAGTTTTATTCAAGAGTTAGTAATGAGTCAGCTGTTTTTTTTTTCATTTAAATGCCTACCTGGATAAAGCATTATATGTATACATAAAATGTACCTCTCAGATCATGGAAAACCTGAGCTGTGAGCTACTGCTTGTGAATTAGATGGAAGAGTTTATGTTAGAGTGGGCTAACATTGCTGCAGGGTGTTTCTAAAATGTTGAGACCTATTTGTACATTCTTCTCCTTACTTTGATATGAGATGACAACCTGATACCACCCCCAGGTTTGCATTTCTAGAAGTAAGACATTGCATTCAGTAGTCTTTCAGGGACATTTGTAAGGTATTCTGAATGACTCTTGTCCTCTTCTGCAGAAAAGCCATGGAGGAAAGAGAATGCAACAGCATCCTTGGCACCCTAGACAGGTCTGGGCATGTAGCAGACCAAACATCTTCAAATCAGGGCTCTGCTCAGCAAAAAAGGCCTGGAAGAAAAAGTCTTTACTAAGACTGGATCCCAGGTGGGGTGACATACAGGTGCCCTAACAATGTGTAACAAAATGTAACAGAGAAAAATATTTCAAGTGAGCTAATCAAAATAATAGAAAAATATCACCTTGATTTTCCTATACTTTAGAAATCTCAAATCTAATACATGTTTTAATAATATATTTACCATGGGCTAAATATTAACATCTTAATTTCATGTGAACATTCACCTAAAAGGATGGTTTTTTTTTTTATTCATCCATCCTTCCAAACCTGCAGCTATGGTTAGCTGGGGAACCAACAACTATCATAGTGCCCAACACCAAAGCACAGCAGTGATGTGTAGGGGACAGGGCTGGAGGGCTCCAGCAAAAGCTGCAGTGGCTGATGTTGCAACAGATAGCTCAAGGCATCATTTCAAACAAAATGTTTTCCAACAGCTCACCTCTGCCAGAGGGTGCTTAGTGAGCAAGGCGAGTGAGGGAACACCTTACTCTTTGTATTTATAACAATACCATGTTATTTTTCCTAAGGAAGCCTCTGAGTTTATTTATATATATCTTATCTTTTCTTCAGCTTCTCTGCACAGTGGGGACTGATAACAACCAATGGTGAGAAGCTCCCATTCCCTGAATCCCACACTACTGTGGATGAGGTTCTTCAAGAGGAGCCATAAAAGTTGGCCCTACTATGCTGCAGAGCCACTCCCACTTGGTTTCTGAGAGTTTTTCTTCTTTCATAAAAAAAAAACCAAAAAAACCCAACCCCACAATAAAACATAGTTAACATGCCAAGGAGACCATCTTCCAACCAGCTATCTTTTCTAGAGGGCCCTTGAGCACTCTTGAGTTTATTTATGCTGCTGATTCTGGCAAAGATTTGTTGTTCCCCTCACTGGTGATAACAAATTAGGAGAACTGCAAAAGGACCTGTGATCACCTTCACTTCATAAAGTGGTCTCTTTATTCAGAGGAAAAGTTATTAGACACACATAATGTTTGAGGAGCTAAATATATAGATAATTGCATGATATATTTAAACTGGCCTCCCTACACCCTAGCAGCAATATTGTTTGGGATGGGTATTTCTAATATAACACAGGCAGAACATTCAACAAAACTTGGCTGTTATGGAAAACTGAGATTACTGCAGAATGTCTTACAAATAATAACTTGGGCTGGTAGATGTCCAGATATGGTTCATATCTTATCTTATCTTATATAAAGAATAAACATTTCCACCACTGGTAACACTGGATGTACAGTCCAAAACCTCAGCTGTCCAAACTGTTAAGTTTCCCTCACTAAAATAGCAAACTTCTTTCTAACTAACAGAAACTTTTTTTTTTTTTCCCCTCAAGAACAGTAAATTTTTACTCCTTCATCTAGAATTTGCCCAGTTATCATCAGATTATTTCCCAGGAAAATCATAACCAGTCACAAGTTCTCTAAAAAAAATGTTCCCAAATCTTACCCTACCCCAAAGAATACCTCCAAGAGCTGCAAAAGGTAGCAGCACCCAAAATAAGACTGACAAATTTATTGTGGTGTTGAGTATTAAGTTAGTACTAGAGACAAATTTATTGTGGTGTTGAGTATTAAGTTAGTACTAGAAGCTGAAAAATACTTTTTGTTTGATAAACTGTGGTTAACTTTACATTATTGTTTTTATACCTGGATGAACTTCAGAAATCATAATCCCCAGAACTACTGTAAAATTAAATAAAAGGGGGGGAGGGCAATAAAGCATTAAATATTCACGTATTAAAAAGTCCCTCTTTAAATAACACACTAATTACAAATACATAAGATATTAATCAATTAAAAAAAAAAAAAAAAAGTGGAAAATTGTAGCCAAAATCTATCTATCTATCTATCTATAAAAGCATCATGGTTTTGTAGTTGTACTTAGACCATACAGGATTTATGCAATAAATTTCACTGTGAACACACAAAGAATTTTTATTTTTATTAGGAATATAGGCCCACTCTATATCAGTGTTTAAATGAAAGCGACATGAGTCCTTGGGGATATCATGTGGCTTACCATGGTATGAAAACAAATGAGTCTAGATTTAGTTGAAAACTGCATTTTGCCTTTGAAATAGGCCAGCAATAAGAGTGGGAAAACCCTATCACTTCATAGGAGGTACTTTGAGTCACTTGATTTTTTAATCACAAATATCTAACTAATGAGTAAAATATAAAAGAGGCTCTTTGTATTGTTTTCACTTAATTTGCTCAACCTGATGTACACAAAGCTTTTATTTTTTAGAATTAGAGGCTCATTGAGCTTTTGCAGCTTCTTCTAAATACAGGTTTACCTGAGAATTTTTTCAAATGGCCAAATGGCTTTGCTCATTCTGCTAGGCAAAAACAAAACAAAACAAAACAAAACAAAAGATGAACCTGTAAGAGACATCCCAGGGAGTGCAGGGAATTTCATCTTTTAAACTTGTGTGCTGATCACTGATCCTTTCACATGTTGCTACTGATCCATTGTAAACTAACCAGTTCTTTTATTCCCTTTAAAGCTCTTGGCAGGCTGCTCCAGGACGGTCTCTGTCTCATGGTGAGAAACCTTCTCCCAAGGCAAATTCATTCAGCTACAGGTAAATTCCTTTTGAGCTGGTGCTACCACTGCCCTCTAGCTGAAACACTTATCTCCCTTCCTGCTCTGGAGCCTGCTCCTCAAGGAGTAATCACACTCCTCAGCCTTAAATGTGCATTGTAGAAGCCAATTTTTTTGTTGTTGTTGCTTGTTTCCACATGGCAACCTTTCAATTTTCTGTATCCTAGCACTAGCAGTCCCAGTTCAAATTTATTTTCCATGAGTGTGGCTAATCAAAACTCTCAGGTGAGGTCTCTCCAGTGTCCTGTACGAATCTGTGAGTGCTTTCCTATCTCCACCAAAATGCACTTTTCCCCACTGTCAGGTATCACAGCCTCTTTTATGAATTCCACATGCAAATACATCTGTTTTTACCAGGGTCCTACCAGGTCTCTTTGTTTTACTTGTTGTAATTGGAGTACACAACAGTGCAGAAACTGGTAGCCCATTAGCCTACAGAAAAAAAATCCCATGACTTCTCTAGCCCTAAAGCCACATACATACTACACAGCATTAGTCTCTACAATTGGGCATATTCTGTACCTATTTGGCCCATAGACATGATGATGATGATGATGATAGTGACAATAACCATCATTGTTACTATTAGTATCATGACTATAGTTGTTGAGTGGTGGGGTTTTTGAGTTTAAAGTAGCTGAAATAATGACAACCCAATGTTGTGGCCCACCTCCATAGTATTCTTATGCCACAAAATTGAGGTAATGTATAATGTGCAGTACAAGGATGCAGTATGAGAGGACACGGAAACATCTGAAAGTTAACATTTGAATTTAGGTGGTGCCAACACAGATACTCTCCAAACTGGCTGTAAGGAATGGTATTTAGAGCACACTGTTGCCTTAGCCATGCCTGAAGGCTAGTTGGCATGGTCTAAAACAACATCAGGGAGCATCCTAAAAATTAGGGAGCATGCTGAAAATTAAGCAGTACAATCTGTAGTCACTGCTTGATCTCATGGCCTATTCTCACTTTATTTAAGGGTCTTCATCTACAGGAATGACCCTGCATATTCTAAAACTGCAGTTCATTACATTTGTGTTACTATAATCTTCAAATTCATCTGGTTCTTCCCACCCCACTATCTCAATCCTCTTTGTTGACACTTCCTCCTAAATTTGTGGCAGCTGTAACAGCAGAGTACTTCAATTTGCTACAATATTATTGATGAAAATAGGATTAATCTATTAACTGCTTAATCTTTGGAAAATTCCCCTGCTTCTTCCCCCTCAAGACAGTATTTTCTTTTTTAACACAATCCAGTTGTTTCCCATTAGCCAGCCCTTCTGCTTCCTAATATCTCATGTACTAAGTCACATCTTCCCCGGTTTTGTAAATACTTTCTGTCATTCCTCTCTAAAAATAATTTCCGATGCTTCAATATTATCCCTGTCACTGTAGTTTCCTGCAAAATTATCAGTTCCAAACTGACAATCTCACTTGCAAATTTCCTCAGAAAACCGGGGTATAAACTATGCAGTTCCCCAGAACTGAGCACATTAAGCTCTGGAAATTCAGATGCATTCATTCCTGTTATCACACAGGCAGTCCACAGCTCCTTGTGCTTAAGCTCAGTGAAACATAGTGTAGAAAACCCAATTATTCATTATTATTCCTCTATGTACAGAGTCGAAAAAGTTATTTCTAAGGTTTTATAAGGCTTTCAAAGTAGTGCAAAAGTGCCAAAATAGGAGTCTTTTACAGTACTACAACTCTTTTATTACACCTTCATGGGAGAGCCTCTTTGATGCTGTCATAATACTCTCCAATTAGTTACTTAAATATATGCTTTGGTTCAGAACATCACAATAATGGTGAAGTTGGTTCACAGCAATTAACAGATGAAACTTCTTGAGCTTTTCAAATGCTGACCCTACTTGATGAGTCTGAATTGTACTGTTAAAAAAACAAAACAACCTGAACTTGATTTTAAATTTAAATTGGTATTATTTTAAGCATGCTTTAATAAAACAGCTGTATTACCCAGTAACAAGAAAGTATCTGGGTTTAAGAATTCTTGAATTTATTAGAAGTGTTCTCTTCCTTAAAAATAAATTATATCAAACATCATGCTATCAATTCTTTACATCCTGTTGCTGAAAGACACATTTTCTTTCCATCACTTGGGTTTTGAAAAATTAAATTATTATAGTTGGGTTTTTTCAATAGACATTCTACTTCAGAACAAACTGCTCAGCTATTCTCCTCAGCTACTTCCAAGAGCTACTAATGTTGATGTATCTCTTAATAAAAGCAACTGAAGAAACAGAAGGTGAAGTACAGCCTCCATCAGAGAGAGAGCAAAGTCATATGGTGACACTGATGTTTTACTATTTTACATGTGTGAATTTGCCAAAAATCACTGGCTACAAAGAAACAGTGAGCTACTGATTCATTCTGGGATGCACTCCATGTTCTAGCAGTACAGGCAGGTATTTTTCTAGGTTATTTGCTTTGTGGGGGAAAAAAAAAAATCATATTTGTTCCATTTTTTCCTATGACACACATGGGTTCAATAGTGCCATGCCTCCAAAAAGTGCTCTTCTCTCCTCTAGCAACTCTTAACTGAAACACCAGATTCAGTGGAACTTTCTTGCTGTCCTAAATCCATTTGTGCCTGATATTCCAAAAGACACCACATAAAGGTGAATTTAAAGAGTTTTGTGCCACTGCTTATGTGATGGGTCTTTGGGTTTGTTGTTTTGGGGTTGGGTTTTGTTTGTTTGTTTGTTTTTTCTAACAGAGGAAGAGGATTTGCTTCATTCCCTAAGATGTATAAAATCTCTTTAAGAATATTTATTTTCTTTGCCTCTTGTTTTCTCAATTAAAAGATACAGTATAACAAAAAGCATATTCTGATTAGTATTCCACAAAATAACCAACCCCCTGAGCTTATTCTCCTCTCAGCAGCTGAAAGAAAAAGACAGGAACTAGAGTCCTTTTATCCTAAAAAGCTGTCTTCCAGTGATGTCTAAGGTGCAATTTTTTAATTATTTGTATACTTTTCCCATTTATTCCAGCAGCCACTTTGACCATCAGAATTGCTTACACCTGCAAGACTAACACAAAAGCTGACTTTTAAAAACTGTTCTTGGTCCCTCCTTTGCCAGTACCTCCAGACCCTGCTTCCTCTGTCTCTCTGGAATTAAATGAGAGCCATATGCTGAAACATGTAACTTCAACACTCTTCCAACATTTGCAACCTTATGACTTGCACAGCTACTGTGGTATCATCTTGTCAGAAGCACTGCATGCATCCTGACCTATCATTAATATGCAGAAGCACAAAAAAAATGGTTTTGGAGACAAACCTACCAAGTAACCTGACAGATGTTCCTCTCCCAAAGACAGCTGATTGTAGTATAGAAGAAAAGTACATTCCCATGTTTATTTATAACAAGGTAAAAAATAGTCTATTAATGGTCTGACTGAGAATATCCATGTCGACAGAAACACACCCTTCACCTTGCCAGATTTATTTTCTGACGTCAGGTGCAAAGGAATAATGTGTGAGCATGCAGTTTGCAGAGGGGGAATGCTTTAATAGAAAAGTAGAACAAACAAATGCTTCAAAATGCACCACCCCAGCAATACAATACAACAGCACAAAGATTTCTGAGAAGTATAAATGTGTTCTCACACAAAAAGACCCAGAAAAAATATCCTTTTATACCAGAAGCCTGTGGCCAAACTGAAATCCCTCATTTCCAGGATGGGTGTAATAATAAACACACTCCTTAAGAGAAGTCACATGAGTTTTGGCTTCTTGAAGGTTTCTTTCCTACCTTAGAAGACAGCCACTGTAGGACAGCTCTGTTAAGTCATAAAACTATTTTTTTTTAAACAGTGCCATAATTAACCTATAGAAAATGGAAAGTAAAATTCTATCAGATGCATAGAGACTTATTCTTTTGAAGTGCCATTCTGAAATAGATAAGAGTTGCACATAAACTTCAGTTCAGTAGAGGTGGTGGTAACGCTGGTGATATTCTTAAAAGTTTAAGCATGGATTTTTAAAGAACATTAACAGCTTCCATGTTATGGTAGCTCAAACAATTAAAGATATTTTGAAAAATCAATTTTATTTTTTTTTCTCAAAGATATGGCTATAAAAAATGAGAGCTTCCTTCCAAAGTAGTGTTAAATGAATTTGCATAAGTATCTGTCATTATCCCCTACAATTCTTTCTCTGTGGCTCACTGTGTTTTAGCTACAGTTTCCAATCTGCTGAGAATGGATACAGGTTCACATCCCCAGAAGGTGATCAAAACAGCTAATTTTCTTTCAGTGGGAGCTTTTCTCACAAATGACTTTTTGCCTGAATGCCCTTCTCTAAAATCTCAATAAAGCTTTTCACAGGCAAAATTATCCTTTACAATTTATAGTTTCTTTTCTTTTAATTAATAACGCAGGATATAATTGCAATACAACATTTCAGAGAGTGCAATTACAGCTTAATAGACGACGCAGAGCATTTAAAGGCAAAGTGCCCTAGGTTTTCAAGTACTTTGCATTATTTGCATACTCTTTGACATACTTTGTGGCTTACTCTGATGCGGCTTTTGTAATTATAAATAAATAGAATTTAATCATTCAGGAGGCAATGGGAAAGGGAGAGTCAGAAAAGTATACCTATTTTGCAGTTATATCTTAATTCCATGCAGTAATTTAGACAGAACTTATCTGGGTTTTTCCCCCCTCAAATAGACTGGAAAATTAGAGACTGACAAGGGAAAACAATGAGCCGACAGATAATTTAACATTACAGCAGACAAGAAGCCCTGTTAACATTTATTTAAGGGTCTATATATCACCTCTGTCCACATTGTCTTTTCTGAGCGAGTTGTAAATGGAATCTGCATGACCCATTTTTCACTTAAGAAAGTCTATGGAATAACTTCATTGCTCACTTCCTAATATTTTGGGACTATTTAAGTTCAGTGGGGATAATTACTTGGCTATAATCAAATTATGTAGGAACAAGGTCAGATGTCCACACAACCCAAAAACTTCATTACATAAAACTACTGTTCAGCTGCTGTCTTGTGAAAGCTTGGAAAAGATAAGGAAGATGTGTGCATGCAAGAATTTCGATATACTTCATACTGCTGAGTGGGAAACACTTAAAATAGTGTCTTTTTATTTAGTCTTACTAAAAAAACCTCTAGGGTAAGTAATTTAGCCTCCACTTTCAAATTAAGTCACAACAAGGTCTGTCAAGGTATTCAGGTACTCACTGCTACAGACACACACCTAAGGACCTTCTCAAAGTGGCTAACTTTGATAACAAGTCCTCCTGAAGATGATTCCTTGCTACTTCAGACTACTTCTAAAGTGAACTATTTTTACAACAGCTATTTTTTGTGATGAATCATGCTCTGAATGAGGAGAAAATTAACAAATGAGATCAACTAAGGAAAACAATTAAAAATGTGATCAAAAGGAGAAAAAATGTTCTTTTTATTATTATAGTAATGAAAGGTTAGGAAACTATAATTTTCTGGGGTTTTTTTCACTTCTCCGCTTACCCTTCTTATAAAAGCTGACATTCAAGTATTTATTTTCAAGTAATATCCACATAAATTTCTAATTGTTCTTACAAGCTGTGTGTAAATTAGCAAGCTAAGGATTCTGTGAAGCATGAAGTATGCCTTCATTCTTGCTGTACATAAATTCCAGGTGCATTAACTTTTATTCATTTGACGACTGCTTTCTTTTTCTTTTTGTGTAGTTAGCTTGTGTTTAAGTGTTTTGCTGGGGTGGGTCCTCAAGGAATAACCATTATTCACTTGGGCTTTCAACATTCTTGCCACTAATTTAGTAAGCTCAAAACAGAATTACAAGGTACAAGTTAATGTTCAGTATAACACTTGCTACTCAGTCTAAAAAAACACATAATAATATACCAGGGACGTGAAAGCGCTTTGTTTCACTTTATTTTGTTTTGTTTTGTTATTTTCGTTTCATAGAGAACCTTTCAAATGCAGCAATTTTAAATCCAGAGCTGCCAGAAGGACTACAGAAAAGCCCCTGAACACCAAGTGCCTACCTTATGCTTGAACTGGGAGACTTTCTTCTGCCAAATTCCCATGCAACTTTTAATGAAGTATTTGGTTCAAATGATGATAAAAAGTGGTTGGTATTTTTATAATGAGAGAACCCCCAGTCCCAGAAAATGGAAACTATTCACTATATGTGCATCTTCCAGAGTATGTGGGAGCTGCTACCAAAGCAGACAGCCAAAAGGAGAGTTAAAGAAGACAGATAAAGAAGTAACTAGATGGATAAGCCAAGACAATAATCATCTAACCCTTTCCAGTCCTTATTTCCCGTTTCCTCCTTTCTGTCTGTCTGTTCCAGTCTGCATATCAGTGGCCTTTCTTCAGGACATTTTATAATTTCATAAGCAAACTAAATTAACATATTAATTCTGCTTTTATGGGGCTCCAAATAGTGAGCAATAGAAATGTTCACTAATAATAGCAAAAATGCTAAACAAAATGTGCTTATGCCTGCAACAAAATGGCTTTCTGATTATGTGATTCTCCCACCCCATAAGCAGAAAACTGTTTCACAACAATGCAAAGACATTACTGAATTTATCTTCTCCAATTTTTTATTACCCCAGCATTTTACCTCTGCTTCTCAACCACCTTCCTCCATTCCTGAAACTTGTTCTAATACAGATGTAAAACATTACTAAAAAGCATATAATTAGGCTTAAATCAATAAATGGATATTTAGACTCTGCAGTGGCAAAAGTCAGGTAATTCCAAAGAAACAGCCCCTGAGGAATATCCTCTACTGCTCTACAAGGTTTTAGATTTTACATTCTGCATCTTGACTGATTAATACAAAATGCACCTTGGCATTTCTGCTGCTTATAATACAAAAGGTTTGTAACTTTGAGCAAGATATACTTACACTTGTTCAATATTTCTATTACAAACACTGCCTTCAATTTTCTGAATTACAGCAGCAGTTTTTTCATAAGGATGTTTTCCCCTCTGTTGGTAAAAGCAATAACTATTTAATCTTTTTTAATGAGAATTAAAAATCTGTTTATTTGATTTAATTGAGCTCATTGAGCATTTTTCCTGGTACCTCTAATTCCTTGAATGGGGATGTCAAAGCACGTGATAGCACATAGCCATGACAATGATCTCAGGAGGTTTTCCATCCCTGCCATTTATAAGTAATGTATTTCAGTGTTAAAGAGACAGCTACACTCATTACAAGGGAAATCAACTCCTCCCCATGAATCAGAGAAGCAGCAGCAGAAGCAGCTGGCTTTGGGCAAGGAATTATGGAGATTTTAATGGTACAGCACCCATCTGCAGGGCCATAGACCTTCACTAAGGGCCTGCCACCCCATCACCTTTTTTATCCTGGGCTCTTACTCAGTTTACCACTCAAGCTCCCTTCTGTTACTCCACATTCAGAGACTGCCATGGACCCATCACTGTACTATACCACTAAATATGAGCACTATGGGACCCACAGTGAAAAAGAGCCACCCATGTCCAGCCCTGGGTAGCTTTCAGCATATTCATGCACGCAGTACATGTAGCATCAGACTCTGAATGAATGTCTGCATGCATGAAAAACAGGCCCATATTTATCTCAGAACTCAGCACCTTCAGTTAGCCATCCCTGCAAAAAGAAATTCTTTTCAGAGGCTTTGAGTAAAGAAAGGCTGAAGGTACTTCAATGAGGACAAATCTATTTTAGTTGTTTCACTATACTTTTAGTTTCTTGCACTCGAATATTGTTGGCCACAATCTGTAGATAGACATACCTACAAGATAGGTTAGAGAAAAATATTCTGTAACAGCAAAGACAATTTTCCATCTCATGATGAAAGAACAGGCTTTCCCACTTATCTTCTTACATATAATTTTATCTTTTTAAACAGAGTCAATTTCCTACCACTCCAGCCTCTCATTCACAACAAGTTTCTCCTGTTACTCACCCTGCTCCGCTTTACAAACTCATCAGTACCAGAAATTGCACTTCATGATTAAAATAAAACCAATAAAATCAGCAACCAACATAAAGCAAAGGATCGTGCCATGCTGACCAGCATCCATGTGAATGATGTGCCCATTCACCAAGGCAGGCAAAGTAACTCAAGGTTACCAGGATTGCTCTGTCATTCTGTCTCTGGAGAACTACACATTCATTTCAAGTAGGGCAAATTTGTCCTCCTTTCTTAACTAAGATAGGAAAAGTTGAACCCTCTACCTCAAAGAGAGAAATTATTTGTTTTTCTCACTGAATTGCTACTCTGAGTTTCCAAAGAACAATGAAAAGTCAGACTGCTCCTGCTAGTGTAGGATCATGAAGTTTTTTGGTCTTTATCACTGCCAGGCTTGAACTACATTTTGTTATTTTTTTTCAAATGCAGCAGTTATTTGCATTTGTAACAATGTTATATTATTTTAAATTTTGTCTTAAGTGGACATGTGGTTGCCTCTAACAGCAACTAAAAATGCTTCTGAGATTTCTACTGAAGCTTAAGTTTCCTGCCATTATTTGAATATGCATATTCAAATTTTAAGCTTTAGTCTGCAGAAACACTGTAGATATCAATCACAAAATTGCCATATCAAAGAAGCAGCATAATGTAACCTCTGCAAAGGGACTGTATCTGAAATAATTGCCAGTTTAAGGTAGTAGAAACTATGTGAAGAGGAATAACAAATTCCTTAAATGTGGCAGAGCAGGCCAAGAGTTTTAGTGACACTGAGAGTAGAATACAACCATAAATAGCAGCTGATGAGACAGCTCAGTATACAGAGTGATGCTTTCCTGTTTGTGCTACAGCTGACTCTGACACAAAAGCTGTATTAGTACAGAACTGAAGAACTAAATCTGAAGAACTCTAATATGCAAGTTTACTTCATTTACTTCTAAAGATAAATCTCAAAGGCTACAGAATAAAACATCCTTTCATTATGCAATAATAGATGTTTTGAAGCCTTTGTTTGCTAACCACATGATCATATCGCCCGAAGCAGCAACCAAGGATACTACAAAGTTTTATAAACAAATCATAATTCCTCATCGTATTTTCTGAGCAACATTTAATGGCTGCTTGGTCATCAGATTGGAGCTTGACTTTGATCTGATGTTCACTCCAGGGAAAGCATCTTTGAAGTGCCCATTTCCTTTCCTCTGCACAAGCAATTGCACTGACTAGAAACAACTATAGCTCCTTACCAGAGCCAGTTCAGAAATTCATTCACTACTTCGAGACGAGTAAGTTTGACATCAGCTTAGGACCCTGTCTCACTCCACTGAGACACCTCCTGGTAAAATATTTAGGACTTCTTGAGCAACAGAGAAAAATTATGAAAAGAAATTGAAGACAGCTTAAGTGTCAATTTAACCATGATGTAGTTGGTAAAAATGGGGTTTTCTCACAGATATCTGTTGTTCTCCTTCCTCAAAAGAACCCATGTGCATGAGAAACTTTAAGGTAACAAATTCAGGCAGCTAAAACTGACAGACACCAGGGCTGCAATATGCAGTGAAGCACACGGACAGGAGGAGCTTTTTCCACCAGATGTAATGAATTCTGTGTAAGCACATTAACAACTTACTTGCTTCTATTCTGATTTATCTTTGCCATCAATTAGATAACTTTTATTTATGCCTTAGGGCTATGCTGTGTTGGCACTTGCTGTGCACTGTTGCCCCAGTGAATTTATTAGCTAAAGATGTAATTTAATCAGTGATTTCATTTTACTACCAGCAAATCACATTTACCACCATTGTTTCCAAAAATATGGTTTTTAAACAATGTGGCTCTTTGTTGTGTCACACTTTTAAACAGTGTCTTCAGTATTGTCAATCTGGTCACATTAAGCTTCAATCTGCATACAAGAATGAGCTAGTTTCCCTGAGGTACAACTCTCTATTCTTTCACAGCACACCATGGATGTCAAAAATAAACTAAAAATTTAAACCAGTGCCTCAGGACAGTGGCTTGTCTACTTTTTGCTGCCCTGTTCCATGTACCCTAAGAACACTCAGATACAAACCATGGAATCAGAGCGTAATACACTCACTGACAATTAAACTACTTCCAAATCTCTTTTTTTTTTTTTTTACTTTCTGGATACTGTTCCAAATGTTCTCAACAAAATAACTCAAGAAAAAGCAAAACACCAGATCAATTAAACTTGTGTGAGTAGGGTAAGAGTGACAAAAGACAGAGCAGCCACTGCTCTGTTTGAGCTCTTCTTCAGGCCCCTTTTATCATTATTTTTTGATATGAAAATTCCTTGCAAACCACAGGCATGTCTAGGACAGGAGCTGAAGTAACCAAGGAGTAGTTACCATAATGAATATACTGATTTCCACAGATATCTGAGCTGATTATGCCAAAGAGCCCTCCAAATGGCTTCTACCTTGTAGCAGCTGCAGCCAGCAGGAAAAGACTTTGTGAGGCTCCCACCTGCCAGTGCTGCCAGCAGCCTGCCATGGGGAACAGACTTACATGAGAGAGGCCCCACAGTCAGAATAAAAGAAGTCCCTACTAGGGATCCTACAGGCTCTTAAAAAGTGGAAATAGATTCCTGCAGATATTTTCTTGGCCTGGAATGCTGAAGACCTGTATCTGAGGCTTAAGGGTAATTCCTTGCCATCCTGAAGGCCTTCATTCCTTTGTTACCTGCTTTTTTGCAGAGTAGAGAAATAAGGATCATTATGGTTTTTTTTTCATGCATACATAAATGAAACAAAACCAAGTTAAGACTGAAGAGCTTCCTCCAAATAAATCTCACTAGTATAGTTTCTCTTAATGCAGGCCAATCTCAATATCCATCAGTTTGCATATAAGCTCAAGGCACTGAGCAGAAAGGTGCTACAACAATGGTATTCAAAAGGAAGAAAAAAGAGGAGGTGCATTATGAAAGATGAACAAGTAATGAATTGATTAGCACTTAAAAGATGCACTCACTTATTAAAAATAGGTCTCTCATTCCAGCTACTCATTATTCTCTTTAGTTGATATTAAAATGAAACCATTAATTACAGATTATTATTTCTAGATAATTTGGTATGTGTATAAACTCTATAATTCAGATGTCAAACATCAAGCTGTTACTGAACATAATTTTGTAATTTACTGGTTGTGTTGTGTAAACATAATTTTTACTCTGGTTTTCTTTACTCTAATTAAGGTTAAAAATGAACATTTTTTATTCAATACTAGGGAACGTGGACTTCGTCAAAATTGCTGGCTAATGCGATTAAGTGGTCTCAAAAATTTCATGAGAAATAAACTTCAATGAATAAGTATTTTATACCCTTTTAAAATGAGTAAAAGCTGATAAAAGCAGCAATTAACCCAATGAGAAAAGTATTTGTGTTAGTCTCTATTTGTTCTACAATTTAGTTCCTCACATGCACAGCTGTAATTAGCAAGAATTATAGAAAGCGAAGAATATTTAATATCTTAGGTATCATTAAACTGGATTATGCTTTTCCTGAGGTTCAAAAGGCTTCTTATCGTGATACAAATAGGTGAGGATGAATACTCCAAACTCTTCATCTTAAAAGAGGCGGATGTTTAAATTCATTTGAGGAATGGGTATGTTTCCTGAAAATGAAATTTGGAATGTCAAAGTCCCCCCACCAACTGCAGGTCTACACCCTTTCAAGTAAATACATGCACTCCCCTGTAGCTTTGTAAGGCTCAGCCTCATTATTTCAAATAACCTGGGTCAAATCCTCAGATGCAGCAACAACCTGCCTTTTTGGCAGAGCAACAGGGACAGATTGCAGGCAGACTGTCCCACCTGGCATATCTAACCTTTACCTTTCTATCACCTAATATAACAAACACATTAAAGGAAGTAAGATAATATGGTCAGGGCTCTATTTTACCAAGTACTGTATTAAAATTACGTATACGAAACTAACTCAAAAAGTGACTGTGCTAGATCCACATCAGCACAATCTTTGATTAGAATCAGGAACTGCAGACAAATACTTTTGGGCAGCTAGAAATCCAGGCCACTGTCCTGTTTTTCTAAGTGATTTTGGTTATCTGCCTGCTTTCATCACCAACCTGCAGCATATTCACAAAATGAATTAAGGTCTCAGGCTATCATTCTGTGCTACAGGAGACTAAAATCAACTTTCAGTTGCATGGATACAATCTCATGAAAGATCCTTTAAAGGGAGCCAGTGGAGAAAGATAAAAATCCCAACAAGCCCTCAGAGAACAAAACATGATACTTTCTGAAGCTCACTCCTTAGATCACAGCACAAAAAATAGTGCAATGGGCTTATGCCTGATTTGCTAAAATTCTAATTCCTTAGTTGACCTTTTCTTTCATCTGTAACACAAGAATAAAATTCTTGACAACAAATTTAATTTGTGGTAACACTCATATTCCAATGGAATAACTAAATAATTTGTTGCTGAGTGAACCTAAGTTTGTCTCACTGTTTTAAAAAAGAAAAACTGAATTTAAAAAACAAACCAACAAACAATCCAAGAACCACAAAATCCACAAAAAACCAAGCCAACCAACCAACAACAACAGCAAAAGACTCAGAACTCTCTAGATATCCAGATGGGACTATCATTTGGGCAGTGAACCCACTCCTGCCTTATGTGACCTCAATAGAACGAAGAGAGAAGCATACAACCACAGTATGGCCTGAATCATCTCAGTGCTAACAAATAATACCAATGGGGCATTAGAGATTTCAGAGGTATTATCACAGAAAATAACCCTTTGTGCTTCATCACTGCACTGAAAGTAACATCCAAAGAGATAATTTAGGTCTGCAGCTCTCAGAGGAGTCAAAACCAATTATATTCCATTCTCAGGAAAACTTGGCCAAGAGAGGCCACTGTTGATCAAAGGTCCTATATATTTATGTCTGCAAACGCACTAGGAATTAGCTGAGGGAGCTGTGTACAATGCTAGTTAGGCAAATGAAGTGTAGACTAGTATAAGGTTATTCACATTAAAACTTAAAAAAATCACAACAATTTAATTGAAGTCATCAAAACGCTCAGCTAAAAGAGCAACTCAACAGCCAAATAGTTCATGACTCCCACCTGTGTGCTGCCTTTTAACTAAGACTTTCTATTAAAATTATTAGAATAAGAATACATTGCAAGGACGCATGAACCTTTCGATGGGATAAAGAGCCATTATCTTCCACCAAGGACACCATGAGGTGGAAAAACTCTGCTCTTGATGTTTGACTTACAGCAAATGGGAAATGTGGATGTTTAAAGTGCAAAGCTTTCTTTGGATGGGGGCACTGGAAAAGCTCAGACCCTTTTTTTTTTTTTCATGAGGGGGAATGAAGGGAAGGATCTTTTCAGAGGAAGACCAAACACAATCACAAGACATAGTCTTAGTCTACCAGACACTGAGAAAATATGAAAACCACATGTGGCCTCCTAGATAACTTGGTGGACAAGGATTTGGCTGGCTGGTCACACTCAACGAGTTGGGGTTAATGGCTCAATGTCCAAATGGGGGTAGTGATAAGGGGTGTTCCTCAGGGTTTGATGCTGGGACCAGTGCTTTTTAACATCTTTGTTGGCAACATGGACAGTGGAACTGAGTGCACCCTCAGCAAGCCTGCTGACACTGAGCTGAGTGATGCAGTCAACACACTGGAGGGAAGGGATGCCAACCAGAGGGACCTTGACAGACTTGAGAGGTGAGCCCATGCCAACCTTATGGAATTCTATAAGGTCCTGCACCGGGGTCTGGGCAGTCCCAAACACAATTAAAGGCTGAGTGGAGAATGGATTGAGAATAGCCCTGAGGAAAAAGACATGGGAGTGAGGTGTGTGCTTGCAGCTAGGGAGGGTCTTTTTTTAAGGGTGTGTAGCAATAAAATATGGATAATGGTCTTTAAATGAGAGAGGGTAGATTAAACTTAGACATTAGGAAGAAATTCTTCATTCTAAGAGTGGTGAGGCAGATGAACAAGTTGCCCAGGGAAGTTGTGGCTGCCCCCTCCCTGGAAGCATTTGAGGCCAGGTTGGATGGGGCTTTGAGCAACTTGGTCTAGTGGGGGTTAGAGCCAGATGATCTTTACAGTCCCTTCCAGCTCAAACTGTTCTATGATTCTATGACACACGTTTAATTTTCTGTAATAGCTAAAATTGGTGATGCTGGAAAAGGTTTTCAGGCACATGGCCTTCCTCTACATAACTGCAAGTTGGCTCTTGTTTGCAAGTGCTGATATTGCCTTACACTGGTATCATTATCTATATTATCTACAGCACAAATTACATTATGGTTCTCATTTTTTAATTACTTACTTTTTGGATGAAAATTCTATCAATATGATACCACAAAAAATTCTCCAGGCAAAACAATAATGGCAGATTTTAATTTTTCCAACCTATTATAGTACTTCGTATTTCTGCCCTAAGTTTTGCACTGGTACCCAAGTGTTATATAAACAGTTATTAACAAGCTTTCCCAAAATGCTGGTGAGGTACCATGTCTATTATTTCCACCATATCAAGAGATTAAATTCAAGGCCACAGAAAAAAAATCAGATGCAAATGGGTGCTTTAAATTCTAGGTTTCTGCATTTAATGGTGATAACACTCCTCCTTTCACTGCACAGAAGCCATCACAAAATGTTTTCATTAGTAATGTCTTAAACATCTTATAGTGCCTTACACAGACTATCAGTATCAGTGCCCATAAATACATGGTCTCTAAGCATTTCGTCTTCACTCTAAGACGAATAGTTTCAACAATAATGAAAAAGGGACATATCATAAAAAGAGATCAGAGGTTAATTGTCATCACATTAAACTCTAAAAATATGCTCCCCTTTAACACCTCATGATGGATGTCAGGAAAGTAGAGAGAATCTGTCACAAGGGAACAAAAGATGCTAATTTGCAGATAAGCCAACCATAGTCTACAGTAATAAAGTCAGTTCTTGTTGTTTCTTAATAATGAGCTGTCAGATGGCAGGATTATAGTGTGGTTTGACACCAAACTGCTCACCGAGTGCAACAGCATTGTGATGATGCTCACCTCTTTCACTCCGCTGGGATATTTTAATTCCATTTCTTACAAAACAGAACCAATTTCCTATGTCATACAAACCAACTTTGAAACCTTTACTGTAATTCTGTGGGGCGGATGGGGATGAGGGAAACCATTTAATAGGCAAATAAAATCACATTACTCGATTATAATTTCTCAAAAATAGACTCCTTACTCTGCCTGGTACCCTCTCTCTTTTTCCCCTTGCCCCAGGGCACAACACAATACTGTGCAGCATATTGCCTTATGAATCTTCTTCAAGTACCCAATTATCCTGGTGCACCAGACTTGTCATTACCATGACAGCTGTGTGCAGTACGCAGTACACGCTGTCTGAGGTGAAAGATTGCACACAGCCATCCTGCATTTCCATTACAATGTGGAAAGTGAAGGGGAAGGAAGAGGCAGACACACATAGACCTCCTCAACAAATAACTTTGCTAAAGATGCTGATTAAAAGCAGAGGTTAGATCATTTTTCAAGCAGTAATATAATTGCCAGAAATTCTGGTGCCATCTATACCTCCAGCAAAATTTCTCCTGTGTATTTTTTGTAATGAGAATCAATGAGATTGTGTAAGTACCTTTTAAGCACTTTTAGCAAAGTTAACTAAACCAGTCTATAAGCCTGAAGTTCTAGAGGAGAATTAAGCTTTGTATTTTCTTCTTCTGATCAGATTGCTTCTTTTGACAAAGTAAATACACCATCACCACTTACAGAGACAGAGACCCACTCACAAACCCCTGAGGGTTGTCACTGAAGTAATTGAGCTGTGCTGACTCAAATAGGCTCCCAGGTATAGGAAAAGGTGAAGTCATTTAGGATGAGTGCCCTCTAGGTGAACAAAACTGGCTCAGCACAGAGATATGCCCCAGGACACATCTGGGAAAGTGCCTTGTGATGGATCAAAGCTGGCACTTGCATGGTGGGAGATAACTGATGTTACCCCCTCTGAGCATATGTTCATGCAAGGTGACATATGCCCTCAGTTCCCACTCATATCAGTAAGTACAGTACCCTGCAAGCATCACGGTCAGGATCTCACAGGATCTTGCCTTTGAGGACAAATATGTAATGCAGATGACTGGTCACAGTTTGCAAGAATGTGCTGCAGATTTTCTAATTATACACACTGTTTGGCACTTAGGTTCTGCATCCCACTTCCTCCTTCCTGACTTATCCTAGCAGGCCCCTACCAATTCTTCATGTGATCATGCAGTTCATTACAGCTGTAAATATAAACATTTTTTTTTTCCACAACCTATCTTTTTAGGACAGCAGATGGGGAAAAAATATCCAGATTAACGGTAGACATACAGATATTTACTCTCCCCTTAGTAGTAGACTTTTGTATTTTAAACCAATTAACATAACCTTGTACAAAACAAAAACTATAATATATATGGCTAAGACATTTAGGGATTCCTTTTGAAGACGAGCAGGCAGAAAAGGCTGTGTTAATTGAAATAACTCATCACGCAAAATTAATTTAATCTCCAACAATAAAGACAAACGGAAGCAACCTGAAACCTCTGGTCTAGTATTCTAATATCAGCACTCCTCACAGTTTGAAATAGAGGAGAAGTGGAGCAGCTGCAGAGAAGGAAAGGAAGGAAATAGAGAACTCCCACTTCTCCTTTGCAAAGTGGGAATGAGGTGTTTATTACTCAGCATCAGCTCCATTCACAGGATGATGTAACACATGAAGCTCCTGAACAAGATCTAATACCCTATGCATACACTCCTCACATTTGTCTAGCTAGAGGACCTGAGAGTTTAAGGTTATGGGCAGTCAGTATAATCTAATGAGATGGTTTTTGCTCAGCTCTGCCTATAGGTGAAAGATAAACTTTGGTTCCTTGAAAAGGTTTTATGCTTTTTGAAATCAGTGTCCTATCATGAATCATGACAGCATTGTTCTCATGTCTGGAAAAAAACCACACATGCTTACAGGACAATGAGCAATCAGACAAGCAATCTCACTCTTACTTCAGCGTTACTAATGCAGAAGACATAAAAACTGGGTAGACAGGGCATAAGCACTGAAATGTAAGGATTCATTGAAGTGCTAAAAAAAAAGGAATGAAAACACTCTTCATGACTTCATTTACTTTTTCGTAAATTTGCTCCCCTGAAAAGGCCCAGGAGCATCACTATCACCTTCTTAATGGTGTACTCAAGAGTTTTGAAAACACTTAGGCCTGTTTGATAAAAGATCTTTGGAGATGGGGTGAGAATTATTCCAGTGAGATAGGTGGGAAAGGGGCAAAAAGGAAAGACAAATATCAGTAGCAATAATAGAGTGAGCTTTAAAAAAATCAACTTAATACTTGTGTCTTGTAAGAGGAGCTTTAGGAAAAAAATGTCACAGAACTTAATCTGACAAATATAAAATATGCATAATTTTTACTAGTTGTGAAAAGTAGATTATATTACTATAATCTATAGTATAGATTATAAAGGCCCATATAGTTTGGATTATAATTTTTTTTTAAATCTACAGAAAACTAACAACTGAGTATAATTCTCATTTCTCTAATAATGACATTTTTCTCTGTGCAGTGAATTACTTTTACTTTCAGTGATACACTATGATGTATTTTTTTTCTTCAAAAACCAATGCTCATAAAAATTTACAAATACATTATCATACATTCCTGAAGTAAATATCCTCTTAGGAAGCTGCAAGGTCCGAGGCATAAAAAGTATACATAACCATGTTAGAAGTAGGAAGGAGCTATAAATATCTTAATTTTATTACTAATCTTCCTCCCAAGTTTCTTTCAATTTGATAAAGCTAATTGAATCCTCTTTGTGTGCTGAAGCTTTGTAAATTTGAGCAGTACATGGTTGGACAACATGACAACTTTTCAGTCCTAAGGATATGCTTTATAATACCAAACCAGCACCTATGTAAAGACTGAAGGAAGGCAGCTTTTTAGCTTCAGATTTTCAAGTCTCTTAGCATGACTAAGTTCTAGTTCATCTTAGCTCTATAATATTATTTTCATGCTTAAGATGTGTTTTTTTTAAATCTATTTCCCTCTTGGCATTCTGGTACTTCTGAACTGTTAAATCATCTGCAATTCTGGCTGTCAAAAATAATTTTCATCGCTTGCAATTAATAGTCTTGAATGACACTGTGCATTTTGCTAAATACATACAAATCTCTTCCTAATGTGCTATGTAGGAGACCAGAAGTGCTAAATGCAGCTTCCATTCTGAAAAGCAGCACTGTAAAATCAAGGTATACATTTCTGAGTCTTTCTAGAAGGCAAAAAAGATATATTACTTGATTAACAGAATTAAAAATTTGAAAATTACTTGGTGATAAAAAGATCACTTTCCTCAAAAGGATGAGGAAACGACTCACTGAATATTTAGTCTCTTGCCTCTCTGCACATGCTTATACCCCTAACAACATAAATTAAAGATACCACTCTGGGAGATGAAGACCTCAAATTACCAAAACTCATGGGAACATTCACAGTACATGAACCCCTGATATCAGCAGGCTCTCCACACATACACAAATGAAGATGTATCAATGTTCCCTTGCAGTAAAGTCTTAATTCTGATTAAAATTGAACCTTGGCTTTTGAAGGCAAACATATTATTCCAAATCTGTGCTTCCAGTACTATTACAATTATTCAAGTTACTAACAAATCTCTGAAGATCTAAATACTTACAGTATACATTAAATTATTTAATACAACAAAAGCAATTCAGCAAAAGAAATGATCACCTTTTTGATTTGAAGAACAGAGAAAAAATGCATATATGATCAAATTTCAAAATATCTGAAGTAGTATTTCCCCATTATCTGAATAAATCTGCAGGACTATGCTATGTTCATGCCTTAAGTTAGATGTAATTATTATTGCCGTCAATATTACAAGCTGCAAAAACATAACAGAACTTAGTCAAAGAGGACAAAAATCATAACTAAGATGTTAGTAAAACTGATAGTGAGCATTCCACTTGCACAGAGAATTAGTTTGAGCCTCTCAAAATCCTTCTGTAGAACATGCAATGCTTGCAGGTACATTGCACTACATAGTGAGAGATGCCGATTGTTCCAGGTGATCTTGTACCTCTACAACAGAAATTACTACCTTTGGCTGACTTCCGTGTTCTTTTTCTTTAATCTGCTGTTTTCTTTTAAATATTAGACCTCGTACCATAATGATACCTGTAGGTCACACTCAAGAGACTGGTAAATAGTCTGAGGAGCATTTGTAGAACCAAATACTCTAATAACCTGTGTACATAGAAATCACAATTTCTCCCTGATGGATCAAACTGCCTTGTCATACCTGGAATCCATCATCTGCATTCTAAAGAGTAAAATTTATCTCCTACAGTAAGCACAAAAAAGAATACTTTACTTTTGAAGATGATGGTTGCACACCTAGAATGTAACAGAATCACAGAATTATCAGAGTTGGAAAGGACCTCTAGAGATCAGCTCTAGAGCTCTTCCACTAAAGCAGGAAATGGTCTTTGATGAACCAGCAACAGACTGGGGGCCCAGCACAGTGAAATCACAAACATGACCTACTGCTATTGGGGGACTGACAGGTGACCACCATCACATGCCACTGAGCCCCAAACAAACCAATAGTTGTATTGAGGGACCATGGGGGAAGGCTGGAAAAAAAGAGCTCAGTGGGTTAGGAACCAGCCAGAGTTGCTATCTGAGCATTCAATAAATGGAGCTCCATAGTGTGACAGTATGTGGCTTCAAGTTGATCTTAGCTGTCTTGAACTACAGGAATGAGGTTTTGTTCACTAAACCTGTGATGAAACATACCTGGGGTCAAAGCCTTAAAATTAACTACTTATATATCTGCTGGGATAACACTGCTGCTACCTACTGCTGGGGATAACATCAGGCACTAAGTTTTAATTTTTTCATCATGATACTGTAATTTGAATTGGCAGAAGTTTAAAAAAATACCAAATGCAGCATCATATTAGAAGAATTTGAATGTAAGTCTTGTGGAAAATTGCCTTTATGCCTAGACAGTCTTGTTATTTCCAGATTTTCCTTTCTTCTCTTTTGTGCCATTTAATAATATGGCATATTTCATAGAATCATAGAATCATAGAATTGGCTGGGTTGGAAGGGACCTCAGAGATCATCGAGTCCAACCCTTGAACCACCGTTGCGGTTGCTAGACCATGGCACTGAGTGCCACATCCAGTCTTTTTTTAAATATCACCAGGGACGGAGAATCCACCACTCCAGTGGGCAGCCCATTCCAATGCCGGATCACTCTTTCCGTAAAGAAATTCTTTCTAATATCTAACCTAAACTTCCCCTGGCACAACTTAAACTGCCATGGGACAAAAAGATTTATTAGCAAAAATATTTGATAGCAATAAAGCTTGGATAAAATTTATCCAAATTCTTTAATGGCGTTGCAGAGCAGCAGCCCCTTGATCTCTGATGTCCAGACTCTCTGTAAAGTGGCTGCTAAACCTGCATAGGAACAGACCTACCAGCTTCACTGACACTCTGCTCATTTTCATCTTCATCTCAAACTGTCCTCTGTGGGATTTCACAGACATGTCTGAAAAGATGGGCTGTTCCTTGCAGGGACAACTCTGCATAAGCCACTCAAAATATTTTAATCTTCTAAAGCAGTAGCATAACATAATGCCTTATCAGCATGATGGAACTGGAGGGTGTGGAAGAAAAAGGAGAAATTGCTCAATCTGCAGTAGAATTTTATTCTCCAGACTATGTCTATGTACTCAAGATTTCTCATCAAAGTTTTTTAGTATTTCTAAGCAAGGAAATTCGTCATTTATTTCTATCAGTCTGATATTTAAAAACACAGAAGAAAAAATGCAACTCTGGTACAACTGAAAGGCAATAAAAGTAAAGATCATTTATCAACTTTTAATCTAATCACAGCAAATTTCTAAGACAACTGACATAAGCTGACTTTGCTTTTTGAGATTTTTTTTTCAGCTCCATTCACATAAACCAGCAGAAATGTCTTTAGCATTTGAGGAATCCCAGGGTTGTTTCTCACTGTGTTCTCACTTTAAATTTTGTTGTCATTTAAAACAGGAGAGGTGAGGGCTGGAGATTAATTCTCCTACCTTCACAGGAATCACATCCAATAAGTGGAAACATCCAACAAATTTTTTCATGGAAAATGCATTGATCAATTGCTTCTCAGTCACAGCTTGGGGCTAAGCATCACTTGTCTATTTGTTTCACACCAGTTGAGCACACTTATCCACAGTAAACTTCCTTCCTAATGAATTACACTTAACAACATAACTTATAGATGTTCTACAAAACCAAAATGGAGACACTACAGAACCTTGAGGCACATTACTGGCAGAGACAAACTTTCTCTTCTTGCATGGGCTAACACAAGAGGTGTGCACAAAAAGTACTTCTGGCTATCTAAGAGGAGATGGGCTATGCCAGTCCTACCCAAGTGTGAGCTGGGAAGACAAGAAGCCTTCCAGCAGAACTTTCTTTGGCACAGGGCTACAGGAGGAAGCACACACATCTGAAGCACAGTACAGCCACATCAAAGATAAGAGGCAGATGTATGACCTTCTCTCTTAGAAATGAGGCGCCACACACTGAAAGGAGGGCCAGTGCCATCCTTCAAACCCACAGGACATGACCTGAAACTGGGAGAGGCTCGATACAGAAGCACATTTCACATGCACCAGGTTGGACAGGACTAAGATGAAGCTCTGCATGTAAAAGAGCTCACATAGAAATGGTGCTGCAGAGGTCTTGTCACAGTGCCCATGCAGACACCAGATGTGTCTTAACCACAGCTCTGAGTGATGTTACTTCTGGCATCCAGCTGCCCTTGGGGGTCTAACACCCTCTCTCTTCTCAGGTCTATGCATGGTGCTACTTTCACTGAAGTCTGTAAGTTAAAGATATACTTTGGCACATACTACCTGAGTGTAAAAGAATATGGCAACTATTCAGCTCTCCTAATACATTCTTCACATTTCAGAACTTAATCTCATTTATACACTGGGGAGCTGAGGTGTAGCTTCTCCTCTTTTGCAAGAAAAGAACTTTATTAATTTGCAACAGTACTTGTTAAGGGTGAGGTTAGTTAATAATTTAAAGGAGATCATAAAAATTGAGACCACTGTTGTTGAAAGAACCTGAATAGAGAGACAGAAGTAGAGTAGACAGAGACTTACTAGTGGTATTCTTTGGTTACACCTGCAGCATTAAATTTGACTGTGCCAAGGAATGTTCCTGGGTACCAAACCTTAGCTGCCTCTACTATTTTCTAAGTCACTAGAATATTCTTTCAGGCTGTGATGACCAGCAGTTCTCTCACAATTTCCTGCCACGTTTCAAGGGTCAGGGTACAATGGAGACTGTTTTTAATAGGCAGTCTGCCTACAGCCATGCTGCCTCTGCTTTGGAGGACATGAGTGTAAAAATGTATTACCTGTGTATGGATATTCCATAACAGTTCTTGGAGCGTTTAATTTAGTAATGACAGTGTGTGTCAAACTCCCAGACTTTGATTCAAATATATTCAGAACAAGCTATTAATAGATACTATGCTCAGCCAAAGATATGTGTTTTTCTTTTTAAAAGTACATGTTTACCTTTGCACAGCTGTTGTATATAAATGGCTGCCATAAATGAAAACAGGAGACATGAAACATTACTAAAAAAGTAAAAATTATGAAAAATGTGTATTAAACTTAGAGAAGCAGTAAATAAATTAGACTATGACTTTTGGCTCAGCTAGTGAAGTCTTATTTGCAAATGTAGTTAAATTACTACAGTGGAAAAACAATTTCACAGTAAAGATCTTTGTTGACAGAATGGAGGTTCCTACAGTAGCAATCTCGCTCTATTGCAGAAACACAACCTAAAAAAAGTGCATTCTGCTTATGTGGAATAAACCAACTAGTGCAATACAATAATTGCCATGAACATCTTAAAGTCGCTATTTTCCAAGCACTGAGTGAAAATACCCAGTATAAAAAAAGACTGAAGTGGTGTGTAACTCTCTGCTGCTACCAGATGTATACTGTCTGCATTATATTTCCTTAGTTGTTTAGGATATAAAGAAACTTCTGTTCTTCAGAAGAAAAGGGAATTGGCAACATTCCACCAAATGCTCTTACTTGCTGCACCTCAGGGGTCCAGACAGTAACTTTATTTTGCTTTTGTTTTGTCTTTGTATAACGGCCTCCATATGGTTTAGCAACAGATCCACATGCCTTTTCTTTGTGTCTCCAAATAAAGAATTTGGGGTTCTCTTTTTAACTAAAAAAGATTTTGTTAACATTTATCTCATCTGAAAGAAAAGCATGAAATGGAAATGATAAAAACAAAAAAATCTAACCAGCTTTCTTTTTGTCTCTGGAGGCCCACAAATGGTTAATCTTTGGCTACCATTCTCAATACTGAGAGATCACTTCTAATTCTTACAGTGTAGCACATGATGATGTAATTTAGGGAATTTCAGAGAGGAGCTTCTAGTATCTCCTCAAACATAGGAGATATGTTTGAACATACGACCAATTTGAAAAAATACGTAGGTCAGAAAAAAATATGGTATATAATTTTGCTTAAACGTCTGTCTTTATACATACTGGTTTTGCTAAGATTTTAAAAGCAAAGGCCTTAAAAAGTTACCAATAACAATTATTGCAGTATTTGTAGATTTCTATACCATACTACCACATAAAAAGACCAAACACAATAATCACAACCAAAATTCCTTTATATTTCAAGGTTTCCTACAAGGTTTACTACAGCCTCTTACTTAAGGCCATCCAAAGAATACTAGTTTGGACACAGAAGAATTGCCCAGTGTCTACAAGAATACACAAATGGTTGGATATTGAAGAATTTAATGTGGAGAATAAAGACAAGACTGGGGATACAGACATTTTTGTATGCAATAATTTCTCAATTCATAATTTGAGTTTCTGTTTTCCAAATCTATGAAGCCCTTTTTAATGTATCACCTCCTGTTTTCTATTCTTTATGTTTCCATTTAGCCAATTTAATATCCAGTGATATTTTATATACTTATTTATATACATGTGTATAGCCACTGAAAGAGATAGATAATGTTAAAAAAAAATGTAATACTGTCTTACTCATATGTGGTGAACATTTGCAGCTGGTCACCCACACTCTTAACAACAGCAACTCTCATAGACATAGCAGTTTCAATACCAAGGGTTCTTCTCTTGAATCGTAGTAAGAATTTTGATCTTTGCTACTGTAGAAGAGCCTCTGCATACAACTGTTTCAATCTGTGTTTTAAACATCTTCTTCTCAAAGGTTAAATTCCCCACATGTTACTTTGTAGAAAAATGCAAATAATATATAAGTACACAGAATATGATTTAGTATACCAGACCTGCACTTTTTTTTTCTGAACATGTTGTCATTTTCTTATGGTTTTCCTCCTTCCATGTTGTCTTCTCCAAGACTCTTCCATGGAAAGAGAATACACACAAAGACATTTTCACTGAGTAATTAGACTGAAAACACTGAAAGCTGGATTATGTAATCATGCAGCTACACTAAGAGAAAAGAATAAAACCCAATAAAATTAATAATACTGCAAAATATTCACTGTTGAACTTTTAAAGCCAAGTCTTTGCAACTTTTGAGACCAGTTCTAAGTCCATACAGCTCCTGTCCACTAATTTTATTTGCAGTAACTGCCAGTGATTCCCAGGAAGCCTGTGATTTCTGTCACAACTCTTCCTCTGCCTTCATGCATGAGATACTCCGTCTCAAAGAACATTCTCTGTTAGCCCTGTCTCACTGGCCACTAATTTCTGTGAAAAACTAGAACTTTGTGGCCACCATGAGCAAGCAGAACATAAAACAACACTGCTTGTGCCATTACAGTAGCAAAGGGTCTGTCCTTTCCATTACCCTACTTTAAGGTTGATCATAGAATCATAGAATCGACTGGGTTGTAAGGGACCTCAGAGATCATCAAGTCCAACACTTGATCCACTACCACTGCAGTTACCAGACCATGGCACTGAGTGCCACATCCAGTCTCTTTTTAAATATCTCCAGGGATGGAGAATCCACTACTTCCCGGGGCAGCCCATTCCAATGCCTGATCACCCTCTAGGTAAAGAAATTCTTTCTAATGTCCAACCTAAACCTCCCCCAGCACAACTTAAGACTGTGTCCTCTTGTCTTGCTGAGAGCTGTCTGGGAAAAGAGACCAACCCCCACCTGGCTACACCCTCCTTTCAGGGAGTTGTAGAGAGCGATGAGGTCTCCCCTGAGCCTCCTCTTCTCCAGGCTGAACAGCCCCAGCTCCCTCAGCCTCTCCTCATAGGATATTTGCTTAAGTCCCTTCACCAGCTTAGTTGCCCTTCTTTGGACCTGCTCCAGGACCTCAATATCCTTCCTAAGTAATTGATATTTGTAAATGATATTTGAAGTAACATGAACTTTTCTACTTTTTAAAACAGTAATCCATAAACACCCAAGAAAGTCAGAGAGAACTGCAGCACATTTAACTGTGAGAGCTCAGACAAGAGATATTCTGCTGTAAGAGGGGGAATTAAAAGCCAATGTGAAAGACCATAGTAGAGAATATATTTCACTCTAGTCTGACATTCAGCCACCATGTTATTCAGATGGCAATATAAAATAGAATTAGAATAAATGTGTTTCATAAAGCTCAAGTCTAGGAGAAGACTCGTGAAAAAGACAGGCTGGCAGTCCATAATTCTTTGTTATGTAGCGAGACTAGTTAAAATAGTCTGTTCCTGGGTTTCTATATATTCTTATGTCAGAAAAATTTTTAGAGCATCTTTCAGCTCTACCTGATCAGTTAATTTGATTTTTGTAGGGTTCTTTTTTCATTTCTTTCTTGCTCTTTTTAATAATGTTCAAAATTATAACCTGCAACAGAAACATTTTTGTCACAAATTTCATATCCTGTAAGTTAACCAAGGAAAAATGTATATGGAAAAATCTAGAGAAAACAAACACTTCATAAATTTTCAAATATTCCTTTGACATCAGCCAAGATAATATAGCCCCTCAAATTTCAGAAAACCTACATGGTGAGATACAGAGTAATGAAGTGGGCATCGTCTTCATAGGCACTGCCTCACAATTGGAAGTCCTCTCAAAGACAAACCTTCTGAAGTAATTTGGTTAGAAAATTCTCACTACAAGCAGTGAGACAGAAAAACCCCCAAACCACAACTTTGAAAATCCCTGTGCTGCTGTGATTTGTGCCAGTTATTTGTGTTTGATTAGGCCTTTGCTCTGCAGACTAGGGTGTTTCTAGCTGCACATTGAAGAGAGCTTAAATACTTAGAATTTGTCATGAGGTACTAAAATGGTTTTGCTTGGCTTGGGAGCTTTCTTATAGCTCTTTCTTCAGCCAAAGAACCTAGATTTCATGTAAGCATAGCTTCTCTGTATCTCACTGACTTCTGAGACTTGAAATTATCTTTCTCCAAAATTAATGTGGATGAAAAATTTTTAACATGGTGAATTAAATTTTCTTTCTTTAAACTCCTGCGCTTCCACAGTGTCCACAGTTCTGCTCTGCACTGTTGATGACTTCTGCACAGTGGAAGATTTGCCTTGCATCTTTGTCTGATAGCCTGGAAAACTGACATGAAAGATGTTGTACTTCCAGTTTTATTTTTCCAAGTCCAGTAAGAAAGTATGTGTATATCACAGAACATTGCCATAACAGTATCTACAGCTTCTCCAATAAACATTTTTTTTCCTGCTTTTCCATTTCTTTAGAAAAGATGAAAACTCAACTGATTTCATAATCACTTATACTTACAACCTGAGTTAATTTTCACTTTGATCTTGCCTCCCCAGCCCAGCTGGGTCACGCTCCAATTCAACTTCTACTTCACCCCTAACATTTCCAAGATCCTGCTATTATTTCTCAGTCTCTTACTCATACCCTCATTATATGAGGTACATATTGAGAGCTGGCATATCCTGCCAAAAGACTCCCCTCACTGCACACAAAACACAACTGCAACAGCCATCTTCGTCACCTGTTGATTTGATCATGTCAAGTCACTCCATCCTTAAAGCCTTCCAGTTCTGTCACATCAAATTTAAGCTTTTTGTCATCATCTTCAATGATTTAAATTGCCTGTCACTATCCTTCCGTTCCCTTGACTGGTTTTCCTTATGCTGTGAGTTCCCTAGAGCAGAGAACACCCTCCTTGAACATTGTTAAAGTCATTAGTTGTATGACAGAGGCTATTACCACAAATAAATTGCAAACAATAAAGATTGCACCAAACCTCATTTTTTATTTCACTGTTAACCTCGCAAGCTAATTTCTACAGCTCAGACAATAGTGAGATAAATTTCATTTTCAGGATGACATCTGCAAAATTTCTAAATTATTGGCCTCAAAAACTCTTTTCCCCAGTGTAACAGAGTAAATTGCAGTGTAGAGAGAGAAACAAATGTGCACAATGCACAGAAATTTTTTCACTGACAAAATTGAGGATGAAAGTACCAATATAAGTTCTCAAAGGAGACTTGTACAACAGACACTGTTTTTTTACTTCTAAATAAAACCCTACAGAAGGGTTTTATGACTCTCTATGCACCTTACATCACACAATGAACTTCTCCTCAGCCTGCAGATTAGCCCCGCTTCTCAGATGCGTCAAACATAGAAGAAAATTTTACACCTGCTTGCACTGCTTTGTAAGATTATTCTGCATAGTATGTAGCACATAGATACTTTGTGTGCTTTCTCATCTGTATTAATATAAAATTCATATCTGAGTAATTCATATATGGTAGCAGTACACTTGTGTGGTACTTGGCTGACTAGAAGGAGAGACTTCCCTCTGGAAAAGCTGAGAATTTCCTTGCTGTTTCTTCACCAATTTCCAGTTGCCCAACAGTTTGCTACAGATGCTAGGAACAACAACTTTTTGACAACTGGGCTTTTTGTGGATAATCAGATTCCCAAGCCTTAAATACTGAAAAAATAAGAGAATTGTGCATCACCACCCAACTTTTCTGCCCAAAGGTATGTTTTCTGAATTTCTGAAGAGATTGAGCTGGCTCACTAGCTGAAAGATCCCATATCTGCTATGAGGAACTTTCCTCTTCATGTGTATTCCAGCTTTCTCTTCGTTAATCGAGACAAGCTAGATTTCCACTTGAGCAATTTGTCAACATCTGTAACAACTTTAATCCCTTTTTCTGTTGCCACCATTACGTCAAATGCATGCTATATTTTTTATCAGTGCTCTGCCTGCTCATGACAGATTTAGACACCCATGAGAGTTCAGCACAAAGGAAGGATCCAAGCTGCTGAGAATTCTAGCAATGCCACTGGTAAACATCCTTTGGCTACCACATTGCCCTGCAGCCTTCACATTTCCTCTGTATCAGTGAAAGTACCTGTTCTTACCACTCTTTTCCTTTTATTACTTAAATATTTCATTCACACACTGAAACGAGCCTATTATATTTCTAGAGCATTTAACAATCTTATCAGTGTCTGCTGTTCATATAAATATTACAGAGAAGGCAGAGGGATTCAAATGGGAAAGCATTCAATAAAATCTACTGTGCTATTTTTTTTTTTCAGCAGCATTTCCAAATTTCAAAACACTACCACATGAAGATCATAAAGTTCATTAAAAAGCATAACAGTACAGTCTGGTATGCTGAGGGTTCCTTAACTAATTCTGAGTTCTCTGCTTCTACTGGCTTCTCTACATCTCTGTTTCCTGTCCTTGGCTTTACCTGCTCCTCCAGTTAGGGTACTAGGGAGAAGTGACATATTATGACCAAACAGATATAGAGTACGCTACAGCTGAAGAAGAAGCTCCCAGTGCTGCCAAATCTTCTGCCATTTCTTCAATTGATCCCAGTCACTTCATCTGCCCCTCATCCCTCCTTTGCACCACCATCAAGTGATTGCTCCGTTTTGCACTGGGAAGAGTCATTCATCAGAAAAGAAGCTTATGAAAAGGAACCGAAGAACTTTCTACTGAATTAGAAAGCTGATTGAACTAAAGGAAAAATTAGTGAGAGGCAAAACTGTGGCAAAGGAGATGGGCAGAAGCATGTGGTTAATAGCAGTTAGTATGAGCAAGGAAGGATTCTTCTCTACAGCTATCACTGAGCTCAGGTGTAACTGGACCTCCAGGCTGAGGCTCTTCACCAGGCTGAACAAATGAGCTGCTGCTTTACTGTCTTGGTGTGGTGAAATGCAGGCTTGATGAATGCCAGAACTGGCACAAGTGAGTAGGATGAGATTGTGCAACAAGGAAAGGAGGAAAGTGGAACTATGCAGCCAGAAGTGAGATGAACTTAAATTCCCATTAGATGCTTACATGAACTTCAGTTACTTTTCTGAGAAAGGAACTTTACTGATCTGTATTCATATGAGGCCACATACAACACAGCTTCAAACTCAATGAGGCCATTAAGTGCAACCACACTGGAAAAATACAATAAAATACAGAAGATAAGAAGACTTCAAAGTGAACACACCACTTGTAATGTTTGATGAAGTGGCCATTTTCTTAGTAATAGCATCAGATGCACCACAGATTTTGCTTGAAAAATATCTCAATATATTTGACAGACTCTCTACAGACACTCACAATGGCAGAGTCCAACATGAAGTACTCTCATGTTGGAAGATGTGAAAGAAAGCCATAAATCCTTTATTTTTTGTTTCCAGAATAATTTTTGTCAGACAAGTAAGAAGGATGCATCAATTTAAATATACTGCACTTATGTAGCAACACGTGGGACTTCGTTTAGCAAACTGAGACTCTTTCTGTGATGGTTTCCAACCCTTTTTAAAGGCTCTTCAAAGTTTAAATAAAACTTGACAGTTTTCTTCCCACCATATGTAGAGGTAATGAATCTACCAAGTCTCTTGAGGCAGCCAGCAATTATCTCTGACATTAGATACAACACACTTGCCTTTACCCACAAAAGCATAATTTTAACTGTGGGCAAGAATACTAAGAACTTTGGAAGCTCCTACAAAGTAAGGATAGAATAGCAGGTGAAGAGAAAGAGCACTGCAAACAGATTTAAAATTTGAAACATGCAGAATTTGTCCTGATTGCATTTGTGGAAGTTAAGGTTGTCAACTAAAAGATGTTCAATGTGACAGCTTGGTCCAGTCCACCACTGAACAGTTAAGAGTATCTGCAGACCTACTAGCTCTTAATACATTCAATACTATTCAGGTCTGATGTATAACTACTCTAAGTACTTTGGTGCCACTTTAAACTCACATTTCTTCAGTCCTTCCCCTGACTGCGGGCTCCTTTTGTTTCTGCTTTTACCATTCTAGCTAAAGAGAAGAATTATTTAATCATAGCCCCTACACTCTAAAGGGTTTGGAAATTCTAATTAAAATGATAACAATAAAGGCACTGGGCTTGCCCATTAATCTCATTGTTTCCTGAATCTGAAAAATTTTGATGTTCTGGAGCAGACAGAGTGCCTTTTGTTCTTGCTTTCTTCAGTCATATTTGCACAGGGATGTTCAACAGACCCTTGAATGCATTGAATCTCTCCACCATGTAGGAAGGCTGGGGAGTATCTGATGTTATTAGCTATTCTGTCAAGCTTCCACAGAAAAATTCACAGTCCCTGCTGAGTAGCTTCTGAGAGATAAGCCAAATGGATGTCCAAGATCACCCAGTAATGGCTCTCAGGGACAAGCTGTCAACTTGGCCCTCTCAGAAGGTACCCTGCGTGAAGTACACAGTCTTGGGCAAGGCTAGATGGGCTCTTGCTGTAATAAAAGATGGGGGTCCTAAAACAAGATGGAGTGGCACTTTGACACGGATGTATTTGACTGTCATTCTTGGAAACTGGTATGTTCAGGCCCAGATGAATTACAGCTAACCATTGATTTCCACTGTGCAACCCCGTGAGCAGCTTTCCATCTCTTCCTCTTTATCTAGGCTATCAAGTTCTCAAGCCTATATCACAAAAGGAACTTGGACTGATTTCTCCTCATTTCTCTCAGAGTAGATGGTTGCTGCAGATGAGCACAATGTCTTTTCCAGACAGCTCCATATAATAGACTTGCTTAGTGAGTAGCATATACACTGTTTGTATAGGTCTGCAACCAACTGTGAACAAACAGAAGGCTAAGAATAAAATTCACCAAGTAATGTGCCAATTCCTGATCACATTGCTCTGGTGTCACAGAACCACAGAATCCTTGGAGTTGGAAAACTCGAGATCTCTCTAGAGATCATCCAGTCCAACACTGCTGCTACAGCAGGATCTCCTAGAGTACATTACACAGGACTGCATCCAGGCAGGTTTTGAATGATTCCAGAAAAGGAGACTCCACACTCTCCCTTTGGCAGCCTGTTCCAGTGCTTTGTCACCCTCGCAAAGAAGTTTTACCTAATGTTTAGACAGAACTTCCAGTGTTCCAGCTTGTGCTCATCTCCCCTTGTCCTGTCACTGGGCACCACAGAGAAGAGTCTGGCTCCACCTTCCTTACATCCATCCTTTAGATCCTTATAGACATCAATAAGGTGTCCTCTCAGTCTTCTTTTCTCCAGGCTAAGCAGCCCTTTCCTCATCTTTGTTGCCTTCTAATGGATTGTCTCGAGCAATTCCATGTCTCTCTTGAACTAGGGAGCCCAGAATTGCACATAGTTCCTGGTGTGGCCTGCCTAGGGCAGAAGAGAGGGGAAGGGTAACATCCCTCAACCTACTGGCCACACTCTTCCTAATGCATCCCAGATACCATTTACCTTCTTGGCAATGAGGGCACATTGCTAGCTCATGGTTAACTCATTGTACTCCTTCTCCTCAGAGCTGCTTTCCAGCAGGTCAACCCTAACCTCTATTGTTGCATGGGATTGTACCTTCAGCAAGTGGTACAAGTCAAGCACTAGACCTTTCCTGCAGCAGTGCTCAATCCTGCAACAAAGTGCTGTGTGTGCATATAGGAAAGTTAAATCCATTTTCACTGTAATGCTTTCATCTTTGGATTAAAATATTATGCCTTTAGATATTCAGTGTCTGTTGTATAGGATAGAAGTTGGCATTACAACTAGGGGAGGGGAAAGAGACAGAGAAAAGAAAAGGAAAAAAAACAGAGTTATTTTCATGAGACAGCATGTCTACACTACAGCTGAGAAACACAACTCTACTTTTAAATTACTTTTAATTTCCTTCACCCACTCTCTGGAACTCATGAATGCTAGAGACCCCTGAAGTCAGAGTTTCCTGGCACTGAACATCAAGAAAGCTCAGGTTATGCTCACTTTGGAAAATCCCTGTTGTCAGCACCATGGGAGTTTTCAGGCTCGCTTGAAAAAGGTTGCTTTTTGTTTCAGCTTTACAAAACAGAATGCCTCCCCAATCATTCCAGAGTTATAATCATAAATCTAAAATCTACCATGTGTTTGGAAAAGACCTGTGTAAAATAACATTCGACTCATAAGGCTTCTGAAGGCTTTCTAAGCCTTCAGAATAGCTATAGTTAAAACTTACTTTGAGCACCTCTACAGTTCTTCATTGTGAGAGCATTATGAAAATTAACAGATTTGATGTATACTGTAGATGTGCATGTTAACATCTCTGCCTACCTGACACAGAAACTGGAGGGAGAAGCAGAACAGTAATTAATAAACTATCTGGATGTTGTGGCAGTGTTAATTAGATACTGCAAAAGCTGATCTAGCTCCACAACAATTTTCACTGAGGTAGTCACTTCAAGTACTTCTTAAGGGGCCTTTCTATCAATCATATGAAAAGATTCCTGTTTTACTGTCTTTCTTTTTTTTCATTTAAACTGTCATAATGTACTTAAGACTTGGCACACAAAAGAATAAAGATCAAACCATGCCTCATGTAATTTTCTCTACAATCAAAACAAACTCAGTACTTGACAAGTAAAGCTTAACTTGTGCAGAGTATGCCCCAGTGTAGCTGTATTCAGTTGTGGAATACTTTAACATCCTAAGCCACTGGGCAAAACAAGGCTTCAGTCACTGCTTCCAGTCTCTTCCTCAGAGGTGATCTATGTAAAAACCAAAAGTTTTAAAGAAACCTATATATTTTCCACTGGAAGAAAAAGGAGGTAGATCTAAGAAAGCAAGACTGATTACTGTAGAAAAATAAAATTGTCAGACTTGTAGTCCTAATATACCAAGCACACAGGATATATCATGTCCACAAATTGTTGCACTTGTAGCAATGAATTAGGTAGGAGGATGGTTAGATGACAACAAGTACTGTAAATCTTTAGCCCTAAAGGAAGACAGTATTTCAGATCTCCTTACATTTTTTTTACTTCTTTTAGGTAATAAAATTTTTCTAGCAAAAGGTCAGGCCAGTGTGACAGAAAATCACTCTGGTTTGAAGGCTATTAGGAGTCATGAACATAGTCATCCTTCTATATTTACCCTAGATGTATGCAGAAACCTGCACAACACAAAAACACAAGGAAAAAACAAAAGTCCACGACAGGAACACATACACACACACAGAGAAACAATAACCGCACAAATAAAGTTTGATCAAAAACAGAATGAACAAGGTGAAGAAAGAGACAACACTACTTTTGAACAAAAAGCCTCTTATATCTTTTCAAGACCTGTTTTCTACCATTTTTTTCACACGTGAAAATAATTATTTCCTTAAAGTATTTCTGAACAAGTTGGGCTAGATGCATTTTTGCACAGCAGTAAAGCTTTCAAAAAGCATGGAGGGTCCAACTGTGAGGTGGCTTGAATCTCTTCTCTTAAAATGTGTAGACCAGAAGAGGTGAGCTAATGTGGAGGGGAGATAAGCAGAAGCAGGTTTAAAGCTCATGATAACGCAGTGATCTGGGTCTAAGACACATACAACAAAGCTCCTTTGAAGACCTATTTCACTGTACTATTTACCAAAGAAGAAAATATCTTCTAATCCACAAGTAAGGGAAATTACAAAAGTGAACAAAAAAACCAAAGAAGCAAACAAAAAACCTGCCAAAGAAACACAACCAAAACCAATGGCTGGTTACATACTATTTGCCCTTAGATGATACTACTCTGAACTGTTAATTAAACTCTTTTTATAACTCTCTCCTGAGTCTGCCTGGGGCTATACCTTTAAATTACCTTTTAATGGGAAATTGATGCGAACAGCATGCAGCCACAAGACCAGGGAAATGTGTCCCCATTCTTAGGATGCCTGCTCTACACATCAACAGACATAAGGGGTCCATGTAGAACTGCTACCTCTACTCTTGGCTATGTGAAGAGCTAATCAATTAATTGGCTGTCAGGAAACACATAAACCATTATAACACTTGGATGGAAAATGAGAAAGAGCATACAAACCAGAGTATATCCTGTAAGCAGGTCAACTATCACTGAAGTGTGAAAAGGAAAACCAGCTATTGGAAATACATGAACACAGTGGTTTATACTTTGAATTCACTAGAGTTATACTTGAGGTAAGCTTGGACAACACATTTATACAATCTCATATATCACTCTGTGATATATTCTGGAATATATCTAAAAGCCTGATTTACACTTAAAAGATAGCACCTGGTAGCACACATCAGATGAACAGTGTAAATGAGATTACTGATACTGTTACTACATAAACTGTTGCTACAAAAAACTGACAAATAGTGATGGTTTATTTTATAGTTTGAAGTTAGGAATGTAGGACAATGCAAAAGGTTTGATGAGGTTTTGTTTCATTATTATAGCACATAATTTTACAGAAAAAATCAGTCTGATACAGGCAGTAGCTTTAGCATCATAAATCTCTTTTGTCAATGACAGCATTTTCCACTAGGTGTATCCTAAGAAAATACAGATGAAATGCAAAGATATGAGATGCAAGGTATGAATTTATATCCATAAAAGTGAATTGCAAACTGTGTTGAATAGGCTGCTATTAGAATAAAACTGAATCAAGTTAAGTTCTGCCTTGATGCTACATCATAGAAAAATCAACTTTCACAGAGTATACAAATGCATTCATGGGAAGACTAACTCAGAAGAGGACTAGCAGAAAACATTAAGAATCTTGCAATTTAAAGAAAAAGTCAGCAGTCATGTTTTTTGAACAAAAGAAAAACTAAAAAACTGAAAAATAATTTAGTGAGCCATAAATGGACAAGGTCTTGGTTGAACTGCAGCACAGATATAAATCAAAATAGCCATGATGGGGCCTGAATTAATGACAAAATTACAGATCAGGTCACAGTCTCACTGCTCAGACATTCTCAGGACTGGGAATGCAAAAATAAAATAGCTCCAAGCAATAATTACTGAAACAGGAATTTTTAAAATCTATATATTCAGACAGATTAGATTCTCCTATCCTACTTGATTAAACTACTACATATTAAAAATAAAAGAAAAACCAATGTGTTTTATTTAGAGTTGTAAGGCAGACTTTTACCCTTTACTATTAAAACCAAAAGTATAAATCTAAAAATATAAAGTTTGAATCCCATACTAACTGATGTTTAGACAGAAATTATTACAAAACTGCATCAGTGCAGCATCATGTGTGAACTTCTCAGTAATTTCTAAATCATCATCAACATTTTAACTAAGAAGCACAAAGGTAATCACGTGCCACAAAGCAAGTACAAGCCTAAGATAACAAGCCTGACCATTTTTGTTCTGCAACAGCAATGGTTAGAAGTCAACGGAAAGGATGGATTACAATAAAAAGTCTACTTCATTAGACATTTCTGAAATAGCACCCATGTTTTTGAATACACAAAGGCTGATCTTTAGATGAAAAAAGAGATAATTCAGCATTTCATACCCAAAATCTTATTGCTCTGTTTTTCCTCATTAAGCAGAGCCAGCAGGAGGGAGAGTAATAATTTGCTGTTCCAACAGGTTATCAGCTAATTGCTACAGTCTTAGAAGGAAGAGGCAGCAAGAAGGGAACTGTAGGGATGGGCCACATCCTGCTGAGTCAACACAGCTTGAAGAAAAAACTTCTATTTGAAGCAGGAAAGCAAATGCTCATTATGGATAAATCCTTTCTATTTCCTCAAAGAAAAGGAATGTGATATTCGCATACAAACAGCATCCTTATGAATGAACATTTCCATACTGTATTTCAGGATGCTGACACATTACCTGATCTTTAAAATTCCTGACTATGATTCATATTTGTCTCTACTGACATTATAGTGCAATTGCTAAGAAAAAGCATCTCTCTGGAGAGAACCTCAGCCAGGATAATCATGTGGCACACAGTAAAAGGTTAGGGGCTTAGTTTTCCTCCTAAAAATTTTGTGTCCTTCTTGAGAAGGTCACTCACCACCCAAAAAGACCACAATAAAATGTAGACTCAGTTGGCTACAGCTTTAACCTACCTAGTAATTTTGAAGCTGGTAAGAGGAACATGTTACTGCACAAAATATACAATGCACAGCTGGAAACAAAAGAATGAGGGCACAGCATTTAAACTTCCAATTGGTTAAAGACATGGAGATGTCAAATAGGATATAGACCTTTATATAGGATATAAAGCCTTTAAAACAGATTTTCCATTTGTTTTTCTTGTTGGGGGAAAGGCTAGGGGAAAGAAAAGGAGGGAGATGGGACAAACGAACTACATGGAGAAATAACAAAAAGTCCCTCAAACTAAAAGCTCAGCATTTCACACAGATTTTAGTTAGGTTAAATACAAAACACAGAAATATCCATTGACCATCATACACAGAAGACATTTCTTCAGAAGCCCCTACACCTATTCTCTTCCCTCTAATCCCCTTAAAAGCCTCTGCTTTTCCAGGTATCAGAGCTTGATAATGGTGTAGGCAACACATTACTGCAGGACTACTTACAACATTGTATTGTACAATTTACAGTGAAATGTTTCTAGGAACATAAATATACATTGATTTACACATATTTTTTCCATACATATACTATTTCTAACATAATTTATTTTAATGTATGATTTATAGGCACACATAAAAGCAGAGAAGATATTTTTTAGAAAAATAACAAAAATCTTTACAACACACACAGCACTGAAAGGCTGCCTTCAGAAAGGACTGTGTGCCAGGATGAATACAGCAAGGAAGATGTGCATCCTCAGGTACCTTATGTGGTGCACATAGAATCATAGAATTGGCTGGGTTGGAAGGGACCTCAGAGATCATTGAGTCCAACCTTTGAACCACCGTTGCGGTTGCTAGACCATGGCACTGAGTGCCACATCCAGTCTCTTTTTAAATATCTCCAGGGATGGAGAATCGACCACTTCAGTGGGCAGCCCATTCCAATGCTTGATCACTCTCTCCATTATATAATACAGGTAATATAATACGTAATATAATACAGGTATATTGCATTCCCGTTTTTTCTCCTCTCACCTGCTAGCTTAGATGCTTAGAGCTTACACCCTCTTTACTAAACAGCATGTATGGCTGTCTAGACAGTTGAGGTATTTCTTCTTTCTACACAATGTTGCATCCTGGTTTAGAACAGGTCATATAACTTCAGTATGCTACCTTCAATAGCTATATTGAAAGTATCAAAATGGGAACAATAACTTGAATTTGAAATTAGTGTCCAGGTACTTTTTGAGTCACTCATGTACACACCAAATCCTTCTTTGGTTCAGTAAAGCTCCCAAATCCTACAGTTTTCCCATGTGACATTTAATGTGAAGGCACAGTTTACTGACTTGATAGGCTATAAAAAAACTTTACACTAATTAAAATAATATATTTAGACAAACTTCCCCATGTTTTATCTTTGTATTGCCTCTGCTGCACACAAGGGGACAGATGCAAGTGGCATGCGATACTAGAGATCTTATCCCTATTTTGAATTACTTATTTTAAGATTGACACCTGAGGAACTCAAGAAACTGGATATTTAAAACATGGCATAAAGCCTGAGAAAGCCACTGCATTACAAGAAAATCGTCTTAGGCACTAGAGGGAGCATCTGCCTTTACAGTCACTGAACAAAAGTTTCTATGTGCCTACAACATATTCTGTGTAATACACAAATTATTTTGCATATTAAATATCAGGGTATAAGTTCTAATTTAAAAAAACAAAAAATACAAACCAAACCAAAATGCCGAACAAATAAAAGAAATACCAATATTACTTAACCAATATTTTCAATAAAGGTTCTTTTTCATCTACTTAACTTACTCAAATATAATTTTAAATGTTCTTCTTAAAGTTCAGACTCTGAAAGTAAACTGTTTTGTGCAATTATCTAAGTAGACAAATAGTGTTAGAATGCCATAGCTTGCATTGCTCAGGAAATGAAAGCAATGACATTTTATTTTAAGGACATGGCTTCAGAGTTCTGCAACACAGACATCCAGATCTTGGCTGCTTGCCTAGACTCATCATGAGAGAAGGGCATTTCGAGGCTGTGATTCACCTGACCAGCTCTAGACACCTGTCAGAGGATGAATGTGTGAATCATTTTCTCCAAGTGTCACTTCTGTGAACTGTAAAGGTAGCTGAATTAATATGTGGATGTGTACACCAGAGATGATTAGGTCACAAGATCCCCACCCAAAAACATACAGAGAACACAGTAAGCAAATATATGCATGACAACATAAATGAATATAAAGGGGGGAGGGAGCAAGGAAGGTGATAGAGCATATATTACAGCCATTAAGACTAACTAACCTTGCCAAATTGCCAGAACCAAAGTAAACTGTTTAAAATGGAAATGAACTTCAGGTGGCACAGCTACTACAAGGGAGTCACAGAGCTCTATGAAAACACAATGGGAACCACAGCATACCACCTGCAGCAGAGAAGAGTATTGACTGGTTACCTGGAGCCCACTGGCCCCATAAACTCATTGCACATTTTCTAGTGCTATAAAACTTTATCTGTTGCTATGTGCAACAAATTCAGCTAAAGAAAGGGAAAGAGACAGAAAATGAAAAGGCAGAAATCCCTTATTAGAGTCTGTAATAAGAGAACCTAAGCACCTACCGAGCCTGTGCACAGATTCCATTTGAAACATTAACAGGATTTTTTTCTCCTAAAAGTGATAGGAAAGAAAAAGTACTTGCCACCAACATTTCTCTTTCATGTCTCAGCCTTGCTGTGAATTCCCTTGCTGCCTGACGCTGATACCTGAAACACTGCTGAGAGTCACATCTTATTTTACCTTATGCAGCTTAGTAGCCATGGTTTTAATATGCATTATGCTCCTAGACTCTGTGCCAAGCCCTGAGACAGGAAATTCTATTTTCAGATCCATCAAATCACTAACACTGTAGTCAAGGATATTAAAGTAGTAGTTTTAGTTTGTTGTGTGGTTTCTTACTTTTGTGTCCAATCATCAGCCACAAAAGACAGGCTGTATATTTTGGGAAGAAATATTATCTCCACTTATGTCCTCTGAATAAAGCACATTGACTGTGGTTCTCTGGAATTTTCATTAGAAAGCTCCTTTCATCTTCTCCATGAAGATCCTTGCTCATTTCTGGACAATGAGGACTATGCAATTCAAAGGCAAAACTACACTGGTATCTTCAGTTCCCCTCCCAAATCAGTGAAGCAAAGTGATCTCCACACATGACTTTTAATGAAACAGTGTAAAATACCAGCAGCCATCAAAGTCTTAACTTTCTACTACTGTTAACAATGTTCAAAGCTGGAAGATCTTGCAAACCCACCATTTTGGACCCCGAAAAAGCTGAATATAAATTATTTTATAAAAAGGATTCTGAACACCTATAAATTTCATTTCTCTTTTAAAGCTTTTCTCTTTGCACCACAAACGCTGCAGCAGTGTAGCCGTCTTCACAAAAATAACATAAGTATATATCGTTATAGTAATAATAAAAAGAATATAGAAAAAAATACAGAGCATAAAAGGCTAAATTTTCAAGATGTAACAGAAACAGAGGGGTTTAGAATACAAAAATCTTTCTATAAACCAAAATTTGCCTTGTAGTCCCCGTGGCCACCTCCCTATGTCTGCAGTAACAAGAGAGTGGGAGATGCCCATCAGCACTGGGGCCTGTTAATCACAAAGACTCAGTGCAGGGCAGCTGACATGCATGTGTGTGGGTGCAAGGAAAAGACAAAAAAGGGGGGTAACAGGAGTGAGAGGAATTACTGTGTGGTCTAAACTTGTCCCTACATGAAGACATTACAATAGTTATAATTTAGTGATAAGCAGAAGTGAAGAAATAACCTTTCATCTTTCTCACTTTCTCCATTCACTCAGCGTGTGCTTCAGCATGTGTTCTCTCAAGTTACGTATGCAATGTATTCCTCATCCAGCAAAGGGGAAAAGTTGCTCTTGAAGTGCTACATAAGGACAGATTCACTTGGCAGAAAATGCATATTTTGAGAAACTTAAGACCCACAATAATCCAAGTCTTTGATTAACTCCCATGCACATGGGAGACACACTATTGATTGCTAAACCAAGTCCTGAGGAAAGATGATCATGCTACAAGCATGAATCAACTGAGGAAGCAGACAAGCACATTTTTTTCCTTGTGGAAGTGAAAAACCAAAGTTAGAGTGATCAGTAACCTTATGCTATGAAGGCAGAACATTTTACGTCTAAGAAATTATTCTTTCCCACTGCTATCTCCTTTTAAAAAGCAGGCACAAGTCCTTCTCACAGTTCCTAGGAACCTGCTTATTTTGTTCTATAGCAATTTTTTGTCTGACTCTCTAAAATATGCTAATTTTAAGAAAGCATCCATAAAGTCACATATTGAAAGTGACTGGTTCTGATTCACAAGCTTCGTTCTGCTTAACTGGGACTACAAAAATCAACAGCTCTATCTAGTTCTGGGTGAATCAAGAAGTCCAGTAGACAGTCCAGGAGAATGAAGAAGAAAAAGTCACCTTTGTATCTCCCCTAGCTGCATTCAACCACTTAGCACATGCTCCATAACTCACATCACCTCCTTTCCCCAGCTATCAGAGAACAGCTTTGTGCCCCAAAATAGACAGAGCAATGTTTCTGTTTGGTTTCCTCCCAACACAACAGACTGTACTACAAGTTGTGAGTGGGAAGGCTACAGATTACTTAGAACACTTCACTCCTTCTCCATTCCTTTTACGTTGGGGAGGAAGGGGAGGAAAAAAAAAATTGATACTTATCTCAGGGGAACTGAATTTCTGCCATGTTTCAAAATCAACGCCTTAGTAGCTAGATAAGCACACTCTAGGTTTTTTTTTATTTAACAGTGAAATCTGCTAAGGCTGTATCTCTTCAAAAGGTTACAAATAGTGTTATTTTTCCACAAGCTCCAAAAATTACATCAGAGAACCCTGTGAACTATTTTCTGTACAAACTTGCTGTCTCAGAAGCAATCCATAAATATGTATTACTAGTTTATAAATATGTATTGTATTACAAATGAAGAAAATAAATTAATAGAAGACCTCATAATTAGTATGATCCTTTATTTTAAAATAAAAGAAATAATTGCATAATTCCATAGAGAATTATTTTTCATGTAAGTATGAAAAGAGCATAGCAAAATAGTTTCTCCCTCTTTGTACTTGAATGTATCATTTGTGGGTTTGGAGTTTTTTGTTTTGTTTTACGGGTTGTAGGTTTTTTTAATTCTGTGATTTACAAAATGAGGCACTAGTGCAAGTAAAAGGAGGAAGAAGGGGCTGCCTAGATTGTTGGGAGAAGGAAGATAGGGGTGTTTTGTATCTATGCCGGGTCCTGCACTTTGGCCACAACAACCCCATGCAGCGCTACAGGCTGGGGACAGAGTGGCTGGAGAGCAGCCAGGCAGAAAAGGACCTGGGAGTCTGGATCGACAAGAAGCTGAACATGAGCCAGCAGTGTGCCCAGGTGGCCAAGAAAGCCAATGGCATCCTGGCCTGTATCCGGAACAGCATTGCCAGCAGGTCCAAGGAAGTGATTCTGCCCCTGTACTCAGCGCTGGTGAGGCCACACCTTGAGTACTGTGTCCAGTTCTGGGCCCCCCAGTTCAGGAAGGATATCGAGGTCCTGGAGCAGGTCCAAAGGAGGGCAACCAGGCTGGTGAAGGGACTCGAGCATAGACCCTACGAGGAGAGGCTGAGAGAACTGGGGTTGTTCAGCCTAAAGAAGAGGCGGCTCAGGGGAGACCTCATCGCTCTCTACAACTACCTGAAAGGAGGGTGTAGCCAGGTGGGGGTTGGGCTCTTTTCCCAGATGACTTTCAACAAGACAAGAGGGCATGGACTTAAGTTGTGCCAGGGGAAGTTTAGGTTAGATATTAGAAAGAATTTCTTTACGGAAAGAGTGATCCGTCATTGGAATGGGCTGCCCACTGAAGTGGTGGATTCTCCGTCCCTGGAGATATTTAAAAAAAGACTGGATGTGGCACTCAGTGCCATGGTCTAGCAACCGCAACGGTGGTTCAAGGGTTGGACTCGATGATCTCTGAGGTCCCTTCCAACCCAGCCAATTCTATGATTCTATGCACATGGCTACAATGCTCATGCAGGCCCACAGCATCTCACATCTTGATTATTGCACCATCTTTCTTATTAAGGCTTGTAAGTGCAACACTGCTTGATTGTGGACATCTCCTCAAGCTATTGCTTTGAGCATACCATTCACATATTGCATATCTTACTTTCTTACTGAAGAAAGTGTAGAAACACAACTGCAATTTTACACAATTCTTCCCATGAAGCAAACCAATCAGCTATTTAAGTGTGGCCATATATTTTCAAATTCATTAAAAAAATAAAGATAAAAATATTTGGTTCAACGTCCTTTAAAAGGGACGTATTTTGTCAAATCTATTCTGTCCATCTAAAACATTCCCAGTTTCAAAATATATCCACAGATCAGCCAGGCACTGCGCCCCTCAAAAAAATGGTGGGCAGAGAGTCACTGGTGAAAGAATCCCCATCTGCTCAGCACTCAGCTGACTGGATACTGATGTGAGCTGTTGGAAGAGACACAGGCAGCTCCATTAGTTCAGGCTGCTGAATCCTGGATGTTCACGTACATGAAACAACCAGAGAAGAAGAAAAGGTCTGAAGACAAAGACTAGGCATCAAGCAAACTAAACTTACTACAATTCTGCCTTAGTGCAGAATTAGCATACAAACAGAATGTAAGTTTTTAAAATAAAATTGAACAGTGTCAATATTGGCAAAAATGGCAACTATTTCTTATTTTTTGAAATAGAATAAACGTACAAGGATTACAATAAATGAAGGAGGCTCATTATTCACTGGGAGTATCATCCTCACTGTAGTTTATCCATTAGATATTATCCAACTGCATGGAGCTGTATCAAAAGTATGTTTTATAGATAATGAATACCTTTAACGGATCATTGCCAGATGTGTTGCTGGCTGGTTTTCTGAAGGTCAGAGTGTAAGACTAAGATCTATAACTCTGGTGCATAGATAGGTATTTAATTAGAATCACTTGCATGACCAAGGACATGATCTTCAGACTCTTTACTTAGCATCTTTGATGTAATTTTTAAGCTCTATTCCCAGGGTTAAGCCTAAAGAATTTAAACGAAAAGAGGCAAGTTTTGAGATCTAAAGTTGCAGCCTGGTGATCCAGCTCAAAATCAGCTCCTCTACTCCAGAAACAGTACCACAATAAAGCCAATCATTTGAATTACAGAAGCTTGTGAGTTGTTCTAACACCCTCCCACCCAAATCTTCCTGCCTCCTTGTAGTTTACATATGAAAAGTGAAATTTCAGAGATAGAGTTTCATTATACTCTAATAAAATTCATCAGTCTTTCATTACTTTTCCACATGTAAAATTGAACCAGATTTGGGAGGGCTTTCAAAAAGCATGCCAAAGACCAGGGAGGCTGTAGAGAAGGGTCATCACCTAGAATGTTATAAAACATGACACAATCACGACTGTGAACATATCTTTCATGTAAGACAACACAAGAGTGCAAAGGGAGCTTGTGGGCTGGGCTGAGTGGGATTCTGTCTTCCTATGGAACCATCTTTTGTGGTAAAGAAAGATTTGGGTCATGGGTTATATGTCTTCTGTTTTCAGGACAAAAATGGCTCTGCAGTATGAGTATAACGTATGACTGTTTTTTAATGTATTGCAATTAAAATGAAAGCAAAAGTAGACTTCATGATTCACCTGAGGTTCTGAATTAATGGAAGTAAGATGACAAGCGGGGAATATAAATGAAAGGGCCCAGTACTAGAATTACTACAAATAAAGGCCCAAAGATTTGTGAGAAAATTTCCAAAAACGTCTCATTATTTCACTGTCACTCTTCAGTAAGGACTAAAAATGCAGGGCTATTTTCTGGCAATCCACTAATGTATATCTTTATTGAAACTAAGTGTTTTGTTACAAAGTGAAAAGATAATTTGCTGGGAGTTTATGAGTAAGAAATTATTTTACACTTTCTAATCTCCCTCCCACCCAAATACCATAAATGTCTCATTGTTCTCCCGAGAGCACATCTCTGGTAGAATATAAAGATGGTGCTTACAGCAGCATTTTGAGACTATTAGCAGTTAATCATACGTAAAACTGTTAAAAACTAGGAGACCAAATAATTTTAAACCTCCCTCATGCATTCTTAATTGTAATGTGGGAGTCTGAAAGCCTGACGAATCTTGGGTCAACATTTTGCAGAGTACAATGTTTAAGTGACTGATCAGGCAACAGAGTAATAACAGCATGAAAATTACAAGTGGAAAAAAAGCTTCAAAAAAAAAAAAAGAAAAAAAAGAATTACAGGAAATGTAGGCACTTTTAAGCACAACCTTTGGAAAATTCAGATTTTGAGGTGACAAGCAGAATCAGAGGTTATAAAAATCAAGAGTCTGGTCTGACTGGCAGAACACAAGGGCAAGTATGGTATGTTGTATTTAACATGCCTGCTCACTGTCCCAGGGAAATGGGATGCAAGAGTTGTCTCAACCATTACATGAAATTTAAGCCTTTTCTCCATTTCACATTTCCCTCTTCATCTATTGGGACTTACTGTCACTTCACTTTTGAATTCTTTGGATTCTTGTTTGATTTCTGATTTTGGGCTGATGTTTACAGCACTCATACATGAAGTGCATCCTTTGGTTCTTACTTATTCAAACCTGTTATAAAACCCAGCTAAGTGAATTAAAGGGAAGATATTGTGTCATAGAAACACATGTATTATGGCAACCAGAGGGCTCAAGTTAACCATCATTAATAAATGACCTCTATATTCTGAACAAAATCTCTGGATTTTGTCCCATGTGCAGTCCATTACAGAAGGTTTTTACAATTTCTTTCTTTTATGAAATGGATTTAGGGACTTAGTGATTTGCACACTCCACAGAAAACCAGGAGACAGGCAACCTGGCATTAGCCCTATCATCATAGTATGAAAGCTGTTGCTCATCATATAATCTGCTATAGGAGAGAGAAATCCCTGAACTGATGATCCTGCATTTCATTAAAAAAGCAAACTCATATTTCTACAATTGGGTAACAATCTTCAACAGGTGGAAAAAAAATAATGGGCCAAAGTCCAAGTATGTGAGCTTCATGAGTTGTAAAAACAATGGGGATGCTACAAAACAGGAACTACATTGCCCTTTCTTTGCAAAAAAAAAAAAAAAAAAAAAAAAGAAAAAAAGAAAAAAAAAAAAAAAAAAAAAATTAATGCTGCAAAGACCTGCCTTTTAGATTCTGTGCCTGTTTCTACTGGCAGAAGCCAGCAGAGTATAGGTTTTGTTGGTTTGCTTCTAGCACACCACTGTAAGCAGTGCAGCTCCATCAGCTCAATGTAAGCAACTTTGACTTCTTTGGTGCCTGCCATGCCAATTTCCCTAGCACATTTGGCAATAACAGATGATACTTCACTATGCACCTGAAATCACTTATATTTGAGCACATTTGTTTCTAACTTGTTTTCTAGTAATAACTGTTGAAATAAAAATGACAACATTTTAGTACGGGTCACCTATAGAGACAGTGAAGCATTTACACTGGCTTGCCTTAGAAGAAAAAAGGACAAAAAGCAGCCTAAAATCAAAACTAATTGACTTGAAGTGTTTAGAGTTCTGTCAGCATTGCAGTGTGAGGTTTTTGCAACTGAGTATGATGCAATACACATTAAGCCATACAAATGTCTTAATTTTTTTTTATTTTTCATGTTATATAACAGTATTAGAAAATACATGACCAATAAAGATCAGATTATCCTTCCTAGACATTGTTATATCTGATTGTCTCTGCACAGTACCTGGTTTTTAAGTGTGAAAAAACCTGTCTCTGAACAGCACTGGAAAAACAAACCATTTAATTTTCAGATTTTGGGACTAAAAGGAAAGAAAAGTATTAACAATATTCAGAACAGCATATTCAGTACTTTGGAAATGCAAAAGAGAAGGGCTCTAAAATCTGACCATGTCACACAGAATTGAAAAAACCAGGTCTGTACTTACTACATAGCTGGCAAAGAAGCTGCTTGTGTGAGTGCCAAAGAAAATTAAATAATATTCACTTGGAAGCCATTCAGGGTTTAGTTTCACATGATTATAATGAATTAAATGCAGCTAGGATTCACAGCATCAAAGTACTCAATCAAAATAAAACAATGAGAAAATAGGCAAGTGAGCTTGACAATTTAAATATGAGCAATTATATCACAGAACAAATAATTTTCAGTGAGACAGCTGGGGGAAAACAGGTAAAAACTCCCCACATTATAACTTTTGCCTTTCAGTGTTTTTTCGCACCTTCTGTAGAATGAACACCATTTGTTTGAAAATATCTAATACTACATTAAAAAGTAAAAGAGACTTGATTGACAGAGAGGGACAGGGATAAAATCCCCAAGGTTTGGTAGCCTAAAGGCAGCCATGACAAACTGCTGCCAGTTGTGCAAAGCCTCCACAGCTACTCGAGCACACAATTCTCAAAATAGTCGTATGTGGCTGAGGACAATCCCTGCTGTGCCGAGCTGAATTTCAAACTGGGCTCAAGAGAAGGGAAAACATCAACACAATCACACACCAGTCACTCACATCTTACATTCATTATCAGGTTTTTCAAAGGAATCCCCAAGGCGACTATATTTCACTGAATTGGAGATTTAGAGTCAAAGAAAAAACAAAGCAACTATTTCTGCTCAAAACTGTATTTATGGTGGTTTTTAAAGTCAAAATAAAACATACGTAATAAAAGTGCTTGAGTAAATTTTAAGACAAAAACATTTTTTGGAAAAAAGAAAAAAAAAAAAAAGAGAGAGCATAGGTAACAGGAATAATACTGCTACCAGGCAACTGAATGCCACCCAATATATAGATGCTAAGCCAAACACTATATATTTGCTTTCCAGGAAAACCTGCAAAGAGATTTTGATTTGCTGTACAGAAAGCAGAGCTACCCATCTTGCCCTTCTCCTGTGAAAAATATGTATCACTACAAGTAAATAGAAGACATCAGCAGTAGGATGTGATATGTTAATGTCCTCTAATATCCATTATTTCAGCAGAACTGATGTGTGAAGAAATTTAAAGTCTGTACATTAGATGGATTAATAGAATCTAGGAATGAATAAAATACTCAATTAAAAATTTTATTTAAATTAAAAAGGGAATCTGCAGAGAGGAAAGCTCATTATATCCATGTGAATGGCAATCTACTGAATTTTTTTTTTTTTTGCTTTCTGTTGCTAGACTGAAATTTTCTTTACTAGGGTACACTGAAAAGGGCGTAAAAAAACTAATCAAAGCTCTAGAAGAATTTATGTATATTTTACTGATGCAAATATAACATATTTCTTCAGGAAAGCAAGTAATAGTAAAAAATAAGGCAACATTTACCATCTCCTGCAGATAGTAAGCAATTCAAGCAAACATACATCTCATATTTACACGTTACAGGTATAGATGAGAATGTTAAGTACAGCATGTGAGTTACTGAATTTTTCTTGTTTGTTTTACTGTGAGACATCTGTAGTCCACATAGAGCACTGCAGTGCCCTAATGGGAATGTCCTTCTTTCACATTGTCCTTTTGCACTAGTGGGAAGTATTTCATTAAAAAATCCCCAAGATTAAACAGATCAGAGCAGTCAGAGAGACCGACTGCAGCCAGCAAAACGATTGTCACTACCCCATTCTATGGATTGCCCATCACTCACAGAGGAAATGTGGCAACCGGCAAACCCTGGTTGTGTCAGGCACAGATGGGAAAGCTCCCTCCTTCTGCTAATTGACTGGGAAGAAAACTCATTAAGTAGCATTTTTCACCTGTCACAGCCCAAGAGCAAACTCAGCAGCCGCCTCGGCTGCCCACCTGTTGGGGAAGGCATAGCTGATGCTACACTGGATGCTCTCCTGCTTCTAAACAAATGCCCTGGAGCTCAACAAGGAGCCTCCCCTGACAATTAAGCCTAGTTAAACCACAATGTCATATGCACCATTAAGCTCTGTCCTCAACACAAAAAAAATTCTAATCCTTAATTTTCATAGGCAATAAATAGCAAATAATGTTCTGCACTTCGGGGCTTTCCTCCCTCCCTTTTAAAGCACTGTCAGCAAAATAAAGGTCTATGAAAATACATTTTAATTAAAAAAATAAGAAAATGCGTGAATTGTTTTCATGTGACTTCATTTTCCCATAAACAGGCCCATCACTATTTTTTGCACTTATTAAAACAATGTAAAAAATAATACTGACAAATTTTTTGGTTTGTGCTCTTTTAATTAGTATGCTTCAGTTAATAGCATATATAGCATATATATATTTCACATATTTCACTGGGTTGTGAAATTTGACATTGGACATTGAAGCAACATCTTCAATACCACACCTAAAATTAGTATATGATCATAATATGGGATTCTGCCTTTGAAGGCACAACCTACCCCTGAAACGATGTACGCTCATATGTACGCTCATATATACACTCATATAGTGACAGCACCAGGGAAAAAGGGGAAAGGAAACCAGAAGAGAGCTATAAATCTAACAGGAAATAATACATATGGTTACTTCATATTAACCATCAATCAGCAAGAATGTGCAGTTCTCATTGATGGAGCAGTGGAGAAAGGATAGTGAAGGGTTTTATTTATCATAGAATCATAGAATCATAGAATTAGCCGGGTTGGAAGGGACCTCAGAGATCATCTAGTCCAACCCTTGACCCACCGGAGCAGTTGCTAGACCATGGCACTGAGTGCCACATCCAGTCTTTTTTTAAATGTCTCCAAGGACGGAGAATCTACCACCTCTCCGGGCAGTCCATTTCATAGCCTAATCACCCTCTCCGTGAAGAAATTCTTTCTAATATCTAACCTAAACCTCCCCTGGCACAACTTAAGACTGTGTCCTCTTGTCTTGTTGAAGGTCGTCTGTGAAAAGAGTCCAGTTCCCACCTCGCTACAGCCTCCTTTCAGGTAGTTGTAGGCAGCAATGAGGTCTCCCCTGAGCCTCCTCTTCTTCAGGCTGAACAGCCCCAGCTCTGTCAGCCTCTCCTCATAGGGCCTGTCCTCGAGTCCCTTCACCAGCCTGGTTGCCCTCCTTTGGACCTGTTCCAGGACCTCTACATCCTTCTTAAACTGAGGGGCCCAGAACTGGACACAGTACTCGAGGTGTGGCCTAACCAGCGCTGAGTACAGGGGAAGAATCACTTCCTTGGACCTGCTGGTGACGCTGTTCTGGATACAGGCCAGGATGCCATTGGCCTTCTTGGCCACCTGGGCACACTGCTGGCTCATGTTCAGCTTCCTCTCAATCCAGACTCCCAGGTCCCTTTCTGCCTGGCTGCTCTCCAGCCACTCTGTGCCCAGCCTGTTCTACAACCTCAGAAGAGCACAGGGTACCCCATCCCCAAAATATTTTTAAAGGAAGTTCCACCAGTTTCCCAACAGCCAGATCAGCAAAATGGCGGAGTAGGCATAAATAGAATTTCTCCTACTACTCCCCACCCCAAAGAAACCCCTCTCCCCTTCCCTCCAAATGTTTATCTGTACTGTTGTGTATCATGGCTGATTGATGTCTCCTGTGTACAGACCCGTCCTTGTATGTAAAATTAACAGGAAAACCAGAACATTATTTCAAAGCAGTGCTGCTTTCAAGAGCTGCTTAAGTACCAATCTGTTTTAATTTTAAGATTTGCATGCCAACTCTAAACCACAAATAAATTTTCTCTCAGGAGCACTGGAGATAGATATTTTAGAGAGCTGACACAGAGATGGAAAGAACAATAAAGGAAATAAATGTCCTGAAATAAATGCAATTGCAAGGCACCATGCCATGTGGCATTGGTTCTAAAAGGACTGGCCCTGATATCTCAGGCACTTATTAATTTAGTACTTTTTCTGAGTGTCGCCTCCCTATCCTTCCATTGTAACCTTCCTTCATGGAAAATGCTCACAAATACAAATAAGATGACTGCCTTACAAATAAGTGTCTGCCTTAGCCATAGATCAAGATCTCAGTGTTGTTGAAAATAGGATGAGAAACAAAAGGCTAGTCCTTCTTTTTAGTAAAATATTACTGAAGAAGGTGAGGAGATGGATTTGGAGAGATCATAGAATCATAGAATTGGCTGGGTTGGAAGGGACCTCAGAGACGAGCAAGTCCAACCCTTGATCCACTACCGCTGCAGTTACCAGACCATGGCACTGAGTGCCACATCCAGTCTCTTTTTAAATATCTCCAGGGATGGAGAATCCACTACTTCCCAGGGCAGCCCATTCCAATGTCTGATCACCCTCTCGGTAAAGAAATTCTTTCTAATGTCCAACCTAAACCTCCCCTGGAACAACTTGAGACCGTGCCCTCTTGTCTTGCTGAGAGTTGCCTGGGAAAAGAGACCGACTCCCACCTGGCTACAACCTCCTTTCAGGGAGCTGTAGAGAGTGATGAGGTCTCCTCTGAGCCTCCTCTTCTCCAGGCTGAACAGTCCCAGCTGGATGCAAGTCCAATAAAAGAAAAAGTGGGAGCAGTGTGGGTCAGCCAAACAGCCACCGACAAAGTCTGTTTTCCACAGGGCTCAGGATGAAGGACAGTTTAAAGGAGAGACATGAAGGAGTCCTACAATGCAGCAGTTCTGCAGATCTTCATGATGAGCTCTAGACAAATATGAAAAGCTGCATGTGAGAAACTGCAATGGATGCTCACTTGAGAACCTCATTAGGGGGCAACAGAGACAAAGATCACAGAGCACTGCAAGGGAGAAGATTATGCCCTCTAGAGCAGTTTGATTTTAGACCTATGCAGAGCAAGAGCAGGCTTCTGCCAAAAGGGAAACAGTCACAAATAATAAGCAAAAGCAAGTATCTGTGGTAGCTATGAAGCAAAAATGAACAATCAATAGCACAGACGCAAAAATCAGTAGTCAAAGCAACAGGCCAGGAAAAGGACATACTGCAGCAAACAAGCTTTATTTAGAGAGGAAAAGAGAAGGATGAGTGCCTACAAAAGAGATAGGATGAACACTAAGTTTGTCCTATTTTTTCTTCCAGCTCAGAGAGCTGTTGAATAAATGATAAATAAAAAACAAGTAAGTAAAATATGAAGAGATATTCCCCAAAATGTCATTTTCAGATTCACAATCCACAATTTTAGTATTTGCACACTGTGTAGAATCCAGGACAAGGCTAAGCTGCTTTCCCTCTTAAATTTCTTTCCATGAGACATGATGGCAACAACCACTAGGTTAGACCAAATTTGCTGCATAGATCTGCCTATTTTTCTACATTGTGTCTTTGGTTCTGACAATACTCTAAATCAGACCATTGTGTAAGCTCTTTTGTTTAGTTGGGCTTTGTAAAGATTACCACAATGTTATAAAACATGTATATGAATGACAACAAAACTTCCCATTGTGAAAAGATCACTGCTATCCTACTTGGAATGCTTTTTTTGTTCCATCCTTGTTCCAGATGGAGTGGTCCCACTATGTTTTCAGACATCTGACAATAGTATCAAACCATAATGGTCAAACATTTTTTTTTTCCATAATGTGTTTTGCTTGTGTAAAGAACTGCTAAGTTATATCATTTCCTTCAATGAAACCCATTTACAAGGAAAATGAATCATAGGAAAGGCAAAGAAGATATCAACTATTCTATATCCACCCTGTTCCTTCCTGCATCTGTGCCTGGAAAAATCAAGCAACAGAAGTACAATAGGCTCAACTCAGATCTGGTGTAATGCCATTGAAGCCCATGATGTTTTATCATGAATGAGTTTGTCATGTCAAATTTAATTTTTAGCAATGCAGAAGCCCATCCTCATATGTAAAGGTTTGCCAATTCCTTTACAATATGAAGAGAACTTTAGTATTAAAGCACAGTATGCCACATCTATTGGAAGTTGTGGGTAAGCAGAAGAAAAACCATATACTTAGAGCTAAGTTCACACTGCAGTGAAACAACAGAAGAACTCTTCTGTTAAACTGAAGGATTAGCAGTAACAGCAACAACATAATGACACAACCAGACAAAATCCAATCTTGTTTGCTATATCCAGTACACAAACTTTAGGATCAGAGGGATAATGTCATAACTATGATCGAGAAGTGTTTTTTTATCATAAATTCCTATGTCAGGCATTTTCATACATTTTCTTAGGAAGGTCACAGAATCATAGAATTTTCAGGGTTGGAAAAGACCTTTAAGATCATCTAGTTCGAACCCCTTTGCCATGGGCATGGACATCTCCCACTAGATCAGGTCATCCTTTGGGAGAAAATTTCTTATGCTTGATTTGTTCCCACAATTTCTGAGAGTATTTGTTGTTCTTGTAAAACTGCATACTAAACACCACCACTCCCCCCAAAAAAAACTCAACCAAAAAACAAACAAACAAACAAACAACAAACAAACAAAAACAACCAACCAACCAAAAAAACCCAAAATCCAAGCATAAAAGTTTGTTCTCAGCAATTCAAGTATATAAATGTTTTTCTCTCCCCATTTACTCAAAGGTAAAATTACTTAAAACTGCAATTTACTACCTATTAGATGTTCATTACAAAGATGAACCACATACCAAAAGCTTTCATATGCTTCCTTCAGTTAATTTTTCCCCACAGTTTCTCACTAATAAAATGAATGCTGCCACTAAAGTCAGTGATTCTTCATAGCTCCTGAGAAGACATGGCTAGAGAGGGTACAAACACTGCTGCAAATAGAGAGATGCGTAGAACTAGATCAAAAATTATGCTGTTGGTCAAATGATAAAAAATGAAATTTATTTTACTTCTTTTGAAGTTTGTTACAGATTTTTGAAGCGCATTCTTGTGACAAGCAGCACACCACTTTTTTTTTGTTGTTTTTTTGGTTTGGTTTTGTTTTCAGCAGTGAAGAATACATGGTTCCCCAGTCTTCCATCCACCTCTCACACATTCTGAAATAACTCTCCTTCCCCACATAGGTCATACCAGCCCTTCAGTTTGGTTTCAGAACAATGGTTTGTCAACTGCCTTCAAAGCCATACATATCTGAATGCCCACCTGAAATGCATCTGAAAATGTCATGCCAAGTAGTGCCATATTTAACGTGTGCTCATACAGCTGTAGTGGTAAATCCCCAGACTGCCCTTGCTGAATGGTGTTGCATGGCAAACACCTTCTCAGACCTTCTGTCTGAGCTGCAGCAAATGTACTTGCCACTGCTATCCACAGCTTCAAGATTCACAACAGGAAATTCTACTTCACTTTTAAAAATTAAGCTTGTATATCCTTAGTGTTGAAAACTGATTTTAGATTAAGAATCTGTAAGCATAAAGACTGTAATGGAAATCTATCAACCTCTGTCAAACTGAGGAAAAGTTTTAAAATCAAGCTAACAGAAAAGGGAGAAACAGAGAGATGGATCAGGTGCAATATAAAACCAAATTACTAGAAGCACAAGACAACTGATTCCAGATACAAATTTAACAGCATTAAAGAAAAAGGAAACCACTTTCATAACAGGAATAAACAGGCCATTCACACAGTGCTCTTGTATGTCCAAAGCACCCTTGGATCAATCACACTTTCACTGACAACAGATGGGCCAAACAGCAATTAATGGTCTATTGGGCTGCCTGCTGGGCTGCACACAGGGCTGAGCAAGACCTACCAATGCTTCACTGACCTAGTCATAGCACTTTGCTACTCTGTGCCTCAATTTCCCAATCTTCAAAATGAAAGCCAATGGCAGTAATCCTGCTGAAGTGCTTTCAGTTTTCCTTAAGGATAAGCACTACAAATGCTTTGTGCTGGGTGTTGTTGCAATTAGCAGTATGTCACATGGTTTAAATCACTTGAGCTTTACTACTTAGGACTAAAATCCTGCCTTGCTCAGGAGAGTTCTGCAAATAAAACCAACCTGGTCCCCTCTTAAGTGTCTAAAATGTTAATTTTTAATAAATCTGCAGTCAGTGCAGGTCACCAGCAAACAGGACATAGTTGTGCGGCCTCAGAAACAGTCTAAAAGGGAGGATGATTCAGTATATATTACTCTCCTCTTTGTACTCCAGAAGAGAGTAAATATATATATATATATGTTCCATAACACTCCTCTGCTGAATTGCACTGATGGGACCACAGCATAAACTCATCTGAAAATATGGGCCATATTATCCAATTCCTTACGTGGGGGTCTGCATTGTTTAGTAGGTTCAGTTTCTTTTTTTGCTTTCCTACCAGTAACTCAAATGTCAGTCAGCTGTAAAAGGGCATTTCTCTCTCTTTCCCATGAAGCCATCTCCATTTCTGAGGGTTGTTTGCTCTCAGAATACAAACCTGAGTCATGCAATCTGTGTGTAACAAGGGCTGTACTCCATCACTTTGTTTACTACAATACCATAAAATTTAGCAACTGTACTTCAAGCAAAGGACTGACTGAATCTAAAGACTGTACATAAAAAAGAGCAAGCAAACCTTGAGGAAGGGAAATAAAAGAAATAAATATACAAGCAAGGAATAAGCAGGAATACTTATGGTTCCTGATATTATTCAGAACTGCCAAATAAAACTGTAAGTAGACAAAAACCTAATTTTAAAAGTTCATTTCATAAATGTAATATGGCAATGTAAACTATACTATATTGCCAATTAAAGAAGGCTACAGCTTAATTGAAATAATAGTAAATACATTTCTTTCAAGACTCTGTGAAAATGATGTTTGAGCTACAGCAACAGGATTCCGAAGTCCAGCACTATTTGTCCAGAAACTTATCACAGACACAGACATAAAAAAATAAAGGCAGACAGCCAGCATTTACTGAAGGGAAATAAATAACAGGACCTGAAATTAATCCAAATATACACAATGATATATCCATATGTTTGGGGGAAAAATGTAGCTTACAAGCAGCCTCAACTTGAAATTTTGGTGTTTGCTTTTTACTTAGATAATATTTGCATATATGCATATGTAAAATAATGAGTAGTACTAAAATTACATTATATTTTCTTCAACTTGTATACATGCCATACCATCCTAATCATTCAAGAAATATGTTGGCAGCAGAGCAACACAAGATGGACTTGCAAATGAATTTTCTCCTGTAAGACTGGATCAGCTTTTAAAGGTTTAAAAAGAAAAAATCCTTTCTAAGGAGAAGCTTATTATGTATGAAACCATTTGTTCTTCAACAGAAAACAAAACAAGTTTCTTTTCATTTAGAGGTCATTAGGGAACACAACCTATTAATTAAATTTGGAGGTTTAAATTTAATTAAAATACTCTCTCAAATATTGCTTGATGATGCTTTTTGCTGTATTATGAGCAATAAGTCCACTTTACTGAAATGGCACACATACATATGCTGAGGTGATAACATGAGTACATATATTTAATCCCCCCACACATATTGAAGTAGTTATGTATTCCTTACTAGATTTTTTTTTCCCCAGAACACACACACAGAGCAAATGCTTACACCTCTGAACTCCCTTCTATATCCTTTCAACACCATTCTAGGTTACCAAAATGACGCATTTTTCCTGTACCTTTTACTTATATTTGCTAATTTTTAGAAATTGGTAGTATTTAACAAAACAAAGAACATTACCACATTGTATATTAGGCATAAAGCCAGCATCTACCTACCTACAGGTGACTGGAAACCTCTAGCAAAATAGTATTACCATTACTCTACAATAACCACCCAGAGAAATTATTTTGACCAATATAATTCATTAATCCTAATCAGCCTTACTGCTAAATTCTTTCACATTGGACTAAACTTTAAGAGGTATTTCCTACAGTACAATGCCCTGCTGTGCAGATTTATTGCAATTAGCTCTAAAACCACAAAAGGGCTCATTGACCTTTCAGGGATTCAGGGGTAAGCACCTGAACCGCTCCACATTTTTCATTACTCCACACCAACAGATTCAGAGCCTTACTGTAAGCTGCATCAATTCAGGAGAGACTCCCACCATTGTTTCTGAGAAACATTGTTATGCAAAAAAAACCCAAAACAAACCAACAAAAACCGACCCCAAAGGCAAGAAAGAATCTTTTTGTTTGCAAACTGAAAAACAAAAACAATGTGAAAAGGAGCCCTTCCAGCTTCCTTGGCTTTTAGTGACTAATCAAATTATTTCAGTGTTACTCCCACACACACACTATAAAGTGAGGAGGTGGTCTGATTAAAATATAGCTACTTAAAGCAAGCTATTGTTTCCTTCCCCTCCAAGACCACCCAGATTTTCAATACTGAATAATTTCTGCACTACACTGATTAGACTACCACAGCTCTCTGTGCAAAGACCTGCTACTCTTGCTTCTCTACAATATATTTATCACTATTTACCACCATCACTGTATAAACAGAGCACACTGTGCTGGCTAAATACACACACATATAAGACGTCACTGTAAATTAGTAAAAAAAAAAAAAAAAGTGAAATCTAAGGCACTTGGGGAGGGAAGATTCATGACTAAGGCCCTCATGAAATCTCAGGAGATTATGTTTAAAAATAGGCTTTCCTATAGAGACTGGATGTAAAGTCCTTTATTTTCTTTAAAAATTTAGAGTTTTGAGTCTCACATCTTCTAGCTGGGGGTTTAATTAAAATTTTAAAAGTAAATGGAAGTTATCACTTCATAACCCAATTCCAAGCTCTAGCACCTCTGAAAACAATAATAATAATATCCCTACAGGACTGATGTTACAGTTTGTCCTAAAAGTTAGGGCAGTACACTAAGAATCCAAATATACACATTCTAATTATGGCTTTCTTGGCATCTGCTTCCACTCTCAGCTCATGATGCTTCAGTTTCCCACCCAGAAGCTGGAGTATTGCTACTGGTCTCAATTGCATTCTGAAATCCACAAATGAGAAGTAGAAGGTAGGAAGAACTATGTTATTAGGAAAATGAAGACGAGGATTACACAAGGGATAGATACTGCTTAGGAATAGAATTTAATCTATTTAGTTTTGGGCAGTTTAAAAAGAAAATACAAACAAAACAAACAAAAAAAAACCCACACACACAACCCCCCCAGAAAAACAACAAGAAAACCCTGCACATACTCTTATCACAGGAAAGGGTAAAGAGCATCTTTGGATGTGGACTGGAAAAACCAGTGTGGAGATGCTCAAGGCTGGTGCCAGTCCAGACAGACAACAAAATAAAATTTAAAATACACCTAAATTATGTACATGACAAATATGTAACAATATTTTTCTTTGGCTCATCAACACACTGGCACCAGTGTTCTACTGTATTAGCATAATCATTTTTTACTGTGATGAAAGTACATATTCTTTACTTATAATGAACTTGTCACCCCAGATTTTATGTAACTGGTACAGAAACTGTCCTAACAGTAGCTATTCAGCAGTGAAGTGGAGCAGGCAAGGGATGCCTACAAGGATGATGAAAAGAGAGCACTTCTTTCTGTTATATGTGCATATGAAGACAAAGTTATGTTGGAACTGAAGACACGTATCAACACCGAGTATTAACAAAGAATAGGAATGGAAAACATAAAAAGGAGGAAATGTGTATATCAGACTCCTGTCACTGATAACACCTATAGTCCATCTTAAATATCTGTTTTAAACATATTGAAACACATTTGTTAAACCAGGAAACAAATCACATGGCAAATTACTGCTCTGTGGCTTCTGATATTTAATATGACAAGCAGAATGCTGAACTTTAGATGTTGGGTTTGTATTATTAATTTCTTGTTCTGGTTCTCTGTAAAACTATGAGTTGGGATGTGCAGCTCTTCATTCCTTTCTATTACAGCATGGATTTTCATTATCAGCATGGATATGATAACACAGAAATTTAAACTAGCTAAAAGGGAGGGGGGGGGAAGGGGGCAGCATTGCAGTGCTGGTGTTTCTGAGAAGTGCACAGGGACAGGATGAGTGACACTGGCATGAACATGGTAATACAGGAAATTCCAGTGAAGTATTAGGAAATCAGCTTTCACAGTGAAACAGTTGAGTACTGTTGACAGGGGCCCAGTCAAGTTGTTCAATGGTTACCTTTGGAGACACTGAAAACTTCACTGGCTGAGACCCTGGACAACCTGTTGTAGTTGGTCTTGCCTGGTGTGGAGGGCTGGAATTAGATCTCCAGAGGTCCCTTCCAATCTAAATTACTCCAGTTCTAAACCTTCCTGAAATACATTTGCTCTTCAAATATCTGTTATTTCTAAGCTATTTAAAATTACTACAGCTAACAACAGGTATTATGCCAGTATTTCCATCTCACTTATTTCCCCAGCTGGTGTATTTCTGCTTCTCAGATGGGCAAATAACCCATGCACCTGTAACCTGTAAGCCTTTCCAGCACATCTTAACTTGCTCAGTAAAAAGTGATTTGTTTCTTGCAGTCTTGGCATGCTTCCTTTCCCCTCCATCCCTATCCCCAGTTGAGGCCTATAACTAGTTTTCTGCCTGTAAAACAAGACTGGCATTAGTTCATTGTGATAACTACATCACACTTCTGCCAAGCTGCAATTTTTAATGAGGTTTGCTGTTGCCTGGGTTTTGAATCCCTCCACATGCAGACAAGGGAAAAAAATTTTTAGTGCTCCTGCAACTCAAGTTTAACTGCCCAGAAATGAGTTATTTGCTGCGATGAGCTGTTGCTAAAAATAGACGCCTCAAAATATATTAGCATATAGCTAAAAAGGAGGTTGATGGTAGGCTTTCTACCACTCTGACAGCTACGCTGACTCGTGCTAACTCTCCAATAAAATCATACATCCTGGATCTATGCAAACTTTCAAAATAATGGAACAGTTTCTGGGGTAGACATTTGTTCCTCTTCACCTTATTATCAACACAAGTTCACAGAAATCAGTCCAACAGTAAAAAGTGAAATGGCAACATCTATTTCCCAAAGGCTGAAAACAATTTAAGTGAAAATGTTCCTGTAATTTTTTGTGAACCCTCAATTTGCTCTTAACTCTTAAAATGGAAAGAAAAGCCACCTCACAGGCATCTGACATAGCTACATCAGATTAGGCTTTGGACAGAGTATTAAATTAGTCTTCATTACTATCATGATTGTTATTACACTGAATATTCATCAGCTACTGAGCTTTTGCACATTTCAGGGCAGCAACAATAACTGTAATGTTAGAAATACCAAATCCATCTGCATGCCTAAGGAGACACAAAAGGAGCAAAACAGGTATTTAAACTATGAGAAAATACTCAAGTAGATCAGTGATCGTTGCTTTCAAAATATTTTGAAGCTAGAGCATATACAAACATTTGTTACACTGACTACTATGTCAACTGAAGTTCATCAGTTTTTTCATGTCATTCATAATTATTTCTTCTCATGTGTCTCAATGAGAATACCTTACCATATACTTTTTCTCCATTCATAATTTCCAGTGTGAAAACCTAGCTTAATACAATATTAATGCTAGACAGACACAGGAGCATTTTTGCTGTCACACAAAATTTCAGGGTTTTTTTTTCCTAACTACAAATAAAACTTAAAAAATCTAAACATGGCCAAGAGCCAAAAGTAATCCTAAATCAATCTAAATATTTGATTTTGATGGCTGCACTTTTTTTCATTGAACTGTAAATTACCATGGCTTTTGAAATAAACACCAAAGTGAAAAGCAAACTGTTTTATTTAAATAGTATGAAATTGGAATGTCAAAACAGTTTGAAAACTCCATCAAAAACATTTCAAAGCAGGAAATTCCTGACCACTTCCTATTAAAGGCTGAAGCCAGGAAAGTTCTGGTGTAGCCTGCTACTTAGCGTGGCCTTCTTGTGCATGACATGAAGTATTTCTGTTACAGAGCAGCAGTAAAGAGATGGCATTCCAAACTCGACCATTTTAAAAATTGGAATGAACTGAGATACATTTTATAAGCTATATTTACATAAATGAGTTGTCACTGAATCAGAAGAGTTTACATAAGAAAAAACTTCTGCATATATCTGTGAGAAGCAATAATACAGTATCCTGTGCTCTAATTTTTAATTTATTGCTTTTATTGGTGCAAAAAGTGTCTGAAAAATGAGTGAAAAGCTAATGAGCTTCTGTTGTATAATCTGGGTGGTGACTGAATCACATGCACTCATCCACATGCATTATGAAATATGACAGAAAGATGCTGTAGAGCTGCGGCTCAGCATTGAATGAATTGTTCAGACTCTGGATTGCCACATTTAATCTTCAGATGTGTTACAGATGGTCTCAAGATTTATTTTTAATTCTTCAGATGTACAGAATTTAAAAGTGTCACTAGTTTTTACAGAACAACATCCAGAAAAAGTAAAATCCATGTCTCTTTGACCCCTTATTAGTTGTGGACATAATTAGCAGATGCTGCCTCCTTTGTCCTGGTACCAACTTTTCACAGTTTTCAGACAGGGAAATACACTGGGTTAATGCTAATCATGAAGTGTTTAAGTAGGCTGCAAACCCCGACTTACCAAGGAAGAGAATACAACTTGATAAATATGTTCTCTGGATGAGCTACCAGCTGCCTAGATTTTACTGGCTAATTTCCTGGCAATGTCCTTACAGTCTTGACCTGAGTCTTCGTTCACCCCTGCACAGCACCCTGCATTCACAGGGAAAGGAGTTGTCACAGGGCACCCAGGCAGGCCAGCAGCCTTGCTAGGGAAGTGCCCAACAAGAACCATAAATGCTAGTGGAGAAACCCAGTGGTGCATCTGCAACCCAACTTCCCCTGTAGCACAAAGAGCAACGTGCTCATTTAACCAGCTTGGAATATAGTCCAACAGTTAAAAATCCAACAGCATTAAAAATCTGAACTCCTGCATATTGTTTTTAGGTAAAACTTACATTCTTTTGTGTGTAAAAAGCAGTTACAACTGCCTAGTATCCCTCAGCCTGGATGACTTCCATCTGCAAGGCAGGACAAGTTCCTGGGGAACGTGGCTAGCACATTCCCAGATGGAAGACAGAAACCACCTTCAATTTCTTATATCCTTGCTGTGCTTTCTCAAAGAGACATAGAATCATAGAATCGGCTGGGTTGGAAGGGACCTCAGAGATCATCAAGTCCAACCCTTGATCCACTACCACTGCAGTTACTAGACTATGGCACCGAGTGCCACATCCAGTCTCTTTTTAAACATCTCCAGGGATGGAGAATCCACTACTTCTTGGGGCAGCCCATTCCAATGCCTGATCACCCACTCGGTAAAGAAATTCTTTCTAATATCCAATCTAAACCACACACAACTTGAGACCATGCCCTCCCATCTTGTTGGAAGTCGTCTGGGAAAAGAGACCAACCCCCACCTGGCTACACCCTCCTTTCAGGGAGTTGTAGAGAGCGATGAGGTCTCCTCTGAGCCTCCTCTTCTCCAGGCTGAACAGCCCCAGCTCCCTCAGCCTCTCCTCACAGGGTCTGTGCTTGAGTCCCTCCACCAGCCTGGTTGCCCTCCTTTGGACCTGCTCCAGGACCTTGATATCCTTCCTAAACTGAGGGGCCCAGAACTGGACACAGTACTCAAGATGTGGCCTCACCAGGGCTGAGTACAGGGGCAGAATCACTTCCCTAGACCTGCTGGCCACACTGTTCTTGATACAGGCCAGGATGCCATTGGCCTTCTTGGCTACCTGGGCCCACTGTTGGCTCATGTTCAGTTTCCTGTCAATCCAAACTCCAAGGTCCCTTTCTGTCTGGCTGCTCTCCAACCACATGGGAAGGTTTCTCTTTCCTTCCTTTTTGTGGGTAGATTTTTCTTACTTCTTCAGCAGCCCTGTTGTGACATTTCAGGGTAGAAAGATGACAGACGTAATAATGTAGATATTCCAGACATTTTAAAGCCTAGGCACAAACAGAGCTTCCTGCTCTCAGAAAATTTAGTAAACTTGAGCAGTAACTGACTAGAGACAGGTGTGTGGTTAGACATATCTTGAGAACCTATTTACTTTTTCTACCTACACTTTGGACTACTGGGGCTTGGGTCTCAGTCATTTTATGAAATGCATGAAAATGGAAACATGAATGAGGCAGCAGACAGAGTAGCTTCTCGTCAAACACTTGACAAGTACTTACAGAGTTAAAGATTCTCTGCAATGCCTAAGAGTGACAATGGACACTTTCTGTCATCTTATCCCAGAGCAGGATTCTTTGGATGATTGAAGTGTTCTGCTTCATAGATGTCCCCAGACTCAAATGTTTTCACTTGAAAACTAACACAATCATGAAAGATTGAGAAATGTATTCCAAGGACTGCACAACTTTCAAAAGTTCTGAAGCAGAAATGGGAGACTGATCACAGCTTAAACCTCAAACAATCACAGCTTAAACCTTAGCAATCCTCAGTTGGTATCTAAGATTTTAGGTGGTTTTACAGAACACATAATGCCTTAGTTATTTTGTAGTTACTTAACAGTTTTATTATAATTAGAACAAGAGAATACAACAGCTTTTGAAAGAAACTTCGTGTTCCAGAGGAAACAGCTTTCCTCATACTTGAAAGCTATTAGTAATGAACTTCAATCTCACCTAGTGCTATAGTCAGACAAGAGCAGCACCAATGTCTACAAGAATTTATTTCAATAGAAACCTACCATTGGGATGTTCACAGAGACTAGCACACCATGCTCCTACTATTTTCCCAGAAAGTTGGTCCCCTCTTAGAAACAAATAAATAAACAAAAAAACCTCACCTATTCCATTTGTTGAGGTTTGGGGTTTTTTTTATGAGGGGTTTGTTTTCTTTTAGGTTTTGTTTTGGGGAGCTCCATCCCCTCATTTAAGTACAGCAAGGATGAAGTAGATAGTTTAAACTGCTCAATAGCAATTCAACAGAATTACCAATTCATGTAAATTACCTACCCCCTGTGGCATGTTTACTAACCAATCAAAATATATTTTCAGACAAAGCACTGCAATAAATTTAAACAAAAATAAGGATAACCAGAACACAAATAATAAGATATTTGTGCACAGCATGGAAAGTATCTTATGAGTAAGAAAATTATGTTCCTGGCTTATAGTACAGAATTTTCAGAGTAATGTAGCATGTTTGTCATTTGCTGCAGTACAGTTATTTCCAACAACTTAATGAAAAAACTCCAGTTATATGTTGCTATTGGACTCACTGGGAATAAAAAAAATTAATTTGAGTAAAGTATTTGAAAACCCATGCATATTCTATCAAAGCAGATCTTTTATCACAATCTTTATTACAATGAACACTTACTGAAATGTACATTGCAACCCAGCAAGAAAATTTTGTCTGATGATTTCTGGGATCCATCACAAGTGTAGATGGAATATAACACAGCTGTCACCAAAAATTATGGGACAGGGTCCAAATACCAGCTGAACAGAAAGGATTTCCTCTGCAAAATAATTTTATATTTCAACAGACCAATGTGAACGACCCTCATTGCTAGCAAGCTCAGAAAGTCTTCCTTGTGAAAGAAATTGCACACCCAGAATGGCATACAACAAAACTACACCTTCAGAAAATGACATCTATCCGTTCACAGGGTATTCCATAAAATACCTCTGCATCTTCTAAGGGGTATAGTCCTTTCATCTAATTTGGCCTGTGAATAAACAGTCTCAGTATCTTTCCATGTAGCTTTTCCCTTTGGCTTAATTACTATGCCATAAATACATATAAGCAGATAGAAATGCTTATTTCTATGCACACACACACATACAAAAAAATAAAAAAGCCTGACACTTGAAATCAACAGACAACAAAATATCAACCCCATCCCTCCCCCAATCCAGTTTTTTCAGTTTGCTGCCATTTGGCAGAACTCACCACAGCCGTGACTGCCTCTTGCAGACTTCTCAGTGCAGGACCACTTAACCTGGGCCACCGCCTACAGCAGCAGACTGCTGGCGACAGGAAAGTAATACCATCCATTCTCTTTTTTTTTTTTTTTTCAAGACAGAGGTACTGATAGTGATGCAGAGGAAGGGTGCAAGGCATGGCAGTGACACCTGCCTGGCAGAGAAAGAGCCATCCCTGCCCTCCGGGTCAGCTGGCCTGCCCCAGCTTCCTCATCTCTGTGTTCACCCAGCACTGCCCCTCACCTCCAGAGGAGAAAAGCTCAGGTTTTTTTGGAGGGGTGCTCCACTTAGACCTAGAGAGATGTGGCCTTTGCAGGCCCCACAGCAGAGCCCAGCACAGCCCAGCAGAGCCCTTCCACAACACAGCTAGAAAAAAAGGCATTTCTAGGTGAAACTGCTCACAACATGGAGAGCGACTGTCATTTGTCTCTGGCTAACCAGGAGAGGCCTCAGACAAACCCCGCCACAATCCTGGCTTCATTTGTCACTTCCCCTCACCAAGAGTAAACCAGATTCTCTCTTAACCCAACCCCTTCCCTCAGGTCTCCACTGCATTTCCAGCCATCTCTGTTCCATCACTCTTTGTCAACAGTTCTCAGTTATTTGTACAGGAGTTCACCATCTTGTATTTATTTTCTTTACTACTTGTTTTCCCCTCAACAGCTCCCTGTGAAACTGAAGCTGCATATTCAAGCAGCAAACGTACCAACAATATACGGATATACTTAGTTATTCAATCCAAGCTCAAAGGGCAGTTTAAATTAATCACTGCTTTATCACATTGGTGCTATTAAAATGAATACACCCTAAAACAGTAAATTGACACAAGTGCTTGACAAGCAAGAGACAGAAACTGACTGGCCCAGCAATATCCATCCACCTCCCTTACTTGTCCAGCCAGATCATTTGTCCATCCACCTGGCTGTTACTTCCTCTTGCTCAGAAAAGGCCAACATTTGGCATATTTTAAAATAGAGAGGACATCACGGAAGTGGGGGAGGCAAGGCAGAGGCAAATAAGAGGCATACGCAGGCAGGGGTAACATGAAGGGGAAAAGGGAGAGGCTGCCCACACAGGGAAACGTGCAATGATCTGTAAAGGACCATCCACAAACCTGATCTGCACTATTCTGGTTTAGGGAAGTGGAACAACCTGGTAGCATGAAACTGGGAAGTGTGCAATAGTAAGTATTTTTGCTTTGTTCAAGCAAAAGAAGGATAAGAATAGGTAGGGTATAAAAGCAAAGTAGTGATTGCATAGAGAAGCTAAAATCAGTCCCCTGTTTCATAATGCAAGAAGTCATACAATGAAACTGAAGGCAAAAAAATGCAGAAATAAAAAAACCAATCAGTACTGTTTCGCATTAAAAAAAATAAATAATAAAATGAGAGCAAGGATATATCTAAAGTTTTAAAAGCCATACTCCTACAGCTGTCAAGGATAATCAGATTTTCTGAAACAAACAAAATTTTGAAAGGCTCTTAGAGTCCCATATTTTATGGTTTTAAACCTGTCTTTAAATATCTGTAATCAGGGTGAAAAATTGTGAAGAAATTATCTGCCTACTGTGCCATTTTTTAAAACTTCACTTATCTGATAGTGTCAAATGCACTGTCAGAGGCAGGACACCAGCCAGGGCAGCACTGGTAACTGGTATTCCTGCAAACAAAGGGCTCATCCCTCATCACTGAGGTTTCCCATAGCCATGGTTCTGCAAACTCAGTGTTTCTCAAATAAATCACGGTTCACAGACCAAAAGAACAACTGGAAAAAAAGGCTGTGATGCTAGAACTGGATTCCCAAAGACCAGAAAATTGGAAATCACTGAGCTGTATGCTGTCCTTCATTAAATATGCTGGATTTCGGTTAAAACTTCAAGCATTAGAGTATCATATATATAAACATAGTACATATTTGGGGGAAAAAAACCCACACCTTATCATTTTAATTTACTCTTTCCTTTTTTTCTGAACCAGAGAAGATTTACAAAATACATGTAACATCTTTGACTAAATAATTATTTCAACATAATGACAGCTTTAGCTATCCAGTTACAACAAGAGCCGTATCATCCAAACTGAAAACAAAGCCCAGAGCTGAAGAATTGGAATGGTAAGAAGGAAAACAAAACCAGTGATTCCTGTCAGGTCCTGAGGCTTTTTTGTGGTTTTGTGGCCTTTTTGTTTGTTGGTTTGGTTTTGTTTGGTTGGGTTTTTATTGGTTTTTGTTTGCTTGCATTTTTGTTGGTTTTTTAAAATCAAATTTTGTTTAAAATTACCTCAGACTTCTTTAAAGACTGCTATTTCTTTGCATATTATCTCCAACTACAGATACAAAAATCAAACCATTTCAATCCGGAAAGTTAATGAAAAATAAAATAAGTCCTGTTCCTTTTGTATTATCAACAGCTTAATGTTTCTACCAAATCTTGGCTGAAACCTCCCCACCTCCACAAAGACATAAGGTTAACTTGAGCCTGGATATCTTGAATCCTGACTAGCTAGCACAGATGGCAATGTGGCTCAGAGCCCATGATCTAGTTGAAACCAAGAAAGCACTATCCCACTTTGTAGAGAAAATACAACTAAATAACACCAAGAATCCTCCAGTGTCCCTTCTGCTGTCCCCATTTCCCCTTAAGAAACATGAGTTTCCCACATCTGGCTGGGATAACCTTAGGGCATTTCAGGTCTGTGGGGCATAATTGCAGACATGTGCTCAGTCCACAATGTTCATCAACCAGTAGAAGACCTACATTTAAAGAAAGAGAGAAACTAAAACTTAAGGTTACAATCATGGATTTATTGGGGCCTAAAATCTGGGTTTCCAGTCTCCATCATCGTGGATGAACCTGCTTGGCTATCTGTATATAAAAGTGTTTCTGATTAACTTCATGTGGAGGCACTCCCATTGCTAGGGTCTAGATGTGGATCCAATCACACAGCTATTACAGTGTAAATTCTCACTCTGCTATAATGAGAAACATTTGAAAGGGGAGCTAAGGCTGAATTTTCAGCAGTGCTGAGGCATCAGGTGGCTGATAACTGGGATGTGACTGAGACAAGCCAGTGAGAGCTTCACAGCTCAGAAAATTGCAGGAGGTGACCAGATGCAGACATGGAAGAGGACTGGCTGGTCAGGAAGGAGAGATTCTACACAGACTGTCCCATCTCACAGGGGCAAGATGCCCTGCAGCAGGCAGTGCTAGGGAAGCAGCAACACTTGTCCACTTTGAGACAATCAGTACTTCCCTACAGGTTTTCTAAAACAGGCACTTGTATTTCTATACACATCCATTCTTCATCTGTGGAGCAATCTATAGTACTTGCAGTACTCAGTTTTATCAATGAAATCAAATTGAGGTAGATCCAGTCAGTAGTTTTTCCCTCTTTACCCTCATTTTACTTTTTACTGATTGGAAGTGTACTTGTTCCTATGTTAAGTCCTCCAGTAGCATTTGAGGGGTAAACACAAAAATCTGACTACTTACTGCAATATACTAATTTTAAGAAGGGAATGAAATAATGCAAACTATAAATAGAAAACCTAAGAAAATGCATAAAATCCCAACCATTTGTACCGTTTAATATGCTTATTAATATAAATAATACACAGTAGCTTCCAGCTTTCAAACCTGTGTTTACAAGTGACTTTTCACTTCCATTCCCTTACCAAGTCTTAATCTTCAGTTAAGTACATCATCTGATAACACCTTCAATAAAGATTTCCTTCCAGATATCTGGCAGGCAGGGAACTGCTATTCTCTCGTGCTTCATAAATATGGTGCCTGGAAACTCATTATTAAATCCATTTTTGTGAATGCTCAAGTTCTAATTCATGACTTCTCTGAAAATATTTAATGAAACCAAGATGTCTGATAGTCAAGAAAGGTCTTTCAATGAGCATGAGCAACAGATCTTGCACAACCTTTTAGAAGATGTGCCAAGACTAGTTCCTTTCCTGTTTAATAGAAGCCACAGGAACCAAAGTTTCTGATTGAAGTCCAACACCTCAGCAGTGCCAAAAGCTGACAAGCCCTTTTTCCTCTCTTTCCTGAAAACAACTCCATAATCACACTGGGGTTTAATAGGATAACTATCTCTTGGACTCAAGCTGAACTTAGTTGTATTGAACTATGATTAAACCATATGATGGTTGCTACATGTAGCATTACTTCATACATTTATTTTTAAAGTGTGCTGAGATTCTTCTGTAACCTACTACCACAGTCCAGGGTGGTTTTTTTATTTGTTTTTCGTTTGTTTTCTTGTAGATTTTTTTTTTTTTAGTTTGTTTAGTTTTTCAGGTTTTTTGTTTGGTTGGTTGGTTTTTCTTAAACAGAGACATGACTGATTTTCTTCACTAATTTTATGTCACTGAGATCCTTTCAAAACTAAGACTTCCGTCAGGTGTTCTTACATAAACTGGTAAACATGTTTACCTGTTTTGGGATGTACAGATAACCTTTAGACATTTTTTAGTCAGATATGCTGGGGGAAATAGTAGTTCTAGAGTAACATAAAGCAGTCTGGACATGGTGACTTTTATCTTTGTAGTACTGATATAATGTGCAGCCACAGCAATGCCACTGAGCTCACTGGTGCTTCAGTCACCAGAAGAAAAAGTAAGCCATTATCCAAGATGTAATATTTTAACATTTGCAGAATACCAGTTTTCATTTGCAGAACAGCAGTTTTCTTAAAAGGTTCTCTGGAACTGCAAATGCCAGGAGTTAACTTTGTGAGTCTCTGATCACCACAACGGAAGTGTACTGCAGGTCTTGATTTTCATTCTGGAATTTTTAAACGTAAAAGTGTTCCAAAGTGAACAAACTTCCCAGCTTCAGCTCAGCTCCTTGAGTGTGCCCAGCCATAGTAGTTATCTTGGCCAAACAGTGTGTCTAGCAGAAAGAGGAAAAGTATCCTCTGCTGTAAAAAGGTCTCTCTAAAGGAAGGAGAGTAATCATGACATGGAGCCTACTAGGAAAAGTCAGAAGGACTTCAGTACACAGAAAACTACTCTTCTCCTCAGGGGGCAAAGAAACGGTTCCAGTTCTTCTGTTTGAGTCAAATCACTGTTAAATGTGTTTGCCAATGACCTAATTCTGTTTTCTAAAGATATATTACTTACGCAAGAGAGACCATAACAACCTCTTCACAGCTATTTCCAGTCAATTGTGGTGTTACATATTTGCAAAACATACACTGCATAGTGAAACTTAGCAGTAAGAAAAGATGCAGAACACAATTTAGCAGGATTAAAACAAGTTAATGGAGCCTCAGTTACATCTCAATTCAGTAAAAACAACTTTATCATATTTCATGCCACATATTTATGGAAATTTCAGCACCTACAGAGGAACGAGGTAGCTTCCTGAGGCACTGACATTTTTCCAAATACAAATTTCAAAATGCTGACATAAAGCTTTACAGTTTGCTGCACTGGCTAAATTGTCAGCAAAGATTAAATCACCCAGGTGTAACAAGGTTGGCTACCATTCTTTCGAATGGTCATTTCATGGCAGACTTGGTAAAACTGTCATTGCAACCTGAAGATAAACTGACTTTTAATGCCTGCCTACACCTACCCACAAGTTTCTTCTGAGGGGCAGCAATGATGGGAACATGCTACAGACTCCTCTGTACCTGGTGATATTTAGGTCTATTTGGAGCAGCCCCCGTCAGCCCAGGGCTCCCAATGTGGGGCTGACACATGCAACCCCCCAGCAGTTGTCACATGAGAAAATGCTTTGGGCTTGGACACAAATGCAAGCAGCTTGCTGTCAGAGAATGGGTCATTTTTTCCTGCCCATTATTGACCTGATACTCTTTGCCAGTCAAGTTAATGAGTTTTTCCTACTGGTTTCAGGGAGAGGAGAATTTTAATCCCCAAATACCTCATTATTTAAGAAACTTTCACATAAAGGTAAAACACCCAAACATCATAAAACTGGAAAAAAAGGGGTATTTCTCTCTCTAAATGCAGAATGCTTATATTCACAGAAAGAATTTGAAAAAAAGCCCAATGCTGAAACTTATTTAAAATGAAAAAGTTAATGTGTATTTCATTGTATCTAAAATGTAGATCAAATCCTGGCACAACCCAACCAGCCAGAAAAACCATCTGTGCTTTTCTGGTCTGCCAATAGTTCCTTTATAGCTCACACAGGTATTTAAGTTGGTTCCCATTAGCTTGAGTGCTAATTTTGCTGAAAACACCAGCAGACCAAATGCTTCTTAGTGAAATCCTTCCACCCCATCACCACACACATACACCCATCCCTTTCCCTTTCCATGTGATGCTTGACGTTGATGGGAAATTCCTCTCCTAGCATGGGAGGATGCAAAGCAGATCTCTCTGCCAGTGCTGCTGCTTGGCCAGGGTGCAAGAAACACTTCCCTTAGTACTTCTTAAGAGGAGGCAGATCTCATGTTATTGCCAAACGGGGGAAGTAAAGAGTCACAACAAGTGATCATATGCCTGATAATGTTTGTACACATGATTATCACACTTCCTAGTAAACTAATTAGGTTATTTTGGCATGTTACATCCATAAATGTGTTACAAGACATCTATGCTTATATATCTGTAAGATAAATAACCTGCCCTCCACCCAAAAAAAAAAAAAAAAAAAAGCAGAAAGATAGGAAGAATTGAGCCAACAGGGAATGGTTTTCCAAGTTGTTTCCACTAGGAAACAAGAAGCTTAAAAACAGGAGCTAAAATGTAAGTATTCCTGCTTGCCTTCCAGTCAGGCAGGAATTATTTAACTAACCTAATGAACAGTTGTGAAGCTGTAATCCCTGTGCTGCAAACCAAAATCAAAGTGCCAACAAAAGTAGGTGGCTAACTCAGAGTGGAGGACCACTTATTTTTCCAGGAGACTGGACATATTAATTCCTGCTTTGCTGCAGTTTATTATAAAGATAATAATTGAGAAATAAATGTGAAAATAAAGGCTTTTTAAAATTCTTCTATCAAGTGTTAAAAGACATTCTCATTCATCATGCCTTGGAATTAAAACTACCCTTACATGTGAGGCTTAAAATAGGAAAGCAGTGTGTTATGGTATTGAACAAGAAAGTTGAAAAAGACTGCCTATTTGATGTACAGAAGATAAATAGTAAAATTTGTATGCAGAATTAGAAGTGATTAAAACTGTTGTCCTGCATTTTTCAACTGCATGACAAGAAGAACAGAAAAAAAAAGGTTGAAAAAGAAAATTCATTTTTTTACCAGTGCTAGAGGCCCATATACCCTGAAAATACCTCTACACATTTATGCAAAATTTGCAAATGCCCAAACCCTAACGCTTTTTTTTTTTTTTTTTTTTTTTATCTCTTGCTGGAAGACACAAATCTATGGAGAGCAGGAAATATTTGCTGTAACTCACATTGCATATTTCTGAGATTACATGGGAAGAGATGAGGAATATTCATTCGCAGTACAATTTTCTTGAAATTGTACTGCCCCACAAAGCAACAGCAGCAGCACTGCAGTACGTCTCTCCTGACACATCCATAGTAAAAGCTTTCAGATACATGGAGAGGAGCTCATTAATGAACTGAAGACAGGATGAGGAGTTCTGAAATGCTTATTTTCCCATTAATTGCTTTCACATTGTAGATAAAAATCTGTGAAGAGCTTTCCACAGCAAACCAGTGTCTATAAAGTATTTTGTAAAGAAAAGTCTTAACACCAAGTCTGGTACACCATGATACCACCTATTTCAGTTTGTCAAATAAAAACATAATTAAATAGCTAAGGCATTAAATCAGCAGTAGTATACGCTTAAATTTTAAAGCTCTGAGAATTGTTACAGCTGTAATGTCAAACATATGCTTAATATCCAGCTGAATTGTTATCAGTTTATCTGATGGTAATTAAGAATTCCTATCTACATGTTGAGGAAATTAATTATTTGCATATTGAATAAACCATAGTGTATAAGGGCTTAATCAAAGAAGAAAACCCCATGCATTAATGTTTTCTTGTCTAAACCAAACTAGGTTTCTTTAAAGAAAAATTATTTTGCATCCTGTACATCTTTTTAGCTTACATTGACTATTTCATATTATGCCCAATTAAAATAGTGTTTATATAGCTTGTTGTCAAGTCATTCTATTTTCTTATTTCCTTTATCAAGAACAATCAATAATTCATTGTAAAAATGTGCTCTTCACATTTGTTTCCAGCAGTCATTCCATTGCCACTTCACTAACATGGAGATGGCCATAATCCAGTCTTGACAAGTACCCATCTCATTAATGCCTTTTTAATCATCAAGGATGGCATCCCTGTCAAGTTCTAAATACATTATGTCAAAACACATTCAACACACAAAAGAATCATTTTCTCATATATTTGAGTATAAATGGGTTTATTATTAAAACATGCAATGAAAAAGCAGTGAGCAAGAACATAGGAAAATAATAAAAGAAAACACATAAAAATAAGGGGTTTAGTAACATATTGAGAACCAAAGGGGGTTTGTTTGCTTAATTGGTTGGTTTGGGGTTTTTTTTAGCATCTTGCTAGCATCTTGGTTTTGTTTCCTCCAGTCTTTGCCTTCCCCTGTGTCACAAAAATATAAGAACTACCAGGATTACCATTTCTTTTTCCTCCCACTACCACTGAAACACTCCAGTCCTGTTCCTTCCCTCCTTTGCACACTCCTGTCTGACAGCTTCTTCCTCAGCTTTGCCTCAGGGCCAGCTCAGGGTTCACCAAGAGCACAGCAAGATAGGGGCTATAATTTCAGCTTCTGTACTGGTTCTTCAGCTAGAACCAGCAATTGCAGGAAAATAAATCCAACTTTAATGATGCAGCTCCAGGCTAAAGAATGTTAAGAACATTAGGAGGGTTGATATGTGCACAGACTGGTCAGTCAGCATTAGCAGAACTAAAAGATGCAGCCAGATGCTCACATACAACTTTAGAGAATTCAGGAAACCTTTAAAGAAGTATTCACCAGGGCTAAATACAGTCAACTGAGTTTTCTCTCCCTCAACTCCCTCCAGAGGTAATGAAAGAAGAGGGCAACTCCACAGGAACCTGTGATCCTTTGACTCAGGCCTGGAAGAACTTGTCTGCCATTTACTACAGATAAGATTAATCTTTTTCAGTAACTTCTTTTTGTCTCTATTCAGCCCATGCAAGCAGACTTTAAAAGTTTATAGTTTGGCAAATGAAGAATGAAAGACATAGCCCTGACAAAAAAGCCACCTGCTGCTAAATTTCAAAGCTGTGCTCCCAGTTAGAGAATTCAGTAGTTAAAGATAATAACAATAAAAGCTGCTAGAATTACTATAATGTCAAATATTTTTTCTCCTTATCCCATTTCCAGAATGATTTCCAGGTCTGAAACTTAAAAATAAAAATTCAACTCTAACAGAAAATTAAAACTAAGTGCATATACAAATGTACTGCTCAGTCCCATCAAGAATATTTTCTTTTCTCCCACCAGTGATTCCACTGAAGTACAAAACTGTCTCAAGTCAGAGATACAGCAAATAACCATACCTCCAAATACATGCTATATTGAGAAAGAGTTCACAGGGATTTCCTGAGGATTATTACACACTAAATCACATCATTCAACAAGGAGTCACACAGAACAATCCATTCACAGGGCTCAGCACTTTAAATATTACCATCACTAAGCGCACACAATACTTTTTGACCCCGACCCTTATCTTCAACAAGGAAATTAAAAAATGAGAAGGTGGAAAGCTCTGCCAAATATCCATACTCAAGATTTTTTCCAGCAAAAAAAAAGTGTGTGTCCCACCCCCTGGCCCAGTCAAGGAAAGCAACCCCATCATGCCCTCCTCACATCCCCTGCCAAAAAAGAGGGGGAAAAAGCAATGCAGGGACAAACACTAATTCAGGTGCATTTCACCAGATGCTTTTTACATAAAAATGTATAGATTAATTACTGCTGTCATAATAAAAGCAGCAAAGAAATATATATTCAGATTGTACAAATTTTTTAATCTTTAATTTCTTTTTCTAACAGTTATTGTATTCAAAAGTTTAACCAAGCAGATTTTCATTTCATGCAAACATGCTTTTCACTGTTTCCATATGCATCATACTTGGTATAAATTTGAGGGACCTTGAGGGTCAAGCTCTCACCATCCATAGCCATCATCCTGGAAGGATTCCATTTGTTTGCCTATCCCTATCCATGCCCTCCTGCATCTGTGTTTTTGCATCCAGCTCCTGTCTGCTGATGACTCCAAGAATACAACCTGGGACTTTTCCAGGACTGCCCTGCAACCTCAGTGGTGAGTGAGGGTCATTAGGGCGATGGGGAAGGAACATGATATTGCTTTAGATATATAATATTATGATATGCTTTTTGATATTTCTATATATTTAATATTTCTCCTTTTCATCACCTGTTTGTTTCATTGAACCTGTGCAGTCAATTCTCCAACCCCTAAGTAGCTTTCCCTTATTCTATTTCCCCTATAAGAGAAGGGAGGGGGGTTAACAGGAAGCATCTGTCATTTGTTTAATTGCCAGCCCAGCATTAAACAGTGACAAACATTAAAACTAGCAACATTGTTAATGCATTCATATTCACTGAAGGCTTCCAGACTTGGCTTTGAACTAAGGTTTTGAACAACTGTCAGATGAGTAAAACTGCATATCTTTGCACTGTCTCATCTGCTGCATCCTGGCTAAGTATCTGCTCTTCTCCTTGCTATGTGTAATTGGAATTGTACCACTCAGGCTTTATTATCATTCACAAGTCCTCCTTCCCTTCCTCCACCCTTTCTTGCACAGAAGATTTTTAAAATAGAAAATATTACTCTCTTATACTTCACAAAGATCAGAAGGAAAAAAAAAAAACAAACAGTGAGATATGTTAATACTTAAAAAAACCCAAACAAACTCTAAAGGATTTTTGCTTTTTCCAGATATCTCCTATTTTGATCTTTTGATTAGGTCCCATCTGCTGAATTTAATAGCATTGAACAAACCTATCTGGGAAGAAAATTTGGCTAAGAGTGGTCAGCAAGTATGGCACTGGGTCAATATTTAGGCTTCTCTGCCAAGGGCAACAGAGTGATGAATATTATAAACATTTTGCTGGGCTTCAGTGTCACTGTTTGCCAAGTTGTTCCCTTTCCACTTATGGTCCATAAACCACTGGAAGCAGAGGCAGCAATCTGGGGCTTTAAAGCAGCTTAGGGCAGTTAGTCACTGAATGCCCCATTGATTGGGCATTTAATTCCTTTTGATCCTTGCAAAAAAGCTCAGCTTTTTTCTAGTCTCCTAGCTAATGGATGCCATACATTTAAAAAAAAATGTTCCCATACATCAGATTTTTGAAGTTATTCAGTTGTCTCAGTGCCTAATGGTATTTTCAAAAGTGCCAAGAAATTTAACATTTATTGATTTCAGTGGAGGTAAGCATTCACCATATGACCTGCATCTGTAAATATACTAACATCTATTATTGAACTGGACTAAGGAGATCACCTAATTGGGTACTCCAATTTTGTCATTGCTAGTGGTGTGACTTCCAAAGATGCTGAACCTTAGTAAATCCAAGTGACTCAGAACTTTGTAGATGCTCAGCACTTCTTTGGCAGGCTTCTAAGCATACCTGCCCTAATCAGAAGTGGAAGGCTACCTTTGATCAAGTATGCCTGACACAGCATGTTTACTTCAAGCACTGAAGTATCATGCACCATATGCTGAGAAAGTCTGCCTAAATAGGAGACTGAGGGGCCCTTCAGCTTTCATTCAAAACTGACTTGACATTCCAAGAGCTGTGCTTAGGTATGTTGGGGAAACAGTTCAGAAATATACAGGTTGTGAGCAATCCTGACTTACTTCAGGCCACATTGGGTTAATGGTTATTGAGGTCTAGTTAGAGGCTTTCTGAGAATGAGCTAATGGGAAAGAGGTAACTTAATTGGCAACAGAAGAGAAAAATAATTATGTGAGAAGAATCTTTCCGTGAGAATGGTATGTGTAATTGGAATACAAAGCCACCTGCACGATAAGATGGTGTAAACAAGACTTCTCTATATAAGTGAGTGCAAGTTGTTAATAAACGATTTCATACAATCATATTGATGTGCACATGGAATCCTTAAGCCTCCACAGACTGTTTTCCCGCATAGGTAGGCTGGAAGAACAAAAAGCTATTCATATTTCAAGCATCCTTACCACAGACATCAAAAAAAAAAATAACCAACCCAGAAGATTCAGACTAACTTACCTTTAAAAACCTCTCTTTGCCAAACATACTGTAGCCTTCATGCCCTCCTACTTTCTGAAAACAATGGGACCAAAGGTACAAATCCATTTCTGTGAAATGTCCTTTGGAATTTATTTCTACCTGCTTGGAAAGTTAGCTCGCATGTCACCGTCTCTCAGCTGCATTATTACCACAGCAAGAAACTACTGTACTTGAAACCATCCTGATGAAGCAGAAGTTTCCCTAAACTATAGAAGTAGCAATAGCTAGCATCAAAAGAGTACAGCAGTGCAGGGTGGTGAGAAACTCAAGTGCATAGAAGAGCTTGGCAGGGAGGTAAAGACTATTATTTCTTGAAATAATCTCATCTTTAAGGTATGCTTTTAACTTGTGCTCTTCAGGGAATTCTCAACCCTAGCTGAAAGAGGTGCTTATTGTAACAAATGACATACTGTGTCCATTCTAGTTTCTCTAGAAAGTTTCTCATTAAGTTGTGGAGGTCATAAAACCATATCTTTTTCCCCACTTAGCATGGATATCTATAATAGAGAATAAATATAAGCAAGGTGGGGGAAAAGGTTAAAGCAGTCTTTATTAGCACTGGTCTAAGATACAGAATAATATATCAGTAATAGCTATTTTTTTTTGTTAGTAGGATGAAGAGGATGGAATAAATATTACAAATATAGCTTTCATTAAGACACAAAAAGGGGAAATCAAGACATGAGTAAAATCAAGACCTTTTAATAGACTTTTAAAATCATGGGCTTTTTGATTTCACTGCCGGCAAACAATTTCAAAGCCACAAAATTCAGTGACATGCTTCAAACTGTCTTGCAGATCAGCAGAACCTGAGCACATCTTAATTCTGCCTCTGAATACTTTTAGACACGGGTTTTAGACTGCACTCATTATAGCTGAATTTGAATCCACAAAAACATTGAGGCTGAGGTAGGATAGCAGGACTTCTCAAATGCTTCTACAGTGCAAACTTTGTCAACATAGTTTTATCCTTCCTTTCATAGGCATAGACAACTTTTCTGTTCCATTCACAAGTCATATAATAACTTTTGAATGTGTATATAAATTGCTCTACATAAGAGAGCAATATTGCCAATGTGATTTTGTCATCCTTTTAATGCAATTTTCAAATTGAAAATTAAGATGACAGTTAAAACCATATAATTAGCTAGATCTCTAAGGATTAAGTACTTGCCATATGCTTCCCCAGTCACCAATAACTAGTGAACCACAGAGCAAAAACCTCTACAACTCAGTGGAAAGTCAAGATAAAAGTAGGCAAAGAGTTTTGCTCCTTTCAGTTTATTACTCAAATGATTGCTAGCATTGCTGCCTCAGATCCACAGAATATACAAACAAGGACTAATACAATGGCAAGTGACTGTAAAATTCTAAAACTAGGTAGTGAATAGAGCTTAGGATAAGGAAGATAGAACAAAAAAAAAAAAAAAAAAAAAAAAAAAAAAAAAAGAAGAGGAGTGCAAGGGGCCATGGGAGTGGGTGGTATGAGTACATGTGAGGGAGACAAACTGTTTTGCAGTTTCTGATTAACCAGATTCCAAAGATTCTTAAGTCAGCAAATAGTTCAGACGTAACTATACAAAGCTCTTCAACATCATTATATTTTGTTTCATGGGGGGTTACTCTTTTCTATTAAATACTGTTACAGTTAAGGTTTTGTTGTTGGGGGTTTTTGAGGGAGGTATTGGTTTCTTGGGTGGTATTTTTCAAGCTCTTATTTGAAAAAAATTAATCAAAGAATGATTTTCACAGTTATTAGAGTACAAATATATAAATCACAAAAAAAAACCCCAAAACACTAGCCATTCTGTGATTCTATAAATACTGCCTTTTCAGCTGCAACTAAAAGTTTTTCCATTAATCATCAGATTCCTTTTAAATCCCACTTAAAGAATTTAGAGTAACAGGAATACTGAAGTTTATTTAAGATGAGCCTAATAAAGCTTGTGTCCATGAAGCACATTGAGGCTTTTCTTAATTCAGAAGAGTTTTCTAGAGCTAGGTTTTCTATTCTCTTCCTTTAATACATTAAGGACTTATTCCCTAAGTCGCTCAGCATTTTTTCTACTTTCCAGTTAATCCTCTGTGCTTGGATAGACACATGCAGACAGCTATTGATATAGTGCAACTGTAGATTTCTGCACAACACAGTCCAGAGAATAAACACTTAGCTGTTATCTCTTGCTCAGTCTACAGCTAGAAAAAGAATTATACCCTTGCTCAGTCTTCAATTCCCAGAACTCAGCTGGAAACCCAGCCAATGTAATCTCAAAGCTCCCTAGAATATCCATTAACACTAAATTAGATGGACAGAAGCTGAAGGTACCTGAACAAGAGGTTTCCTGAGTAAAGCCAGTTTCACTCAGGTCTGAGGTCCCACGAAGTTTTATTCAAAGGAGTTGCTTCTTGTTGCCAACAGTTCGGGTAAGTTCAATGCCAGCTGGCAAAGCCTGGGCTGTCACCTCAGTGAAACCACCTTCCCAAACAGCATCAGCCTCCAGCAAAATGTCACTACGGACAAACTCCAATTGGGAACATATGCCCTTGGCTCCCCCGATACTGTCCTTTCCCACTATAGCACCTTTCATAGCAAGGACTCATGGCACTGGGAAGAGCAGCCAAGGCTGCACGTGTTCCAACAGCACAGCAAGGACGGCAGCTGTGGGCTGGCAAGCATCGGAGTCTCATGCACACCAGTATAAGAGGTGTGGATTTCATTCTAGGGTTTTACTTAAAATGAATACAATTTTAGTGAGGCTTAAATTCCCCCTCCTTAGCTTCTTTTGTGGCTGCTAAATGAAAAGGGAGGGGATTTTAAGAGTAAGGAGTGCAAGGAGAAACACAATAGGTCCTTATCCAACAAGGTGGTAGCAAAAACACAGCCGTGGCAGCTTAGCAGTTGTGTCTTAGCCTGTTATGCAATAATGAGAACTGATGGGGTAATTCCTGCCTTGACTTCTACAGAGCAGGGAGGGAAGCATGATCACTAGTTTCATTAATTTTAGATTACTAGGATTTCATTACCAAATAAACTGAAAACTGTTTTAGTTGGGGGGTGGGAGGGAATTAAAAATACCGAGATTTAATTTTGGAAACCCCACTTTTTCAAAAGAAATAACAAACCAATCAGACCAGCATAAACACGCACAGCAGCATATCGTATATATTTCAGTATGCAGGGAAACTTTCATTTTTTCAAAACCAAGCATATAAGGATACGCATAGCGTGTGGTCAAAGCACTTTCCATTCCCATGGGATTAAAAGTATCAGTCAAATTAAACCAGACAGGATGACTTTGCCAGACTTGACCCAAATGACAGCCCGTTTTCAAGCTGGACTGTGAGGCAGCATGCTGCGGAGAGCACACCTTTGGGACTGACACAGCACACACTGCTTTCACACTGGTTGGTCTCCTTGTACCAAAGAAAAAGGACAACACGTAATCTCTAGGTGAAAATCAGCATAATAGCTTTCCCTGTCCTCGCATGCATATAATTTGATAGAGGGAAGAAATGAGTATATGAGAGGGGAGCAGGCTGGTTCACCAGGTCTTTGGGTAAGGCAATGTTACCTTGGATCAGTGAGTGTGTTACCATTCAGTAGCAAGGATAAAAACATAACCAACTAAATGCAGCAGCTCAGCACCAGCAGAACTGTCATAAAATCATCACTTATGCACAAGGTAAGTAGATTTTTGAAAATGAAAGCAATTAAGCATGTTTATATGGTAGCATTCATTTATGCAAGAGGTTTTTCTGGGTCACTGAAAAGGAGTCATTTGAGAAACAACCTCTTAGATTGTAATCACACATTATCTATTCACAAGTATGTCAGGTGGCTGAATGGAAAAAATAACCAATGATAATTCAAAATAGAGTTTTACTCAGAGGAAAACAAGAGAGGATACAACTCTTGCACTTCAATAAATCCATCTCCTGTTTAATACGCAGCCAAGCAAAAGATTCTTGAACTTGGTTTACACAAATTCAACAACTAAGATTGCTGCTCAAGGGACAGTATTTCAGTAGACATCTGGAGAACCTACTGATTAATTAATAGATTCACTAATTAGACGGCTGTACTGTTAGTAGAGAATGTAATTGTTTGGATTAATAACCCTACTAATTAGTCATAAGGAAAATCATAATCAACCCACAGAGTTGAGAAAACGCTGAGTTCCTAAATGTTCATCTGCATGATTAACTTCATGTTCCTAGAATATGTTAGTTAACTACTAACTTACTTACAAGACTGTATGTGCCATGGGAACATCCAGAGCAACTCCAAAAGCTGTGTTATTTCTGGGCTTGAGCATACATACCATGGGAGAAAAACACTATTAAAAATAATTTACTTATTTCTTGATTCTGAAGTATGGCACCACCATGGGAATCTGAGGAAAACAATTATGAATACCAAGCTTGTGAGGGGATACATAAATCATGAGGCATCCTATAAATATTCCTTAATTTAAAATCATCAAGGTATGCAAGTGATGCACAGCCGCTAAGAGAAGCTTACGCAAAACTATGACAGGGCTGTAGTTTGTGAATAACCTTATTTAATTGTCTTGTTTCACCAAGATGATGGGCATCTCTCTCTACACCAAAGAAATACTGTAATTATATGAGGTATTTCATATGAACCATAATCATCTACAATGTGTGACAGCCAGCTTAAAGCTCTAATAACAAGCTCATTGCAGGATGTTCCTGTTGAAGCTGACAATATGTCTATACCAAGTTAAATATGCTAAAAATTCTGATACTGGTTTTCCTCCTTTGTGTCTTAAGTTACCCAAACGTATAATAGAAATAGTACATCAATGGATATCATGAAAATAAATTAATGAACTTTGTGAAGCAGAAAGATGATGCGTTGACATCTACCTCAGAAGCCCGCAGAGAAAGGAATAATTTTACATTAAATATAATTTAATTAGCATGCAAAAATGTACTAGGGATGTAGTGAGGAAAAAATAACATTTTACACAACACACGTGATGAAAACAATTTGACAAGTTAAAAAAAAAAAATCTATGATCTATGAAACAGCATACACAAGTAAGTAGAGGAGAAAGTGTAAAGTTAAAATTGTACAGATAGCCATAACTTGACATTTTCTCCAATCTTAGTCCTTGTTTCTGCAGCCATATTTTCTTCCTACATTCCTGAATTCTTTATCTGAAGTCTTTGTATGCTCTTTATTTTTTTGAAAAATAGAAAAAACTGAAAGAAACTACTCCACATCAGATTCTAAAAGCTACTGAGTAAAGCAAAAACTCACCAAGGTGCCCAGTACAACCTCAATGGCTAAGACCTACCAATGATTTTTATTAAACCTTACTGCATCACTTTATGCTGCTATCCCTGAGACCCAAGGAAGTCAAAGGAAACCCTTCATACGTGTCACATTTTTAGAATAGACTACACAACAACATAGCAGATATCCAATGTATAACTTCAGTGAAACTATCACTTGAACAAATACAAAGGATACTCGTTGTTGTTGGTTTTGTTCAGGGTGCTTATTTTACCTGCAATGTAGAGCTTGGATATTATTACCAAAGCCAAAATTTCTGTTAACAAATGTCAAAAAATTCTGCAATTGTAAGCTGAATCAGAGTGCCCCGAATTTTGATCTCTAGTAGTCAAGTTCAGCTGACACTTGCATAAACTTCTATCAAGCCACTGGCACACCACCATGTGTGCTTTGAAAGCCCAGTGCTTCCAAAATACATCTTACCAAGAATGCAATCCACAGAGGAAAAACTGAGTAGATGGTGGTAGGAGTGCTTAAAAAAAGCCTTCAGAGACTGTGTGAAGATGGAGTAGAGGGATGTTTCTCTTTTTGCCCCACATTATTACTACCATTATTTGTTTTCAAGTTGAGATTTGGTAGGGAAGAGTGTACGTGCGTGTGTGGGGAGAGAGGGGGTGGAAAAAATAGTCAATACATAGTTACTGTCACAAGTTTGAGAGCAGAATGGGCAGAAGATGACCTGTGACATGAGATCACACAGAACCAAACCCTGTCTTTCCACTCATACGTCATACACAGTTCATCTTCTAGTTTCTTGCCAGCCAGGGTCTCTTCAAAAGGTAAGTGAAGAGCCTTAACCAGTGATTCAGAAGCTGGTGCTATCTCTGCACCCTTCTGTTTCACTTCCTAAAAGCACATGCCAATAATCTAAGTATAGGCCAGATGAAGTTAGAGTGCTTTCTGTTCTCTGATGAACTCTGATATGTTTATCTGTACAACAATACAATTTCTTAGGGTTACAAAGAAAGCATAAGGAAAAAAAAAGTAGTAAATAGCTTCGCAGTCTGTGAAAAGCACATCCATCCACTTTGCAACCAACCAATAACTTTTTCTAACAGGATAATCTGTTTTATCCAATTACTGTTTCATACAAAATAAAGTTATCAGAATAGAGACCACAATACCAAGGACTTTCCTGTTAAAACTAGTTGTCTACTCCTTTTAGCACCTTGCCTTCATTTTATGGCACAGTGCTAGAACTATTTGAAGAAGTCCTCTGGATAAACTGGAAAGAAGAAAAATTAATCAAAGAAAATGAGATGGTTATGCACAGGAATGAAAGAAACTAATCCATTATTTCAGGCTTTCTTTATAGCACATTTATAGAAAACAGTAATTATTGAAAAAGAACAAAGTTTTGCATGTTAATTTCAAGAAACAAGTCCAAAATATGATGAAATATGTTCTCAGGAAAGCAGCACCATGGGGAACAATGTTCTTGCCTTCTGTAAGTATTCCAAAAGTTAAAGCATTCTCAACAAAACCAAACACTAAAACCTATGGCTGGAAAAATTCTTTAAGTAGATTTACTTCAGGGATAAAACTCAAATTCCTGTTACATGGTGTTAGGAAAAGAAAGATATCTAGATTCCCGTGACTGCAGTCAATAAGTGTAATCACTGTTTCTGCCAAATCTTACAGAAATGTGTCTGACAAGTGCAAAGAAATTGAATGGCTTATTGTTTGCACTACATTAATAACTGAGGTGCCTGGAGAAAGATGGACCAAGTGGGATCAACTAGTTAAAAATAAATCAATACTACATCTTTAAAATTAACCTCCACCCATAACTTATATTTTTACTTTTTTTATTACTTTTTCCTCTGCATTTGACACCCTTTCCTTCTGGCGTTTATATCAAAAACTATCACGTATAGGCAATAATTATGTCTACCTGCCACACACACATATCCCCCTAACACGAGTTACCAAACTATTCATTTAAATACATTAACTAAAAGTAGATTATTTGCTGGCATTTTAAATATATATATATATAATTCAAATCATGAAACTCAATTAAAAGTCTTCCCTCTCCCTCCATTTTAACTGAAATATCAGGAGACAAAGCTTCAACTTTTAGCTGTGCTGAAACATAACTGTGTTCAATCTTTTATAGGATGCAGCCAGCCTCTGTGGATATGTCAAACAGTAGATTAAAATAAAGCTAAATATCCTTGCTATGATGCAAATGCTGTCTGTAATGACTCTTTTTCCTTTTTAAACATAAAGAGAAAATATTGTTACTGCTACAGTTGAAGTTATTGGAATACCTCTTGTAGCTGAACTAATTATTATTAAAACACTCTCTCCTAAATTGCTGGCATTATAACAGTGTATTGAAAGTAGGAAAGTGCAGTAAAACTTAATTCACAAATCCAACAAAAATGTTTTTTTAAGAGAGACTAATTTTCATGATGGTAGAATACATGAGAAAGGAAAGGAAGTCCATATGGGGGAAAATATTATTCAGTTAAAAGACTGAACCATTTGGAAACGCAACACTAAGGACTATAGTTCTACTGTGTAGAAAGGGAGAAAATTGGGAAAATGAGTTTCTATACCTGTGCTTGACCATAACAAAAGTCTTGTGATACCCGTATTTTTCAATGTGATTCTCAATTCTTTGTTTAGACACTAGTACCAGAAAAAATAGGGTTGTTTTTTCCCATTTGTTTTAGTATGCATGTCACTAAAATAATTTAGTGTCAATACGTAAGTGTCAAAGTCTGCCTGCCTTCTCTGTGAAGAACACAGAGAGGATATGAACATGTTGCCAACTTCTGCAACACTGTGAGAAGTGCTATCAGCACTATTTTTTTTCTGAGGCATATGGTTAAGTGGCAATCCAGTGAGCATCCACTCTTTATTAAGGTGATCTCTGTAGCTGGGGTTGAAAAGCTTAAAAAGCACAAAGGCAAAAACAACAGACGAGAATAAATTTCAGAGGAATCGAATGAACCTGAATTAATCTCATGACTTTCAGTCAATTTCCTTTTTTCTTCTTTGAGTGCTAATACAGTTGTAGTGGCTTGGAAGAGCAAACACAGGAACGCTGGACTGTCAGTAAGATCTGAGGATGGCAGTGACCTAAACCTGGCCACCAAGGGCTGCAGTAATCAAATCCCCAAGAAGACATGTATCCCCGAGGCATCCATCCAGGCAAATGTACAACCACTCCATACCACATCCGGCACAAAACAGATTTACTGCAGAATCCACTATTTCCCTCATAGTTCAGTGTGAGTGTGACAAACCAAGTCAGGGGTTTGCACACACTTCTAAAGAGACCTCTGCAGCAAATGCCTTACACTGCCCAGAGCTGAGCTTAATTATGCCCACTACTGGACCAGCACTCTTGTTCTTGAGAAAGGAACTGAGACTTTCTGGCATACACATTTGATGATTTAGCATGAGCATTATCCCAGGCATTTAACAACTACCTCATGGTTTGCAATAAATGAAGCTTTAGAAAGAACATTATTGCTCTGCAATGGATCCTTACCTCAAAAGTGACAGGACTTTTCATAGAACTTTGTCAAGATATTTCAATGAAAAATAAATAAAACTGCACCATAAAGAAACACATCCACACCTCCACAGTGAAGGGTGTTCATTTAATGTGCTCATCAAGTATAACTACACTTTCATTGCCTGCTCCATCTTCAGATAACAAATGCATGAAAATATGGAAAATTATCATATAAAGCAGCAATTATGGGTCTTTAATGCTTGCATTTCTCATTTTCAAGGGGAAGGGCAGCCTGCATTATAACTTTCCTTAAAAAGAGCATCACTTTTCATGGCTCTGTATTATGCTGTATAAAGAGCATCTTATTCTGAATCTTATAAATCAAATCACAAAAATGTATAAATCAGTGATACAGATAAAATTCCTTTTTCATTTATCTCCATCATCTAAAGGACTATTTACATATTTACACTGTCCATTATGGAAAAAATAAAACCAAACAAAACACCGCATTACCCCTTCCCCCCCTAACAAAACCCCAAATAAACCAAACTACACAACAACAAACAAAAACCCAAACTAAACCAAAAAAACAAAATGAAATAAAACAAACACCAAAAAAAAAACCCAAACAAAAAAACCCCACAGAAAACCTGCCACCACATTAGGTTGGCTTTCAGAAATAAAGCAGGTGTTCAAATACAAGCACAAATATCCAACATTTAATTGTCAGTTCCTTTTTTAATGGTCTTAAGTTACATTATTCTTGATAATTAGTAATAAATATAAAGGAAAATGCCCAGAGTAGAGACAAAAAAGTTCTGATGCAACTATTACACTTCAATTCAGTTGCTCTGGATTTACTTTAGTTCAACTGCAGACAGTATTAAACCCACTGAAGTCCTTCACTTCTTGGCATAAATTGCAGTCTCTACATCTGCAAATCAGCTTGCTGTTGGAAGTATAAATAATGAGATTTATGGTACATGGGAAAAAAGGAACCTGAATCAGCAAAACTATCCACCTTTCTTTCCAGGAGCTACTAAATGACACTACTGAAGACATCTTTCTGAATATAATTCCAGCTATATACATATTCAAAACTAAGAGTTTGGCAGAAAATTTCTTTCCATTAGGGTAGTAGATAACATGTAAATCTTCTACTTACACCAAAATACTATACTCCAAATGCTGCCATGATTATTTGCTATAGCATAAGGGATTGCTGAGTGTTGCCACCTCAGGGCAAAATGTCATTTTCCATTTAATCCCATCTCTGTGGGACACCACACGGATCTGGGAATAGCAGCCAGGATGGTCCCAATATTCCACTCCACTTGTTAGAGCCCTTCAGCGTTTTCTAAACCCACACACGCTGTGCTGTTCATGCAGCTCTGTACTGCCCAGAGTCAAAGGATACTCCTCAAATCACACAAGCAAACAACCCCCAAACAGAAAACTCCAACCTCTTTCTTACAGCTCCAGGTTTCTAGGTTTTCTTTTGCTCCATTTAATCCTGCTTTTTCATCTCCCCTTCATTTTGTGCTTCTGATACTTTGGAAAGCCATGAGGCAAAAAACTATTTTGTCAGGAATTTTTAAATCCTTTTAAAATTTTCAATCCTTCTGCCCCCTGAAGTAGGCTGTTCTAGGGAACATTGTAGGGAATATTGTAGGGAAAATGATAGAATTACAGAGAAATCCTACTCCTGTACTTCAGATTCCCATTGTAGAAACTGCTGCAAGAATTTATTCTTGGAAGCGGTAAATCACACATTAAATTAATAGCCACGCACAGGCAATCCCAGGTAAAATATGGCGTGTAAATTTTAGTTCTGAAACACTTAAAAAATCTCGGGTGCTCTTTATCCCTCTGAGCTGATCGGTGATGACATGGGAAAGTAGGTCTAAACCGGGAAGCACGTCTGAAATCAAAGTAACCTGCCACTGTGTTAAGTGCTGCCAACAGGAGCTGCAAAAGCGCCAGCGCTGCAGTCATAGGATTTCTGTGTAAACAACCAAGAGGCATGTGCCCTCTTCTCAGCTGAGCTGGCTCATAAGCATTTGACTGACAGCTTGCTGCCTTTAATGAACTGGAAAACTCTACGTTTCCTGTCTCTGCAGATTTAGGCAAGTTCAGCTCTGTGAAAAATCATGAGCTGCTTTCCTTACCCTTGCCCTCTCCATCATCCTACTCCTTTCAACAGCCTGATCTGGGTAATTAAAAAGACAAAGGCTTGTTTTGCATTTCGAAAGGTTTTCTTGACTCCCAAGACCTACCACTTAATCTTCCCTGTAGCTTTGTGTCATTCAGACAGAAGATGCAGATATATTTGGAAGCTACAAGGCCTCACTGACAGGAGTTTTTATTCCCATACGAAACGAGGTCTTCTTCTTTCTTAATATATGTTTGCATTCAGGAGCAAGGTGGCATTTTACATCAAATGTGCATCTGCAGAAAGACACACATTGGATTTGTGGAATGAAGACCCTACAAATAACCATACTGATGCAGGAGTCCTGGAGCCAATATTCACATAGCGTGTAAAACACTTTTCTGAACATTATGGAATAAAGAAAACTGAGTTGTTGATCATCTAATTTCAATGCTTTTTTTTTTTTCCTTTTTTTTCCTGTTTCTTTTTTTTTTCCTGTTTCTTTTTTTTCTTTTTTTTCCCCTAGTTATGGTTATTAGTCACGGAAAAAACACTTGCATTTGGAAAAATTAAAAATGGGGAGGGTAATAGGAAAGCTGTCACTGCCTGACAGGATATAGAAGTTGCTGCAATCCTTTCTTGCTGTGAAATTAAGTCAGTCTCAATTTAGAGCTGACTAAGTGGTGCAATTGGTACCACTTAACTGTGTGGTAAGAATCTAAAGTTCTTATCTCATGCTATATTTTTTATAAGACTGCTTTTAATCTCCATTATTCTTCATCCTTCTTTCTACTTCTGCATTTCTTTCCTCACCAGCCCAGAAAATGTTTCCAGACAGTTGTACCTCGTTTCCTTCTGGCAACTCCTTCATGAAGCACATCTCTGCAGTGGCCTAAGGAAGCTTCTTCTTGGTAAAGCAGAGGAATCTGCTTCTGCTGCTCCTCTTGGAGATGGAGTCTTTTGGACAAGAACTGGCAGGGAGCTGCTGCAATCCTTACTAATGTTTCATTGCCACCAAAGGAGGAGTAATACTGTTTGTGAGGAAAGCTTCTGAGTTTGTGTCCTGACACAAGAATAAAAAGTTAAACCTGCAGCTCAATAGCTCAAACCTTTGAGTTCTAGCTCACTGGACCTCAGATTGCACAATTCTGGATTTCCCCTCTTTTGGAAGTTTTCTACTGCTGTCAGTGCATGGAACAGCCATTCCCTCCAGAGGCCCCCTGTGACATCTGTTGAAACATCTGCTTCATTTTCTATTCTGTAAAATATCCACTAAAAAGCACTAAAAAAAACAAAACAAAACAAAACAAACCCCCAAACCAAAACAACCCTCACAAGAAAGCATTTTCCTCTTTTACACTCAACCCAAGAAGGAAGGCGCACAGCTTTTGGTGAATTTTTAACAACTTGTTCTCATTTTGAGTAACATAGTAACAACTTTTATAGGGAGAGGAGGGTGGACTTCAACACCAGAGTAGCGGGTGTATCGCATGACATTTACTTTTCTCTATTGGTTCCAAAGAAAACATGTTATACACTATGCAACAGAAAGTGGAAAAACGTATATCTCATCATGAGTCTACACTTGCAAAGCTGCCAAACTAAACACAATCAAGGGTAACCAAACACCACTACTTCCATTACGATCCAACTTTCTTCCCTCACTTGTCCTTATGCCTTTAACATACATAAGGACAATTACTCAAGGATTTTTCAACAGAAATCTGCAGCTCTTTGAGCTCTGCTTCATCCCTGTAAATAAAATCAAAGCATTGGTATGCTATTACACACTTATAACTTCTTAAGTGATTTATATTTGTAACATTTTAGTGGTAATTCAGCCCTAAATTAGAAGTAATGCACTGATGGAGAATTCCACTTACTGATCTATTTTAATAGTAGAGTCATAAGCAAAGTTCACAACTGAGTAAAACATTTGTCCTTGTTCTTATAAAATCTTTTATAATAATGAATCAAATACTAAGAAAATATGTATGGTTTGTAGTTTTAAAAAAGAGTATATTCTTTCAGGGAAAAGAGAACGTGGGCAAATAATGCACTTCTTAAAACTCAGTCCATGCTAATGCCTAGCATGGCATGTTCACTATGAGGCAGTGAAGTGAAAAAGGTATTAATTATTTTGTTCTGTGGATGGAGGCTTCTGAGGATGTCACCAAGATCCCATATCCATGTCATACAGTTCCTCAAAATGACCCTAACAGTACTGACAGAGCAAACTTGTACTTGTGACCTTGGGTTTTAAAGCTTTTTATCTTATTGATGAAAATCCCCTGGCTCCCCTGTGAACATAAAGAGAAAAGAGTAACAGTGTAATCTGGCATAAAAAGGTTAGATGAAGAAATAGTTTCTCAATAACAACTGTGCGTTTTAAGAACAGGAATAAGAATTTTGTTCAGATGAACTTCAGCACAGTAGCACTGAAAAAAAAACAAAAAACCAAAGGTTAAACATCTTTTTACACTGTTCTCTAAATTACACTCTTGCTTTTCTAGATCTAGTTTGACCTGGACCACATAGGTTTCAAGTTTTCAGGCACCCAATATATAGGTAATCTCTGAAAAAGCCATGTGATCTGCACTTACATCACCTGAACACAAGCCTTTTGGAGGGGGCATCACACCAGGGGACATGCACCAAATACTCTAGCTACCTAAGCAGATGAAGTTTTAAAAAGCCTGAGGATTTGTGTGCACTGAGCAGGAAAACTCTGGTACAGGACACATACCAGGCTCCCCAGAGCACAGCTTATAGCATGAGACAGGCTGGTACTACATGGATGTGTGCCCACACAGATCCAAAAAGTCTATTCCTTTGGACCACTTCTCTTAAATATGTTATTTTAACAGCATTTCAAACCCTTCACCCTCCCATAACACTATTTTGAGGAACATACAGTTCAATGAAAGGGGTGTAAGGTGCTAGTGCTCAGTGCTCATCAGCATTGCACTATAGAGGAAATCTAACAAGAAAAGCAAGCAAAAAGGTCTAGTGGAAAATCCTGGCCCTTTTAAGGCTGCTAAAAATGCTCCTATTTTAGAACTTAGCCAATGTTATAATCCTCCTGGTTTTGAGAACAGATTCAAGGAGGTCAAGCTACAGTGAACATAAGGAAATTAGTCATAAGCATATAAATATGCCCAGTTCCATCCTTGCAAGCATTTACACATAAATTTTTATCCCCAAATTGCCAATGAAACTCATTTGCAACTGCTAGCTCTCTCTCCCAAAGCAGTATTTTCTACTGCAGAGCATAATAATTTTCAACAAAAAGGATCAAGAAAAGAAGGGAGAACTAATTTTACCCTTTTTCAAGTTCTGTTGTTAGGAAAATTTTAAAGTTAACTTTTATGAGCTGTACGTCACTTCTAATGCATCCACCCTTACTATGCTGATGTAAGCATTAGGTTGCTGTTTTATTCCCAGGCAACTGCTAATCTCAAGCAAACCATGGTATGACCACATTAAATCACTTAACACAGTTTTAATTTTCAAAATTAACATACTTCCTTTAATGCCTTCACTGAAACTAACTGGTTTGCTCTCTTAAAAGAAAACTCAGATTAAACTATTAAGAAACACAATGTGTAAAGCAACATAATACAACATGAAATAAAAGAATTATTTTGCAAACTTCCCTAATAATTATTGTTAATAAAACATGACTAACTCGGCAGGATTCTGAAATCTTTAACGAGGCAAATGCCAAAAAAAACATTTTGACAGGTGGTAGACTTGAAGAACTATTGGAAGTACTGTAGAGATAAGAGACCACATAGACTGCTGTGTAAGTAGGTGTATTTCAGAATGCTTTATCTAGTAAAGGGCTGTCAAATGCACAGATTATCTCTTGAAACACCATCTATTTAATAGATCTATTAGTTTGATGCATTTCATTTTTGCAATAATTTACTTTATATTGCTGTACAGATCTCAAGGGTTTCTCTGTTATTTGTACACAGATTTTAAAAATAACTTCTGTTTTAAACATACCATTTTAAATGTACATCTCTACATCCTGTATTCATTTTGTGCTGCAGCTTGACATGACACTCCATTTGTCTTCTTTATTACACAAAAAAGCCTTTTCTATCAAAGTCGTTGCCTCAATTTTTTAATGAATTATACAGTTCAAAAAGCAGTAAAATATACTGCTCGCAAAGAGTCCCAATGACTTTTCAACTAGGTTTTTTTTACACTTACCATATTTGTGTCTGTAAACAAGGAGAGGATTAAAATAGGAAAGACTTCTTATTTTTATCAGTTTATATAGGGAATATTTAGCCACTGCTTTTAATAATATTCAGAAGGACTTTGGAGGCAACTGGTGTTGCAAAAAGCATTCTGAATTAAAATTCATCCAAAAACCCCAACCACAGTGTGTTTTTAATTTTCTATTAAATTTGCTCTTATTTTCAAACTATCAGAAAACAAAGAACTATGATGAGCTTATTCAGGGGCATACAGTGTTAAAGACACCACTGGAGTGTTTCTGAATATATTTGCAATATTACAGCTCAGTGGAAACACTGAGCAGAAGGTTATATCCACTGAAGCAGACATGACTTGGTATTAAAGCTTATAAGCCTGAATATAACCTTTAGAGACAGCAAGAAGAAAAACAACAACTGAATGAACTGAGGGAAAAGATAAAATTAGTAAGCAGAGAAGTTAAAAGGGCAAGGTAGAATGATGGAAGAGGAAAGCATAGAGTTTCCATGCCATAAACTGATCAGTAAGATATAGGGATGATTTGCAGTAACACAAAACAATCCAGGCAAACTGTTCTGACCATACACCAGGAGTCTGATAAAAGACCTAATTATACCAATTGTGCTACACGATTGGTTTGGAAGGACCCCTCACCTCCATAATAAACAATGTATGCAGGGATTGCCTAATTTCCAACACAGAAAACTTTCTTTCAAGGTGGGAGGAAAAAGATCTTCAGAAGGGTAAAATTTTACCTAATATTCTGTGTAGTGAAATGAGGCAACCAGGTGCCACTAATTGCCAGGTAGTGGGCGTGAGCTGAGCTTGTGAGTTTGAGCCTCACCTTTTATTGGCCCCCTAATCCTGCTCATGCGCAGTTGGGGCCCACCCTAATCAGGCACAGGTGGGCTTAACACAAGCTCATGCCCACTACCTGGTAATTAGTGGCACCTGGTTGCCTCATTTCACTACATTCTGTTTCTACTTGCGGCCCAGGATTCTAGAGCCTGCCCTGCCCATCACCAGCAAATCCATCTGCTCCTGTGATTAATCCCAAAACTGGATAATCTGCTCTGGGTTAATCAAAAAGAGACTATAGTAAGACAACACATAGAAATATTTCGTATTATTCAAAACATGGGCAGAGAAATGCAAAGACTCTTTATATGAAAGTCTTCCCCTTTCCTGCTCAGTCAGAAAACAGTATATAAACTTTTCTTTCAGCGGTGTATAATTTAAAGAAAGTAACATTTCCCTCTCCAGAAAGTAAAAACCCAGCTCCTGAACACCACCTACAACTGTTTTAAACTACCATTATCTTTAACCTAAAATTTATAGACAGCATTACACTGAAACTTCTTCGTAAAACGAAAATTTTCCATTTACATAGATTGTTTTTTCATTAAACCTCCTGAAAACAGCATAGGTGATGATTATTTAATATTTGAGTTTGACACAATAATTTCATATTTGTGGTACAGTTCAGAAAAGAAATGACCACAACTTCACAAACACAGTATTAAGAGACTGACCCTTTTTTTCCATGTTTGGGCTAGTTAAACACACAGCCTTAATTACAGAAATGCACACGGCCCCTAGGCAACCTGCAAAATGATTGATAACCACATTTACAATTTTATCAAGGCTTCTCCTTTATAATTAACCTTCTTACAGTGAGTAGAATACATATTAGCCATACAGCAGCATGATAATTTGACTGGTTTTCAACTTTTATAAGTCCAGACCTTAAATTATCTCACTGACATAAGACTATGTAAACCAGAGCATTCTGCAAAACATTATTTTTCTCCAAAATCTTTTTTTAAAAATACATCTGTCGAGTAACACAGTTTTCAGTTGTAAGCCTGGGAACTGATTTCACACTCCTTTCATATGTCCCGGATGATCTCCTCTGAGTAGATAAAACCAACTCATTTAAAAGAGCAGACATTTTAAGTCTTTTTTAGTTTGACAATGAACTGTGAGACCTAAATCATCTATATTCCATTCTATAAGGACAGACCTCAATCTTCTATGTGTGTGTGGTTCACTTTGCCAGTTCAACATTTAAAATGCTAATTTCAGCATTTGGCAAATTATATCTTTTTGCTATAAAACACGAGGTCTCCCACATCACTGTTGGCTGGAGCTGGCACGTAGCTGCAAGACCATTCCCACCAGCCTACGCCTGCTTTGCTCACACTTAAGTCAACAAGTCATCACTTAAGTCATCATTTGCTTTCAATGGCAACCCAGTAAATATTCAATATCACCAAAGGTTTTTTCTTTCAGAATGTCCTCAATGCCAGAAATTTGGAAAACTGAATTTCTATATACAATATATGTCTCCCTGTACACTGAATATGCAGCCAGTCTGAGAGATGCTGAAAGCAGGCAGGCTGCTTGCAAGGAAAAGTGAGAGGAAATCACTGCCATCATTAAACTTGTTGACCTTGAAGGAATGGAAAACAATAAGCTATGGTATTCTGCCTGACATGATAAATACCAACAATTATTCACAGTACAGGGAAAATTGTGCTTCTTATTTGTGTTTATTTCCCTAAAAAGATGATGTTTCAGGATCCTTACTCCTATGAGTAGCAGTTCATACGTAGAATTTGGAAATACTTCAAGGATAAGATATTGTCAATGGAAATAGCAGCATCAAGTATAGTTCTACTGCACCAATATAAGTGAAGTGACAGAAAGAAAAACAAAAAACCAAGATACTTATGCTGTGTGGAAAGAATAAACAAAGTGTTTCAGAGTTAAAGATCCCTCCTAAAAAAAAAAAAAAAAAAAGATCTAACAGGGGAATACTTTTAGGATAATATTAAAAAAAAACTGAAGACCCCACACACTCTTCTATAAGCACTTGCATACTTGCATTGTTGGACGAGACCCAGAATGATATTTCAGGGACTGGGCAGATTTCTGTATTTTAAGAGGATTTTGCTACATTAAGCCACTAGCATATGAACTATGTGATAAAAATGTTAAACACTTAGAACTATTAATGCAAACATAAAACTGTGACATGGCCAACATTAGGCTCCATGGATGTACTATTTTGTCCTGTACGTTTTTGAAAGATTGTTTCATTTTAGAAACAAATGTTGTCAGTTTTATAAAAGCAATGACACAAAATACATCAATAAAAGATTTTTCTTGTCTTAAATAATGTTTAAAAGTTTATTTCCTTCCTAATGTTCCAGTGGAATGACTTCTTGGCAGAACTGGCTGGAAAGTAGAAACCAGGTCTAAACACAGAGTTTAACCCATTTAATTCTGATTGAAAATTAATACTAACACCGATAAAAAAAGTCTTCCCAAAGCTTTAAGTTACAGGAATTATCATTATTTATCATACACTTTATCTGCCTTCTGATACTTAGTCTCCCTAGGTATTCTGGAGAGGTTACTTGACTCATTTCTTTGACTCATTTCAGTATGACTCTGTCCTGGTTTGGGCCAGGATAAAGGTGGTTTTCTGTTTCTGTACTTTTGCTTTTAGCTAAGTCCCTTGTAAGTAGTTGCATTTGCTGAAATTAACAGCAAGTTTCTCATGCAGTGTGTGTCTGCTTCTAGGACTGATAACACTCGATGTTTATAGTCACTGCCAGAGACTGGTATGCAGAGCCAAGGACACTGCTCAGCTCTGAGGAAAACATTTTACCGTCCAGGAGGACACAGAGGCCCCACCTGAGCCCTCCTTTGGGGAGGAACAGACAAGATAGATGCCAGAATTAACCAAACAGAGTATTCCATCCCATATACGTCACACTCAGTATAAATTTGAGGCATCACGAGGGCCGAGCCAGATCTTTTCCTGATTTCCCTTCTTCCCTTCCTTCACCCGGCATCCTGGAAGGATCCTGTCCGTTCGTCTGCCTGTGGTCCTGATCCGTGCCAGCCCATATCTGTGTGTTCCTGCCTCCGGTTCCCGACTGCTGCCGACTCCAGGAGTCCAGCCTGGACTTTCCCAGGGCTGCCCTGCAGCCTCGGTGGTGACGTGAGAGTTATTGGGGGAGAGGGGGGAGGAATGTGGTTTCCATTTTCCTGTATATTTGTATATATTTAGTAATTTTACCTATTTATCATTACTGTTTCATTAAAGTTGTGTAGTTTAGTTTCCAACCCATAAGTCTCTCTCTCCCTTATTCTCTCTCCTTTCTCTATCAAGGAGAAAGAGATTAATAGAGAGCGTCTGTTATTCGGTTTAATTGCCGGGCCAGTGTTAAACCGTGACAGACTCAATAGCAATTTTCAGTGGGAAAACTCACACTGCCCTGATTCAGTAGTGCACATTGATGTCAACCACCCACTGCACTTGTGCAGTGTTTTATCTTAACAAGAGATAAATTTATCAAACACATGTAAAACATGCTTTGTTCCATGACTTGAGCTGATCACTATGGCAATGCAGCTATTGGCCCAAGACCAAAGTGGAAAAAATTTGGAGTAATTAATATTGTCCAGTTTGGAATAACACACTCCACAACAAAAGTGATGACTTCAATGAAAAAGAAGTAGCAGCAAAGCATGTGCATTACACAGAGAAATGCTCATAAAAAAACCCACACAAACACACCAAAAGCCACAAAAGCCCCAAAACACAAACACAATCCATTACCTCAAAAAAAACCCAAAAAGTGAAACAAAAAGCAGAAGAAAAAAAAAAAGAAAACCCAACAAACAACTGAACACCCAAGCTCATGCTCACAACTTAACTTTCACTTCAGAAAAGCATTGTCTTTCTTGTGGGATATGCAAAAAAGTAATAATCCCAGTTTCATACTTGCTCCTGTTCCAAAAAAAGTTCTCCATGCAATTAACACTTCAAACAACTGAAAATTTCCTTAACTTTAGAGATTGGTGAGAATTATATTTTCTTAGCAGGGAATAGCTCACTTGTAGCAAACTAAGGTAAGGGTGTTAATGTTTACAGATCCCTGTTCTACATAGCCAGGTAATTGCTCAGTGTATGAGTTTTATTTGTGCACAGCAATTTTATCTGTATCCTCCATTAGCTATACTCCTTCCCAGAATTATTTCACTTCAAATAATTAACAAAGTTCAAAAATCCAGTGCCTTCTTCCTGCTACCGAACTGTTCTTTCTGCATTGCAAAGGAGTAAACAATATAAAATACCCATTTTTATATGCAAGTAATAGCTGAAATGCACCCAAGATTTTGCAGTTTTACATAGAGGTTCTGCAGTACTTCTTGGAACCTTTAGCAGAGGGATTTGTAATTCTAAGAAAATACTTTGGCATTAATTAAAAACTAAGACAAATCTCTACTGTACAGCTTCCATCCCATGAAGTTGTGATTTATTTTTAATTAAATGCTTGAGGTTTAAAAAACAAAACAAAGGAGGTGTCTTTCTGTAGAAATAACATTAAAGAGAAAAACAGAAGTAGCAATGATGAGCTTCCACGGAGAGATTATGAGAAAACATCAGTCAGGCTGCTATATGATTTTTAACCATTTGGGGCACAGCAACTATCAAGTGGGGGGAGGAGAGCTGAGTTCCTTTCCCCCACATAGGTTTAATTTGGACATCTCTCTATATCAGAAAGTTGAAAGAGAAATTCCTTTCTGAATTACACCTTCAAGGAAGTACACAGAATGGGCTACTGCCTTAACAGCTGCTGAAAATTCTCCTCACCTTCATTTGTTCTTTTTCATGTGTTCCTTAACTTATCAAGAGCATAGCAAGGCTCAGCAAGTGGGTTTGCTCAAGCTACTGATGAATTTCAGTTGCATCCTAATGTCCAACTTGGCTTAACTATTTTAACTAATAATATACTAAAAAAATCTACATCTTGAGGATGGCTAAACAAAGAGCACAGCTCTCTGAAAGTGGTGGAAATGTTTAAGGCAAGTAAAGATAAGCCATTTCTTCCAGTAAAATTTATTCTTGGCAGAAACTAACATTTTATAATTCTGTAAATATTGTGTGTGTGTGTATATATGTGTGTGGAACACTGTAATAATAATTACTGTACACTTCTAGAGCATCTATGTGATTTCTACAACAAAAGACATGTTATCAGTATAAATCCCTCCTGCATTATAAGGTCATGTAATTAAAAAGCTCAAGCCACTTAAATTGCAATAGTCAAATAAAAGGGAAATCACAGAGAATACTCCACAGCTAGTGGTAGCTGTAAGGGTCTTCTAACAATACTCTGTTCTTGTTAAAGCCACACACACACTGACAGACAACAAATTATTTCTGTATGCATGATTCTCAGAAATTACTTCAGACATTTCATGATCATTTCTCCATTTAATTACTTTCCTTAGGGATTAGTTTATACTCCAATAGTTTGTACTCTATTTCAATTCAAAAGAAGGATTTTGAAAGCCCGGACAGCTTTTAGTCCTTCTGAAAGAGACTTACTACTTTCTTTCCATTTAAAAAAAAAAACAAAAAAACACCAAAAAAGCCAAAAAACACACAGAAAAGCAAACCACAACAACAAAACCCAAAAATCTAAATTAAATACAAAGACAGTTTCTTCTAGAAAATAAGCAAATATCATGAGCTTTACAAACTGATAATGAAATTATCTTCTACACTGCCCTCCACTAGCCTAGCTGCTTTTCATTAAGAACACAGAAACCCACTGCATCATATTTTATTGCTGAAATCCACTGCATCATATTTTATTGCTGAAATCTACCAAGAAAACCTGAGCATGCACTGGAAAGTGTGTATAAGTTACATAAAATTATGTGCTGCATTATCATGGCATATTTATCCATGGCACTGCAATTAACAGCCAGCTGTCAACATCCTTGGAGTGGTTTTGGAACATATTAAACACAGCATGCCTAAATATTTTTAACTTCTTTTTGTTAACACACTTCTTTGAAGGAGGAGAGTTTTTTTACATAAGCGCTGTATTATTATGAATGCTTGAATAGGATTAAGTGGCTTTCTTGAAATGCAGGGACACAGTGGATTTCATCTGCTGTGTGGGAAGCCAAGGCTGTTCACGGGCTTCTCAGGTTTATATTACATTCATTATCTTCAAGCACTGTTAGGTGTTGACAGCTTTAACTGCCTTCATTGGAACCACGGCCTCTGCAAAACCGAACGCAAGCAGAATTTACAATGTATTGCCCATCTGTCAAGGCAGAAAGCCGGCCCTTCAAGAAATGTGTGGTGTGGTGCATCTCCCTGAACTCTTCCTGGGGAGATGCAAGTGGAGGGTCTGGGCTGAGGGGGAAGGTGGCTGGGGAGGTGACTCCCAGTGCTCCCCATGAGCTTGAACTGCACGGTCGCTGCAAGGGATCACGCAGGCTCCCAGGAACCACCACAAGTCTTACTAAGAAGCTTAGAGATAGCTGAAATGGAAAGTAGGTCTGTGCCTCCACCTATTCCGGAGGAGTCTGAAGCAGGAGGAGCCCTTCTTGCTCCTAGGGCTGATCCTGAGGCCTCGGGGCTTAGCCCATTCCTGGACGATGTCCTAGGGCTGTTCCTGGGGCTCCAGGATCTACCCCTTCTTGCCTGCTCCTGGGGCTCCTTGAGCTGTGGGCTTCTCCATCCTCACTGAAGAGTGAGAGCTCTCTCCGTGGGTGTCAGCTGCTCTCTTATTGGCCCCCTGCTCCTGCACATGCTCAGGAGGGAGGCCAGACACAGGTGAACCCACACCCACTCATCAATAACTCAGGGCACCTGGTCCTGTCTCACTACATTTCCCCCCCCCCTTTTTTTTTTTTTTTTTTTTTTTTTTTTTTTTTTTTACACAGACATTTACATAGACATTTACATATTTACATCTTTTTACATATACATCTTTAAGGGGAATTAAACATCACACAATTTACATATATTTTTAGGGAGAATTCTCAACCCTTACACATATTTTGGGGAGAATTCTCAACCTTCTTTCTTTCAACCTTCTTTCTTTAAGGGGAATTAAGCATACCCACATATTCGCTCGATGTCAGCCCCTTTCTGGCAAAGTCTCTGCAAGCTGTCTGAGCACTCTTCACAAAGTCTCTGCAAATTGTCCCAGGCACTTGCCCTCTGTTCCGGGGTTTCTTTCCTCATGGGCCTCGGGATTTAACCCTTCCTCATGGGATTTCCCTCTGCTCAAGGGCTTAGCCTAGGCATATTTCACAAAGCCTCTGCAAGTTGCACCAGGCACTTTTCACAGAGTCTCTGCAAGTTGTTCTTCTAGTTATTATTCTCCCTCCTGTATCTGCTCTTCTGGCTTGGTTTCCCTCTGTTCCGGGGTTTCTTTCCTCATGGGCCTCGGGATTTAACCCTTCCTCATGGGATTTACCCCTCTGCTCTGGGGTTTCCTGTCCAGAGAGCTTGTTGATCATACCTTACAGGGAGAACATTCTTGCAGTTTCTGTGCCAGCTAGGTTTTCTGCAGGCTGCCCGCATTCTCCACCAAATGAAGCGGGAGGAGCCCTTCTTGCTCCTAGGGCTGATCCTGAGGCCTCGGGGCTTAGCCCATTCCTGGACGATGTCCTAGGGCTGTTCCTGGGGCTCCAGGATCTACCCCTTCTTGCCTGCTCCTGGGGCTCCTTGAGCTGTGGGCTTCTCCATCCTCACTGAAGAGTGAGAGCTCTCTCCGTGGGTGTCAGCTGCCCTCTTATTGGCCCCCTGCTCCTGCACATGCTCAGGAGGGAGGCCAGACACAGGTGAACCCACACCCACTCATCAATAACTCAGGGCACCTGGTCCTGTCTCACTACAGGAGTCAGCATGAGGACATACTTTGATGAAGATTTTTCAAGACTAGAGGCATGTATGGGAGATATTCCCAGATATGCAGACCTTTAGATGATCTCATGCTCTGGTACACAAACACCTTCTCCTTATTTTTCTACTAAAAGCAATCTAACATATTCTGAAAGTATTCTTAGACTTTTTAATTACCTTTCCCCCTGCCATCAAGAAGATAGACCTTGTCTATAGAACACCAGCTTTTTTCACAGAACCACAGAATTTTAAAAATTGGAAGAGACCTTTAGGATCATCTAGTTCCAACACCCATGGCAGGGACACCTCCCACTAGATCAGGTTGCTCAGAGCCCCATCCAGCCTGGCCTTAAAAATTTCCAGGGATGGGGCTTCCACCACCTCTCTGTGCAATCTGTTCCAGTGTCTCACCACCCTCATGGTGAAGAACTTCTTCCTAACATCTCATCTAAATCTACCCTTCTCTAGTTTGAATCTATTCCCCCTAATCCTATCACTACCTGACATCCTAAACCAGCTTTCTTGTAGGCCCCCTGCAGGTACTGGAAGGCTTTTCAAAGCATAATCAGATACATTAAAAGCATATTCTTCTCATATTTTCTTCATTATACTATTATTGTAAATTTCATTAAACCACTGAACAATTTTTAGTAATTGAAGAAAGTCACACCTGAAATAACTGCCTGCTGGTGACAGTATATTAACTACTAGGCTGCCATTAACTGATGTGGTATTCTATCAAATTATGTAGTGAAACTGCAAAATGCTAGATGAATGATATAGAATTTCACTCATGATCATGATCACGCTGCTTATGGCATTTAAAGAAAATAAAGTAAAATACTGAAGTGATGGAAATATAAAACAATGTTTTAATGCAATATTAAAATGATATTGGATTGTTCCATAGTAAACCCCCACTTTTCCTAGTGAAAAGTCTCCCATCCTTTACTAGTGAAATTCAGTGACAAAGACTAAACTATAATACTTTAAACAAAACAAGAAATGTTTTATCTTAAGTCAATAGTGAGATCAGAAGTGATGAGATGTAAAACTTTTAAAATTACAGTGGATGTCTACAGCATGCATGGCCATATTTAATTTTTTAAACACACATATGAGATCAAAAAAAATAAAGCCCTGATGTTTGCTCTTGAAAATAATCCTTTGAAAGGCCTTCCTGATCCTTAGTGTTTTTCTCCAGCTCTGTTTCATTCTGTTATGATAGAAAGAAAACTCCCACAGAAGTGTATACAAGGTAAGTAGCTTTGAAGTCAGAAGAACAAGTTATAGCCTATGTTAGGAACTTAAGTAACTGATTAAGTGGAACCCAGAAATATGACCCTGTGAAGACTTATGCTTAATTTTCCATAATAAACATTCTCCAACTGCTGGGCTGCTCACAGCAGGCATCAAGTCAAGCACTCACACAGAAGACCACCAAAACTTTCCTGTAGCATATTAAGCTTAAATACAAATTAGGAGTTAAGTGAAGAACAGTGCTATATTGAAGATGCCACAAATACAGACTTCTCAGTAACTGAATCTACCACATAGAAATTAATGAAATAAGGGGAACTAATAACAGCAAGGCTTACTGCCTGCTGAAAGAGGTGGAAAAGCTATTATTTTATTCAGTCACTAAAAAAATAAGGTTTTCATAAGATGGAGTGCAAATTTAAGATATGGACTCAAAGCTCCCTTGGATCAGTTTTCAATAGCAGAGGATACATGAGGCCAGAAGACATGAACAAGAAAGCATGAACTCTTCAACTATTCAAGGCAGAGGTTTGTGCCTGCATTTGGAGGACCAGACAATCTGTTTTCCATAATTGTGGAAACTTCCTCCAGTTCCACAGAATTTTGGCTTCTTGAACAGAATTTCATGTGGAACAACAGAGTTTTCCTGAAAATACAGCACCATTATGTCCCCAGGATGCCTTCCCCTCACTCACACACCACAGACACATCCAAAATCCTTGCTGGATCTCTCTGGTTTAACACCTCATCTGTTCAGTCTCACATTTTCTCTGTATTTACATCGAATTCATCTTGTTTCCTATAGGGACAGCAGGGTGATTAAGACACGAATTTGAAAGCAGAGACACAGCCAGGTTATGTGGAAAAGGGAACTATGCAATGTAAACAAAGCTGTTGCTGGTGTTCTTCCATAATCAGTCCCAAGACTCATCTTTAGTATTTTTCCTGACATGAAAAAAGGAGCAAGTGGAATTTGTAGACTTCAAAAACCAGAGGATGTTCACCAGCACACAGGAATGTCAGCCTCACACAGGACTGAAGCACCTCTAGGATTCCTGTATGGAAAAGGAACAGCTATAGCACTTCAGAGTCCAAGGTCAATTTATATCAAAACATTAGAGGAGGGAAGACTTGGGTATATAAAAACTCCAGTAAAGTGGAAGTGCCAGCAGGACAACACAGCCCACAGGAAGAGTGAATATATGCACCAGTGGACCAACAAGGTACGTACAATGGAAGTATTCCATTTCAGTAGAAATAAACCAAATTTATGTATACAGAACATTTTTATTTAGAAAGAAAATTTTAATTCCACTTCATTTGATCTGTGCTTAGTCCAAAAATAACTGCTTTGATGTTTTAAAAAAGCCAATACTGACCTCTTCTCAGTCTTACAAAACCCTCACAACTAAACAAAAGAAATAAAAAAAAAATAAAAAAAAAAAGAAAGAAAACTCACTTTATATAATAAGCCAAATTCCCTTGGGTTTTTTGGGTCTTTTGTTTGGATTTTTTTCATTGGAAACAGCTTTGTCTGATTGGATTTAAAAAATTATATTAATGTTTTAGATAACTAGGGATATTAATAACACTTATAGCATTTAATAAAATATAACCTTGTAGATAAGTTTATTAACCTTGCAGATAATTAGAATAATTAGAGTTTTGAAAGTGTCACGAGCAGGCAAGCACTATATATAGCATGATATGCACATATGTATGCTACCTGTCACTATTTTTAGTAACTGCCAGCTATTTTTTGCAGGAAAAACAGAAATTACAGGGAAAAAAATGGCTACACAAGGAGGTATTTTTTACTGGAAAAAAGCCAAGAGAGTGTAACAAGAAAATTCTGTTTAACTTCCAGATCTTCAAATGATCTAATGAGCACATTCAGGCCATTTATTTTGCTACTATTTGTAATTTTCATCACCTGTCAAATGGTACTTATTTCCATTGTAAACCATTTGAGATCTACTGATAAAGACCTCTACAATAATCAAGTACCTTCACGACTTCACTAAGTAGGCATCTAGATCAAGAGATAACAGAACCTACAGATTAAAGGAAAAAATAAATCATCACATAAAATATTAATAAAAAATCCCAAAACCTTAAGAGTATCACTGCTGATAAAATATATATTAAAAAAATAATATAAAAGTCTACTAAAATATTTTCTTACTTTGTAGAAAAAGCATTGTTGAAGGTGATAAATTTGTTCTAAAATGAGTTTTCTCAAGAAAGAAAATAATTATCTAATTTAGATCTATATATATTTTTCTACTTCAGAAATATGGCAGCACCGGCTGGAAAAGCAAAAAATTTCTTAACTATGAACTGGCCCTTTCTCAGCTCCCATGAAATCCAAACTGCTGGAACATTAAACACTAACTTGAAACCACTGACACCGGGCAACAGTGTTGTTTAAAAAAACAACACCAAAACCACTGTTCATCAAAACCAAAAGCCAACAGTAGCACACAGGGAAGTAGTAATTATGCTCTAAAGAATTACTGTCTTCCCATCTCTGGAGAGATATTAAGTCTTTGCTTACTTGAAATCAAAGGCATTTTTGTCAATTTTACTATTCTACTTCTGCTCGGGTTACTACCACTGAAAATACTGCATATAACACTTCAAAACTTTGCATTTGCTAAGTGAGAAAAATAGCTTGGTCATTGAGAGGGTTTGAAATGTCAAGCAAAATGACAGTGGTTATTGGGACAACAGTGGATGGGGTTAAAAGAAGCAGCAGATAGGAGCTAGAAGGCTGCCAGCCAGCTCATCCAGACCTCAAGACTGGCTGATTGGGGAAATATGAAAATTCTTTGTTTTTTCTGTATACTCCAAGCAAAATAAAATTACATTGCTTGGCAAAAGGTCTGAATTGGGTGATATGTTGTTGCCAGTATCCCATTACAATTACAAATACATTAAGAATCAAGCAAAAAGATTCCCAGAAGAAAACCACATGGTTGCTAAACCAAGGACAGGAGCTGGGAGTTCCAGTTCCCTTTATCAACAGGCAGCATAGCTTCAAAGAAAGACAGGTTATCAACCTGGGAAATTTAGTCCCAGTTCTAATATTTACCAGGTCTACAATTTTTTTTTCCTTTTCTGTTTCATAGTTCATCTTGCCTATTCAGAGACTAAGTCCTGGAGACAGTCTCCTTAACTCGTTTGTTAAGTAGCATGGCAGCAAGCTTTAGCCTGGTACAAATATAATTCTCATTAACAAATATCACAACACCAGTTACCATATTGGAGATCTTTCAGCCTGAATCCTCTGTAGGCTAAAGAGGGCCATTCAGTACCCAAGTACTGAGTAACAAAACCAGTAAATCTCAATTTAAGTTGCACATCAGTTCTTTACCAGCAATCTCCCAAACTGTTCATGGTTCACTGAACTTGGCACATTTAAATTAGAAAGGATATTAGAATTATAGGATTAACTGCAATAAAATAATCACCTGTGATAATGCTACTGTGACTAATGCTGAAGATTTTGTCTTTTTTGTTTGGTTGTTTTTGGTTTTTGTTAACTGGCTCTCAACTCCCTCTCACATTGATCTCTTAGTTTGTGAGCAGAATATAACCTATTTTTCTCCAGAAAATTTCCCATGAAGGGCTGGTCCACACTTTTTAGCCTCCAGTTCCTCCTACCATCCTGAAAAATTTCTTATGTTCCGAGAGCTGCTGTTCCTAGTTGAACCACAAACACACAACATGCAGAATGATCTTGGACAGATGATGGCATAAATTCTGTGCACCAAATAATGCTGTGCAGTCCTGGGATTGAAGTAGTACAAAGGAAATTTTTAAAAATGCATATAGACCCCTAGTTACATAAACAAATAAACAAACATTGCATTCAGTTGCATTTATATATCTATTTTCCTGACTTCAGCTCCAAGACTGCCCTTCAGTTTACAGGTGACACACTGCCATGCCTTTTCATCCTCTTAATAAAACCTGGAATACTTAAAAGTGAATACTAGTAGTAATAATAATAAAAAAGCAATGTCCATTTCAATAAACATGTCTAGTGTTGGTTTTTAAGACTCAGGAAACAGTTTTCATTCCCAAATGCTTTGTTTTTCACATACATAGCAATGAGAAGTCGAATGAAATCTGTTACTGAGAAGTTTTTATTGTTTTTTAGTATTGAATTTAACTGCATCCATTTATCTGTTACAGCCCTTCTGCCATCTGTGACATATCATATTTCTGGAATTCATCATCAGGAGATGACTTTTTTCATGTTATTTCTTTATGCTGCCACAGAGGCATTCCAATCACTGATATTTTATCACTAGAAAAAAGAATCTTCTGATTTTGAGACACAGAGGGAGACTAATGACAGAGCCCTCAGCAGGACACTGCATCTCCTCGACACCAATCAGAGATTACATTTCCTGCCTCCCACTGCAGCAGGAAAGCACTGGCTGAGCAGTTCAGAGGAGATCCAAGTAGTTTAGAAAAAAATCCCAGAGCCAATCACAACTGCCTACTGGACACAGCAGTTGCAAAGAAATGGATTAGTATGCAGAGCAGGAGGAAGATGCAAGTTATTTATTAACTCAGTCATCTGGGTGCCTTATTAAAGGACTGGAGAGGAGGCAAAAGAGACAGAATATGATAAAAATAGAGCATTAGGAAAAAAATAAAATCTCCCCATGACAAACACTTCAATTGATTGGCACATCTACTCAAATAGCAGTGCTCTTAGACTAATCATACAACTACTCTGCTCTCAATTTCTATACAGATTACTTAGAGGGCCAGGACAATCCATCAGTCCCATTCCCAAGTATACCACCCGACCTAGAAAGCATAAAGGCTGGAAAGACAAGAGCCTGAGACCCTCAAACAAACAGCCTCCTGAACAAGTTCATATTCTTGTCTGGACAAATGGAAATCTAAGTTGAGAAAGGCATCATTCTTTGGTTGGGCAGCACCCTTCATAGGGGATCAGAAAAAACAAAGAACTGCAAGTTATCAGAATTGGAATATATAAACTGGGAAAAGGTCATTCCTGAAACAGTCTAGAGGAAGAGAAGCAAAATGTAGAGATTCTCTGCACATCATCTACAGAAGCCAGTTTGAACAGCTTGATGATGAAGAAAATTAAATATCAGTATAACTTGAAATGTTACTATACCTAGAAAAAGTAATTTGATAAGGATGGAAATCACATAATTTGAGATCCCATGCAGCAGTCAAGATCTGATTTATTTCAGAGCTGTATGAACACAAGGAGACCAGTTCTGTGCAGACTCTGTGTCATGCATTATATGTTCTGGCTGGAGTGGGGATCTGATTTGAAGGTGCACGAAGGAAGACAGACAGTGGGGGGAAAAGCTGCTGTCTCTCATCAAAGATTGGAAAAGGATCTGGAAGCAATCAGTTGCAACAAATCACAATCAAAAGAAGTTTAGTGTGTCTATGTTCAGGGTAGAAACAAACAAAGAGTATATAGAAGCCTCCAGTTACGTGAAGTCTGCCAAGTCCACCACTAAATCATGTCCCTAAGTGCCACATCTACATGTATTTTAAACACCTCCAGATGAAGTAATCTAAGTACTCAGATGAAGTATTCTAAATTGACCACTTCAAGCTTTTTTTGGTAAACTATAACAACAGTTGCTGTTTCTTGCGAAAATCACATTAAAAAACGTATTATCAAATTCCACATACTTAATAAACTCCTCCCCAAATATTGCCAAAAAACCTCATTCAAACAGCTTTTGTCAACCAATTAATTAGAACAGCTGCTGGTTTTAACACCAGGACAAAAAAGCCACAAGAATCTAAAGTTTTACAATTACAGACAAGAGTTTTCTGCACCTGATAAAAGAACAAGAGGATAATAATCAGCAAACATAGCCTCCAAAGAGCTCATTTTTGTACCTGTGACAAGTGGCAGGACAAATAAAACCTAGCTGTTCACAGCAATATACATCTGCCACAATAACAAAACACTCAACCCTCAGTCCTTATGAGGCAGAATGTTCAATTTACACCATATTCCTCTTCCTCACTTATTTATGCTTAGAACAAGAGAATATTGAAGTTGCCTTCTGCTTTTTCCTCAGTTAATGCATTGCCTCTCTGCACACTCACGAGATGTCCTTGGCAACTAATGATTTACCTCACCTGTTCCAAGAACGAGCTGATTGTAATAAATTACTCTGGCTTTCAACACTTCTTCTCCACCCATATGGCCCCTAGTGCACACTCATCATTTATCTACAAGGTTTTCAGAAACAAGTGGTGCTGGTGAAGCAAATGCTCTCACAGTAAACTAACATTTCTACTAAATTAAAAGAGGCAAGTTTTTGAATGATTAATAAATGTTCGTGCTAAGCTTCAGTACTGAATGTGTCCTAAAACTGATAGGTCATATGTGTCTACACTTCCAGCTTAGCCTCTAAAATTTCATCTTTTAAAATTATTTTTAGGCCAATCATTGAAAGTGTCTACTATGTATTATTTCCCATACAAGGCACAGTGGTTTCACATACAAGAAACAGAGGAAGGGATGGCTGTGGTGCAATTTAGTGACTACATCCAGAGTAATTAAAGAATTGGCCCAAAAGCAACTGACGCAGTGTTTCTATTTTCATAAAGGCCCCATAATTCTACCGAGTGACAGTCTTATTTACCAAACACATACCCTAAAATTTACAATATTTGTTTTAATGAATACTCTTCATCCTGCTACCACTGTTTTATTTTGAAAAGACACACAGGATAAAATGTAACAGATTCAATTCCGCAGTGAGTCCGCGAAAGTTCTGTACATTGAATCAGAGATGAATCCTGCCCCTCCAGTTTCGTGAGCAGCCAAGTGGAAAACCTCAACCATATACTCTGCTAGCCACACAGGCAGAATTCGTCTCCATCTCTGCAGAAGAAAAAAGCACAAATCCCTCAGGCAGCCCAGGAAGGTCAGTGTGCACTCACACATGGTCACAGCAGTCACTGGCATCAGGAAACAGAGTGTGCCCAGACACCTGAAATGGTGGTGAACATGGCAGACTCCACTGCTAGCAGTGCCCTGACTGCCATATGCAGGTACCTAACAGTGCAACCTATACAGAATTTATAATGTGAAATTTTGTTAAAAGCTTTGGCTACTAGGCTATATTAAACTGCAGAAAGAAGTTACACTCCAGTCTCATACGCAGCCACTGTAACATAATTCAGACTCGGGGTGAAGTTCATGTAAATCTTTATAAGAAAAAGCTCTAAGATCAGGCATAGCAGGCATAAAGCAGGCAGGCATAAAGATCTCCTTTACATACAAAGACTAAGGCCACTAGCAACTTCAAGAAATTGGGTCTTATTACTTCTGAAGTTAATAAATAGTCAGTTAATCCCTGCATATGCTAGTTTAGGCCAGGTACTTCAAATATCCCTTTCTGAGCCCATAGGCTTGCCCAGCAGTCACTCCTCCAAACAATGATGCTTTAGCAAATTATGCTAATTAATTGAACTCATTAGGCAGCTTCAGCTAATGCATGTAAATGCAGCTGATTTCAGAATATTTTATCTTAAAAGGCTAACGTAATTTACCATGACTGAAGGCAACCACTCACTTTTATATTAAGTGTTAACAAACAGCTGCAGTGAGCTGTTTTGCACAGGAAACTGTTGCTGTCTTATACTGCCAGTGAGAAATGCTCAAGGGACTCAGGGTACTTGAGAAGAAGCAGCTCAGCTCCAGGACAGTAAACTTGCACATCTGCCCACTGTATGTACCTTGCTGCCCAGAAAATTCCCAGCAGAAGTTCACAGTTGACACTATAGTCTAAAATGTGACATTACTGCTACTGTCTAGCTAGCTTTAATCCAAAGAAGTCTGCTTTTCCCTTTCTGCAGTCAGAGGTTGTTCTAGTTAGACAGCCATGGCTCTATTTCAGCTCACAGACCACAAATGCCTTATTTAAGCATCATAGGCTAAATGACCAATATGGAGTTAATAGGATATAATACACTTTTGACTTACATATTCAATCTCTTTTGTAGTACAATTTTATAAAAGCTTCAGTGTTAACAATGTATTAACATGTCTTTGATTTTGCTATTATAAAGATTAGCTGTCCCTTGAAGGTCAAAAAAAAAAAAAAAAAAAAAAGCCCTCAAATATAATTTCTATTGCTAGGCTGAACTTCAAGTAATAGATTCATTTGAAGTCTTACCACTTTACATTTTGGTAAGCCATTCACAAGAGCAAAATATACCTCTTCCTTATCTTTCTCCATAGAAGCACTCATTAGGAAGACATTAAAAAAAGAATATCAATACCAGGGCAGAGTATAAGGCTAGAGAAAATGCAAGTGACAGAAGGAACATCCAAACTGAAAAGCTGACCCACATTCACTTTGAGTAATTACTAGAAGGATGAAAAAACAACAGCCTTTAAAACTAGAACTTGAGACCATAGATTTTTGTAGAAAAAAGATACTGAGACCTTAGCAAGAAAGAACGTAACATAATATTTAGGATTAAATGAAACTAAGAGCAGCAGCATACTGGCAGCCTATCCCCGTTTTCATTGCTGTTTATCTTATTTCCTTGTTATTAAGGAAGTGTCTCCTTTCCCTCCCTGGAACTGTAGTGACATGTGACAAAGTAATTAAGAGAAGGAGCATCATGATCAGCTGCCTTTGACCTGTTACCAGACACAGTCAATCCACAGTTCATGACTCCAGCAGATGTTTGTGCTTTACAGACTTATTGGGAACTTGAGGACTTTGTTTTCCAATGTAATACAGGAAGGACAGAAAAAGTGAGTCTAAACAGAGAAACCACTGAATTATTAACAGCAAGTATTAACCCATCCAGCACACAATCCACTATCCAAATCAAAGAAGAATAAACTCTGCCCTTCGGTTTTATTTCTGAAAATCCAGTGCTATTTTGAAACAGGCAGGCTTGAACTCTCTTGACAAATGGCAGAAAAGCTAGTTTGAGCAAAGGACTCTGTCAGCCCTGTTTGCTACTCATCCATCACTCCCTACGCCTTCCCGTTAATACTTGGCTGAATAATCCTGCTCACAAAACACAAATCTACAGCACACATGATGAAGGGTCAGATACTTTAAGGAGGCAGAGGCAAATCCTGACTCTGAAGAAGTGTTTATGAATTCCCTCCAGCCCTCCTGTCTCCTCCCTGCCTCTACCCCATCTCCTGATTTATGGCACCCATATGCATGACCACAGATTTGTGCACATCATGGGACTAATCCCAGTCTAATACTTCTCACACAAAGTTTTTGTGTGAGTGCTCATATAAAAGAAGATAGCGTGGATTTAAAATAAAACTGCCTAAAAAGGCTTTTTTAAAAAAAGACAAAACGACAACAAAACAAACACAAATGGTGTGAACTAGATGCACAATGAGGGTCTAATTCAGATTAGACTCTATTTTCACTGTGTTAGCTGAAATATAGTAGTTAAAACTTGATGTGACAAAAGGCATCTTTAGCCACACAAGTATGCAGTCTCACTGAGCAGCTCTAAGGGCTTGCAGGATATATGGCTCCTGAGCAAACTCTTCCTCATCCTGACAGGGAATACCTGGCCTTCAGATGCTGAAGTTCTGGCTACACAAGAGAAACCCATCTGGGCTTCATAGTTTTATATACGAGACTAGCTACAGAAATTGGAGCCAGATACCCGCTAGGGATTTTCAGGTTCTCCAGTGAGGAAGAAGATGTGAAGAAGAAATGAACAGATGAGGATTTACAGATCAGAGAGATTCTGCTGGAAGCCTGGGCCAGGTTCCATCAGAAATCAAAAGTTTGCTCAACTCATGAAAGGTTTCAGAATTTTAATTTAAAAATGTCCAACTATCTCAAGACCTGAATACATCCTGTTGCAAAAAACAAACTTTACTGTCAAGGATTTGGGTTCCATCTCTCCTGCTTGTACTGACAAATGTTTAAGTCCCCAACCATGATAAAATAAACATAAAATCTTGTTATTCTAATTTTATGGTGTGCCTCATCTCACTCTACCATAATCACCTAAACAAGATGCTAAGGTGTAAAGAATCTGCCAGCATGTAAACCCTAGAAAGGGATAAGAAGTGAGGAGAAGAGGTAAGGTAAGGAGAATTCCCAGAAGTGACCACTGAAGATATTTTTCAAATACTATGATGAATAAAACTGTTAATGCAAGACAGTGATTGAAACTTCAGTCAGCTATGAATTCCACATAAAAACCCACAAGTGAAAATAAAGGACTTAGGTTTATTCTAGTAACACTGTTGGTCAAAATTAATTGGGACACTCATTCTATGAGAGCTTATAGAAACAAATCAGTCATACAACAGTTCAGAAACTTCTCTAGTTTTGAATTTTCCAGTCAGCATTTCTAATAAACAGCTAAATAATCAGTAACTCCACCAGTATGTTTTACATCGTGACTTGACTGCTAATGTACCTGATCACTATCTTAGTTAAAATCCAGGTTTAATAAGAAGGGCATAGTGCTGCTTATGCTAATGCTTGAGAAGAAACACGTTATTGTTTAAATAGTGCTAACTCTTATGGTTCCCAAATGCAAAGTCCTATTCAGAAATAACACTTCTTAAAGGTAGTAATCTGTTCGCCATAAGGTTTGATGCATGAAGCCATCAGAAAAGAAGAAACATTCAGGAAAGGAAGAAAATGAACAGGAAGGAGACATGCGAGCAAAACCCATCTATATTACTACCTTATTCCAAAGGAATTTATAAATAATTTGTGGGTGAAGTGGGTTTTCCTTCTTTCTATATGGTATTAAGTGCTCACAATTTCTTTATTGTGAGGACTACCTTTACAACTAGGTATCAGCTACCTTTACAATAATTCATATGTAGCTAGGTATGTATTTAGGGTATAGGGAGAGGTGAAGAAAAAAAGAACTTTACAATACTTACTACTCAGAAGCGAGTCTGTCATCTAATTTCAAAATTTGTGGACCTTAACAGAAACTAAGAGGAATAAAAAATAAATATATATATATATACACAACTCAGTTGTAATCCGGCTTTTTTATTTACTTGTAGTTAATTTCCAGCAACAAAAGAATATACAAAGAACTACATATGTTTTCTTTGAAGTACATGATTATAATTAATATAGTGTGTTTTAAATTTACTATTATCTGTTAAAGAATAAATAATTTTACAGCTTTCTAACATGTAGCTGTTAAGCTCTAAATCACTGACCATAACTAATAAGCAGTGTAATAGCATGAGTATATTAAGTAAAACCACAGACTGCAATTTTTTTTGATTGTAAATCATCATTTTTAATGCGAAGGCAACAGCAAATCTCTGTAATTACTAGGTGCATTTGGAATCACTTTTATGATTACTGCTCTATTCCCATTAAAAATCCAAAACAGTGAACTGCACAGCGCATAAAACTAGAATTATGATACACTACAAGCTATAATTGAAATCCATAAATTTCCTTACTGGTGTTCAAAGTTGTTTTGTTGCCAAGAATTGCAGCCCTGCAGAACAGACTTTTAAGAACATTTACTTTATCTACCAGAGTGGTAGTGGTGGGGACAGTTGTAGTTGCTTTGGGGTATTAAAAAAACAATAACTAAAAAATACTAAAGAACAGTTTTGGCACTCCCACTTATTTATGTAGTACATGTGGCTAGCAAAATCACGGTGTGTTTTTTTTTAAAATCTGCTCTAAGTGGTATAAATAAAAAATTAAAAGGCCAGCAGTCAAATACATGTAGTTTGGACCTGTAACTAAAAAATACAAGACCCAGCTTTCAATGCCTGGTGTGACTTATCACCTACAGCAGTGGGTGCAAGAACATTCCACAGAGTAGTAAAACACTGTACTTTTTTTTTTTTTTTTTTTAATAAGTGCCACTACTTGGGCAATCTGCTGCATTTCTTTAGTAATAACAATTTAAAAAAATTGGCTTCTAGAAATGTTTTCTAGGAAGGCTGGAAAGAAAATCAGAAAAATTAAACACCTCATAACAGGAAAAGGCTTTAGTCTTTCTAGATCTCTGTTAGTTAGACATGTAGTGGAATATAAAAATAAAAAAAGCACCTGGTATAAACTCAAATTCAAAAACAGGGATAATAAAAACTTAGATGGAAAGGGAAAGGGAATTCAGGATGTTCCTGGATTTCAATGGCCCAGTTTACAAAAAGAGACTGGGAGAGCTTTCCTCATTTCAACTATCAAAACAAAGACATAGAAGAGGTATGACCTCTCTCATCCTGCAGGTGAATCTTGGGAATTCCTTGAATGGGAACAATTGCCTGGGTGCTGCCAATCTCTATGTGCAAGTACACAGTGGAGACTATGCATGGGTGGAAGATCACTTTGTTGTTCTCTTTTTTCATGAAAACAAGCCTACTTAAATGGAAAGTCCTTGCTACTTTCTACTTTTTTAAAATATGTATCATTATTTTTAAAAAAGGGAATAACAAGTCATGAAGAAATGTGGGTTAAGAATCAAAAGACAATTCAGACTTTTTGGTTGGTTGGTTGGTTGGTTGGGTTTTTTTGAGGATTTTGAAGTGCATCTATAGGAATGAAGGATAGGAATCAGCTTCCTACCATATCGATGTCATTTTCTGCTTCCACTGGCCTTATTCTGCTGTCTACGAGTCTCAGGTCTTGGATCTACAGGAAGCCCTAAGTTAGCAATATCATAACATTAAAAAATTAGTAACAGCCATATGGGGTTAAAAGACTCAAACAGTCATGGCTTAAAAAGCATTCTGTAATCTAAAAGACCCTCTTCACTGCTTTATAACTCTCCCCAAATTATTTCCTATTTTTCTCAAAGCTCCAAGCAAGGAGCAACCATGCAAAAGCAGTATATCAAACTGTTTGTTTTCAGAAAGAGTGTGCTGAAAGCTGGTAACATCAGCATTAGTTAAGAATGTTTTCAGCTTTTAAAAAAAAATTTAAAAAAAAATGCTGAAATTGCCAAACTTTGGATATTTAGATGGATGTGTGGTTCAGTAATAAAGAATAATCTCCAGTATGCTGTACCCTGCCCCCTTCACATTAAGATCAGCACTTGTGAATCAAAACTTAGTTGATACATTAGAATGATAATGCAGACAACACTTCAAGACACTAAGCGGGTTCCCACTGCATTAATCAGAAGATCTGATGATTATGCAAGTAGGGACTAAGATACACAGCACCCAAGAGAAGCAGACATGGCGATACAGATGCTGCTTTTCCGGATCTTCCCCCCTCCATTACTCAGGTTTAAAGAAACCTGAGAGTCACTTGGCTCTGGTTTTCTCTTGCCTTTGCTCTTAAGCTCTCCAGGGCTTTTCCATGAATTTGATTCCTTTCAGCAGCACATCCCTCCCCATGGCTACATTACAAAAAGCTAAGTTTCAGGATGCTGTGCATATGACTGAGCACTTGTTTTAAGGTCAGGAAACAATTTCTTCTTGTTAGGGCAAATGCTTAAGTCATGACTGTCAACTGCTCTTGCTTCTGCCTTTTTTCAGCATGAGAGCAGGTAGATCCTTATACCATATGGATGTCATATCATGCAATTACTAGAAGAGCCCTTCTTCATAGATAATGATATCCAAAATTTCATTACTGGGCCACTGTTGAGAGAGGAAAAGATTTACAATCATCCCATTGTGACTTTCCTGTATAAGGGACAGGTTAGGTATGTTTAAACGGTGATGGAGGTCATAGGGTTTAGAAACATGACTGAGGAATTCCTGGCAAAACAACAGCAAAATGAGCAATTGGGAAAGGAGAAGGCAGGTTTTCACAGCACGGAATGAAGGAAAACTGTGGTCTAAGTCTGTTCCTTTGTCAGCCATTCAGTTACTCATACTTCTACAGAACTCTTTCTGTAGAAGTATGAGTAACTGAATGGCTGACAAAGGTACTCTGGGGCCTTCATCCCTGACATGCTGGATGAACCACAGTAAACTAATAAACTGGTTTCTGGTTTTGTTTGGTTGGCTTTTAGTCTGTCCTCTCTAAACAACAACAACAAAAAAACCCTCAACCATAAATAAACTGCAGGATACCTATCTGCCTATTGTCAGACCTACAAAAAGTCTGTGAAACTTTTTAAAGTCTTAATGTGAGAGGAAGAATGTAGAATAGCAGAAACCCGTTGGATACAGCAAATCCACCAAGTTATCCAGAGAGTTATTCTTGAAAGCACATAGTAAAATCCCAAAGGCTTGCAATTAGAACCCACATTAGTCCTACCCCTAGCAACCCTGAACTGGGTCAGCATGCCTGCAGGCAGACACAGAACAGACATGTTAGTTTTCATATGACATGCCCAGTAGGAAAAGTGTTTCCTACAGTTTATTCTTTTGAGTCAGACCAACAAAGAATAAAGATACATCCAAGGGTTAAGAAAGTGAATTATGAATCATGTGTGATCCAGGCATGTTATTTTCTTCAGCTCCATCCTGAACAACAGAATGGATGCTGCACAGCATTCAGTAGACATTAGGCCATACCTTTGGAAGTGGCCAAAATGGACACAGCATTCCTCAGGAGAAGATTTATGTGGTTGTGTTGAGTCTTTCCTTTGCAGACCCGCCTGCCTTATTCACATGTACATGTGGTGTAGTGCCCTATGGATGAACCCTCCCCAGGGTGCAAAGTTGCTGAAGCCACAGCTCAGAGTTCTCCTTGGTTCTCTTTACCCACTAGAAAACTATCAGAAGCTGAAATGCAGAGATCACATAGGATCAGGTGCCTGACAGGTATCATACACTTAGTGACAAACTAGATTAGGTTTCTGATCACAACTAGGCTGGTAGTACAGAGGAGAAAACTGGACTGCATGCAAGATGTGTACTGAAATCAAGCCAACCTCTCCCAAAACTGGTGGTGTAAGTGACCAAGAGCAGTTATTTTTTCTGGTAAGGCAAGATAGCAGGAGGATAAAACAAAGCTGTGTTTATTGGAACAAGATTATTATGCTGTATATGGAAAATTTTATTGATCCTCCCACATAAAAATGCTCTTGGTTTCATAAACCGAAAAGTGACAAAATGTTTAACAGTCAACATAGACTTGTCAAGAACTAATTATGTTAAATCTGCTTAATATCTCCATACCAGACAACAAACCTCTCAACATAAAGGAAATAAGTAGATGCCAAAACCCTTGGCTTTATTTCATTTTTTGACACTGTTTCACAAGACAGTTGTATTAGCAAACTCAGGAAGCACGGCCCAAATGAAAATAACGAATGACTACAAAGCATGAGGAAAACTGTATTTACAAACTATCTATGCCAAAGTTTGAAGATGCATCAAGAGAAGGTTTGCAGAGGCCCCTCCTCAGTACAGCAATAGTCATTACTTTTAGTACTGATTTGGGTATGAAATTGAGAATGTTTTTTTTTATATCATCAGGTTGCATTCAACTGGCTGCAGCATTACTGCACAGGAGGTCAGGATCAGACTTCAAAATGGCCTTAAACTGGAGAGAGAGCCTGGTAAATACAGGGATATTACTCATCAGGGACAACGGCAAGAAAGCGAACCTGGCTGTGAATCATTACATACACCAGTAATGGGAAACAAATGGCTCACTCTGCTGCCTATGAGTCTCAGGTCTTGGATCTACAGGAGGCCCAAAGTTAGAAATATCATAACATTACAAAATGGGGAACAGCCATATGGGGGTAAAAGAATCAAATTATAAACTGCAAAGGCAGATTAAATTATGTTCTGCCCAATACCGGCAAAGTCCCCACTGGGATACTATGTCCAGACCCCTTCAGACCAATAAGGGAGAGAGTACAGAAGGGATCAGCTTCAAAGGATGAGAACTGGTCAGTACAGACCAAGAGAAAGTATAACTTACAAGAAGGATAAATGAACTGTCTTCTTTATTTTAGCAGAGATGTTTCATTAAGACTTTGTAGTACCCTCAGGTAGCTATAGCTTTGTGCCAGAAGACAAGAAAAAGAGCTCTCTTCTCCTTTCCCCTTGGCAGACATGGCAAGATTTAACAAGCCAAAATTGCTGCATGGAAAATTTAGGTAAAATAATAAGGGAAAATAAAATAACCTGATGTCAAAGACAGCCTAGGATTATGAAAACATTAACAGCCAAATTAAGACTGCCAGTAATGCAGGCTCGGAAGTCAGAAAACTACTTGTTAATCAGTAGATTCAAAATCAAGCTCAAGCTTGAGGAAGACACTTGCCACCATTACCTCTGTTCAGAGGTATGAGACAAGTATTTCAATCACAAAAATTACTAAGGGTTGGTACGACCATTAGCCATACAGCAGAAGGACATTTAACTCACAATGTGGATCTGATGTCACATAAACAGAATTATTTTTACAGATTGAGACATATCCCCTTAGTCAAACCATAGATATAGATAAAGGGAACAAAGGGAAAGCTGCTGAATAAATTTCACAGATTTTTCTGCTCTTTAGAGATATGCAATTACTTCAGTCCCATACAGCACTACCACTTATTCATGCACTGGAAAAGAACCTTGCATAAAACTGCAGGAGACTTTTCTAAACATATTCTTCAGCTGCAAGCTGTCTAAACAACATCCAGAGCTGCGATTTAAACATGAACCTATGAAGAAAAAAAAAAAATGCTTTTCTCTTCCAACTTTCTCTTGGATTTCCAAATACTGTCAGTCTTTTGAATACAAGTTTTTAGTATTTTTACACACAGCTTTGAAAATACAGAAAGAAAATACCTGTGTTATTCACATACCCTTCTAGACCTTTTTTTTCCTTTCAGGCTAACAAAATGGCCTACATGGGCACAAGCAAGGGACTAACATGTCTAAAAAACACATGCATTTATCAGGAAAGGGAAGAGAAACCAGAAGTTCTGAAGAAAAAGTGAGGGAGCAGATGGGCAGACAGCCAGAAGCTCCTCTGAACACATCACTTTAATTTAAAGAAAGTACAGGAAATTAGTTACAGTGTCTGCCAAATTTCCACTTTCAGGACTGACAGAACACATAAGTCAACCAATCTACCCATCTCCAAAGAAATCCCATCATTTCACCAAAGTCAAAGTGACCTCCTCCTTGGAGCATACAACTCCAAAACAATGTAATAGAAACTTGTGACCTAAAAACTTTTTTCTCAACCTGGCTGCTCTTGGTATTTCTTTACTACATCTTATACCAAGTTTAGCTCCTCCTAGGAAGTTTAAGCCCAGAAAGGCACCAATAATTAACATGCAAGATTATTCTTCTTAGACTAAATATATTTTTGAAAGGGCTATACAACACCAGTAAATAAGTATAGGCACAATTATAAACTTTTTCCACTTTCTGCCTTCTAAGTATTTTTTATGTTCCAAAACAGCATCTCATTCTTACTGATTACATTTTCTATTCCCTTACTTCTAACTGAAAAATGGAAAACCATCCAGGTGAGGAGGGACAGAGGGACAGAAACTAACAGCAAAAAAAGAGGAAAAGAGGTACAGATCAATTTAATAGTATGTGGATAGAAACATTAAGTAGAAGGGAGGGGTGCCCCTAATCTCTGTAACTCCATCCAAAGAGAAAGGACTCTTCCAGTTCATGAAAACAGCAGCTAATAAAAATATGTTTTGTAAGATTTGTTTAAAAAAAGATTTGTTATATCAAAGCAAGTTTTCAAACAGAAACCATAAGGGTTATACTTTTAGATTTAGTCCTTTGAAAGCAGAATTGTAGGTCCTTGGCAAAAATCTCAGCCTGTTCAAGAAAATTAATAGCAAAATTTCCCCTGGCTTTCATTATGGGAGTAAAAGGGTCAGAACCTACTTACTTGACCAAGTCTATTGTAAATATGCTTTTATTTTTGAAAATCCTACTATAGAAAAGGGAACTGGTAACACTTGCTGCATGAACTGCATAAGTTTCCTCTTGTATCAAAGCCATTTACCTACAAACATCCATGTTCCAGTTACATTTAGTGTGTAACTTAACTTTGAAGCAATGAGCAAGTGGGCTGTAGGAAAGCACAAAAAGACAAAAATTAAGTGCTTGCAGTCTGTTTAGAAAGCATTACAAAATCCCTAAAAATAAAACCCAAATATTCATGCCCCTAAAATAAAACAAAAATATTGCTCTGTTAGAATGTTATTTCTTGACTGTATGAGATACATAACCATTCATAGATATTTACTATTCAGGTAACTACGTGCAAGAGTCTACAGAAAAGTCTGGTAGGCTTTATCTGTAAATGAAACACTTTGCAAGACAAACTCATATAAAGAGGGATAGGTCAAAAGCAATGCCATTTAGAATGGATTTATCTTTTGTCAGCAGAAACCACAGATATAAAGCAGCTGGGGGGGGGTGGGACAGATGGACACTAAAAGAAAGGAGCAGAAAATAAAAGTAAGCTTGTACTCCTACAGAGCCAAGATAAACTCTGGGAGGGACTGTCGAAAGCAGCAAGGTGTTCATGAAAATACCTGAATCATTCTGCAAGTCATAACCTCAGATGCTACCTCTAGAAGTTCGTAACATAAAAACAATGCTGCCACTTCAGTCAAAAATAGCACAGCTTGAAAATTTAAAATTAGACACTAATGAACTGAAAACTATCAAGTACCTGAAGTGTATATTCATACTGCACAAAATATCAGGAAAAAAACCCACCAACAACAAAAAGTATCAAGTTAGAATGGGCTAAGTAAAAGGATGAATATGTTTTTGTCTAGTTGTATAGCAAATTCAAATTAGATACTTTTCCATGGTAAACAGGACAAGAGAGACAAGGATAAGAAAATTAAAATAAGCTCTTGAAATTCCTTCACTATCTTTACCTTGAATTTAATTCATATTTGTTGTAAATATGAAGCTATTTCTTATTAAGAAGACATTTCTCATTTCCTTGTCCCTGTAGAAAGAAATGTGCTCAGCACAAAGGAATTTCTGCCTTGTTTTCCAAATCTAGATCAATGCTATTAGCTATTGCATCAGTTTTAGTCCCTGGAAGAGCTATGAAACAAGTTCTATGAAAGCAATTAGTTCTCTTAGTCAAATCTGTGCTCCTTCCCGAAGCAAAGCCCTCACACACACACAGAGGAAGGATACACTGCAATGGTTTATTTCCTGTTAGCCACCAGAGGAATTGATTTAATGAATCCAGTGGTTGCATAAGCAGTTCTTTTTAATATACACAGGTTTAGAATATAAATTCTCTTTTAAGTAAGCTTCCAGCTCTAAGATGAAATAATTCCTAAGGGAAACATCTCAGTCCTTTACAGTTTCATATACAGGTGAATTAATACCTGCTACTGAAGGCTCATATGAAAACCACACAAATTTTTAAGTGATGTAATATTTTATAAAATGCACAGCACCCACACTATTGAATACTTGCTACAGCATCAGTACAAGCCAACTTCAACCAGAGACTCAAGACTACCTCTGCTTTCATTGATATGCATAAAACTTACCTATAAGAAGCTGTATCGCAGATGACCTAAACCTCATGGGGAAAAAACATCACACTCAGGTTCATTCCTATATAGTGCTACTCATATTTATAGAAGTAAATGAGCACTGCAGCCAAGAGCCTTAGAGTACCCAGGAGCAAGCTTGGCTCAGCTGATTTCCTTTGCTACCTGATAGCAATTAAGTTAGTTCCCTCCCTTTCACTTTGCAACATGTGCATGCCTTTCTATAAAAAATAATATCCTCTTCCCAGGAAATTACTGCATCAGGACACAAAGTACAACTGAAAGGAAAATTTTTCAACCTTGCTTCAAACACTGAGTTTTCAGACCACAAATCTTGGAAATAAACTCTAGAGGAGAAGTTTGCCATAACCTTTCCTAGGGATACTAATGTAATTTCTCAGAGAGATACAAAATGAATGATTGGGGTTTTTTATTTGGTTTTGACAATATTGGCAAGGACACTCACATGTTATTACTTCTAGCCACTGGCTGCATGAAGTATGTCCTTACTGTATGTAATTTTTAGAGCTGGACTGAAACCAGTTAGTGGTATTCTAGTCAAACTTCCTCTTGCTTCGTCCTACTCCACAAGCTACAGAGCATTATTTTTACCACTCTCTAAACACCAAGTGTATGTGAAAATCCTCCCTCTGAAATACTCTCTTGGCACAATATTACTTAGAAGTTATCACAGGAAAATACAACAAATTTTCTTTACATTAAAATAACAAAGCAGATGAAATCAAAATCAATCTTTCCAGATCTCTTAGTATAGTTCCAGTCACACACTTCCTTATTTTCTGTTTTTTCTCCTTTTATGAATGTTAACGCCTTAAAAAAAGCAAACCTCCTTGCTTAGTAATTTCACTGGGTCTCATTATTAAGCCTTGAGTTGCTTCAGGTTCATTTTTTAAAATGAGCTTTCCTTCTGATGTTTGGTCTGACATGAGAGCGAATGTAGACTAAGAGGTTGTGATAGTTACTCATTCTTATTTTTTGGTTGAAATTCTTAGCCTAGGAACTAGCACATGAAGATTTGTGACAGACCTCTTTAAGGTCAAATGTGATTCTTGTTGACTCTTTATTCTGGAATTTCTCATTCCCTAGGTAAGGACAAACCCTAAACTAAGAGCTCATATTTAGGGAAAAACTTAACTACAAGGTATACAAAAGATCAGAGATGCAATTGTATAAGAATTCTCAATACAACACAAGCAGTTAGTAGTAGAACAGGTTTAAACAAAATTTTAAGACAAACATTTTGGCAACCACTAGACAACCAGACGAGAATTCAAAGATGCTTCAATTAGAAGCAATTATTCTAATCACATTAATAGCACTATAAAAGCATGCCAAAAAATCTTTCAATGTTTTTTTCATAAACTCATAATTTTTTATGAGGTTATGACTTATTTTTTAACAATACATTCAGTCTTGCTTCAAAAAGATGAAGTCAGTCTTATACATATGTTTGAAAACTACAATACATCCTCCTTTTCCTAGATCAATCCCATTTGATCTGATTTCTGTCATAGAGATGGGGATTGAGAGACTCAAGCTTGTGGCAGTTTTAAGACTGAAATGTTTAAGATGGCAGTCTAGAGTTTTAGTTTTATGAGAATAACTTGGGCTCAGCCACTTGAGTTGGTCAATGGCAAAGCAGCTGGGGACCTTGAGCACAAAGGAGAGAGAAGACTCTGCTCTCTGAGTGGAAGACAAAGCCTTTCTTCTCATTAGAGCATGGAGGATGAGAGAGAAGGATCCAAACTATAGCTTGAGACCCTAGGGCAGCAGGAAAAATAATACAGAATGGGCTTGGGATGGGATCCAATGAGAAAGGCACAGCATTATCTAAACTTTACAAAATGAAATGCTGCACCAAGGCTGTCTTTTCAGCCAAACAGATCATGGGTAACATGCTGCAGCTGTGTTGAGTGAATGTAGATTGGGAAGAAAAATGTTAAGGAAACCTAAGATGTACAGCCTTGGGTGGCAAAGATTGCTCTCAGAGCAGAAGGCAGTGTGCCTTGAGGCAGACCTAGGGGAGATGACTGAGCAGAAGTCAGGGAATGGGTGGCTCTTGGGTATACAGCGGGCTCTGGGACAGCAGGACTGGGAGATCATAGAATCATAGAATTGGCTGGGTTGGAAGGGACCTCAGAGATCATCAAGTCCAACCCCTGAACCACTGTTGCGGTTGCTAGACTATGGCACTGGGTGCCACATCCAGTCTCTTTTTAAATATTTCCAGGGACGGAGAATCCACTACTTCCCTGGGCAGCCCATTCCAATGCCTGATCACCCTCTCTGTAAAGAAATTCTTAAGGGACAGGAGCTTGATAGTGCAGAAGAATCATTCCCAGCAAACATCTGCACTGATGCAGGACTGGTGTTCTTTCCTAGCTGGGGTTTTTCAGGTTGTGTCTTTTTTTTCTCCATGGAATACTGACTTACTCACTTTTTGGTTTGTAATGGCTTTTGGCCTTCTTCACAGCATGAACAGCCTTGCTTCACTTCTCAGCCACTTAAGTTCTCAATGCCTTTTTCTGATGATAAAAATATTTCCTTCCATGCATCTGAGAGCACAGCCAAGTGGCCACTTAACTAACTCTAGGAAAAAAAAAAACAACAGTACAAGCTTTTTTTAGTCCCTGACTGAAAGGCAAGACTTCTTTCCAGCTTTTTAACTTTTATCTTAATCACGCCAAATTTACTGTGTGGTTTTGGAGGCACAGACATCAGAACTGAACTTAATATCCCCATAAAGTTCCAACTGACATCATATGTGGTAATAACACCACATTCATGCTTCAAACTGTGGATACTCAAACAAATGCAATTCTTGGGGAATAAAGAACTTGTGGAAGACATACATTTGTACCCAGTTGTAAGTTTTATTTCCTGTGAAATATTTATTGCCATTTCTCCCTGATTTTAAGTTACTGAGAGAACAGCTATAAACAGCTAGGTGTACTTCAATCCAGCAAATATACACCAGTGGAGATTTCAGACAATATTTACCAAACATTTATTCTAGCACAAACCTGTAAAATCTATGTTCAGAAGTCTGCCTTGCTGCTGCTTAAGCTGCCAATTATGATATTTAAAGCTCTGAGAAGTTCTAATATATATATATATTTTTAATACAACTGCTGTATTTATTCTCATCTCCTGTCATCCATATTCTCACCCACCACAATAGTTATGGTTGGTAGGGGTGGGCTTGTTGGCTGATTTAATTTCAAACACTTCATGCCAAACCTAGCACCAAATGAATGAAATCACTGGCAAAACCCCCACAGCCTTCACTGGGAATGAGACCAACTTGGAGAAGCAAGGCTCCCAGGAGAAGCATGCATCACTGTCACTCACATCCTGCTGAGTCTGTGAGAACCAGGCTGAGATACTATTTGAAGGCCCTTTTACTTGGGTTTCGTGTGACACACCACTTCTCTTTTGTTTTGCAGCAAGGCAAGTTTTATTACTATCTGTGAGGAACAAACTGAAGAGGCTGAATGAGTCACTGGAGATTGTTTTGGGCCAGCTCAGATTCACAGACTGCCAGTGTCAGGGAAGGTTCACCCGAGCCTCTCCTTCCTGCTGCACAGCTGGTCCCAAAATAATGTGGCAGTGCTAAACATAGTGCCACCGTGCTTTTTTAATAAATGGTGATTCCTGCAGTGTGTACAAGCTGCCACATTTGTCAAGATAAGCACATCAATATGAGATGTCATATTAGCCTAGACAAAGAGATTGAACCAGATAGCTTTGTCAAACATTGAGTAGAGGGGCTCATTCAAATTGACAAAGCAAGACATTTAAAAGTTAAACCTACCGATCTAGTCTGAACTCACTCTGTCCTCTCCTGCTTTGGAAGCATCTCAAACCAGTAACTGAGCTCCTGCAAGTGATATAATGCATTAATTCCTAATCTGCAATAACAATATTGCTGTCACTTCAAACCTCTCTGCTGCACTTTTCAAAAAATTCTGTAATAGCTGTTAGTACGCTTCAGATTATACATATGGATCTATATGCTGTAGTGGATAGGGACTGCTCATAATGATATATGGACACCTGGTATAAGTGAGAGGGAAAATTGAACAGGTATACCTAATTCCCATATAGCCAAGTTACTTGTTATTCCTTATCCCTTTTCTGTTACTTACACATAAGGAAGTTTATTTTTAATTGTAAAGCAAAGGACAAAGATACCACAGAAGTAGATCCCAATGCTTCATCTGTCTAGATTTCTTCCTGGCTTTAGACGAAGTTTTCAATTTCACATTTAGGTTGAATCACACAGCTACCCTACACCCTACAGTGTATGTGAGATAGTGATATTGGTCATAAACAAAACTATAAAAACAGTTCAAAAGACTACTTTGTTGCTGAGAAATTATCCTGGTTTCTTTGGTATTACACACACACGGTTGTGTGTTTGGTGTTCATCATCATAGGATGATGGCAGAGACACAAGTTCTGGGGGTGGGGATATCAACACAAATATTTTTGTTGAAATGTGTTTATCCTTCAGACTTATGATCACCCAACTTATTTTAAACCAGGAAGTTTTATAGGTGTTCAGGAGTGTAAATGGTAGCTAGACTTTTGCCACAGCACTGGTGGTGTCCCTCTTGAGGTGCAGCATGCACACAAAACCTCACATCATGTGAGAAAATTCAGTTACTCAGCTCAGCTTTGCACCACAGAGGTCTCACTGAATCAACTCCTTTGGGGGGAAATGGGGAAAGCCTTCATGGAAGTCCTAGAGGCCAAGTATTTCTCTTTTGCCAGGGACTTGCAAATTCAGCTTTTCCTTCAAACTTAGAGCCCTGTGGAGGCTGAAGGAAGGACACCCCTCACAGGACAGCTGCCTTTCTCACAGTGCCAGCTTCTCAGTCCCACACAAGCTGGGAGACACATGGTTTCCTTCTCCTCTGCCAACCATAACCATCACCATGACCAGAGCTGAGAAAATACACTGGGAAACTGAGCAGAATTGCAGATAGGGGGTGAGAAGGATGCGGAGTTGATACTATTCTCATTCAGACCTCTACTTTTAATATACCCTAATGGGATCTTCCTCTTCTCAAAATAGAGAGACAATGAAACCCTGCAAGACTTGCATTCAACATTTCCAGAAGAGATTGGATACTCTTTAAAATATTTATGAACAATTCAAATGCAAATATGTTACTGTATTATTCACATTCTGCAGCATTTTGCCTTAATGGTCTGATTACAAGATCTTTTCCAGTTTGTTTTCTGTGAGTTTAATAAAACAGGACTTTCAAAAAACTGCCCAGTATATGAGGTGCTATATTTTGTTTAAAAGCACACAGAGTTATGAAGCCAAAGGCAAATTCAGTGGGTTCTTACATAAAATACCTTTTCACTTCCTGAACATTGCCTGTAGCTTTGCTAATTTATTGCCATGAAAATATTGTTACAACTTAATGCACTAGTACTTTTTGTCAATAGGCAGCTTTCCCTAAGGCATGTTTGAGAACGCTCTGCTAATCAGAGTTGATGCAGTTATTCCAAAGCAGCCAGGTCTTTAGAAAAAGGTTGATGTTTAATCCTAGTATGGCTGAATGTTGATGTTTCTTCCAAGCACAGTATTTTTAACTCGCTTAATTCACTTCTATAGGCAATCTAAAGAGCTGGCTACATTACCCAGCCTCAGACTCAGCTTGAGCCAATGTGGTTCAAAGCTATATCACTGACATCTTTACCGCTTAACATTTAACTGATGTGAAACCTTCTTTATTTTGTAGTGGCAGGGATTAAACAAAGATTTAATCAGAACCACAAATCTGTGCTATATCATCAGTACAGAACTTTAAAAAACATCTTTGGGTGTTTAAGCAGATACTCAGATCTTACTCCTTAACTTTTCTGCATCTGCTTGAACTTTTGAGATTATGACATCAAATGCAGCTGAATTTTTAGTATTTCTTTTCAAACATGCCAATGAACATAAGCAGCACAGCAAGTGACAGAGGTAACATACAAATACACATGTCACACTACAGTTTAATTCTCTCTAATAAATGCTGAAAACTAGGTGAGTACAACTTTACTGAGTGTAAGCAAATAATCTTAATTGATAGGGAGTTTTTAATGCATGTATGTTTTCAGTGATTTTTAATGTATTTGCAATTCTGTAGATGAAAAATTGAGTAAAGTTCCTCAAGAAACATGTCAGGCCATTTATTTAAATTAGAAATAGTAATGAAATTCCAGTAAACTATTAAATGTCACTTAGTCTATTTTCAAGATAAATAGAATACTTAATTTCTCTTGGCATGTTCCACAACAAGGCACCCTACTTGTCCGTATATTGACAAAACTGGTGCTCCTCTGCTTTCCATAGCACAGTGACATTTAGTGACATTACTCCCGTTCAAACCCAGCAGGGACATAACCCATTTTGTCACAAGCCTACCAAAGCCAGAAGTGTCTCAGGATGGAGGTAAAGCCTCTGCTTCCTCTGATCCAGCTGCTTAAGGTCAGTGCTATGCTTTCCTTTGGTAATCTTCACTGAAACCAAAAGGGATACTCATTTTGGTTTCCATCTGCCACCAGACTGGTCTTCCAAAATGTCTACGTGAGAATGTCTACTAATACCATCCCTACACTAGGCATAAACAATTTCCTAATCAAGGACAGAATTACCACTATCAAGGAGTAATTTTTAAAAGTAGCTGTGTGTTTTGAGATGACATAGATGTTTCACTTGACTGAGAGAGGTATCATATCATGGGCTCTTGTTTGAAAGGCATTCAAGGTCATCACCTTCACAAGAAGTTTATTAGATATATCAGACTTCTAAGGCTATTAGCTAGCAAAACAGGCATGAAACTAGAACAGAAGGCTTTGAGTATCAAGCAGCATTACCAACACAGAGCAAAAACTGACTTCTGTAGAGTTCTTCTCAGTTACAGTCATATTCCTTGGTTTACACCTGAAAAATATATAAGATGCTCTTTGAGAATGTGAGGCCTTGTTCAAAATCTCCATGGAAATAATCAAGATGGCTTGTGATGATTATCCATGTCTGAAGTCGCCCACACACATGGCTTCAATTCAAAGTTTGCATGTCTTTAAGAGATTTATATTGAGCTCTGCTAAGTAGTTGTTAGTCATTTCTGCTGACTGTAATCAAACAAAGTTAGACTAAAGTTTACCACGGAAGTACATTTCTATTCTTCCCACTTTGCTGTTTCACCCTTCATCTGAAAAGTCAGCAACACTGAAGGACAGCAAAAGGATGCTTCTAGCATCTCCACATCCATATTCAACATTGATATTTGATCTTTTGACAAGTCTTTGATCTTTATTTGATCTTTGACAAGCTGCTCAGGCAGTTCACAAGAGGCTATAAACCAGGCAGAGGAGCAGCATTTCCACTACTCAGGGACATTTTAAAATAAAACTCAAAAATTGTCTGAAAACTACATAACTGAACACATAAAGTATTTTTCAGGAAACAAGTAAAATGCATATACATATATGAAGGCACTCACACACAAACATGCTCCTCCACTCATAGCTACTACCTTCCATTCATAGATACTTAGAGGAAAAGATGCTGGCATTTTCCATGTGAGCCATGGAGAGAAGTAGGAGGCTATTTAGCAGCACAGCAGCAATAGAAATGCAAATAGATGTCAATTAGGTCAGTGTCTAGTTACCTGTTCCATAATATCCACATGGCCACCTGTAGATGGACATGTGATAAATGCACAAAATACTTGACACAGAGTTCAGGCTGATTCTCTAATCCTGTGCATAGCAGATAATACATTCAGTTTCTTCCAACATGCAGAAGTTTGTACCCTGCATATTCTGTATCAAAACTACAATACAGGTTTCTTAAATTGTATTCACAGTTTTCTAAAGTTTCACTGTTTTTGTTTGTTTGTTTGTTTTTTAAAGAGACTGTTATAATGCAGAGTTTTCTCAAATGAAAGCATACTGTATTTCATTTTTCTTGCTATAAACAACATCAGATGAATAATGTACAGTGACATGAACTTTTGCTATTCCCTTTAAGCTGTTCTGGAGATGGATTGCAACAGTGGGTGGCATTCAGAATAACATGTTGAGCAACACACACTCAGATCTTGCCAACTATATGGTTTCTTACAATATGCTACAATGTAAAGTGATTCACACTGAGGAGATGGAGAAAATTGTTCTATTGCTGTAAAAATGCATTTATTATCCAAAATAAATGCATTGACACCAATGGATGAAATAAAACTAGGAGAGTAAGCTTGGTTCCTCCTTCTATTTCAAATTAATGCATTTAGATTAAAACCAATTAAGTGATGCTTTCTGTGTAAGATGAGCTTGTGTTGACAGTTAATCCACATATTATCAGACCCATCAAACTAAAAGAAGGTGAGCTTAAGGAAGAAATCACTACCCAAGATTTGAACTTCCTTGATGTCCATATGCTGGCATCTTAGACATTTTAACAATCCTGTAGAGGAGATCTAGAAGAGAGAAGGTGGAGTAATCCACTGGTAAGATGGAATTTGTGACTATGAACACAGACACAGATGAAGCATGAAGTGAAACACAGCTATGGATGGGTAATGTGCTGCAGCTACACTGATAAGCCAGAACTTTCATACTTCCATATAGGACACATAATAGTAATTTCAGAAAGGTGTCAGTCCAATGATGCATCACTTCAAAAGGAGGATAAGAAAAAAAAGTATCTCTGAAATGGCACAGCACCTTTTGGAAGATACTGTACTTTTCTAGATGTTCATGGACGTCTTCTTAGATTTGGCTACTGCCCTATCAGATCTGATGCACTATCTCTAACAATGTAATCAGTCACATGTTTCAGGAAAAGAGAACAAATAAGTATCTCAAACCAGTCAACTGTGTTGTACTTGAGAAGTGGCTAGTGGCCCTCTATCACCAAGCCACTGAAAAACTGAAGTCCTGAAACTTACTGTCCCATCAGTCGTATTATCTGTATCTCCATATTGCTGTCAAATTAAATTTTACTCATCACTCGAGCATCCAGGTCCCTATAAGAGATGATTCATTACAAATTTTAATTCTGCACATTTCTGGAAACTCAGACCTTCATACTTCCCTGTCACCTTGATTCCATACTTTCACAAGCTTTTTAGAGGTTAAAAAGTACCCATAAGTTGAAGATCAAGTACAACTTCTCATCCCTTTTGAAAAATGAGACTTCAAATGATAAAAGAAAAAACAGGCCAACTTGGGCCAAACAACCTGGCGAACTCTGAGCAATTATACACTAATAAACACCTTATTTTCTTCCAAAATCCTTGTCTCCTCCATAGGTTATTAATCAATTAATTTTCTATAGATTCTATTTATTTTGCTTAATTATGTTTTTCATACGAAACCTTCCAGAAAAAGTTTAAAAAGTATTGCTGCCTTCTAAACCACATTGGATCTATTTTTTAACCTTTTCAAAAGACAATAAAGCCACCGGTAAAATACCAGGGTTTCATCAAACTCGAATGTACTCTTTCTGAAATCTGCACTTTTCTGGCCATTTCAGTCCAAGACAGTGAGTCCTGGATATAACCTGGCTACGTGGAACAAACTGATTAACAGTTTCTAAACATTCATGCCAGACACTACTGTCCGCCCATCGACACAAAGCTAGGCAACAGTAAGGAGTTGTTCCTCCAGCCATGTTAACCACTTGCTTCTTGAGCCATTTCACCAACAAAACCTGACACTAAATATTACCTTACCAAAAGATCAGAGAAGTATTCACTCTCCAATACAATAGAAAGGTTTCACAGAGAAGAAAACCAAACAAACAAAACCCCAAACCAATCAAACCATGCTGTCAGTTTCTGCCTTCACACCCCAAACCAGACTGGACTAAAGGAACCGGTTAATGAGGAAAAAAAATAAACCAAAACCAAACCAAAACAAAAAGAAAAAACCACAAACAAAAACCAGAGGTGAAACCAAACCAAAATGCAGTGCAATGCTGCACCACCCTGCAAGTCCACATCAGGCCAACAAGCATCGGTGGATCTGACCTACTTTGACCCCACTCCACACCTTGCTGGTGTCAAATCCTGACCGTGTTTTCCTCTGAAAATTCTACAAGCACTGATGAGACACCCAACGCTCAGCAGAAGTGGGACCACCATTCAGTTCCATATGGATGCCACCTTTTCCTCCCAAAATGACACAAGCTCAACTGAGACACTGAGCACCAGTGCGTGGAAAAGGTAGAACCAGGCCGCAACAGACCTCCTCATTTCCAGGTGGATGCTACTCAACTGCTGCCTGTTGGAGCACTTGTCCATCTACCACCACCGCCCCTCCTGGAGCACCAGGTGCCAAGGCCCTTCTTACCTTGTTGGAGTAGGGGGGTTTGCTTAGGTTGATGCCGTCGCGGATGAGCTTGTCCCGGATCATGATCTTCAGCTTCAGCTTGGGGTAGGCGACCAGCCCCCCACCACTGGCTGCCCCCCGCCTCCCGCCGGGGCGATTCCGGGGGGCCACCCCCCGTCGGGTCTCCTCCTGCCCGGTCAGCCGGCGGGGGCAGCGCCCGGTGGCAGGGGCTGCCGGCCGCGGAGGCGGGGGAGGCGGTGGCTGTGGCTCCAGGGTGAAGTACAGCCCCGCCGCCGTCTCGTCCGCCTCTTTCAGCCGCCGCACGGCTTCGTGGATCCGGCGTCGGTGGTGGGGCACGGCAACGCCGATGGCATCCAGGTCCGGGTCTCCGATCTGCTTGCAGACCTCCAGGTCGTCGTAGCCATTATCGACGAAGGACTCCGCGTACTGGGGGAGCTGCAGGGTCTTCAGCCACTCGTAGACTATGTTGGTACACATGCTGCCTCCAAAATAATGACTGCAACTTTCAGCACCGAAGCCAGCCTTCCCCTTTCCACTCCTCGCCAAAGGAAATGAAAACACAAAATAAATGCGGTGCAACTAGAAGGACCCAAATTCAAGGTCAAGAAATCTATATCCACCAGGGGAAAAAAAAAAAATCCTTAAAGGAGATCAGTAGGGCATCGCAAGCACTGCTGAAGGAAACCCTGCTGTTTATTCCTCGTCTTGATTTCCTAGAGCCAAGCACAGACGCTTTCTGCCACCGGAAAAGGGAGCCTCGGACTAAAGAGAAGCAAAATGTAAGGGTGCATCCCTTAAAATCCCAAGGCGCTACTGCACAACATCCACCCACTTTCTCTGGAAGTAATTCGCAGTCACTGTCTTTCCCCCCCACCCTCCTTCCTTTCAGTGTCAGTGTTAGTTTCTGTTTCTGTCTCACCTTCCTGCACTCTGTCGCATGATGATTCTGTTTACTATGTATAGTTGTACTGGTACACTATTATGTTGGGGGAGAACGGAGAGCAGGTTCCCGCACCCTCGCCCAGTACAGACAGGGGTGCAGGTGTGCAGTGCTCTCCTTTCCCGTATCTCTCCCGGCAGCGGGTGCACACGGTGGCTTCTGCTTTCCTTTTAAACGAGTCCTTTCGGATAAGGAGGAAAAAAAGAGGAAGAAGGAAAAAAATTAAGAATCCCACTCACTTTTCCGAGTTACTTTCCTATTTCCCTTTCATCCCTGGGATGCTGGTTCCAGACTCTTCGCCGGCAGTAAGCCCAGAAACTGCTTTCCAACCCCACTCTCTCCGCGATGATGCCGGCGATGGCCTTCTGTCCCTTCGGGGCACGTAGCCCTGAGCCCGGCGCAGAACTTTCCCCGCTTCCCCCTATTCCTCCTGGCCCTCCCGCCGCTGCCCGCAACCGCCCTGGGGAGGAGGCGGAGGCAGGGCGGTGCGGGCAGTCGGCGCTCCGTGCATCCTCCGGCAGCGGCTTGTCTTGGCGCTGGATGAGCTGATCTGCGGCAGGTCACTGGCCTCACTCCTTCTCCCCTCACTCCCGGCTGGTAGCGGTGCTTTCCCCTCCCTGCCAGCGATACCCCAGAGCGGTGCTCCCCTCCCGAGTCCTCCTTCCTCCCCTACCCCTGAGGCGCCGCCTGCAGATTTCCTCCGGCTCCTCCTGGTGCTCCGGTGCGGCTTCTCCCCGCTCCTCCTCCGCTCCAGTCATCCGGCTGCCAACTCCCCGACCCCCGCTCTCCCCAGGGCCTTTTCCAACTTTCCCCGCTGCCAGCCAGAGGTCTCTCCCTCCGGTCGCCCCGCTTCCCGATCCACCGTGGGAAAGGCAGCCCGGCCGAGGAGCAGCAGGGGCTGCCTTCGCTCCGCAGGCTATCCGGTACGCTCGCCAGTCCCCTTTCCCCCCGGCAAGAGAGGCACCGAGCCGAGGGTGCCCCGTCCGGGGCTCTGATCCCCAGCGCCCTTGGGACAACCAGACGGACGGCGGCGACGACTCCCCCGCGAGGGCACCGAGCCCTTTCGCAGCTGAAGGGCGACCTTTCCGGAGAGAGAGGTGGGGGGGGAGGGGGAAAGCGGAGCACTCGGCGTGGACGAACCTCCCCTCCCCGTCCCGGGGAAGGGGTAAGGCAACCCGTGAAGCTCTGGCCCCTCTCTCCAAGCCGCCGCCGTGGGCTGCCCGGAGCCGGCGGAGTCGCCGCACGCTGTGCACCGCTCTCGGCCCGCAACGCTGGGCTGGCAGCGCCCCCGCCAGGCCGCCGCCTGACAGCGCTGCCTGGTCCGACCCGGCCCGACCCGACCCACACTCGTGGCCCCCACCTGGCCTGAAGGGCTACGGAGCAGGTTAGCCAGGGCGTCTCGCTTCCCTTGTCGATCCCTAGGGGTGTAAGGCACGGATCCCCCCCACCCCTTCCATTTTAATTTAAACCAGGTTGAAAGTTGTTTTTTTACAAAAATACCTCTTTCTCAGAAGACCCTTCAGACTCGAGACTGAGGGAGTCAGAGCACTTCGGGCTTGCCCTGCCTGTCGGGTCCAGTCAGAAGGTGCAGGGGCTGAGACAGGGGCAGCCCGAACGGAGACCGGCGGTGGGGGCACCCACCCTGCCTCCCCTCATCATACCCACTGCTAGGAGCAGGTGTGCTGGACGAGGAATGCCCTCCCCTTTTTAGATGTGTTGGGATTTATTTGTAACAGGTTTCCCGTAAAAAGATGTCTGTCAGTACTTCGTGGTAGTTCACCACAGCGTTATGTAACATAGCAGCATTCTCATGAAAAGCATTATATTGAGAGGTGTATGGAAAAGGTTAGGTACTTACAAGTGGTTAAAACGTGGCCTTTGAGTATAAAGCCTTGGGATCACAGATTCTTGTAACAGAAGGGGACAAAAAAGAGGAAAAGCCTTTTATTCCATTTAAAATCAGCTTCTATCAGTCTTTTTCTGCATCTTTTCCTTCCAGGCCACACAGTATTTCAAACTCTTTCCTCAGGCCAGAGATGGAGACTGAAGCAGCAACTATCTTCTTTTCACAGACCTGGTGAAAGGCAGAGGATGCCAAGAGAAACTTGCAAAGAGGTTCCGTGAGCTGGAGCTGGAACTGATGATGGGAGAGAGAGGGGAAAAATGACTGATACAGACCATATTCGCTGGGCTTATTGACAGTACATACTGAATTGTATCATTTTAATGTGTGCAATTTAAAAGGGTTTTGGAAGGTATTTAAGGTAGTCAAATGTTACTATTCAGACATGTTTGGAAAACTGCAGGTCTCCCACCTTCAAAAGACAAGGATCTTAGCTTGCGAAGGGACAGGAGGAAGGGAACCAATACACCCCCATGGGAGCATGGAGTTTTTCAGAAATTTACAATGTTGTGAAAGTCTCTCTGCTTGTGTTTGGCACTAAATATAATTTAACAAAATCAGTTTACCTAATAGCAAATAGAATAAAGTTTCATGGGGCCAGCACTAAAATTGGTTGTACCTAAATAAAGAGCTGGAGTGCAAGCAATTTGTAAATTAAATGAGCACAAACAAAAAAAATAATGGTTAAATAAAGCACTTACAGGTTAGTCTCTCTTTAAGTTGCAGGATAAATGGCAGATGGAAGCTTATGATTAGTTAAAAAGTAGATATATTAGCACCACATATCCTATCCTGCCTTCCATCACTTAGTATTAGACTCTGCTCTCATCACACCATGCAAATAATAATTTTCTTTCTAGGATCACAGAAGCCTTTGAATAGGCTATGGAAATGGCTGTTGTCTCTGACCTTGCCTTAGGTAAGAAAGAATGAGACTTCCAGTGGAAACCTGACCCAAGCTGTCCCAGGAGAGACATACAGCACATAATATTTTCTCACCTTTCGTAAACAGGTGAGAAAAGGACATGTCTCTCCACTTTCCATACTTTCTCATTCAAATAAAGACCACTTTTTCCCAAGGTTTTATTTGATCTTAAGTTAATCAATCCACAGTTTGATTGGAGTTTATTTGAATTGTGTGGGCTGTTGAATAATTGTAATCATGTGAGTGTTCCTTAGGACTGGATTGTCTCCAACATTTCCAAACTTAGTCTTGACTTTATTTTTCAACAGATAATAAAGGTAGAGAAAGATGTGCACTGTAATAACAGTGACTATACAGGATTGTGGTGGTGCAGCCACTATGTGCATACACACCTCTGGGAGGCAAGTACAGAAGTGTTTGCTATGAAGTTGCTGGCAGAGTTTTTGCATGTAATCAGTTTAGTAGTGGAGTGTAAGGATGGGATTTTTGCATTAAAGGGTGATTTTCCAGCAAAATGGATGAGTTATTACTAACTTGTATTCAGAAGAATCAAGTCCAGATGAGATGCATGGCAGAAAAAATACTATTCTTCCAGAGTGGTTTTTTTCTGCTCTGTAAGTTTTGTAGGTGCACTCTGAGTCAAACGTGAGATTCCTGGCAGGTTTCACCTTGCCAGTCTATATTATTCATTTAATAAAACATAAACGTGATTGATATTGGCAAAAACTACATAGTGAAACTGAATAATGGGTTTAGGTATCCTATAAAGATAAGGCACCCTACGTCTATGGTTGGACTTGATCTTAAAGGTCATTTCCTACTTAGATGACTTTATGATTTATGCAGCGTACCAAGGACTTAGAAAGTTTCATCCTTGAACTTTTGTTCTGAGGGCTATGCTATTAAAACCTATGATCAGATATTGGATTACATTATCTGACAATATTGAAAGGTAAATTTTGTAAAGCTCTGATCACATATTTTCTATACCATGAGACATTATATATAGACATTTTGTAGTGAAATGAGGCAACCAGGTGCCACGAATTACCAGGTAGTGGGCATGAGCTTGTGTCTCAGGCATCACCTTTTATTGGCCCCCTAATCCTGCTCATGTGCGTTTGGGGCAGCCCTAATCAGGCACAGGTGGGCTTAACACAAGCTCATGCCACTCCCTGGGAATTAGTGGCACCTGGTTGCCTCATTTCACTACAACATTTTGCTTGGGATGAGGTCGATAAAGATGTAGCTGAAAGCCAACTTATACCTAAGTACAAAAGATGTTCAGAAATCCTTAGAGCTGTTTATTTTTTCTACCTTTTTCAAGACTTACTCAATTTTTGATACATTAAGGAAGCAATCTGGGCCTTTGCTTTTGATAGCTTAACATTTTTTGATGTTTTGAATAATACCCTGGTGTATTTGATGGCTGAAGAAAAGCTAGACAAGAACACAAATACTTAGAAGAGTAATCCATAGTGGATGAATAAGACTCTAAAATTAATACAATTCCACTGAGTTATTTGTGAATTTGTTCACCTAGGAAAGGAAACTCAGAGTCACACAAATAGTGAGGGAATACCACATTATTATGCTGCAATGAATAATGTTCAATGAGTGCAAGGTAATACTTCTCTACTATTCTGAAACAACAGAAGCTCAGGTACTTTTCTAGGGTTTCCACTAGGGCACAAGTTGAATAATTCTCTACACTGAATAGAATTGTTCATACATAATGGCAAATATTTGCAAAACTAGGTTGTAAGTCCAGGTAAATACAGCTATTGATACTTCTGTGTAAAATGTTGCAGTTATTTGACTGTATGACTGTATGAGGAGTACATTGGGAGAGTCTAGAGTGCAGTAAGAATAGTGGTGAGAGAAGGTATGAAAATATCCTGTCTTATCTGAAGTGTTAATCATAATGAATACATAACAAAACTGAACTCAAATTTAAAAATTTAGTGCACATCATGTCAACTCCCATGACCTGTGTGAACTCTACTGAAAAGTACTGACTGTTAAGTATTCTCAATGTTGACTTATCCGCATTAAAAAATCATTTTTTAGAATATTATTTTGGAGAAGAATGGGGAAATTTAGATTGGAAACAACTCTTGGGGGTCATCCAGTCCTATGCTCTGCTCAGATCAGGTTGCAGATGGGTTTACCCAGATGACTTCTGACAATTTGCAGGGATGGAGATTCCTCAGCCTCTTTGGGTGGTCTCACTGTCCCACTCTCACCCTCTGTCTAGTCAAAGAAATTGTGACCTTCGTGTAATGTATTTTTGCTGAGCACTTCTAGGAGGGGTTTGGCTCTGCCTTGTCTATAGTTTTCAAATATACAGTGAAAGACTGCTTTCTGGTTACCTTTGCCTTCTCATCTCTAGGCTGAACAAACCAAATTCTCCCAGCCTCTTCTCAGATTTTGTTAGCAGGCAGAAATTTGAAGATGCTGTTTGAGAGGTAGGAAGCTCTACTTAAGCAAAAGACCCGTCACAGAAAAGAAAAATGAAGACTGATGAGAACATTGGAATAAGGAATTTAAATGAAAATTAAATGTACAAATAGGATTGTTTACAAAAAAAATTATCACTTTGTACTTTATATAAACAAAGCAATGTTTTCATTTTAAATGAAATATTAAAATACACAAAACTATGACCTCCTACCCTAAATGGACTCACTATATTTATGTTTGTAGTAATTTAACGTTCACTGAGACTATCTAACCAGGAATGTAAAAGATATGGATGATGAAACATTCCTTTTTTTCTGTCATGAAGAAAAAATTACTTTGGATTTGAGAGTGTATTTGAAACAGTGCAGCTACTTTATTTACTGTGGTGCACCTTTCCCATTTGAAAAATCAGTCATTAATTGTAAGACTGAGATGGAAGATCACTTTCTGAATGCAATAGAGAAGCAAACTGAACAAAAATGAAAATAAATATCCAAACCAGGGCTGCTCTTTTCCTCAGACCGAGTTCTGTAACGAGGATTCAGCCTAAAAATGTAGCCTATTTTTCCTTACAAACAGAAGGAGAGAGTATAAGGGCTAAACATATCCCATGGAATAGCCAGTTGTCTATCCACCACTCAACATCTAACATATGTTTTTTGTATGTCAGTGGCAATGAGAAACTGAAACTGATTTGCACAAGTACTAACTTCCTGGCCTTTTGTGGCAAAGACTCTATCCTGAAAGAAAATAAAACAAAAATACACTTTAGCCCTGGAAATATATTGTGACTGCTATTTTACCAGGTGTTGACAGACACTTTATTCATAAAGAAATGAAAGAAGAAATTCTAAATTCTAAAACATAAGAAGAAATTCTAAATAGTAGCTATGTTCATGCTACTATTTAAGTTGTGAAAGTCCGTAGAAACACCAAGTATCAATCAGCACAGTGGGTGGAAAATTAATGAATATTTACGTCCTCACAATTTACAATCCAGTGCACCCCTGGATACTGACTTAGAATAGTAATAAAGAAAAAACTGAAAGCTTTGCTCACTTGGACATTTAACAAACAAACAAAAAGAACCTGATTTAATAAAAATGGGCAAAAATGGATCCATCATTTCTAACTATCCTGTCCTAAGAATTGTGACACTAGCAGTAATTACCACTTGTAATTACTGTGGGACAGAAACTGCATGTCAGGGGAGAAGGGAATCCTTCAGCAATCCAGCAATTATCCTCTCCATTCCAAAAGGGTCCTCTAGCATCCTAGAACTGCAAAGTAGTAGTATCCTGGCTCCAAGGAAGATTAGGGAAAAAAATGTGCCATTCCTTTTAGAAGAGCTGAGGCTTCTGTGCACTCCTGGAGCAGTGTCACCCATACATTTTATAAATCTATTTGAAAAGCTGCCATACAACAATAAGTTCCTTGTTTCTCCCATGCTTGTTTTTATTATGCCTTTCTTCAGAGGCATATGGGCAAAGGCTCAGATGGATAAGGTATTTAGAGAAGATAGATAGAAAATAATGAAATTTTCAAATTTACTCAAACCCCAAACTCTCTTGAGTACATAGGCATTAAAATCATGTTCTTAAACTCCTTCCTTTTGCACAGCTAATAGTAGGTACACAGCTAATAGAAGGAACTGGCTGTTCTCATATCTGCTAGTGTATGCTCAGGTCCCTTATTCCATAGGCTTTTTCTCTAATTGCTCCCTTCATCTATCCTTCCTCTGTGTCTACTATCACAACCAATTTCCTGCAGCTCTGCCTTCCTCATGTGCCATGTTTTTCATCATCTCCTGTTTCCACAGTTCCTCCCCGTTTCCTTCACAACTTCTCTGCTGAGCAGATTTGTTGGTAACACTCTTCTCTTTCTGCTTCTCTTACTATGTCCAGATCTGATTATTTCCCTGTGCCCATCCAACAAAAATAGTTGCGTTGGAAAGTTCCCTTGTAATGTTTTCCCTGTTCATATACCTTTTTTTTTTTCTTTTTTGCATTGGCACCTGCTGCCTAGACAGGGTGTTGGGCTATAGGTACTTCTTGTCTGTTTCAGCATGGCCATTGCTATGTATGTTTTTGGGGAAAGATCAAAGCATTATCTTAGTTTTTCCTTTGTCTCTTAAGCTCAGCTTCCACAGATGGTATAAACACGCAGAGCTTCCTGAGCAGCACTTGAGACATAAGGCATAAAAGCAGGAGCAGGAGACACACAAGGTAAAAATCAACAAGACTAAAGCAGCGAATACTTAATCTATCTCTTGAGGGTCATCAAATGTAAAGTGCTTCTTTGCAGGTAGAAGTCAAGATTAGTATCCAGGTGACTACCAGGTAAAAATTCTTGGAGCCAAGCAGCACTGAAGGTTAGAAGTCATGATTTTTCCACTTTTGGGCCTGGGCCCAACACATCAGCAGGACCTATAGTCCTAGAAGATGAGGAGGAACGAGATGGCATGAACAGGTACAGAATGGTCCAAGTAAGTTAAACCCTCTGAAGCAGCTAAGGATTTGGCTCTTGGCTTTCAACTAGGGAGTCAGAGTGCTGACATGCTGAAGAATCTTCACCAAGAAATTAGAAAGCTCCTGCCATGCCATTTCAAAACAAAGAGGATAAGGTATGTGGATTTATGCAAGAGCTTCTCTCCAAATAATCAATGTTTGAAAGAATCAAATATTTCCCTGAATTCCCCTCAGACAGTCCCATTCTAGATGAGTAATGAGAAATTAATCATCCTGTCAGAATAAACGCTGTGAGACCTTTTAGTCATGCTCGCCCCTCTATCCTTAATAGATTTTTGTCAGTCATTCGACTAGGTCTCCCAAAGGCAGCGCTGCATCCCAGCTACTGCCTTTTGTGTGGTCTTTTTTTTCCAGCTGGGACTTGTTTCACCATCCCTCAGCACGTCAGGAGTCAATCATGCATCACAGGAGCCCAACCCATCGCCTCCGCCTTGTGCCGTGCAGCACTGGCTCTTCATTAAGTCAGTGTTGCTTCCAGCTTTCCTGCAGCTGATACCCAGTATCTCCCTAACACATGCAGCCATGGCTGGTGCATCTGTGAGGTTTTAGCTGTTTAGTTGGATAAATACAAGAATATTATAAGGTCAGGGAATTAGCAAATTCAAGTTCCCACAATTGTATGAATTAATTTACACCATGGATGTTTCTGCTAAAGTTGACATAGCACTATAAAAAGAAATGCAAGGAATAAGTAACATGTTTCTGTCTTTCTGAGGCAATTTTTTCCTGTTATAAGAATCATGTCAGCTAAAAGAACCCAGAATATTTCAATAGATACAGAATTGGGATGATGGGATTTATCTCCAGGGAACATATCCCAATTTTCATTTTTGATCTATTCTATTTGAATCTCTTTTTTCAACAACCAGTAGCTCAACAGAAGTTTTTTATCTCTGTATTATTGAATCTTCATTTCTCTATAGCATGTATGTAGTATCCATTCATATAAAACCACTTTCATTTAAACAAGCCCTCATCCATCTTCAGCTATCAGCTTACATTTGAAGTGAATCTGGGAAGACTGCTGAGGGGTACAGACCTTGGCTGCAGGAAGATAGAGATCTGTGGGTTTATCTCTGCACCTCTGGTGGGAGAAGACAGTAGAAAAATGAATTATAAAGCAACTAACCCTCAGTTTTCAAAAATACTGTATATGCAGGTGTCTGCTGCTTGTTAACTCTGGAAATATTAGTAGGGGGATGACAGAAATCATTTTCTTCCATTCTGCTTCAGGCTTTCATGTCTCACCCATTTAAGCTGAGTATACAATGTAGGAATAGAATTCTGTGCAATTGAAAAGAGGCTGCATATGTGAGATAATCCAACCCGTAGGTAAAGGTCAAACCCAGTTCCAAAACAACACCCTTGGCATTTTTCGACATCGTGACTCACCATTTCAGGTTGCCAAATTCAGAAGATGTAGTTGTCTGTCTTTCTCAGAGAACAGCTATGTCTCAGCTGGGCCAAGGACATTTCTGAGCTTCCAGGTGTTCAGGTGAGTTCTTCATCTGTGTCACAACTTCTTAGCAGCACAGAATTTGGGGACTGATGTGCTTGATGTTTAATGGAACAAATTTGCATGTTTGCTCATATGGTAGGAACTGCAGTCACACAGACTGACAGACAGCTATTGCTCATCCAAAACCTTGATTTGGAGTTGTCAGGCCTTGGAAGTGTGCCATGAAGCACACCTGCCTTTCCAACTAATGGCAACCTCTGGGGTTCAGTCTTGCTAATGAGTTAAAACAGGCTAAATCTTGTCCTCATAAAGTTCAAGACCCTGATCCCAGGTTTCATCTTAATCAACATTTTAAAAATAATGATGAATTAGCTTAATTTGGTTTAGTTGAATATTAGAGCAATTTCTGTTTCGTTCAAGCCCAATTAAAGACTCATGTAGAAGATTAATGTATCTTTATCTCTGACCACTTTTAGCCTCATAAAATCAGCACTGGTTCAGGCTGGTCAGGTGAAGTGTCAGTGTTAGGCTGCAGGGATGTGGTGTATGAATCACTTTTTCTCACATCAGCTTTTTCTAGTGATGCCATTCAGTAAGTTTATGGTCTCAGTAACTCCTGGTACGTTAACATCGAGCTCCCACTGTAGTCCATGTATCCCAAACTTGGCATACATCTCTTCCCTCCCCAGGAGGGCAGGCAAGCAGAAGAGCTTGATAGCATGTTGGTAGCACATCCAGAGATATAGAAACACAGATAAACTGAACTTTAGCATCCTTTTGCTGTATTCATTAGAAACAGTTAGATAATATTAGACCAGCAAGTGTTTCTGTGCTTCCTTGCTTCCCATTTGAACGTTAGAATAAACACCTGGAGATCCAAAAAAAAGCTGTAGGAGTGGAACTCTGAAAATTTGATCCTGCCCATTTTAGCAGCAGGCCACAGTAAGCCAAGGCCTCAGCTCTTCACAGCTTCACTCCTTCTTGCCGACCCACTTTGCCTGCATAGCTGTTCCTAGGAAAGGAGAGAATTAAGCATTCCTGCTGCCTTGGCCTCTCTCCTCTACACACAGCCCAGCAATCAGCTGAGTGGCAAGGGCTTGTCATGCCTTCCTTCAGCAATAGTGAAATGGAAATCTTGATTGCCATTAAAGAAGCTTTTTTTCCATTTTTGCTAGGCTGTAACAAGCATTTCTATTGTTCATTTGTGCTAATGTTGCAAGAGAGGGTGTAACCTGTAGACTAACTAATTAAATGCTCTTTGATTTTGAGTGAAGTGTTTGGTACAGTTTAGACAACAGAGTCTAATTAGCACTGGATGTTTAATGGAACTAAAGACCCATGAAAGCAAAAGGTGCTGAAATAAAAGTAAATGAGAGAGATGTGAAGATTAGTGAGAGTAAAACAAGGACAATAAAATAACACATTGCTGTGCTAGAGATACAATTCTCTCAGAAAAAACTATATTAATTATGAAAAATCGATGAAATCTCATCAACCTAAATGTCTGTCTCTTTAGGATAATATAATGGAAAGTGATCCAAAACACATTATGTCAGTAAGCAAGAGATTAAGGTATTTCACACTATCTCACTGCATTTCATTTCTTCCAGGCAACAAATTCACCCTCGTATTTTCACAATGGGATAAAACCCCTGTACTGTATGGCTTTGTGCACTACGATTCACAGCCTCTCAGCAGGAAATAGAATATTTGCCTTAGCAGCACCTTCTCCTGTCAGTAAATGCAGCCAATTTATGGGTTTCCTTGGCTGAGAAAATGTGTATTCAACTTCCTAACAGTATGTATTTAAGTCCACAAACTTTAAAAAAAACAACAAAGAACCCCCTCAATAGATGGGTCTACAGCATAGCCTTAAAAACAATAGACTTTTCTTCCATGAATGTGTCCTCTCTAAGAAGGGATTAAGCTGAATGGTTTAGGAATAACAAAGTCCAGATTTCATCCCCAGCTCTGCACTAATTCTCTGGTACTTTCATCTGCTCAAGACCTGGGAGCAAAGTGTACCAAATCAGCAGTAAAAGCCATGGCCAGTTTAATTTTTCAGCACCTCTGGTTCCCAGGCAAGCTTTTTCTTTGCAAAGGAGAGCTAGTATTAGTTTAGGTTTTGGTTTGGTGTGGCTGTTGGGTTATTTAATTTTTCTTTTATGGCTTTTCACTATATTTTTGATTTATTTTTTCTGAAGAAAGGCGTGTGAATGATGAAGCCAGCAGGTAATGCATTGTATGTTTTCACTTCCATGACCCATTTCATAAAAAAGGTTGAAATTAAAAAAAAGAAAGAAAGAAAGAAAAAAAGCACTCAGAGTAATTGCAGTATCAACACAGATGCCTTAATCCTGCAGCAGCAACATGTCAGTGAACATAGGATCCAGCCCTTGCTTTCTAAGAGATAACACTTGTGTAATGATGTGCAGCATCCCTATCTGCTGGTATGCAGTAGGGCAAGGATGCCTGTGAGAGCAAAACCTCCTGAGGTGCCCTGTGCTCTGCAGCAGGATGCTGGGGGGTGTTGCTGTGTTATGGGTGGGGGCAGTGCAGAAGTCGTGTCTGGCCTCTGTCAGACATGGAAACCAATAGCTTGGGCAGCTCAGGCCTGTATGTGCAGCAGGAATAAAAAATGGTTCAGGAATTCTGGAAGCCTCTCCCTGTCTCCAGGCCCTCTGGTCTTTCTCGTCACTGCCCACCTACAATGTCAGACAGTGTTTGCCTTCTACACACAGCCACTGTGCCCTCTTCTCTCATCAAAAAACATGGAAACCAGGATATTCCCCAGGGCTGGACTCCTGTGCAGTGGGCAGACACGCTCTCTGGGGGAGACCCCAGTAAGTTATGGCCAAGATTGCTGGGCAGGACTTGCTCATGGTCCCCAAGAGCTACTCCAGTCACTGAGAATCTCAGAGGGGAGTTGGGAATTGCAGCCTCACATGTAGCCCAGCTCTCACCCCCTCCGTCAGACCCTCTGCCGTGGGCTCCATGCCAAAGGGCTCCATGCCAAAACAAAGGCAATATGTTCTGCTGTGCTACAGCTGTGGTTTTCTTCAGGGGCTTTAGGTAGGCTGCCTTTTCATGTTTTGATTGGTATTCTGCACTGTTAGAGTCAGAGCCAGCATTGAGCAGTTGCTCCTTGAAGCAAAGTCCAAGTCACAACAACTGCAAACTAGCGCTGAAGTCACCAAATCCCTGTGTGCTGTGGCCATTGGGACAGAAATGAGTGGCTGCTTCACATCCCACCACAGATGGTTTACAACACAATGTCCACACATGTCACATGGAGACCTACCTGTATGTGGCTTACGAGTAAAAGAGGTCTGCTGCAGTATTTTTGGAAGATTATGTCAGTCTTAAAAAGGCAAAGAGTTTTGTTTACATCTACACTGCATCTACAGAATCAAAGAATTGTTCTATTTAGAAAAGACCTTTAAATCATCAAGTCGAGCCATTAATGTAACTGCACCAAGTCCAACACTATACCAGTACTCCTAAGCACCTCATCTACATGTCTTTTAAACACCTCCACGTATGTTGATTCAATCACCTCCCTGGGCAGCCTATTCCAGTGCTTAATTACCCTTTCAGTGAAGAAGTTTCTTCTAATATTTAACCTAAATCTCCTCTGGCACAACTTGAGACCATTTTTGCTTGTCCTGGTACAGGTATTGAGGTTGGCATTAGCAGCCCTCTGATCACACCCATGTTTTCTTGCCAAAGGAAATGGTTAGTTAAAACTCATTTCAAAGCCAGAATACGAATTAACCATTCAGTTTGGACACCTGTAGAGAAATGAACTGGATATTAGATCACACATGGGCCATTGCTGCTACAGATGAGAGGTTTGACAAGTATAGGTTGTGCTTACATTTATTATCTCCCAACTTTTCCTGCTTAGTGCTTTGATAAACTTGGTAGAGCTTAAACAGTGCTTGGCAGGCATCACAGAGCAGCCATGGAGCACAGGATCTGGTTTCCTTCTGGTTGAAACTAATTGAAAAGAGATTTTTCAGCAACAAATACATTGTGCTGCTTCTGCATATTGGGATTCAGCCCAGGGGACCAGAATCGATCTAGTCCAAAGCAATCCTCCTGACATGGGTACAGGCTTGAAGTCAGGTCTTTAACACTGTGTTCTCCACAGATATTTTTCCTATTGGACTATGCTTGTTTCTAACACAGCTGTAGTCGTGTTGCTCTGACACTGGTTTAAATGTTTTCACCTTTGCTACTTCTCAATCTTTTGGAGCTCCTGCCATTGCGGAGGAAAGCAAAGCACTGACTCAGCAGTTACAGCAGAAGGGTTTTATACAGATCAGCACAGCACACGAGGTGGCACCATATGTTCCTGCCCTTCAGCATCTAACAAATATCAATTAATTCCAGCAGGCAGCAACACAGAAGCAAATACTAATTAGAGATTTAGAGAGAGGATTGGTATTAGGAGTATAAATATCGGGGAAAATTCATGCTATGCTTAGAGGCACTTGAAGGAGGACAAAATGAAGGTCATTTGCATATTTGCATTAAGAAAGCTGTAATAGCAGTAAGTAACCCCCAGCACCCTGCTCTCCCCCCACCATGCTAAGCCAGATCTAGCTTGGTCAGAGCTGAATCACAGGAGATTTGGAAAACAGGCTTCGAGGCTCATATTGGGTACAATGAAGAACAGCAAATCACTGAAGGCTCTCATCTGAATGGCTAAAATGAATGAAACATTGAGCTACAAGGAAAATACCTTCCCCCTCTGGAGTTTTGTGAATGTCACAGAGAACCTTGGTGCTACACAATACATAACTAATTAACACAGTAACAGTCAATAATTTCTTCACAACTACAAAGTTATATGTCTAATTATTTTGGGGAATTCATCATTAGTTAAAGTACATGAAATTTTAACTTGGATGGCATTTTTTCATAGTGGCTGGGAAGCTTACATAGTCATGAGAAGGATTTGGTTTTAGGCTTAAGAACTCTTATATTCTCTGGACAGTAAGAAAGCCATATCTTATTATCTCTTTTTTTTTTTTTTTTTTTTTAGAAGCCATTTTTTATATATATAAAAGGAAATATGGCAATTTATTTATAATCTTTTAAATGTGGTGATTTGAATGCTGGACTCAATTGCAAATAGGGGCTCTGTTTAAGTGAGTCCTAGCAGTAGTTGAAAGCACTGTAAGGCCAAAGTCCAGCCTTAAGAGGTTTGATATCCAAGCTCTTTCAGAGATCCCAGTCTTGAGAATGAGAATATCATCAACAGTGATTATCCTCTTTAATCTGTGCAGTTTTTAAAAAAAACCATCCAAACAACAAAATACCACTAATAAAACCAAACCAAACCAAAGCACCAAGCCAACAACACATTTAAATGCCAGTTCATATTTTGAAAGGCAGCAAGAGGAAGAAGGTCCAGTGTTCCCAAACCCATAGAAAGGTGGTTTTTGTAACAGTGACCAAAACCTGACAAAGCCATTGTATCTTGTGAAATTCTACCCCAGCACCTGCAACTTGTCATACCATTTCTATTGCTATGTATGCTGGCAACTATAATTATTTGCACAGAAGGAAATAGATTAAGAAATAATGACTGAATTTCCAGATGTATTTTCATAGAACTGAAAGGTTTTATTTTCCTCTGTTGCAAGTGCCAATAAAGTCTCTGAAGACCAACAATATGAGTCCTCTCAGAGCAGAGGAAAGTCATGTCACTGGTGGCATGCCCTTCTCCATAACTATTCCTTGTTTTTTGAGGTAGGAAAATGCAATTCTTTGTTTTTCCTTTTTTGTTCTTTTTTTTTTCCCCCCTATCCTTCCTGTAGAATCTTTGTTGATGCTAGAGGGCAAATGATGAAGATTTATTCAAACTGAGAAGATGAGAAATGTTGAAAACTTTACTCCAAGGCTAGTTTTCATGATTAATTAAATAGAAACAACTGAAGCAACAAGACTACTGCTAGGTCTGCATGTCATCTGCTAGTCACATGGATTAGTGCTGAGAATGAAGAAATTAAATGGATGAAGTTCAGAAGTGCAGACAGTACCCTGGAACACTGCTCATGTAATTAGTTGAAATGAGACTTCTCAAACTTGAATTAATATCTGGTGCTGTGTGTCATTTCTGAAGTCACAGCTGTTGCTTTATGAGGAGGGAGGAGAGGGGAAGGAGACTTTGGTATTACTGTTTGTGTCTAACTTGCTGCAGTAATACCAGATCTCTGAAAGTCAATCACAGACTCAAAGTGTGGCCTTTTCACTGTCTATCAATCCATATTGCTTTCAAGACTGGGAGGAGCACAAGGTCACTAAACTTCAAAAAACGTACAAAAAGCCCTTTAAATGCTTATAAGAGAGAGAGCACTGAGGTTTGTGAGAGAAACTTGCATGACTAAGGACATTCACAAGAACATTCTACGTCCTAATCCTACAAAATTGAAACCCTTGTGAGATGTGGCTTCAAGCCAGTTTAGTATTTTGACAAAAATGGATGCAAAAATATCAAAACAAATATTCATTATACTCAACATGGGCCAAAGTTTCCAGTGCTATTTTTTTTTCCTTCTAAGACCAGTGGCTCCTTGAAGACTACATAATAAAATCATCTCTCATGAAGACAGACAGGGTGCCATTGTCACCACCATCAGTTTTCCTATTCATCTAACAGCTCTGACTTTTGTCTAGCTCAGGTCTTTCCTTTGATCCAAGGACTCAGAAATTCCCTGCCCTAAGCTTTGTTGGGTTTTTTGAAAGAGCAGGTAATATTCAGGTTGTTTACCACCACTCAGACCTGTTTAAAAAAAAAAAAGAAGATACTCACAGGAAGACCAGAGCCCATTATTCCTTCAGGAGACCATTTTGTTCAGTGACATAGATCAAGAAAAAGTCTGAAACTTTCTGGAAAGCTTAAGTACATAAGCTTACAGGTAGCTGAGAAGATCTGTCTGTCACAGGAAAACAAATTTAGAAGACAGTAATGTATGATTACCATGCAGTAAAACCCAGTAAGTACACTTGCAGTCACACATTTTTGTGTTCTAAACACCTAAATCACAGGGCTGTCAATTCACATCATTTCAGTAATAGAAAGTAAATGTAGTTTGTTTATTTGTTGGTTTTGTTCTGTTTTAAAGATTCATTGTTTGTTATAGAAACTCTAAACCTCTTAATCCTAATTAATGGATTGTCTCAGTATTTGTTAAATATGTGATATGGAGAGAAATGGCATTACTGCATTACTTGTCCAGCAAAATTCTTAAGATATTGTTCAGCTTTTGAAAGAGTCTCATGGGAGAGTTTACTGGAAAGAAGAGTGATGTTCTTCTAATCCAACTGACAGATGGAAAAGCAGCAGCAATTTTCCTGTTGAATTCAGACTGATGTATGATAAATGCTGTTTTAAACTGAAAGCTTGAAATATGAATGTAGATTTTTTTGCACCAAGTAAAGTATTGCTGACTAGAGGACATGTGGGAGGCAGCAAACGTTATCAAAATGACATCTCTCCAGCCCTGCTGCCTAGCAGTTCTGCATATAGCAACAAATCAAAGAAAAGGTTTCATTCATCTTGTTTCATTAACAAATTGCAATTTCAAGGTGTTTTTATAACTTAAATAACAAAAGAAATTTTACAGTTTTGTGACTGAAAGAACATGGCTGTATAGAGCAATTATTATAGTGGACAAAAAGCAGATTTCCCCACCAGGGCCAGCTTATACCCATTGTTAGGGCTGTGCAAAGCTGTGGGGAAAAGGATGGGACAGAGCATTTAACACCTGGCAGCAGAGTCTCCAGTGAAAGGAGGGCTCCTGGACTTCAGAGTGAGGTTTAGTCACTCTTCTTGGTGTTCAAAGGTGGAAAATGCTGAGGCAACCAGTGAAAAATAAATTATTTTCTAAAGCTTGTCTATTCAATTAAGCAAAGGCTTATCAAGGTTTGGTTACTTTCAGGCAGAAAAATATTGGCTCAACCCAAAAAGAGGTGAAGAAGGGCTAGCTAGGGCTTGGAAGCCAACACTAGACTATGGAACTGGAGGATGAAACCTGAATACAGCAGGATCTGAAGAAAGAGAGGTAGGCAGGATGTCTGATAGTGACAGGGTAGGAGCCTAGAGAGGGAGAGGACTGGCAAGGAGAAAAGGGCAGAGCCTAGGAAAGAAACAGACAACAGTAATTTGGGCATATGAGCAAAGCAGGGTTAGTAGAATCTTTCTCAGCCTTCTAGAGTCCTCCTACCATAAAGGCATGAGAGATGGGGGCATGGCTGAAAGATGTGAGGTGCTGCAGGGGTAGCTGGTGAGCTGAGCTGTGAAGCAGAAGGAGCAGCAGGATGGGTATGGCAGGGACAAATCTGTGGTCTGGCAGGAGCCCACAGTTCCCAGCAGCACCCGATGTGTGGGAACAGGGGCAAGGAGAAAAGGTCTGACTTGTAACTAAGGTTGCTCCCACAACACACATTCAAAGCAAACCTCTCTTATCTGAAGGGGCTTACATTTTCACTATGCAAAACAGGAATGCAATCTGTTCTGACCTATTTGCTGTGTCAGGTAAGCAAAAAATGTATAAATATTTTCCCCATAAAACATACAGGGTTAACATAATTTAACATCTAAAGTTCAACTTTCCATCATAGCTTTTTTTGTCGTAGATTTGAAAGAGGAGGGGGGGAAATCACTCTTTGTTTCAAGCCAGTTTGTTTTCTCTCAAAGGATTTCCTTCAGACTAAGCCAGGCTGAACCATCTGCCCACAGATCTCTGTGGCCTGAAGAGGATTAACTTTCCACCTGCTATTATGTCAGCATTTGCTAAACTTCCTAGATTTTTTAAAAAGCAGAGAAAACTTAAATGGAAACTAGAAAACCTCCAAACTTGATTAAAATAATTTTTGGGGAGCTTGATTGCAAATGGACAGTGTGCACAGTTTCTCTGTCCTCTTGGGATTTTCCGTCCTCAGCTTTTAATTTGGTACAAATTTTGCTGTTCCATTTGTGAAAATTCAAACTTTTACACTTCTAATAGGTGAATGAGTAATTATAAGGAATACAAACAGTCCACAAGCTTGAGCATGACAATCAGGTCATGGCAACACAAATAGATAAGAAGGACAGCAAACTCCTTCAGCCAAACACCAATGAGACTTTGCTGATGAGTATGACAAGAGGAAACATGAGTGAACAAAACTAGATCCAAGCTGTCTGTCTCTGGTGTGCAGAAATCTGAAGTACCTTGCTAGATGGAAATCATTCGAAGAGAGTATGATCGTAACACAACTTTAAGGACAACTCTGAGGAAAAAAATATCTCATACAACCAACCCATTCACCTCTTGGGCTGTTGCTTTCAAATTCTAAGTGCAGTATGAGAGCCCCCACACACCACCATGGGTAGATGAACTTCACTTACTTTGGGGAAAAAAACTGTATTTTTCAGAGTTGCCCAGGTACCAGGGCAGTGCACTCCAGCACAGGGGACAGCATTTATACCACCATGCCACAGAAGTCTGACTCTGAACCTCAGGGAAAGCTCAAATGAAAACAAAACGTCTGTACTGTTATATCCCAGAGTCACAAACAATTGCTCTGCTTGACATGAAGATTTAATATAGTGTCTCAAATCCAGAGAAGAAAGAGGCTACACAGCAGTATTATTGGACTCTGTCTCTAAAAAAAAAATTCCTTATTTTGTTTTTGCTTTTCAGTAGAAGCCTTTTATTAAATTATTGCAATCTGGGGTTTTTTTTTGCTTATACGAGTGGTGATTATACCACAACAGAAAGGAAAACAAGCTATGTGCAGCACGGGCTGCCTTGCCCTGCTGGTGAAGTGGGGCTGAGCTGATACTGGCCCTGCCATCCCCACCTGCGTGAGGTCCAGCCCTTCAGCCCTGCTCCCCTCTTCCCTGCCCACCTCCTTCTCCAGGGAGGGAAATGCAGCACCTCAGCTGATCAAGCCAACCAATGTCACCCCATGGAGCTGGTTCCCTCGCTGCCTAAATCCCACTGAGACTGCGTAGACCATTTCAAAAAGCAGCTGTGTTGGCTCTGCAGTTTAAGCTTGCAGTTAAATTGTGGGTTAAGGTCTTGTATGCAAAATGCCATGGGATTATGAATGATCACAAGCAATTAAATATAACAGGGCATCTCTAGCATGAGAAGGCTGCTGCTGCTTGTTGGTGCATTGGGGAAATAGTTCAATTACTTATCAGCCAGGATACCATTTACCATCACCATTGTGATTTAATGAGATCATAGCTCCACAGGCAGAAGTCATAATGATAGCTAGATACAATAGCACGTAGATAGGCACCCAAAAGCAATGCTCAACCCCCTAGGTTCACAGCTCCCAGAGAAAGCTGTGAGAATTTTTTGCTTAACTGATTCAGAAAATTCCCAAAGATTAAAAGCTTTATCGATAAACAGGACTTGACTTCTACTGATTTCAGGGGATAAAGCAGCTGATTATCTTTGAGGATCTGGTCCTAACTGCTTTATGACATGGGGCCACAGCAAAAGACATGGACAGACCCTAAGCTTTGTGTTTTCATTAGCAGTGACTTTGTTGGTTTACATAGGGGTGCCCACAGGCCAACTCCAGAGTGATTTACATATGGTTAAATACTACACAGACCACACTCAGACTGACTGGCACACTGTTCTCACCTTATCCATAATGTTTTGTCATAGATTTTGAAGAATTTGAAATATTCACTCTCTATCACATCTGCACTTGAAGAGAAAAAACTAAACCTCACCTTTTTTTACAGGCTGAAAGGAGAACTGAAAATAATTAATTGCTATTTTGCGTCTGATCTTAATGCATCTGTGCCCTGTACAACTTCTGCCAGCAAAGAAGCTCTGCCTTGGTGCACAAAACTATTACAATATGGCTGGGGTTGCATAAGGACACTGAAATAAAAAAAAAAAAAAAAAAAAGCATCTCTGTGGTCTATTCTAAAGATGCCGTGTTAGCAAATGGGAGCTGTAACCCAAGTAAAATGCCTGAGCAGACTGAAGCAGGGATGAGACATGATACAAACTCCACTGAGCCCTGGCTGTCCCAGAGGACAAGATGTGATTTATTAACACCAGCAATAGCTGCTTGTGGCAGAAATATGTCAATGAGTATTGCTCACAGGCAAGCCAGCAGAACTCCTGTCTCAGCAAACTAATTTGAGAATAGGGTTTATCATAAGCCACTGATGTTACACGTTATCATATCAAGGTGTTGAAAGACATTAGGATTTTTTTTTTTTTTAGAACAGCTGCAGGAGACATTCTTGATGGGTAGACAACTTCACGATGTGGGGAGGAAAATTCATGTGCCTCCTTTGTCAGAAATACATAAGTAATTATTTTGACTTGTTTATTCTGGAAGAGAGAAATTCTTTCCATGCAAGCAGTAGTAAATTGTGCATTTTCAATATTTGATCCTCTGCTGTCAGAAAAATGTCAATACAAGAACAGTTTCCAGTAGCTAAGATTAGCAATAGGAATTTAAAACGTCTGTGGCAAATGCCTCGAACTTAAGTATCTCATATTTTTCTGTAGTGGAAAAATAATTAAGAACAGTGTCTTTTTAGGTGAATCTATATGCTTGATAAACATTTTATAGGTTTTTTCAGCTGGCTATGAAATTTAAAATGAACCCATTTTAAACATTTTTATTCTCCCCCTTACTCTTGGCTGAAGTGCTGGATTTTGCTAATGCACATGGCTGGTTAATGGGGTCAGCATAATATTGAAAAAATTGTCAGAAAGAGGGTAAATTGTTTTCTCTGTGGTTTATTGATACTATTACTGGTTTGAGATGTATATCAAACAAAGTTGCCTAAATTGCCTCTGAGAACCTCATTGCAACATGATGGATTCGTGCAATTTAGCTGGAAGAACAGATTGCTTTTTAGTCTTAACATACTGCTCTACTTCCCACCCCCCCAAAGCATACATTTTGGCTTAGTTTCTGAATAAAAGTTACATTTGTGATCCTTGCCTGCATCACAGTACTGTGACTATAAGTACTTCAAGCAGACTTGCTGTATTTTTAAATAATTTCCCAGGGCAAGAATAGTTACGCAGGTTATAATCATAAATTCTACAAAATCCGAGTAACCCTTATGAAGAGTCTATCCATGTCAAACTGAATACAAAGAGAAATATGCAACACTTAACAGAGTCCTGCAGTAAAAACTTAAAGAATGTTTCTTTGAGAGCACAGTTACGTCAAAATTACTTCTGATTTCTGACTGAATAGCTCCTGACAATATCCAGTCACATCTGCTTAGTTATTTGAAATAAGTGACATTTATTGCCTCTTACCCTTAAGATACAGGATGTACCAATGCCATTTAAACAGTCTCCTTTCAGTGCAGAACTACCTCACACAGACAGAAATAGATCAGGACTTCAGCAAGCCCTTTCAGACCAGCCTGGCTTTCCTCTCCCCCTGCCCAGGCACGCACACTATAAAGATGGTATTTCTAGAAGATTTTTTGTTTTGTTGTACAACTTGTAATTTATTCCAAGTATCCAGAGAGGTAAACTGACAGGCAGCTGCATGTTAGGTTGATATTTCTCTCCTGACAACACTAGATGGACCCAGACATAGTGAACAATGTGGTATCATGAGATATTTTTGCTGAATATGATGCTTTCGACTGGAGAGCTTTAAATCTGAATTTGCCAGCTATAACAAGAATATGACATTGACCCTTCACCTGACAGTAATACATTTTTTATCTTTTAATAACATACAGTAGTGCTGCGTTGTGATTTCAGGAAGCTCTTTGAGTAAACAAATCATATTCATTGCTTAGAGACTAACATGCCTTCCCAGAGTCTATAAAGATAAGAGATAAGCTGAAAGAAAGGCTTAGAAAAGTTTTCAGTCAGCTAACAGCAGAATATTTTTGGGAATGCATTATGGCACCAGTTTGAAATTAATGCTTAAAATGATATTTTTAATATAGAGTTGTTCACATGATTTCTTGAATTGATTTCTCGATACTGTTTGATCCAAATGCAAGGAGAGTCTCAAATTGGATCTTTAATCTAGTTTCTCAGGAAAACAAATTTTATGTGCTCACATAATCTAGCTGACTATGCCAAGAAAATTGGTTTTGAACTTAAATTTCAATTCACAATTTCACTTAAATTTCACATCATGCTGTAAAGCAAGTCCCTCCAGATTCTGATTAATTCTTTGGTCAAAAGTTGCTACAAGAGCAGCAGTGGTATTAGTACTATCACACCTTACCCCAGGGCAGAATAGCTGAGTTTTGAACTGGTTTTGGTCTGGTCTGGCACGGTCAGAAATGACTGAGGGTAGGGAAGGTCAGTATTACAGTAAAATAAAGCTTTTCGACAGTGATGCTGTTGAACAGAAAATTAAGACTGCACCAATAAAGTTGAGAAATATTGTTCAAAAGATGTTCTTGCAGTGGGTTTCCAGGAGATAATGGCATTGCAGTCAAAAACCAACAAAAAGAAAGGCAGCAAACACCTCACGTACCTCTGGGTCCTCCCAGCAGAGAGCAGCATGGGCTTTCCTCCAGATCCAATTTTGGATGACAGCTGTCACTCACTGAACTTCAGTTGGCATCTGGTGGCAGGAATAAAATGTGTCTATCACAGCAGGACAACAAAATACTAATTTAACTGTGGGCTAACTTGGGAAATTAGCTGGCTGAGGGGTAGCAGCAAGATTTGTCTGAAATTAGAGAAATAACATCAGTGAAATATTTTAGAACACAAAGGAGGGGCAAGAGCATACTGGCAAACCAAGAAGGGTTTCTAAATACGTACTTGGAAAGAGAAAGCAGGAAGAGACATCCAACATCAAAGAATACAGGACCAAGCATCACCCACATAGCCTACATATTTGCCTTGAAATTTATAATGAAAGTTTTGAAACTATGTTCAAACTGTAAGGGAATATTTTTGTGTAACACAGCAGAGAATAATTACTGACAGACTGAAATGAACAGCATGTGTATTGTACCATTTATTTTATCAATTGAATTCTATCATTTTTTTCCTCATCCTCCAGTCTCCTAATGGCACTAAGGGATGATTGTGTGCTAGCATGGGTAATCAAAATGAAAATTAGCCTATTTTTGAGCTGAATTAATTGTCTCTATTTATTCTGCTTCCAATTCAGTTTTTAGCTATTATTTATAGTCTATTTAAGAAAGATTGCATCTCTTCTGCAAAACCACTGTCTTCAGCAAAACCACTGTCAGAAATAAGAGCAGTTTTACAAAAACTGAAATACTGCAGCATTTCTCATTTCAGTTGGATGTGCCTTCCATACTTAGTTTTTGGCTTGAAAAGAAAGCTATTAGCTTCAGATAATAGTTTTCCCAGCCAAAAGCATTCACTCATATGGAAAAGATTGACTGTTAAACTCTAGCAAAATCTGTAATCTACACACAATGACATTTTATAATAGAAGCCTAGGCTAAGTAAAGGCATTTTGTTTTTATTTTTAAAAGCTCCTGAGAAACCACAAGGTTCATGTATCTGAACCCAGACTAGGAGCCTGATGTCTCATTGTGCTTTTGACAAAAGTAGATTTGTTCAGTGCTAGAAAAGATTGGAACAGTTGTGTCAGAGTTTTGCAATCTGGCAAAGGTCACTATCTGTAAAACCTTCTTCTTTTGTAGGAGCTAGGTACATTAATTCATTAAGTCCTTGTTGTTGATCGACCATAATAATTGCTAACTGACCCAAGGTTCACTTCGTTACAGTCAGACCTAGGTAAAAATCCACACCATTACCTTAATTATGTGCTTTGAGGCAAATCTTTCCCATTGCTCCAACTCTCAGCCCACCACACTGAGCAGACAGGCAGTAATCACAAGTATGTGTAGAACATCACCTGAAAAATAAGAATTTCCCAGCAAACACAAGTGGGAAGCAAGTAGGATTATACAGGGTACAGTGCTTGATTCAGTCAGGTTTTAGGTGACCCACATGCTGGTGCTGCTGTTTCTGTCCTCGGGGGATTTTCTCAAAGCTTGAGAGAGGTAAAAGGCTGTGTGCATAGCTGGTCCTTTTATTATACTCCATTGGATAGAGAATGAAATAAACTGAAATTAAACCTGAGTGAATTGGAAGAGTCAGAGAAGCTGAACTATTTCTCACAGGTCTCCAATGATGTCAAGTGTTTGCAAAAAGCCTGCTAGATCCCAGCAAGCTGGTTCTGCCATGCAGTTGGAGCACTGGCTTTTCCCACACAGCCCTATTCCCCACTATCCTTCACCAGTACCATCTTCTCCATGACTCAATTTGCCCAACACTGCCTTAGCAATCCACACGTTTGTTTTCTTCTCCCAGGACCACACTGTCCAAAACACATCCCATGCTGCTTGGTCTTTAGCAGATCCACCCAGGGCCCTGCTAAGCCCCTTCCCACACTCAAAAGACCAACACTGCCACGCCCTGGTTCCTCCAGCTCTTTCATTCCTGGGCACCCCAGCACCCTGTGGACATCTCAGTGTCCTGCCCCACCTCAGGTATCCCCTCCTGCACTGGGGAAAGGGAGCACAGAGGGGGCCTGGGCAGAACCAGCTGTATGAAACCTTCCCCATTCCACCCTGCAGCCCCTCATCTCTCCTCCTGTGAGCAAAACCACACAGTTCTTCACTCAACTGGTGGGAAAAGGGGAAAGAGATAAAGTCTTGGAGGAGTATTCCACATGGTACTTCTACCATGTTTCTGCTTCCAGGGCCCAGCTGCATTTATTTGCCTGGCACAATGAGCAAGGAAAATGCTCTATAACCCCCTGCCATGCTGATCCACAAAAATCTGGAGTGCAGGTTCTGGGAAAGCTTTTACCGTAGCTTGCACACACATAGGAAGAGTTTAAAAAAAAAAAAAGAAAAAAGAAAAAGAGGTGAGTTTGTGAATCTCTTAAGTGCCTCCATGATGCAAAATTTCTAGAGATCTACATTTTAGTTACATGGGAACATTTCATGGGAATTTTTGCTACAGCATATACCAGTTACTCTATTACTCAGGATAACTAAAAGATAATGCTGTCAGGAAGACCTTATCCAGCTCACAGTTGACCATGCAATAAATAATCCAATGGAGGAGGAGAGGAGTTTGGAAATTCAGCCATTCTTAGTGAGCTATGAGCTTTTAGGTAACTCTGGGGAGCAGAAGGGGCTTTTATTTCACTCCAGAGAAGGATGGATGATAATGATGAGAAGGGAATGTCTTTTTATTTTGTAATATTACTACTACTCCTTCCATGGACATCCATCTGGTGTCCAAGAGCCACGGGGCTTATTCCTTACAGGGCACATTCTCTGCCAAGCCTGTGAGCTTGTTGCAGATCCTGATCACAGTAACCACAGCATGAGAAGCTGAGGAATTTGTCAGGCCCACAAAGCCCCATCATGTGAATCTTCAGCCAGAATGTGAGATTTCACTGTACGATCTGGAAAGAAATGAAAAAAATAATGCTCCTGTCACATGCATTGCCTTCAGGGGGTAAAAGTCCCAAGGTAAGGCAGACCTGCAGAACAGCAACTGTGAAGCCAAAAGCTGCTTGAAGGGCAGTCTGCAACTGATCATTTCTTCACACAAGAATGATCACACATCTGCAATGCCCCATGGACAGATGTTGCCACATGTCAGTGCGCTGCAGGAAGCTGCACGCATTGTGCCTGGGGTAGATGAAGCAACATTTGCCAGTTACTGTGGCCCAGAGCGATGGGTGTTTTTCTGTTTACTTTCTTACTCTTAAAGAAATTGATCTATAAAATCAAAAGCTAATTAATTCCCATCTTCCCTGCTAAATAAAACCCTAAAAGAAAATCTACCTTTTTATGTTTGGTTCAGAGCCATCTGGAAAAACTTTGGGGGTGAGAGCCCTGGTGTTAGCGTCAGAGCAGCCAGCAGGACCACAGGAGTTGTCTCAGAATCCCCTCTTACCAACTGCGAAGGCCAAGAAGCTCATTGTATCCCTGAGGGGGACAGATGTCCTGGTCTGGATGCTAGGGAGGAGGCAGCAATGTCAGACCCTTGCTCTCAGTTCACTCACTGCCAGCAGCAGAGCCCAGCGCTCTCCTCTCCCTGACTGCCAGACAAACTTGAGCCCTGTCACAAGCCACAGTGCTGCTCCAGGTGTGACTGTTTTCAGAAACACATGGCCCATACCTGGTGGTGTCTGTATGGGAAGCAATGCCTGGTGCAATGTGGGTCCTGTTTGGTCAAGCAGCTGTCTCAGGTACCATTTCCAGCTCCTGCCCCCAGGTGCGGGTGACAAAGGATGATTGTTGTGATTCACATCCGAAGCAGCAGCTGTTCTGTACATCTGTGTGACAAAGCTGCACCTCAGTGCTCATTTAGATCCTTTCTTCTGGTTCGAACAAATGCCATCCTGCACAACACGGCTGAACAGATAATTTGGAAGCCTGCTGTGTGGTGCTTGTTGTCTCCCCTTGAGCTGCCTTCCCTTTGCTCCCCACTTCTTGACGACAGCAAACACAAGCAATTTGTCTCCATGTTTATTGCCTCCTCAGCACACTGTCTCCTCCAGAGCCATCACTGCTCCTTCAGTGGGATGCCAAATCTTTCATGAGTGGACCAACAGTCCTGGCTCACTGGGGACATCCCAGATGATTGGAAGTTGGCGAATGTCACGCCAATCCACAAAAAGGGCCGGAAAGAGGACCCAGGAAACTACAGGCCCGTCAGCCTGACCTCAGTGCCTGGCAGGGTCATGGAACAGATCATCCTCGGTGCAATCACACAGCACCTGCAGGATGGGCAAGGGATCAGACCCAGCCAGCACGGTTTTAGGAAGGGCAGGTCATGCCTGACCAACCTGATCTCCTTTTATGATCAGGTGACCCGACTGGTGGATGAGGGGAGGGCTGTGGATGTGGTCTACCTGGACTTCAGCAAAGCCTTTGACACCGTCTCCCACAGCATCCTCCTGAAAAAACTGTCAGCCCGCAGCTTGGACAGGAGCACCCTGTGCTGGGTTAGGAACTGGCTGGAGGGCCGGGCCCAGAGAGTGGTGCTGAACGGGGCTGCATCCAGTTGGCGGCCGGTCACTAGTGGTGTCCCCCAGGGATCAGTGTTGGGCCCAGTTCTGTTCAACATCTTCATTGATGATTTAGATGAGGGGATTGAGTCCATCATCAGCAAATTCGCAGACGACACTAAGCTGGGGGGGAGTGTTGATCAACTAGAAGGCAGGAGGGCTCTGCAGAGGGACCTGGACAGACTAGAGAGTTGGGCTGATTCCAACGGGATGAGGTTTAACACGGCCAAGTGCCGGGTCCTGCACTTTGGCCACAACAACCCCATGCAGCGCTACAGGCTGGGGACAGAGTGGCTGGAGAGCAGCCAGGCAGAAAAGGACCTGGGAGTCTGGATCGACAAGAAGCTGAACATGAGCCAGCAGTGTGCCCAGGTGGCCAAGAAAGCCAATGGCATCCTGGCCTGTATCCGGAACAGCATTGCCAGCAGGTCCAAGGAAGTGATTCTGCCCCTGTACTCAGCCCTCGTGAGGCCACACCTTGAGTACTGTGTCCAGTTCTGGGCCCCCCAGTTCAGGAAGGATATCGAGGTTCTGGAGCAGGTCCAAAGAAGGGCAACCAGGCTGGTGAAGGGACTCGAGCATAGACCCTACGAGGAGAGGCTGAGAGAACTGGGGTTGTTCAGCCTAAAGAAGAGGCGGCTCAGGGGAGACCTTATCGCTCTCTACAACTACCTGAAAGGAGGGTGTAGCCAGGTGGGGGTTGGGCTCTTTTACCAAACAACTTTCAACAAGACAAGAGGGCATGGACTTAAGTTGTGCCAGGGGAAGTTTAGGTTAGATATTAGAAAGAATTTCTTTACGGAAAGAGTGATCCGTCATTGGAATGGGCTGCCCAGGGAAGTGGTGGATTCTCCGTCCCTGGAGATATTTAAAAAAAGACTGGATGTGGTACTCAGTGCCATGGTCTAGCAACCGCAACGGTGGTTCAAGGGTTGGACTCGATGATCTCTGAGGTCCCTTCCAACCCAGCCAATTCTATGATTCTATGATTCTATGATTCTATGGTGAATTATGACAAACATTATCAGTCCTGGTTAGATTTCCAAACAGTCCCTTTTCACTTTTTTTCGTGCTGCTGTGATGTCAGGGAGCAGGTCCCTGTTGCTACCAAACCAGCTACTTTTTCTCATGTTAAATGTATTTACAAGCTTTTACTTGCCAAAATAGCTGCAAAAACATGGCAAGAAGTGAAGCAGTGTTGGGCCAACCAGTTTAGCCAAACCTTGCCTCCTTTTCTGCCCCTTTGCCTCTCTAACCTACACCATGCCGAAGCCTATGGGGCTAGGCTCAGATCAACATTTTTTTTCCATGTTATTTTACACTGCCTGTAATAATAAGATGGTATATCATGACAAGGGCTCTCAATGACAGCAATACACACAATTCACACTCTGACCAAGTTCAAAATACAAGCTTAGTTTATAATGCAAATCTTAAGAAATTCCTTTCAACCGTTACAGGAGAAATTTAATTTTTTCATCAGTCCCATGTAGGACTACGGCAAACAGCAATTTTTCACATCAGCTTTGTCTTTTGCTCAGGTTAAATCACCTGGAGTGGGGTTTTCAGACTTGAAATTGGTATTTCAAGCATGTGGTACATGGGCAATCTCTGTCAATGTATTTTGGAAGAGCAGATCTATTCTTTGCTTGAAGCTGTCTTTTAAATCCCTCAGTAAGCTATGCATAATTATTCCCAGTAATGAAATACAATGAACTAGTCAAAGGCCTTGGATGCAACACTGCCTGGTTCTGATGTGGTTCATGCTCCTGACTCAGGGCTCACTGTGCCCTGCAGTGTGCACAGGTTGATTTTTCGGTTGTCCCTTAGGGAATAATCTGCAAAATTCATTCAAGTAGTTGTGATACTGGTATCAGAGCCTCCTAGCCAGCAATGCTTAGGCATTTTTCAGTTATCCTTTACCTACAGGAAGAGGAAAATTTGCATTGGTGACTGCAGTCCACAAGCTGCTTGCCAAAATTGGTAGACACATCATGACTGGATAACTAGAGATGAAACAGCTGCAAAAAAAAAAAAAAAAAAAAAGTTTTCTCAAAAGGGTTATCTGGAACAGTAGAATAGAAGAATTGATTTTGATCTTCCCAGCCACTTGACAGATTTCTTTTAAGAGATGCTGGAAACTAAAAAGCAACTAGAAACTGGTGTGCTTAAAGATGAAACAGAAAATAGGTGAATACTGGGGCCTCCTAAGTTCACAACCAGATTTGAATTTCAGCATATTAAAGAGAAAACATCATTAGATTGATGTTGATGGTCCCTTTTTTCTTAATTACTAAATTTGTCTACGCATTTCATAGGGAATTAATTTTTTTTTAAAATAAAGCTTCCTGATACCAGTTAGTACTATGTAGAGATACACGTTTTGAATGACAAGCATGCATACTCAGTCTAAAGACAGCGACTGTGATGAAGAGAAGCCTCTCAAGAGGACTTGCCCACTGCAGTACGTGCTTCCCTAGTCAGTAGGTGACATTCTGACATTCAAATAAAAAGGACTTACTGAGGTGCTGCTAAGAAACTTGCAGGTGCCCAAGAGAATTAGGAGGTGCCACCTTGAAACTCTTTTCTGTCCACTTCCACAGAAGACTGCATTCCATATTATTCTTCCCAGGAGCCTCCTGTGCCCTGGAAATCAGTTACATAAAATTTCTCATTATACCTGCTTAATTAAGCAGAGGAGTTGGTAAAATTATCAAAACATAAGCAGAGTCTGACATTCTGATTGCAAACCCATTCAAATGATCAGCTGTTTCTGAAGCCCTGCTCACACTGTGACTGCCGTTATCTGCTCTAAAACAGAGCATCGATCTTCCTATTTTTCTTTTTTAAGCTGTGGCTTTTCTACAGCCCTCCACTGCCCCTGCTCAGCAGTTTTGAGTCAAACAGCTCTAAATGAAAGTTTAGGGCTAAAGGAGTGCTCCCCAGGCCCCAGACAGCCAGGGCTACACCTTGCAAGCAGCCTGCTCACAAGCCTCAGCCCAGGATATCTACTGCAGCTGGAGAATATGAACACTTAAAAAAAAAAAAATTCACAGCAATTAAGCAGAACACTGATACTATAAAGAGTTACCTATGTAAGCCCCTGAACCCTTACACTAAGATAGCATTAATTATGCATTGTGAAAAATCAACCAGCAAACTAGGGGAGAAACATGTTTGCTAACATTCTGCTTTTATAGGTTTATCTCAGAGCAGGAGCCTATGGAAGGAAGCATTCTATATCCCTAGGCCAGACTGGGATGACTACAGCGAGGCTGCTATCTTTTCTCGAGAGAAAAAACAGCCAGTGCCTCTTTCTTGGCAGACCCATGGCCTAGTGAGCAGCCCAGGTGCACCACGCAGGAGAAGAGAAGCATGTGAGATCAGGGCCAGGATGCCCCTGAACACCTGCAGGTCAGTAGGTAACAAGGTGTTGGTTCTGGATGGAAACCTGGTTCTGGTTCCTTACCTGGAGGAAAAGACTGCTCCAGAAAGCTGGAATATGAGCTTTGTCCTTCAGTCTGTACTCAGCACCACCCAATTGACAGTTCTTCTGTCCACTGCCATGACCTTAAAGGGCTTCCCTGCAGGAAGGTTTGGCCAAGGACCATTCCCAGCAAAGAGGTTTTATTAAGGAAAGCTTTTGGAGTGGCACAGTTCAACAGTTACCATGATGCTGTTGTGTCTGTAGGTCTTGATGCATTTGACATATGCTGGCATTTGAACCATTTTAACATAGAGGTGCAGTGGGACCAAGTTATGTGTAGGGCTCATCAAATCTTGGCCTTCACACTAAATTCAAGTGCTTCACTTCCAACTTCAGCCTGACAACCTCCTCCTCCTCAGCCCATTGATGCTGTGGCCAGCCCCACAGTCTCCACCAAAAGGGAGCTATAACTGCTGGTCAGGGCACTGGTGAGCAGCTGGAGGCAGTGACAGCTCTGAATACTTTCAATTTAATTGGACTGAAGTTAAAATTATTTTTTTTATTCCAATGCTTTGTCCAAGTTATATCTATGTGCTGCAGAGCTCAAGGTTCAGAATACGTAACTATTGGATTTTGGAGAAAAAACAGGAAGGCAGGAGAGGTCTGCAGGCAGCAGATTTTTTCCCACAGATGAAACAGTGTAATAAGGCATCTGCTATGCTGCAAATATAGCAAAGGGGAAAAAAAAAAATCACCTCTTCTTCCCATGCACCCTGCTTGCCTAAATTAATGAACACTGTCAAAATAAAGCTACAGAAAATATTTTGCTTTACAATGTCTTTGTAATATAAATGCCCTTTTCTCATAGCTAAAAAAGGGTAACAGGGCTTCATTGTCACCATCAAGATGTGCATACCAGACTGTTTTAAAAACCTGCTTGGGAACATCATCACAGATGAACCATTTTACCTTTTGTGCTCCTGAGGGGCTACTCGCTGTCTGGCTGCTAGAGCCTCAAGCACTCACCACTCCCCCCATTATTATGTGCATCTCCCCAAAACTTAAGAAACATGAAATGGCCTCTTTTGAAAGTAAGGAGTCACTGCACACTCCAGCCAGCAAGAAAAGAACTGGTTAGGAAGGAAAGGAGTAAGGCTCCAGTCATTTCAGGAGAGATTTGAATAGTTTATTTTGCCCAGTCAGAGCCCTTCAGCGTAATGACACATTCATATACACATATATGAACATTTTTTCTGAAACATTAATGTATAATACATTTTAAATTTAAAATACCAGCTGCACAGGTATTTTTATTTACAAAAATATTCCATACTTAATTTTTTAACTTTCTTATGATGACATATTTCAGTTCAAGTACATGTAAGTAAAATAACTCTATGCAATCTAACATAGTCGTGTTTGTAACAGTACAGTTTGCAGTTCATATGAAACTATATTGGTAGACAGATGGATTTGCAACCCTACCTAAAATGCATATTCCAGTAATCACCCTCAGAAGAGCTAGCGGGGCTCAGCAAGACTTAACTAAAAAATAAGTTGCAATGAACCAAAGAAAAAAATCCACACCTGTACACACTAAGATATACATTAACAAGAACTGCTACACATCAAGCATGCTTACCCACAAATGGGCAATGTTAGAAAAATTTACTGACTTTTTTTTTTATTTTTTCCCCCCATGGTGCTGGTACAATGAAACAGCATAACTAGAAAGCAACAAGTTTTCCTAGTTCTAACCACTACAGATAGCAGAGCTCAGGTCTAAAATAACACAGTACTGCTTATTTACAATTCTGCTTTAAAAGGGAATATTTAAAACATGTTCCCATCCCTCCCTCTCCCTTTGCATCCCCTATTACTGAATAGTAGTGGCAATCCACATACAACTCCTTACATGTTTTCAACTTCTAATTCTTATTTGTCTGGTAAGGTAACTTAGGTATTAACAAAATACCAGTATCAAAGAAACTTACAGCTGTATGACTAACATTTCTAGGTGCTTTACATGAAAAACTAAAAGAAACACTGAATGAAACCTTCAATTTGATTGTTACATGGTTTTTGTTTTGGTTTGTTTTTTTCCTCAAATGAATGCCCACAACTTTAAGCCTACGCTTTACAAATTGTAAGGAACCCAGAAACACAGGACACTCACCTGGTTTGAAACAGTAATAACGTAGATGATATCCAGCTCATCTTTATAACATGCATTGGAAGAAGAAATTGGCCCAGCTTAGCTTTTTGATGAAAACTGAAATAAAATTGGTTTAGCTGATTTGCCTAGACCACAGAATTTTTTTTTCCTGTTTTTGTTCCTCCTCTCAAGTCATCATTAATTTCTGTCTACAAAGGATTTGAAGACTCTGTGGTTGCAACCAGGATAGAAAAATCCACCCACAAAGATTCCCATATTTTACAGAGGAAGCCAGGGAGAATGAAGAAAAGGTTCAACCCATGAGTTATCCTGCCATGCTCAAAGGGAGGCAAAGTGCTGCACACCTTCCCTTCCACCCCTAACCTTCATCGGCTTCCAATGCCCATGAGGTGTGTTGAACCATTATGAGAAAGCAAAGGGTACTTCAGCCACAGGCTGTAAGTTTTCCAACACAGGTTTGGTATACAAAAACCTCTGCAATTTACACCTAAAGAGCTGATATATAATCAAGATTCTTGCATTACTCAAAGAAAATATTTCTTGGGAAGCCTCACTTCAATTTTGGGGAATTCTGAAAAAGAGAGAAGGAACAGAAAAAAAGTATCTCATTTATATTCCTAAAAAAAAAATATGATTAAAAAAACTTATGGAAAATGAGTCAGCCACAGACAGCAGCTACTGAGAAAACTTTTACATTAGGTTAGATTTCTGAACGAACTATCTTCCCTCTCCATACTTGGGAATTGTTTAAGAATGTTCAAAATGGGAGGTAAAATAAGTAAGACTATTTTCTGCAAAGCAAAACTGGCTATTTGTTTTCATTTTATCATCTCGATATGAGATATGAATGCATTCATAAGCTTAAAACAACTTCTTCTGTGGATAATATACATACTTTAAGTACTTTGACTTAAAAATCGAACATAAGTCTTTTCAAAACCAAAGGTAGAAGTGTACATATAAAATTATTTAAAACTAAAAGTATATTTTTAAGCAGTATGTATAAATATAACAGATTTCATTGTATCATCTAATAACAAATCTGAAAGTGTTGCAGTAATTTATAAACTGAATGCTGACACAAGTGCCTTTGATTAGATTCTCTATTGTATATACATATTTGGCTAAGAAAACACACCTTCTAAATGATAGTAACATAATTAGCAAATGTGCCCCAAAGTAATCTGTTCTAAAGTCTTTATTAAATGTGTGTGCTTATATACAAATAATGAATCTGATCTGCACAAATGTAGAAAAACAAAATATAAAATTAAGAATGAAACTCCATGATTGAATCAAAGTGCAGGAAAAATTCAAGTTTAAAAGTTCAGGTAAGATCAGTGCCATAAATTAAGCCACCCCTCCCTCCACCCTCTCCCAACCCAACGAAAAAAAAAAAAAAAAAAAGGAAAAAGAAATAAAAAAGAAAAGGATAAAGGAAAGAAACTCTGAAAATCCTCCTTTGGATGTAGCTTTCCAACAACACCTTCCCTGCAAGTACCACCTCAGGTAAAAGTCTTTGCATAAAGACAGACAAGGAACACAGCTATATATTAATATATTTTATAACTGACTGTTTGCTGAAGAACAAATCACTGGAGATGACTGTGGTGTAACACTTTCAGACTTTTTTGGAATACACACATATTTACACGTATCGACATTCAAAAGTTACAATTTTGAAGGACTAAGGTGAAGAAAAGCTTCTTCAGTTTACAGTTCCTAATGAGACACACTACATATAAACAGATAGGTAGCAGCAGTTTCTTACACTTCCATCAAAAAAAGTAAAAGACCAGTTGTACTTTATAGTTTTCCAGACACTCTAAAAAAAGTTTCACACAACTAAAATTCTAGCGAAAAAACTGGGGTGCTTCCCCCCAGGGATTTCAATATGCTTTGCTGTACAAAAGGTGCACCACCAATAGCAGAATAAGATGCAACAATGTGTGTACGGTTAACTTCCTTCCACAGAGAAGGAAAAAGGAACATTTTGTACTAAAATTGTACATAGCCCCTTTTATTGATCAGAGACCATTTATGTGTTCATCTTCTGAACTTTTCATTGGTTTTCAAATCTAGAGCCATGCACTCGATATACGCAACTGAAAAATAATTCAACTATGACAAATCCTGTAACACCAAGTAAGCCACTACACTCTTCTTGCACTGGCAGATGGATGCTCTCTGGTCTCTCAATGCCTCTTTTTTTTGTTTTGTTTTGTTTGTTTGTTTTTGTTTCTTTGCTTGCTGGTGGTTGTCAAAAGCTTCTTGATGAGAAAGTTAAGTACGCTTTTCTTTAATGCCAAGGTCCATCTTCCACTGAACTGATATCATGATTTGGTAAAGAGTGCTTTTTCCATCCTCTCCCCCAAAGCCTGAGCAGACTGATTTTCCAGGATTCTATTGTTCTAAAGTACAGTTCACCTTCACCAGGTCAAATAATCATCAGTCATCTCATTTTATAAATGTGAAATAAGGAAGGGGACGAGTGTCAGCTAGGGTGTTTTATTTTTGGAAATTATAACAAGATAAACTACTATGCATACCTTCTACTTGGATTTTGATTAAAATGGTGTTATATAAATATGAATTAATTGGACACTAAAAAAAGAAAATGACATGCAGAGGCAAAACTTGCATGGCAAGCTAAGTTAAGCAACTGGAGAGAGAACACTGCCTCAGTAGGTGTGGGACAGAGCCATCAAAAAATCATAATGCTGCTTGTTCAAATAGTCATTCTCATTTGTTAAGTTCTTTGAACCATAGACATAGTATGGCATGCCCTCCATATTGGCAACAGAATTAACTTGTCTTTTTTATTTGGATATTACTATATATATATAAAAAAAATTATCAGAAAATGTATCATTTTGTGCTACAAGGTGAAAATACCTTTGTCTTGCATTTGAAAAATGAATAAAAAACATCAGTAATTTCAATATTTTGCATCCTTTAAGTGTTTTGTAAGGTTGTCTTACCTATTTATCTGCAACATCACTTTATAGTAAAAATATAATCAAGGTTTTGCTTTGGAAACATTCAGAAAGTGTGCAAAATCACTACACAGAATGTGCTACTTAAGCAAACCAAAATGATTTCAGACAATGTAGACCTATCAGCTTCTGAGTACCCCCTCTTATGAAACAAAACCAGTCAGCAACTATTCCTGCTTTGAGGGATAAAGACTAAATAATTTTTTGAAATGCAAACATTTCTGTTTAGAAATTCTCTTTTTAAAAGAGCTCTAGTCATTCCCACTGTTACAGCTTCAGTACGGTACCTATTAACAGGTTAGCTCAGCTATATTATTTACCTCACCCAAACTGACCTTCAGTTCCCCAATTCCTGAAATTTTAGTGTACACATACTGCTGCCCACACTGAAAATACTGCTTTAGAGACTAAATCCAAACTTTAGGCCAACTCCTTTAGGACTGGCTGGGACTGAGATATGTACTTTTAATATAGCTCTAGTTTAGAGATTTGCTGAACAATATCCTTACAATTACGAAATTAGATGCTTGCTATTATTCATACATCTGCACCTCCATGGAGTGTAAAACTGTTTGAAAACCTGAGTCCAAGATTTTCTGATGTCATAGTTAAGGACTAAAGGGGCATCTAGAACTTAAGTTTTGAGCAAAACTATCTAAGCTATTTTAATGGCTGTAAAGATACATTCTGTTAAACATTTATAAAAATTCACAGCATGAGTGGAACCCACAGCCAATTCTAAATTGAACAAACTGAACCAATAACTATTTTTTGGCAAAAAAAATATTTAACTGAATAGAAGTAAAAGTAGTCCTACCACAATGAAGATGTTACCACATTTCACACTGCACAGCCATAACACAAATGAAAACTCCCAGCGTGACACATTCCAGTCCAGTTTAATGCAAAAATTGTGTATTCTCTTGCTTTGCACTTCACAGAATATTATGTGAATACAAGAATACTAGATCGGGGTCCAAGAAAAGACTATGCACATGTCAACTATGTATACAATTTTCAACATGAAATCTTCCAAGCTTCCAGCTTTTCTGATAAAAGAAGTGACGACGAACTTCAACTCTTCTTCAACAATAATGCTAAATATAATGAGTCCTAGAGAGGGTAGAGTTAAGTCAGCTACTGTCCAGCAAGACAAATACGTTTATTCCAGCTCTTGGACCCCTGATTTATTGCCTCTCCTCACAGGAGGGTATAACACTGGCAGCAATTACAACAGCACAAAAACTTTTGGCATATGAAATATTAACACAGGATTGACCCTGCATTGCCCCTGCCCATCTCACACTACTTTTTCCCTTTATTCTCTTTTCCACATGTTCTAGTTGCCTTCTTCATTCCAACTCTCAGCTAACCAACAGCTAAGAAACACTCAAGTTTGGTTTTTTGCATGTGTTTCTTTTAAATATAAAGCTCCTCAGTTAAAGCCACGACTGAGATAAAACAGTGTGTGATTTGTGCTAGGAAACAACAGTATCCAGTGGTGAATACTCTTTTAAACTTCAATGGTCCTGACAAAATTAATGAAAAACCAAGATTCTTTCATCAGGACAAAATTAAACAGATGTAATCAATGAGCATCGTCAGAATTGATACCACTTCTTGTCTTTGTACTTCAACATCATCTAAAAAAAAGAAAAAAAAGAATTTCTAATTACTTTTCCTATAATGTACCAAAACCCACAATTATATAAACAAATTTCATGCTCACAAAGTAGCATAAGAGAGAGACACTTTAGTAAAGTTTCCCAAAACTGCAACAACACTGCTGAAAAGCGAGGGTTAAGTATGGATATATTTTCTAGTGGTAACATCACTGATGATCATCTAGCCTCAGATAGAAAAAGACATTTTTAGGAGAATGGGAAGGTAGCACAAGATTTTAGAAGATGGAACAGACATGCCTGAACGCTGACGAGAACAGCCATCATATGTAGTTAGTGATGGAAAAGAATACCAGGGATTCATGTGGTTTACATAGAACAACTGGATCTTTAAGAGCCACAGGAATCTCACACAGCACATTACTCTTCTTACTCAATTCAGTGATGAATTCTTTAAGTAATGAGAACTCAGCTTCACTTTTGGTAGTCTACATGTCACTAAGGCAGAGGGTTATGGTCTAGTCCAATGTGTCTGCTTTTACATTAACACTTAGCTATTAGGAGTCATGATTTATATATAAAAGAGAAGTGTCCTTTAGCGAGGATGTGGCATTTCCTTTAGGTAACATTCCTAACATACCTTTACAGATGTGTGCTACTTGAAAAACTTGCATTTATTTGGTACAGCATCAGGTTAATGTTCTCAGTTTAACATACAACGCACTTACCTCATGAGCATGTTTAGAGAAAGAATCAGCACTGTACAGCATAGCTGCAGTTTTTTCTTCCAGTTCTCCTAGTTTCTGTCCTCTTTCATCTAGGGCCAACCGGGCTCGTGCTAGTTCACCAACTACACCAGATGCTGCTCCTTTGACACCTTCAATACCTCCAGGCCCTGGAATATGTTGGGCAAGACTTCTTGATGCCTTTCCAGATGCTGATTCTCCAACTGAATGTATTTGAAAAGCAGCAAAAACAGAATAGTAAGGTTTTCTAGCATTATTATATAAACACCAACATAACAAGTTTATAAAGAGGTGTTTTTTCTTTGCACAGACACTGAACACCTAATCATAGGAGTGACTGCCAGCAATACTTACTACTCAATGTTACAAGATGTTACTCTTTAATAAAACTGACACTTTTCTAACATGTTTCAGAGTTTCCAAGCAGGCTATAAGCACAGCTCAAAGGTGAAATTAAAACTCTCTCAACAGTGTTGGCATCCCAGTCACCAATGGAACTGTGCTGGTGAAGTGGCTTTTAGTAACACAACTTGCTCCACAGGGAAAGTGTTGGGAGTTCAGCAAAGCAGAAGAATTCTGAAAAAATAAGCTGTGGGCAGTTCTAAAGTGCTTTGCTGGTGTAGGCAGCCAGTATGACTCCAGTAGCAAGTTTCTTTTGATGGAAGTTCAGTTCTAGGTGCAGATACTTGAATATTAAGTGTTAAAGCTCTCATTGCTGTAAGAATCTTGTACAAAAACCATGTAATGTAAAGGAAATCAGCAGCACAGCTGTAAGACAAAACAGCTCATCCTAAAGTAAACATCCCCAAATGGTCAGCAAACAGCTCTCTGGACTTCAGTGACCACACTGGTTACATCTCCTTTCCTTACAACGGGACATCAGCCACCTAGATCCATCTAAACACTTAACAGAAGTGTCAATCTAATACTGAATTGTATATTCTACAAAACATGTTAGTGAATGCCAAAACACTCTGGATGTTGAAGTTAAGCCAAATCTGTATTTATTTTTTTAAACTATGGTTCAATTTTTTTTTTCACCTCTAGGAATATTTAGATTTCAGCAAACACTATAAACATTTCTAGTCTTGCAAGTTTACATAAAGAACTGACTTATATAAAAAAAAATAAATCTATCTCAAAAACAGGTTGGCAGTCAGGGCAAAATGGTGGAAATTTGAAATGATGTAACCAGATAGCTTCTACAGTTACAATAGTGCTTTTCTGTTGCCATGAAGAGGCAGTTTTTCCCTATTCTAGTCATACTAATTCAACGTGTAACTTGTACACACATTTCTTTCATAGAATACCTGACCATCCTGTTGAAGTATTACACATGCATAAATACAAGTGGAATTTCTAAAGCAGACAGTGACATCTAAATATCTATGTTCAAAATGTACAGACAAATAAGGACTAATATGCCTTTTACTGGATAGAGCAAAAGAACCAATAGAAAAAGAAAGTATTTCCAGGGAGCCTTGTCAGTTTTAACAGCTAAGTTCCATGTTAAAAAGGGAACTGTTCTTGTGTAATACATTTTTTCATCTAGGAAATATGCCAGTAAGTAGAAAATATTTTCCCTAAATATATTAAAATACTACATGCAACTACAGTAAAAAAAACAACCCCCCCCCCAAAAAAAACCCCCAAAAACAACTGTGGTTAAAAAACCCAATAAGATGATAAAGCAAAAAAACCTGAATCTGAATTTTAAATAAAATATCTGAATTTAAAAAAATCTGAATTTTACTGTCCTGTGAACAGAGAAGACTCAATTGAACTATCATTCAGTTTTTCTGTCCTTGCTCTCATTCCTAAGGCAACTCTGCATAAGCAAAATGAGGAAAAAGAATATAGCAACTGAACTGAAGTAGAATGGAGTTTTAATTTTCTCACTGTCCAAAACAGCATTCTTCAAAACCAGCCCCTTTCAGTTTAATGGCATTAAGAAAATCGTGGTCTGTACTATGCATTTCCTAAAGGCGAATAAAACCGAGATCAGTTGTCCCATTTCTTGTTTCATAGTTTACTTTCAGAATAAATGAGGTAAAGAAGCCTGTGAAAAAAACAGAACCAAGCTTTTTTGATCTTCCTGGCAAGGTGTACAGCCCGGAAGCTATTAAAAAAGTAAATGTTATTTCCCTTTTTTCCTTTCCCCTCTGCAAATGTAATTTCTGTTAATGCAGGTAATACATTTCTCAAGGATCGCTGGTTTCCTTGGGTAGAAACAAACCAAAATACCACAAAAATAACAAATACTGAAAACTTACAGAGTTCTTCTCTGTCAAGTGACTGTGCCCCACCTCCGAACAGGCCTTTAAAGAACCCCCTGTTTGGTGCTTCTGGTGTTTCTACAGGAGTGAAGAGCTCACCCAACATTTCCTTTACAGTGAAGAGAGACAACAAGGCATACATTATTTTTCACACAAATGAGTGGAATATTCTTTCACTTTAAGGTTTTACTCTGTGAATTTGTACTTCAAAATGAATATGCCTTATTAGGCATCTGTCTTTGCCAGGTCACTTAGCAAACTGAAAATAAAAACACACTGGGAAATCTGCCCAAACCATCTGTTCTGAGAGTTGGAAGCTTATAGCTTATGAAGGTCAGCAGCAAAGAAATGGATTCCAGGAAAGCCATATTTGCCCCTCAGCAACTTGGGCAATACTCCTGATCTTGTTCTGCTAAAACTATGACTACATATACTCCTGCCTGTGCTTGGTATGAAAGTAGAGCTTAGAGCCCGCATCTCCACTACTTCAGTATTCTAATACAGCTTTTAAGCTGATGGACACCTGAAAAACTTTTCAAGCAGTTAACACTCTTGAAACTGCTTCCTTCAACTATCCTGAGTTAGCATTCCCTGCTTGTGTCAGCATGCACTTCCACAAGCATCAACTGAACAAGGGAGCTTTAACTACACGCATTAAATAAATTTCCTACCAATCAAAAAGGAAATTAAGAAACTGTTTCAAATATAAGACGATGGGTGAAACAGTAAAATTTAAGAGTAGGCAAACTGATTTACCCTGAATCAGACTCTAAAACAAGAAAAATTAAAGCACAAAAGCCAGAGTGCTTGGTTTTACAGCAAGCTTCAATATTGTAAGCATTGTGAATCTGGAACTGTGAACCTCAGAGTACATCTATGTCAGAAAACTGTCATTTTAAAAATTCATTACCTGAAGATTTTCACATGTTTCTTGACTGTATGTGAGCCTCTGTATTTCAGTTGGTGAGACAAGATAGAGTGCTTGTCCATTATTGGTGAAGCAGAATGTTCTGGCTATCCGCATATTGGTGAGTGGCAGGTAATACATATCCAACAGAGGCCTTAAACTTGGCAAACTTAAAAAAAAAAAAAAAAAAAGAATTAAAAAAACCTCATTAAATATAGCAGGGTTGTCTATTATTTAGCAAATGGCTCATTTTTAAACTGCAATGTATTATTTTTCTCTTCACCATCTGAATAAGTACTCCACAAACAGGTTATCGTTTAATGTAATTACAAAATCTCAAAACAAATATGAGATTTCTTAAGGTAGCACCTCTAAAGTGAAATGTAAACATCTGCATCACAGATGCATTTAAAAGCCTCATTTACATGATACTATAAGCATATAAAAAATAGATTCACTTGAAACATTCCTCAGTAATTACTAATGAAGTATTTTGGTAAGTATCTGCCAAAAATTTATGATTAAACATCCTGCCTCTTCTCCCAGGTGAAGATTTTATACTTGACTAAAAATAGAAGCCCCAAAGTTCTCTCCTTAAGAATACCTAGAGACATACAAAGATGTGCTTTCAAAGGAAAACAATTCAGTAGCCTCAAACAACAATCTTATGAATTATGTCTACCTTGTTTTGCCCAACTGCATATTTAAGAGAAAATCTTCCTAAAGTTCTCAGTTCTGTGTTTTGATTCTGCACATGTAACTGCAGTACTTAATCCATCAAGCTACTGAAGAACAGATTCAAGACTGGCTGCAACAGTGCTCTTGCTAACACTCCCCTCCCTCAAATTAATAAAAACAAGTAAGAAATGACTGAACACCTGATGTCTTGATAAAAGTAATTTAAAGATCTTAGCTGTAAAAGTACTGACAAAATATTAAGCAGCTTCTGCATGAATTTATTCCTGAAAACTAAAGAAGCAGTTCAGAGGCAAAATGAAGCTGAAAGAAATGAAAAAGAAAGATGCAGAAACCACAGCAGCAAGTGTTGTTTTCATATTGTTTTTTTGTGTGATGCTGAGATTTCTAAATGTTAAGCTTGCGTTTTAGAGATTATGAATTGTGTCTTAGCAGGAGACTTCATCTATGACAAACAATAGGAAGGAGAACAGCTAACATGACTTTGGAGGTAAATTCTACAGATAAGAGATAAAAAGAAATATTAACATGTAAGCACATCACCCAGAAATGGCAATTCTTTAGTGTATCTAGAATAAGAATATTCCTAATGGTGAGTTAGTAAAAGGGAAGTGCTTTGCTTCAGATCAACGTAAGCATAAAACAAACAGCTTCAAGACAAGGCACATTAGATGATAGGACAGGTATGACATCCAAGACAGCATCTTCAGAACACCAGTTTTCAGAATCATGTATCACTAGGTATTTGGCATCTTGTGTATTATACAGTACTCTAAAAACTTTACATGGACAGCACAGTAAGTTAATACTTGGAAGTTCAACTGCCCTACACAGTGCAACAATTCAGTAATTGTATGAATATATGGTAGCTGAACGTTATTAAGTTTAGTTTTAATTTAGGAAAAATAAGTACTTGCTCTGCAAGGTGGGTAGTATTTTCTAGAGATGTTTAGAATATATGTTGGGATATAGATCAACAGTGTAAACAGACAGTGTAAACTAATATTTTTCAATTGTAGCATGCATCCTATCAACTGTAGTTTTATTCTTAACTTCCTGAGAAAGTATCTATTTAGGGAATTTCCCAAGCTGAAAGTTTGCTTTTCCAACCTTAAAAATAGCCTTCTGTAATGCCATGCTCCACATTCATCTTAGCATTTACCAGGACTAAGATGTTGGTGCAAGAATATAGATAGATTCATGCTTGGAATGAAAGAGCATTTGGAAAAATTCAAGAGAGTATGTTAAAATTACATAGGTGACATTTAAGTACATTCAAACATTACTTATACACATTTAAATTTATAATTTAAACCCCTTACTTCAGATGACTTATATCTAGAAAGCAACTGATAGCAATTAATCCTGGCTTGAGTTTAAAAGCTTTAAGACATGAGCGAGCTGCATAACAAACTAAGGTAAGCTTGAGGCATGAATGTGATACAAGCAGCTATTGAAAAATATGTGGAGCAGAAGTCAGGTACCAGTTGAAAGTCTGACTGAAGGCAGTTTTCTTCATCAGAGAGTAAATGTACATTTTAGAACCCATCACCTGAGGGATCTATATCACACATTTTAAACTATTTGTTAAGCTGGGGTAGCCTGAGCTAAACTGGTCAACTTTTTCATGTGTAAAGTCATAACAAGTAAGAATGCATAATCAAAATTACCCTGGCCCACATTAGAAGCTCTTCAACACCGAGTGAATGTAGATTTTTGAAAAATTCATATTCATATGCAAAAGGAAGTTTTTTTGCCTATCAGAAGTCTATTTGTTCTTTTTATATTTAAGTTACTTTCAAATAGGTCTTACCTAAAAGTCATAATATGTCCATTGGCACAGAAACATGCAAGGCAGATACTATTACTCAATGACACTATATCTCCACGAAGAACAAAAGAAGTCTCTGTTATGTTTTGCTTATAAATACAGTTTTGGGATGGCAGTGAGATAACTTTTGCTTGCTTCTCTGAACATATCACTGCGTATTGGTTTTCACTGATTTCCTGAGAGGAGGAGGGGGACACTGAGACAGGTCGTCGCTTTTTTTTTTCTTTTTCATCTTTTTCTTCAGGAACGTTGTGTTCTCTCCAGGGTTCATGTGCTGGTGGCACCAAAGATCCTGTGATATCCAGAAAAGCCATTCTCAAGATTGCCCCTTTTAGCCTCAGAATCGTTCCTAGGAAAAAGAAGTTGAACATATTTCTAAAGAATTCCTACTTAGTCTTTCAAACTACACAAGATATCTTTAAGAACCTATTAAAATAAAAAACAGGAATTTAGGCTTGCCTCAGTAGCAAATCAGAGGTACCAAACCCTTAAATGTTTATCTAGAAATCCATGAAGCACATGCAAAAGTATGAAAACGTTCAACTTATTTTCAAGTTCATGTATGCATACTCTTCCATTAACTGCAACAGAAATGTATAAATCTATTAGGAAAGCAAAGCTAGAATTTACATTCATATTCAGTTCAGTGTCACAAATGCAATTTCATTCTCTCCTGAGTACAGGACAGAATAAGCATTTTACTTATATTTATTCACACACAAATAAAACCATGAACAATTGCTACATATACAAAAAATCCTACATGTGGATTTTTGGAAGGATCTTTTAAGGTTCATGCTGCAGATCCAGTGATTAAGCTTATTGTCCAGTCTGCAGCTTTGCCTTTATGATCAAATGTTACCAAGCCTGAATCCTGATGCCAGTACCATACTCAATAAGCACAGATCAAATATGGTCTAGAGATTTCACTATTCCTAATCACTATTTCAACCAAAAAGCATTGTAATTTGCATGTCCTGATCCCATCTGTGTTAATGAAGTGGAGCAGAGCAGAATGTTCTGCATGTGACAGTGGTATCAGAAAATCTCTATCTCTGCCTAACAGCACATTTGGCAAACTATTAATACATTATAACAACAAAATCAATTGCTGTTTATCAGAAAAACAAGATCCCTCAGCAATCCAAAGGAATGTTTTATCATTAATATTTAAAGCTAGTCGATTGATGCACAACCCTTAATTTGTGTGGGTTTTTTTATGATGGAGAAAAAGTTTCCTACCTTGTGCCTAAAAATTAATTTAGCCTATGAAATACTCACGTCTTCTCCTATTTCTGTTAGCAATTGCCAGGTACTATATTAAAGTTAAAAAACATACATTTCTCAGGAAGTATACACTGATATGTTATTTTTTTATTACGTGAGATCCTATTATCAACTTTGTAACTTTAAAATTCTGCTAATGAAGTAATCAACTGAGGATATTAACTTTAACAGCTAAAGTAATCTAGTATATATTGTTTCAATTAATCCATAGCTGATAAACACTTTTTCTTTTAAAAAAAAAATACAAAGCACAAAATCAATACTTTCTCAAAGTATACTTTAACCTGTCTGTTTTGTACATACCACTAGGAGAGACAATTACTGGCTGAAGAAGTCTTTGTTCTCCTCCTGGGGGTAAGTTCAGCACAATGACAAGCACTGTTCCCAGTGTGGTTCCAACCCACAAGCACGGAGAAGGTGATGTATCAGCCTTTCTTGTGAAAGTCTCACAAAAATGAAGAGCTGAAATTGCTTCACGTGTCTCTTTATCAATGCTAGTTACACTAGAACTCCGAGATCGACTGAAAGAGTTGTCTTTGACATCTGAAAATAAATCAGTAATAATTACAAAGAATGGCAAAATGCAGGCATTAAGAGAACTCCTATTTTCTTTTTTGTTCTTTAGCGTGATGTACATACTAGGTAGCTTTCTATTGATTATTACTCCTGTTTGGTTCCTTCAGTCATATTTCCTTTTGGCCCAGTTTTTAACACCATATCCTGAACAAAGAGCCAAATCTTTTTTTGCAGGTGTTACTACATCATTGTAATGAAAAAATGTTAGGCATATTTCTGCCTGCTTAGGACAGAGAAGAGTTATCAAACAGTACTGCTTAAAAAAAGACCTAAATTACAAGCCCTGCTGACAATTAGTTCATTGACCAGATTAAAAAATACTGGTTTCCATGAAACACAGTATAATAATCTATTATTAATTATTACTAACCTAACTATTTTAGTTAATTAGAACTTCAGTGGCAACCAGACAGCACAGTAACATTAAACCTGTAATGACTCACAATTATATTGTCCCACTTAAGGAAATTTTATGGATGATGTTTAAAGCTTATTGATACACACCAGAACTTTTAGGAAGAGAAATAAAATCCTACCTGACACTGGTAAGAAAAGCTAAAGTATTCTATTTTGAATACTGTATAAAATAACACAAATAAACATTTTCAGGATATCTTGCTCATTGTTTGGCAAGTAAGGTTCTTGTAACAAAGAGAGAATTCTAATATTAACAACAGACTGAAACCAGTAAGTGTGCTGCTCCATTCGAGCTTGTGCTGTCTGTACATCTGGTGATACTTAACACATCAGCATCTCTGAATTTATCTGTGATTCACAAATTAATGCTTTACTTTCTTAATGCATCATTTCAAAATTTTTGCTCAAGACAGCCCTTACTAGTAAAAGCTTGATGCAGTTTATATAATGAGGTATTACTTTGGATCTTTGGGTAGGCTATAGGTGCAGTGGGCATCTTTAAAGCAGGATTAAGAGCTAAAGAACAAGATTATCCACACACTTTCTGGAAGTATCATTATGCTAATATCATTAAACTACTGCAAGACTTTATAAAAAAGCATCTCACATGTATTTGAAAAGCATACAAACTAGATTTCAGCTGACCAAATACAGACATTTACTCCACAAAAACAGCGAATCTTTAAGAGAAAATTGGCTATTCCAAGGGAAGAAAAATTGTCCTGATTAATTTTATCTACATCAAATGTAAAACATGGATTATAAAAAGAAACCAGATCAACCACTCAGATGTTACCATTCTAAGTTTTCACATTTTAAAAAAAAGCAAACCCAGAGTAAAACATTTAAAGCCAGTATTTGTTTTATAATTCTTCTAATGACCACAACCTCTTTAGATGTTTTTTTCAGGCTTGAATATTTACTAACTTAATATTTTTTTCAACTACAGTATGGATTAATCAGTCTGAATTAACTACCACAGGCATAGTATTAAATGTGCATTTGTTGAGTTGTCTCTGTTTGAATATTTGAAGAACATGTGTACAAATTCCAGAGCACTGGAATGGGCATGAAAAACCCTATAAAATCAACTTGCCAGACAATACAGACAACGAGGAGTGGACATTCATTCAGAAAAGAGAACTGGAGGTAAAGCATTTAACTGCATTGATGCATCGAGTTTATCCTGAAGTCAAGGAAGAATCTCTGGTTTGTTAACAGATTATTTTCAGACAAAGAGGAAGAAACAACAGCCTGAAGAGTCACCAGACACCATTTTATCAGAAAGATGAAGCTCTTCTGAGCCACTGAACAAACGGACAGGACCTAATGGCAACAGTACCTTAATTATCTGCATTACAACACTGAATGGCATACTGCAGGCTAGAGTATGTTCAGGATAACTTCTGTTTCAGAAAGTGGAGGACAAATATACAAGTGCATCCTTTAGATTTTGGTTTGACTGGTTAGGGAAGAAAATGGGTGGGTTAAAGACCTAAAGACGGAAAAATCATTTGAAAAAACAAGATCATGGAGGAATCGGTTTCAAGAAGACATGGAGGAAAAAAAATGACAGAGAAAACAATAAAATCAATTAACTTTGGAGAAAGGCATTTTGGCTGCCTTCTAGAGCCAGTAGATACAGCCACAGAAGTGACCAAAAATCCAAAGAATCTGACAATCTCTGAAGTACACAATCCAAAAGCTATTTTACTTCTTTAAGTGTGATAAAGATATTATTAGTGTCTAAAGAAGTTATTTACAGACCTGAAAAACCTAAAAGAATTTTACACAGAACAAAATGAGGCATTTAAGTGCAGATATCCACATATGTACAAAATGAAGCAAACCCAGTCAAAGACTATAACAATCTTGAAGATACAAATTATTTTGAATATACCAAAAGTGAGATGACCAAAAAAAAAATTCCATTACTTTGGTACAAAAAATAGCAAATGTTAATATAGAAAATGCCAAAACTTTTTCAGGATCAGGAAATACTGAAAGAATTTCAGCACTCTCTTCTAGTCTTAGTTAAAAAGAAAAAAAAAAAAAGAGAGAGAGAAAATTTAGTTACTTATTGTTTGCAAAGAACGGGGAGTAAAACAGCAGCAGAATTAGAACGAACAGGATAATATTAAAATACAAATGGGGTCCAGTTTGCAAAGCATGGTAAAATTCACCCTAAAGTATGCCTCATGCATTAGTAAACATAGCAATAGAGAACAGAGAAATTGAAAAGAGAAATCAAGTTTTTCTGCTTTTTTGTGTCAATAAAACCATAGTTGAATTCCTCTGATTTGAGCACAAGAGTCTAAGGAAGAAGAGTAAAAATTCCAAATGCAGAGAAGATTAAAAGATGACATGCTCGTTTCAGACAACATAACCTAGAAAAGGAAAAGGAATTGAACTTTGTGGAAAAAATTATCTGCCAAAACAAAGATTAGGGATATGATGGCAGCTTTCAACAGCATAAAAGACGGTTAACAAAAAGACAGGGTGCATATGTTGTCCGAGTTCATTGTGGAAAGGACACAGAAAAGTTAATACGGAACCAAGAAAGATTGATTAAACAGTAAGAAATTACCTTAACTAAAAAACAGAGTTTTATGTCTGGGTTTTTTCTAAAAACTTATGTATTGGAGGCTTGTAAATAGATGAGAGGTTAAATTGTCAGTCATCTGGATCCATGCCACAGCAATGGATTAAAGGATCTTCAAGTGCTCCTTCCAGCTTCACATTTCTCCAAGTAGAGCAAGCCGCAATCATCAACTGTAAATCAGGGTGGTCCAGTTCAGTTTCAGGACATCCCAGAACCAGAGACTTCTTCCTTGCTGAAAGCAGCAGCTGTCCAACACACAGTTCTGCAGCTGCCAGTCTGATCCTGGTCTGCCTTCTGCTGGGCTTGTGGCAGCCATCCTGCTGCAGGAGAGGCAGCCAGCTGTGGCTGGCAGAAGGCAGCTCTCACATTCAGACTCCATGTACTGCTGGAGGTTCACAGCTCTCCCCCATCACCCACAAAGCAGGGGAGCTGGATCTGATCTACAGGCTGGCAGTCGAAGTACTCAAAAAACCCAAAACATTAAAATAAAATCTATTCATTTGCAGGCTGTTTTGCTTATGAAATATAATGACCTTTAGCAGTAGAGACTTCAAAAGGGAAGTGATTCTTATATAAAAATGTAGTGTGCTTTACCAAGAAAAATGAAATTCTCAGACTGGTCATCCATTCACACAGCTCTATATTGTTTTCATTCAGAGAGTGTGGTCACAAGACAATTAACATTTGTAAAACTTAGTGGACCTCAACATATGCTGCTATAATTTTTCAATTTAAGGATATTAGTTCTAAATAGGAAATAATTTTCCATACATTATGTGCTTATTCAAACTTCTGCTGTCACAGCAGTACTGATACAGTGACTGACAGGCATCTAAAAATTACCAGGAAAATGTGATAAGCCATGTACAAGATTTGCTGGCTTACCTTATGGTGACAACAATGACATTTTGTGCCTGAGAGCCCCAAGAAGAGTGCAATTAAAATTTTAGTTCTACATTTCAGATAAATGCAACGGAAATTCATGGCAGGACTCATATTTTAATATACTCACATTCTCTAAAACAGTCTTAGTAAAAATAAAATCAACTATGTTAACTTACCTAAATCAGGCTTTAACTCAGTTGGCAAACTTAGCTTCCTGGACATCTTTGCTGAAAAGTGAAGTATATCCTTTTTTAAAAAACAATAAATATGATTCTCGTGGCCTTCATTTTGCCTCTTACCCAATATTTCATTTATTACTGTTTATTTCATTAATTGCAGTACTTAACAGGATATCTATTAAAGAAAAGCCCCACTTCCACGAGGGAGGCAAAGTAGAACATGGAAGATACCAAAATCCCCAATTACAGCATTCTATGACTTTTGCCAAGCTTCAATTCATTTCTCCTCAGGCTTCAGGCAGAACTTGATGAACTGGATGAATTGTGCTTTGGCTGAAACTCAAATTTTATCTCCTCAGGTGACAGGACAATATATTCTTGACTATTGCAAGAATGTGCACTGAAGTTTACATGAAGTTAGCATCTCATCCTCTCCTACCTTAGTTCCTGATCCAATCCAAGGTATTTAAAACAGAGATGAACTTTTAATTATGCTAATGTGTCAATCACATCTAAGCAGCTACTAATCTGAAATGCAATCTGCAGCCTTAGAAGAATGAAGACATCACAGCAAATAATTATAAAATCAGCAGGATACAAACACTTGCAACACTGTCAAACAAAAAATATTGTAATTTTGATAGTAATTGCTGAAGTAACAAAAAACCCACACCAAAACCAACAACACTTGAACTCATCCCTGACTTGGAAAATTGTAGGAATAGAAATCTTGTGGTCCATTTAAAATGCAATCCAGTGCTCACAAACGCTGGTATATTAAAGGTCACTAAAACTAGTAGCCATACATCCCACTTTCATCTTCCTCTCAACAAATCCCAGAGTCAGAATAATTTTTTTGTAGCATAACTAGTAGACCAGCGCTAGACCTTGAATTTATCTCCCAGCCATGTGCTTGACTTTTTTCATATACCATTTAATTCTTCACTATCTTATAAGGGTCATACTTCTCTGCCTAAATCAGATGTTGAGAATAGCCTCATAATTCCACCAGTTTTTATTGGATATCAGTCACACAGCAGCCTGAATCTTGATACTTCTCCCAGATAAAAATAGTGATAACTCATGCTAATTAAAATTTTAACAGAAATCACTATTTTCTATGTATCCTGAAGAACAGCCTTTGAAAAGGGAAATATTTCACTGTATCATCAATCACACTCATCAATATTTCAAAGGCTAGTTATTTGAAGAGTTGAACAGTTTTATTCCTGTCATACATTATAAAAATTTGAGAGTAAGACTCCAAAAATAATCTTCTAATTTCCTTCATGTGTCAATGTTACAAAGTATGTCCTATTCAAATTAAATTGAATTTACTGACTCTGACTGAAATGCTAATAATTTTACTTATTTTAGAGCATGCTGGAACACAAAAGTCCAATCATATTTTTCACCCTCATCCCTGCATTTGCACTGGCATCTTTTTAGCTTAAAGGTGAGGCCAAAACTCGTAAATAAAGCTACTGCCAAGGGTTGTTTTCAACCAGATCAAATCCTGTTTCAGATACAAACAGAAAACTGTGCTATAAAAAAACACTACTGACAAGAAGCCTCTCTTTTTGCTGACAGATTGAAAAGAAATCATGAACCTTCATCTGGAGTTCTGAATTAAAAGACAGGAGACATCCTGAGATATTTTCTGTTAGACACATAAAACAAAAGCTGAGATACCGAATGAAAGCTCAAGCATGCACACAGAAAATAACTTCAGTTATTTTTGGCTTTTTTGCAGTTTTTACCATATGTGAATACCAGAAACTTAGGTCTACTTTGTAGACCAGAATGGTCAATTCTGGATTTTCAAGCAGAAATATTTAATACAATTTTAACAAATTTAAAACTGGAGAAATTTAAAAAAAATAAATAAAAAAGAAGATAGTAGGTAACAGGTAATATAGCAGGTAACAAGTACAGGCAAGTGTCATACTCGATTCTAAGAGTCAATCCAGTCTTAGCTTTTTGTTTCTTAGTGAAAGACCAGCTGTGTGAACACACCTTTACTACAGCAGTGAGCTGTGCCTAAAGAATATACAGTAATTGTTAAAAAGGATATCATTGCTAGAAATAGTGAATTTATACGCTAAGCAAAAAAACCCACATCCACATTTCACAGCACACACCAGTCTGTTAAAAACCTGAAGAATTCAAACATAGTAGAAAACGAGAACCTATTTACATAGCAGCAGTGCCATCTTGTGTTTAAAGAAAAAAGTTCCTAAGGATGCCATAGAAAAATATTTTTCCAGCTAAGCCGTTTTTAACTAACATTACTTAGTATAAAAAAAAAGAAAAAAACAAACCACAAAGAAACCCTCTGATATTCACATCTGGCTTCTGGTTTACAATGTTTTTTAAAAATGTTCACTATGCTTCAGATGAAAATCAGGAACGTGCTAGACAACTATAACATAAAATATACAAAGTGGAAATGGTAGAATGGAGTTCTACTCAGCAAGTGCTCAGTGTCAGGCTTTTTACTTCAAAGGCATTGCAAAGGCAATGGTGACTGCTGATGCTGTATCTGACATCAAGTAGAAGATGTCAGAGTTTAATACCTCTCTTGGTGGTAGCTAAAGCAGCATTATGGCCAAGACTACCCTTCTGCAGCTGATGTGAGACATGGAAATGGAGACTGGGGAGCTCTTTTACTCCTCCTGGCACCCTGATGCTCAAGGCAACAATTAGTATTATGCTGTGTTTAGACTTCAATAATCCTCTAAATCAGAAAACCTGGAATCATGCAGACAAAAGAGACACACTATTTTTTTCTATAATTAGGCATTATAGAAGAGAATTATATGGGAGAACTGTCCAAAAACAACATTTGGAATTCTTGGGTATTTCCCATAGGTTAGGCTTGAAGGGGCAGGTGTTAAAATATACAATAAATATATAATAAAACCGGTTACACCTTGGCATAGTAACTTATATTTCAGCATAGCAGGCTCAACCAGTTGGTTGACTCAGGACTGAACTATAAATACGTAGCCATGGCTTAAAAGTAATAGTTATGTTTTACCTGTAGTGGGTCATCCTGAGATGATATTTTGCAATGTATAGCACATCAGTGAGAGCTCATGCATTGCCTATTTAAAGAAACAGTCTAAAACTTGTGAGAAAATTCTAAAGATTATAAGGGAGACAAGTTTCTTAGTGCTTTGACAAACAAAAGAGCCGTTTACATAAAGACTATTTCACTTAACACTTCATGAGAAATAACTGAGCAGCTTAGATTTTGTTATACATACCAAGTTCCCAAATTATTCTGTGCTTGACAACTACACAGAAGGGAAAGCATTGAGAGGCTTAAAGAACTGACTCTTGCACTGATGACAGTAAAACAGCAAAATAAGTTATGAATGCTGAAATCTCTAGTTTTGATATAACACTGTTACAAAAGAATTCAACAAAATGTGTACTTGATGTAACCAAAATTGGATCAAATTATTTGATCAAACACACTGGAAAGTAAAGTCCTACTCTTGCATTAGGACAGATGTCAACTTATTATAAATATCTGAAGAATTAATTGCAAGAAAACAACAAAACCAGCCAGTGACTTGAGCACTGAAATAATTAGTTGAATACATAGAACATAACAAATGTGAGAAACCTTATTTGAATAGTACTAGCAGGGGTCATAGAAGTCTGGAATTCAAGATACTCTGCTTAGAGCTGCCTACTAATATTGTTTGTAACTGGTTCTATTTTCTGCAGTTCAAAAATTTAAAATTAATTTTCCTAAAAAGTAGTTTATGTATAGTCTACTGGATAGTTAACAATGTCTTAGTACCTACAAGGTTCTGCATGCATGTTCACAAAAGCCTCTTCCAGTAACTGGATGTTACAACACCTCTACTTCTGACCTGATCTATAACAATGCATTAATTCCATACATTTTTTAGGTCAAATAATTAAGAGACAAAATGTTGCAAGATGAACCCCTCTTAGGCACAGCACTCTGAGGTCCAACAAGTGTTCCAGCAGAAGTGCACAAATAGTGCTCTGAGTCTGTTGCCCTCAGGACTGGTTAGCCTGGCTCAGTGCTACTGCTCCAGATTCAACTGACCTCTCTGCTGGCTTGCTCAGGACTGAGCTGAGCCTGTGCTTCAAGCCTCACCTTTTATTGGCCCCCTAATCCTGCTCATGCGCAGTTGGGGCCCACCCTAATCAGGCACAGGTGGGCTTAACACAAGCTCATGCCCACTACCTGGTAAATAGTGGCACCTGGTTGCCTCATTTCACTACAACATTTTGCTGAGGTCGATAAAGGTCGATAAAGATGTAGCTGAAAGCCAACTTATACCTAAGTACAAAATATGTTCAGAAATCCTTAGAGCTCTTTATTTTTTCACCTTGCCAGTCTATATTATTCATTTAATAAAACATAAATGTGATTGATATTGGCAAAAACTACATAGTGAAACTGAATAATAGGTTTAGGTATCCTTTAAAGATAAGGCACCCTACGTCTATGGTTGGGCTTGATCTTAAAGGTCATTTCCTACTTAGATGATTTTATGATTTATACAGCATACCAAGGACTTGGAAAGTTTCATCCTTGAACTTTTGTTCTGAGGGCTATGCTATTAAAACCTATGATCAGATATTGGATTACATTATCTGACAATATTGAAAGGTAAATTTTGTAAAGCTCTGATCACATATTTTCTATACCATGAGACATTATATATAGACATTTTGTAGTGAAATGAGGCAACCATTTGTTGTGTTTCAGGCCTCACCTTTTATTGGCCCCCTAATCCTCCTCATGCGCAGTGGGGGGCCGCTCTAATCAGGCACAGGTGGGCTTAACACAAGCTCATGCCCACTACCTGGTAATTAGTGGCACCTGGTTGCCTCATTTCACTACAACAAAATTATGAGTAAAACAGCCTAAGATTTTGTTTCCACTGAAGCTGGATCACAGTGCTTTTCTATAAAAATGACATGGCCTTAGAAATTAAATGCTTCCTACAAATTCTTCCTGAAAGTTAATCTACATTTGAACACTTCTCTGTATTAGTTCACACAACATAATTTATACTTTCAATTACTTGACATTCCTAAGAGAAATGGCTGCTTTTGATAACAGGTGTTATCAACAGAAGTATTTTCCATCATTTCTAGAAAAGCTTAAACTATTGTATCTTTAAGGCAATTGCAACTTTTCCAAAATTGATTTCTGATGTAAATATAAGGGAAATGTGACCAAAAGAAACATTCACAATAGGCTTTTACCTTACTATTCATTCCTTAGCACAGAATGTTCACAACTGAGTATTTAGAAAAACACCAACTGCTCTTAACAGTATATATAACAAAACTGAACTCTCTGTACGTGAAGCATTTACATTGTTTTATTTATGCTATTTTTGCAGTAAGATCCTTTTATGAAGCAAAACTTGTTGTGTGATACTGCCACTAATGATAGCAATCTGTAGAAATGAAGATGTCTCTAAACACATTTCAGTAGTGATTAAATTGACACTGGCTTTATATTTCTAAATGCACGTTTATGATCTTACCACTTTACAGCCCTGTCACTTAAATGAAATTACTTCTCACTTTCCAAGCAATGTTCCCTTACTCACTGTTCCCACGTGAGGAAACAAACAGCAATGACATTAAAAGCAACTGAAGTTACCAATGTAAAAAATTCTGGAAAGAATTAGTACTTATTGCACTGCAACATATAGAAGTTAAGGACAGTTCAGTGACACATTTTAGAAAACTTTTACAAAAAGAGTCCATTCACAGTCGGCAATTCAGTTTAAAACAATGAAATGTAAAACCATGCAACTATTAAGAGTGAAGAAAAGGTGCTTTTACTTATGTGGAAGAGCTTAGAAGGTAAGTTTAGAAAGAGACATGCCAAGTAAGCATGCCAAATAAAGTATAGAAAATATGGCAGTGGAAAAAACATTCAGTAAAGAACATCAAGTCACTCAAAATTCAACACAGATAAAATAATTAAGTTTCTTTAAACTTCCAACAAATGTATTCTTGTCTCAATTAACTCTGCATTTAACTTACACCCTGAAGAATCCATCTCTCGTAAATATATGTTTTGGTTTTTAGCTATGAAAAACACAGACAATACTTTCAGTGGAAAGACTTCAAGCTGGAACAGATGTCAAAAGTTCTACGGAATTGTCATTAGCATGTTTTACTAATACTGTATCATTACTTTTTTTAAAAAGTGGGAAAAAAATCAAGTCACACTCAAGCATACTGTTTTTTGCACAAGCTGGCTTAAATTCAGAGGAGATTGCTTTGGGACAAAAGGGAAACCTTAGGTCATCAACAGGCATTCATATACCATGCACAATATTAAGCATTGTTTTTCACATTAGAAGAACTAAACATAAGTTTGTAGTTAGCCTGGATTTCCTTTAGGAGAAAATGTTAATCAGTACTCCTGTATGTTATATATTTGTTTTTTAATTACAGATGAATTGACACAATATATTATTGACTGCCATTTGCTTTCCTGAATTATATTGTCTTAAGCAGTGTAAGAACTCATCTTCCCTACAATTTCTGTAACCACTGCAAGGTGGGCTCAACATAATAGAGGCAAACAACACAATCTTGCTGGTTCTAATTCTGTAACTCATTCCAGAGACAACTTTGCCATACATTTATGTATCTCACTGAATTTTGAGTGAGTCTTTTTCTCAGTTACTGAATTACAATGAAAGGGATTAAGGACTTAGGATAAAAGTTGAATTGCCAAAAAGCAAATCAAAGGGAGACTTCAGGAAATTTCCTTCTCTCTTGTCTTAACTCATGGTTCAACACGAACTACGAAATAGCAGTTTGGCAAACAGCTACAAAGTAGTTTTAACCTTTCCATCTGACTAAAGAGATAGCATATTAATGTACTAAACAAAACCAAAATGAACCATTGACATAATGATTCTGTAATGAAAATAACCACATTCCAGTTCAGGAAACAAGAGTCCCTTTCCCAAAATGAAATTAAATCATACAGTCTCTCACATTCACTTATATAATGACCCAGTTGTCAGGAGCTGAGTTAATTTTCATTACAATCATAAAAGGGTTCAATCTACCTGCATGCAACATATCCCAAAGCAATTTTGTCACCAAATTGTTTGTAGGATTTTGTGTCACTGTTGGATGCAGAGAAGCAAGTACAGTTCTAGAACAGAAACGGGGAGTACATATATATATACATTTATATATATATATATGTATAAAGAATATGACCAAGCCCTTTTACAGTTGATTAATGGAAAACATGATACCACTTCCATCTTCACCATAGTCATATGGAAATCTGACTATATGGCTATAAATGCAACACATATAAGGAAATTAAACGAGCCACACGTTCTTGAAGAGAGCATACCTTTGCCAAAGTAGTGGAATACTGTTGTGACCTGCATAGACTGAACTCTTAGTATGGATCAGAATTTCACCCATCCAGAAGGTAGAGAAGTGCAATTGAAAATCAGAGAATTTAAACCACCAATATCCTTGATTTCTTTTTTAAATTAGTGCCCAATGTATTTAGTGTAGAAGCAGCCCATAGAACTACCAATTAGGATAAAGAATGAAAAAATTAATAACTTAATGCATTGAATTTTTATTTATTTTTTTTAAATTTTGCTGCTGGGTTAGTGATAGATTAGGAACAGAGCAGAATTTTTCTAGTTCCTACCTATGTCATTGGCTACCATCTTGGAAAACATTCTGCTTTTGGTCTTCACTGTAAATAATATTTTAATAAAAAAATATCAATCTAAGTGCAAAGGATAAACTGAAGAAAAAGTAAAACTATAGAAAATAAAAATACTGTACCCTTTTCTATAAAATTATTCATTTTTTGATCATCATCAGAATTGTTTGGTGAACCAGAACCTATAAGTGAAGACAGAATGAAATGGATATACAAAGATACACCTTTGTCACAAAACCAATGTATAAAACACAAGCTTTGAGTTTAGCTGTCTGAAAAGTCCCAATTATTTTGGTGTGACAGGAACTCTGCCATACTGACACTAATCACAAAAAATATAATGCAAAATACAATGCTGCACAGTGAAGCAAGTTTATTGCTAGAAATATTTCCCTCATTGAATAATATGTTCACATTAAATAATTAGGCTGCTGTTGTAATTATGGTTTCAGACACATATTACCATAGTGATTTACAGAACACAGCCTTAAAAATCAAATATTTTGAAATTTTATTTTTCAATGCAGCAGGGGGGCACAGTGCTTCAACTATTCTGCAGACAGCTCAGGGTGACTACTGTCACCTGGGAGTTTTCTAAATCCTTAATACAGAAAAAACAATGTTGGCTATTGGCCACAACTGGAGGCTTACCATTGTCCTGAAATTAAAACATAATCAACTAAGAAAATGCCAACTATAATTGTATATTACATTGAAGTATAAAGTAAGAAAAGGATGCAAAGATTTTGACACCCATTAACTTAAAAATCTGACAGTTCACAATGCTATATGATGTTTCATGGGTCAGATAAACGTCTCCAGAGCCTAAGCTGATCCCTGATTAATTTCTGGGGAAAAAGCACATGATAAAGCTATTATTTCTCTTGCATTTCCACAATATTTCTATAGTTCTCTACGATACTCTTCTAACTTGCATAGCCAGGTAGTCCCTTCCACAGGCTTCTCACTGGAGGAAGTCTAATACAAGTTGGCATCCACTACTCTTCACAGAATCACAGAAAGTTAGGGGTTGGAAGGGACCTCAAAAGATGGAGTCCACCCCCTGCCAGAGCAGGGTTACCTACAGGAGGTCACGTAGGAATGTAGATGGGTTTTTGATGTCTCCAGAGAAGAAGACTCCACAACCTGCCTGGGCAACCTGTTCCAGTGCTCCATCATCCTCACAGTAAAAAAAATTTTCCCTCATGCTTGCATGGAACCTGCTATTCTCAAGTTTACATCCATTGCCTTTTGTCCTATCATTGGGGATAATTGAGAAGAGCCTGGCACCATCCCTCCTGGCTCTCACCCTTTACATATTTATAAACATTAATGAGATCACCCCTCTTCACCATGGCATGGAAAGGTGGAAGAGGCGCAAGATTTAGATCACTCAAGCAAATGCAGACTTCAGCCCTAAGGGTGGCTGGTCTGTTTTACCAATCTAATTTTAACAGTAAAGCAAGTAACAATTGTCAGTCCCATCCTCCAATCTTAAAGCTAGTAACAAGCAAACTTTTTATACTATGATATTTTCCTCCTAATTAGAGAGCCCTTGGACTGGAAAAAGTCCATCTAAGTCTGGCTTTTTCTACTCTTCAAGTTCACAAACACTGATGTATCTCTAACATGTCCTCTAACATCTTTGGAAACAAAATGCAATTTTCAAGCTTCTTTCCCATCTTGTGCTCTTGCCCATTAGATATGCAAAATTTACAGCAAATCTAAGGTACTGAAGCTCTTCCCTCTTGACAAACACCACCAAACTATTTGGTTATCAGGAAGCACTTCCCTAAGTATCCTTCTCCAAGGAAAACTGGAGAAGTCTGCATGAATTCACCAAGAGCTGGGAGGAGAGGACAGAATCAAGGGAAACACTGAACAGTCCAACCTTGATACTTTAAGATCTTATTTGGGGAATGAAATAGTAGCTTCACCCCTTCACCCTTTTGTGCATTCACTGGTTTTGATACTTTAGACTTAGTTCTCTTTAGTATTGTGTGTGTACCTATGGCATTATGTACTCTTTTCAGAGAGCACTCAGGTCCCCTAACTTATAGACCTTATTCTAACATGAATTAACTCCAAAATAGTCTTCTCAGACAGTCAGCTCAGATTTGAGATCGAGTTCTGCCTCTACAGGCACTGGAATTTCACCCTAATTCTGTTTCCTTTCAGGACATTTGAATCCATCTATTCTAAGTTGTCTCATTTTTTGATCCTAAAATAAATATCCAAATTGCATTAATTTTTAACCCACTTCAGCTAAAACAATCCAGACAGCAGGGAATGATGGGAGGCAAATTGCTAAATTTGGGATTTCTCCATCTAGATCTTGATTTTCATCTTTGGGTTTGCTTTCATTGCAACGTTTAAGGGAACTGTGAATTGAGTTTTACAGTACTTCAATTTATGAAAGAATCCCTCCAATTTATATAGCGTTTAAAGTTTTAGCAGTACCAGTTTGAAATGGTTTGGGTTGACATTTGAGTAGTGCTGGAGCAAGGGGAAAAAATTATACAGTTTACAGGCTACAACTCATGATCTTTTTGTTGAATGCATTTTATAGCAGTCTATCAGAAGCTAAACTTAGCCTGGATTTTAAAGTGGGTCGAGTTCAAATACCTTAGCAAAAATCAGTCTCCTCAGCCTTGACAGAGAAAGCGGTTTACTGCAACTACAACACTGCGCAAGTTGTCTACAGACGTAGGTCTTGATATTTAAAAATGAAATAGGGAAGATGCACTTTCTAAACAACACAAAAATGCTTGCATTAAGGTGATGCTGCAGTTGACATCCCCATTTACGGGTATTTACATGGCTATAGCCTCAAAGAGCAAATTGCTGAACAAAGCACTAAATAGTATTAGATACTGCTGAAATTTAAGTTAAAATATTCACATACAGTAGTGGTATGGTAACCAAAGCAAACAAATGAACAAAAAAAAAAAAAAAAAAAAAAAGAAAAGAGGGAGTGAGGGATTGTTAAGTAGGGATCTCCTATCTTGTAAGAATTCCGGTTTCTAAAGACCTCTGATTCCGAAGAAAAACAGTAATCTACCATGTATGACGAAGCAGAAATGTATTAACTCTTTTTACAGAAATTACCAGTTTTGAGTACTGTTAGACAATCACATGAAATATTACAGGAATTCGTGCATCTCTTACCAACGTTTCCAAATTATCACTGTGCAGTAATGTTTCCTGAAGCATAAATATTTCAGATTACACCTCTCTTCATTCATCTTTATGACATATTCCTATCATATCTCTTAGATCGCCCTTGTTTTAAAAATGCAGTTGTGCTGCACACCAAAATCACACAGTTCAAACGGTTTGTGAAAAAGCAACAGGTTTTATATAATTACTTAACTAGTAAATGCTGACAAATCATGCCAACTTTTGGACTAATATGAAGCTGAATACCAGAGAAAGGTATGATTACCTGAAGTGGGTGATTTGCAGCGATCTTCTGGCACAACTGAGCCTTCATTAATATCACAAAGACCCGCTGAAACACAGAAACAGTGGATAATAAATACATCTGCTATTCTATCCTTTCTCTTGCTGTAGTTTGGAACTTGATTCCTTATTAGAAAAAAAACCAAACAAACAAACCAGCAAGCTGAGACAGAATTTAAGTATTACTGTTTCGGTTTCTTTTTCAATAGGGTATTACCCACAGTGACTGTAGAGTCACTTATTTCATTGCAAAACACACTGCATCATCAGATTTCAGTGAAAACCACAATATTTTTAGCAAGATGCATTTATCAGAACAGTTAATTTACGAGCTATAAGTATAAAATTCATTTCTGGTTTGAAAACATTCTGGAGTTACATTTTTAATCTAATTTCAAAAGAAAGTCAGATAAAAGAAGACCTTGAAATTTACAACCATGTGTGCAGTATGATGTGTAACTTTTTTCAAATTATTTTCTCACTGTTAAGGTGATATGCTTTGTATTGGCTGTTGCATTGCCAAGCAGTTTTCCAGCAAAACTCCTTATTGGTACCAACTACAGAACTTAGGTTCTATGGGGAATTTCACTAAATTTTTACATCATGAAATCTGATCATTTGAGTAACTGCAAAATGTTACTATCTAAAAGCTCATTCCTCCCACTCCACTAAAGAAAATAAAGTACAGAAATCCACAAGCAGATGCTAAAGATACAAGTTGCTTTATAAGAGTTCTAAATATTACACCATAACACTAACTAGAATTATACAAGGAATTTTGTGTTTTCCTTTTTGACAAGAAATTGCTTTCAACACTGCCCATGATTAAGTTAACTTTATTGACATTTTAAGGCTGGTAATGCATATTTAGGTTTATATAATCAAGTCTTCCTTCAGAAATGTCATGATGTGATACTAATGGATACAAGCATATAATATTTGACAGCAATAGTTAAGAAATTAGTTAAAATGAAAAGGTTTTGCATGCGCACAAGTGTCTGAAATAGACAAAAAGCTTGAGAGCTGTAATGGTTATGGCTACGGCAGTAAGGGCTTGCATATGCAAACCCTGCCTATACAGCTGCATTCTACACATTCACAAGTGTATCTGTACAAACCTGTTAACTGATCACACACACACACACACACAATAAAAAAAAAAAAAAAGGGAATAGCTTTATCAAAGCTTTCATTTTCCAAATACAGAAGTTAATAATTTAAAAACAACAAAAAATTCAATGTGAAACATGTTAAAAGTATGCTGTATTTACAGTTTTAATTATGTATTAGTATTTTTTAAGATTATGAGCACAGATGGCTTGAACACCAAAACTCCATTACTAGGATTGATGTGAAACTGTTAACTGACGTTAAGGCTTGGTTAGGCCTACACTAAACAGTCCAGGAACTGATTTCAGTTCTAAGGTACACAGTGAAATGCCAGGCAGAAGCTATACTTTTTCACTACACAGAAATAAAAGAAACCATTTAATTAATTATTTATCCATCAGTAAATCAATGAGCACCATGGGATATCTGTGGTAGATATTCTGTAACTAACTATGATGGACCTCTGAAAGCACTGCAGTTTTAAACACACAAGAATCTAAATGTTTTGCAATAGATGGTTGAGTGAAAATATTTTTCAAAAAATCCAGGTTCTGCTTTCCCAACAAGCAAGAGAAGTTTTAGATGGCTGTGCTGGGAAGGATGGAGTTTTAGATGGAGTGCCGGGAAGGCAAACCTGTACTGCGCTTTTAGAACCAGCTGCGTTTCTAGATCATGTTCCTTTTAGAGTCAAACTGTAGAAATCCAGACAGTTCAGGAACTTAATTTCCTCTTTCCCGTAAACATTTTAATTCTTTATCTTCAGAGAAACACTCTAACCTCTCACACTTAGAAGTGAAATCTTGCAGTGATGGAAATAGTCTTTAGCTAAGAATGATGTTACACACTTACATGCTTAACTTCTTAGCAAGAAGTCTGGAGGTTATGATTTTATTGATATGCATTTTATGAATAACTTGTCAGCAGATCCAACACAAAACATTCATCATAAACTTATACGCTAATTTTATGCATAAGAATTATCCCACTAAAGTATGACAATCATGGCACACGAATCTTGGAAACCTAAGCAAAGCCATCGCTGCTATTATTTGAGAGAAGGAACAAGAACAGAAAGTAGTTTTAAACATGACTGTATAAGTAATTAAATTGAGTAAGGAATAACAAAAATTGAGTTAAATGTATAAACTAAGAGGGTTTGTCCATGATCAATGAGAAGAAATTGGTGTAACCATCGTTACTGCTGTCTTAAAACCTCAAGTAACCCTTAAAAGAAGCAGTGTGTACATCGGCAGTAAGACAGCTTCTCTGGTTTCAGGCTTAAGGCATATGTGCAATACAGAAACAAACTGATCCAAGATATTCCTTTTCAGAACTACAGACTACATCCTGACCACGACAGAAAGATATTGGAAAGTGACCTTCTAATGACCTTGTAGCTTATTGCTCTAAACATTGCTGGCAAAAGACTTAAAATCCCCCAGTGAATAGAAAAATCAAATACTGTCATTGAAGACAAAATCTACCATGTGTTGCATTTGAAACCCTAGAATTACAGCCCAAGTTCACTGATGTATAAAGTAAGTTTAATGAGATTTTTGTCCATTTTTCACATAAGCTTCGGGCAGATATATCTCTGGATAAACTATGACTTGACAGGAAACCAGCTTAATTAAAAATTACAGTTAGAACTAGCTTGAAAGGAAGATACAGAAGTCAGAATTAATAACAAATAACCTGAAAAAATTTCCCCAAATGCAACAATCAAACTTCCTGATTCAATTCTAGACTTGGCATAGGTACAGTTAATGGTAGTCTGGTTTCGTTGATGTTTAAGTTATAAATTCAAAGTTCATGTCTAGATCCAGTTCAAAGAGAAAGAGGATAAGGAAAATAACTGGAATAACCAACTCCAGAAGAATTCTAGGCATGTACTTTCTTTAGTCTGAATTCTTAAATTGTTATAGATTACATTCAAAAAAGGCTTTTTGATGTATAATATATATTTTTTAAATGTTGCATGCAAAAACTGCTTATATTTTGTCAGAATCCTACTGCCTCTTGTAGAACCAAGGAATACTAATTTATAAAAAAGTTTCATTGTATTGCACTAGTTGAGAGGTCAAATAAAATCTTTTAACTCCCACCAAAATTAAGTTGCTAGAGTTAAGATTGGTGTCCTATGTGAACTTCATCACATGTATGGAAAGTAACAGCTGTCCATAAGTACTGGTATTTAATCAAAAGTACCAATTCTTTGATCATTTGGTACCCATATTGTCTTCCTTCGTAATGGCTCCTGTCATCACTAGTAATGACTATATCAAGCAAAGGTTTCTGAACAGTGTAAGCCTCTGCTGAGTAAAGTTTTTATCACTCTTACTTGCACCTTGTTTCTCCTGACACGTGGCCAAAGTTGTTTCCCTCCCCCCACCCACCCCACCCCCTGTTATGACTTGCAGGCAAAGGCTGCCCTCACTTTTATCCTTGACACTGTCTAGAGAAGGCCTTCACAGAACACATACACTGCATGCTTCACAAACTATAAATTGCCACCCCAAACATGTGAGTAATATACCTGGTATGATCACTGATAAATTCCAAAACACGATCACAACTGGGAGCTTGTATCTGTTGAGCTAGCCTGAAATGACATTTTACAGTCTAGCTAGTGTAGAGAGCCTTGTCTCTAAATAGATGCTGCTTTAAGACGGGAATCTGAATTTCTTTTCTGAGTAGAAAAAAAATAAGATGACAGAAAGATACATCATATTCTTGCAACACAAGTGAAGGGAAAATCTTGCATTAAAAAAAAAAAATTCAATTGGTTGACTCAGGACATGCCATTTACTAAATTATAAGTAAGCAAATACTGATGATCTATTAAACACTTTATGCCGAAACATACTGAACAATAGGGAACTTAAAGAGGAAGGACAATTCCTTGCTGTTGTTTCTGAGCAAAACCTATGGTAGTTGCTGAGTAACAGCACATGATGTTTTCCTACTCCTTTCTATATTGAAATAATTTTATTTTATTTTTTATTTTGCCAGTCTTGGAATAAAACGTACAGTAGCAATATGCTGTTCTGTTGTATACCAAGGCAGAATTAAAATAATTATTAAGAACTTACTTAAATGAATACATAGATTAGTATGATTTTTTTTAAAATACACTGTGGTTGGCTAAATGAGAATAGGAAATATACTCAGTAAATCAGTTTTTCTAACAACCACAGTAAATACACAATCACTTTTTTTCTAGGAAGAACTAGAAATTAAGTACTAATACTCCCTGAAGGTACTTAAAGCTGTGCAATACTTGAAAATGTCTTTCATAGAAAAAAAAATTCAGCAGCATTGAAATACAAATGTTTTAAGTAATTCAATGAAAGTCTACCTTTCAAACAAAATCAGGTCAGCGTAAGCTTCTTGCATCTTTGAAGATGATAAATACAGATATTAGTGTTCAAGAAAGGGAGAATGGAAACTGAAGTGTTTTGACTAACTCTCATAGTTCCAGTTCAATAAATTTAGCATAGGATATTTCTTTAATGTACCAAATTTCTATTTGTGGAAAATTAAACAGCAATAATATTTTATTATCTATGCTACTGAAGTATGGGCAACACGTATATTGAAAGAGCGACAAATAATGATAAATATTAAACGAGAAATCTAGAGGTTATTTTCAACTTTTAAGAAAACTGTAGGCTCCAACTAATCAAGATTTTGGGACAATGGTGGAGGCAAGAATAATTAACTACATGGTTAAGAAATTAAGTCTTTCACACAAAACTTACTTTAACATATTCCTAAATTAAATAGTATAGGTAACTTCAGCTTTATAATCGCTTATGGGTATCTTCAGCTTTGTAATTGTAGGCTTCAGAAACCAGTTTTGGGGCTTCTGCCCATCTTTTGCTTCCCTTCACAATAACAGATAAGTGGCAGACCCTGGAATCATCTGAAGGTGGAGGCACTTAATGCCCATCTCCCTTTCTCCCTTGGCAGAGGCTGGAAATCTGTGGTATTAGGCTACTCTTTCTGAAAATTGTTTTGTTTTTTTTTTTTCTTGCTGAGGAAATGTAGCAGAAATAACAGAAATGGACCACAATCTCTAGTCTATTGTTTTTATTTTATTTTTAACTTCAGGTCATTCTTCCCTTAGCTTAGTTTTATTCTACTTGCCTTTATTTAAAAATGGGGTGAGAGTACCTACCTCTGCCCAAGGGCTGGAGATAACTGGCATCCTAGAGAGAGGAACAGCTTTAAACTGTGCTTTAAAAAAATCAGCTTTACTCTATCCAAATTCTAGGATGCTTTGAAAGACAAAGTCGGAGAAGCCCTTAAGTAAAAGTTCTGATGAGCTACCTCCCTCATGTAGATGCCTTAACTACTTGGAAACCCCTCATGTTGTGAAATACAAACACCTCCGACTCCTAATCCCTTTGAACAACATCTCTGGGGAAGTGAATTTTCATTTGTAATAGATACACAATTTTCAATATTGCAAATATTGAAAATTTCAATATTCACCTAGAGTTTTGAAGCTTTTTCTGACAGAGAGGGGATGAAGCAAGTGAGGCTTCTAGCCTCAGATCTCTATACTAAGTTTGGCAATATCTTGGGCCTGTAAACATTCGCAATTTCTGAGACAATCTCCTTTTGATTTTATATTAAAAAATAATAATTTTATATATATATTGTAATAATATTTGTAAAAATACAAAATACAGAGATTATTTTTTTTGCCTTCCAAGTTTCTTTTAAAGATGTCATGAACAAGGAACACAACAGATGCGTGGTGTATTAAAATCCGTTCCTAAAAGTAAAACAATTACTTAATGGACCAATAAAAATACTTATGGTAAACAAGTGAAAAATAAAATTCAGATGTTTAAAAAGATTTTATTGCCATGAGATGACTTACTTATATAAGAGGTGCGAAGCTTTTTCACAGACTCTGAATATAAGTTAGAAAGGCCGCACATGCAAGAAGCCACAGTCAGCATACCTTTGTGAAGCAATGAGAAAAGGAAAGACGTGGACACTAACAGTACATTTAAGACAGAAAAGCCAGCAGAATAAATTGTATAACCAGGTTTATAAAATGTTCTTGCCATGCAGAATGTTAATGTTAATATGTATGAAAAAAATGAAAAAATCCATGATTTCATGTAACAGTTACATTCATGAGAAGAAAGGACTTCATTCATGAACATCTTAGAGACACAGTTGTAGCTCAGTTATGCAGATCCAACACATTAAATAGTAAAGCCAAGAAAATGAAGTAATGTTTAAACTCCAAAAGGCATTTATAATCTATATGTATGAAAGTAGAATTTAAGCCCTTTACTCCTGAGAGGAATTAACACAGTCAATCAAGTAAAGTTATTTCTCTCTCTTAAAAGGCAGTCTTTTTAAATAAAGTTTTATTAGAAGAAAATATTTTATTTGACAAGATAGTAACTGTTTACATTCTGCTCTATATGAATTGTGTAAAACAGTTTCCTCAGTTGAAATATGCTAACTATGCTAACTGGATGTTTCTCATATGAATGATACTAAAATACATTTTAGAGTGTCCACTTCAATTTGAATAAAGTATTTCCTAAAGGACTTACCTGGACTTAATTCTAGATCTCTTAAAATAAAGTGATCAGCACTACAGCATGTTTTTTAACAGCTTATTTCCTATTTAAAAAGAATTATTTGGGTCATCTGTGTCATTGTTTGTCATTTTGTCTTTAGCCAAATTAACTGAAAACTATCCACTACATATTGAGCAGGAGAAAGGATTTAAAAATACTACATTTTGCTTTTGGCAATAAAAAGCAAGGCACTTTGACTGAAAAAGTCAGTTTCTTCCTCAGCTGCAAAGGAACACCCTTCTTCAGTATATTTTTAAATCCTTTAAGCCTTTTTTTCAAAAAGGTTTATTTTACCAATTTGCATATTTGAAAGTTTACTTAATTCATTTAAATCAAAGGCTTCCTCTCAAGCATAACGTAACAGCATACACAACATAACATGTTTTAGCATATCAAAGACTTTTCTAGTCCATTTTTAAAATAGGAAGCCAGAAGATCCTTGCAGATATAATGGCATTTTGCAAACATCAATGTGTTCATACAAACGTACAATATGGGTACTATGTTTATCAGAAACATCAGGATATTTCTACTTTATGCTGTGCTATTAACTTAAAATCTTGTAAACTGCACAAATACATTGTACACTTATACTTGTATCTCTTCACACAGATACTGTTTTCCCATCTGCTTGTTCTTAAAATATACAATACCCTGAAAAATAAGTAGTGGTATCAGGCACCAGTAGATTCCACTATGCAACAGTTTTGAAGGTAACATGAAATAACAAACCTGCAATACCAACATTAGGGACAGATCAAGAACAAAGGATGAAAACACAATGGAGAGAAGTATGTTTGTATACAAAGCATATACACTTATAGCCCAGTAAGATCAGAAAGTTAAAAGAGGTTTTGGGTCACTCACCTCCAGATGGCTGCCGAGTTTTTCGGGGAGATCGTGGCTCCCTGCGATAAGGATCATTGGAGCCATACAGTTCAATAGTGCCTAGATTCAAGAGCACTGTCTTCTGGAGGTAATCAACCATGGCAATACCATTACAGTTTCCAAAAACTACCCTGGAGAAAGAGAAGTGGAAGGAAACACAGTGCTAATCAAATGCTAGTGAAGTTTTATTGGTTGCTGTTGAGCATTTTAAGAGCTCCTAATTTTTATGAATTACCCTAAATTGCACAAATTTATAAATGGCTCTTTTAGAATGCAGTATTGTTTAACTCTTCTCTTATAAAAACATGACACTGAGTAGAAGGATCACTGTCACCGTACGTGCCAACCAATCTGACAAAGCCTTAAACTACATTTACTTTTAGCTGCACAGTGTCAGGTGAGGAAGAGCAACTTTGGTTTGTTTCTGATGTTAGCATCTCTGGGAGCTGCCATGACCTAGAAAGAATTATCTTTTAAGCACAGGAGACTACTTGCCTCTGTTGTGTTGCTGTGCAGCTTGTGGGAATACACACAGAGACTTAATTTTGAATAGGTAATTTTAATCCACTAATACAGAATAATGAAAAAACTGTGTAGAATATACTTACAGCCCATACGCTGAGTTGACTGCTAAGCTGGTTATCTGCTGAGGAGGTTCTCCGCTCACCCACACTAGCTGGATAACTAGCTCAATTTGGTAGCCTGGAGACTGCTTGAGAGGAGAATTTTTAACTCTGGAAAATAAACAAAACATGGTATCTTTCTGTGACTCTCCATGGTTTCCATTTTCTCCTTATAGGCACAAAAGTCACACTGGGCTTTAAGAAGTTGGAAAAATTAAAAAAAATCAACATGAATGCATAAAAGCAACTACAAAACAAACCACATTGAAACTGATCATTCACTTCAAGGGCCCTTTTGATTCATTACTTAACTGAAACTTTATTGAGCAATGATCACAAAGACTTAATTTCTCCCCTCTTTAGAACAAGGCATAACAGAGTAAGCATGCTGTATTAACTTGAATGGATGAAGGTGTTCAGTGTCACTCCAATTTAGATAATGGAGGGGTGTGAGTGCTGCATGTGAAAGAAATGTACTGAAAAGGGAAACTAAGCACAAGGTACTGATATAAATGCAAACCAAAAAGCTCTTGATATAGTAGAAAGAAAAAAAAAAGAAAGCAAGCTAAACTTTTGTTATAAAAGACTAATAGTATGGAATTAGCCTAAGAATGGGGGAATTGAAGCTTCTGGAAAAACTTTGTTTGCAAAATGGTGAACAAACTTCTGAATGTCCTGCAGCAAAGATTAGGTCTCTCATCACTTAAGGTGAAAAAAGTTATAGATTGCAAGCTTCTCTGGTTCTCAAATTCCTTTTATTTTACCCACTCATGCTAATTAATGCATATTTTGGTTTGACAGTATTTTCAATTTTATAAAAACTCTCACCCACAGAAAATAACTGCAGAGTTATTTATTTCCTGGATGAACTAATGCAAAGAATTAAAATCCAAGTTAGGAACTTAAAACTTCAGAAAACGAAAAGGTATATACATATTTCAGGCATTGGAATGGGCTGCTCAGGGAGGTGGTGGATTCTCCATCCCTGGAGGTTTTTAAGAAGAGACTGATGTGGCACTCAGTGCCATGGTCTCGGAACCACAGTGGTAGTGGATTAAAGGTTGGACTTGATCTCAGAGGTCCTTTCCATTCCAGCTCATTCTATGATTTTAATTTTATACCTAAACATGAAGTTCAATGCATATTCTCTAAGGAAAACTTGTAGGTCAAAGGTCTAGAATGTGAGCACTGAGACATCATGCAAAATTAAGACCCTTAAAAATGGGACTTCTACTAAATTCTATTTTCTGTTTCAAAGATACAAAGTAGCTCCCTTGAAGAGTTATGTAAATATAGAATATTTTTAACTATTTTTATTGCTTTGTTTTGGCTCTAAAATCCTAAGGCTCTGGAAAATTACCAGGTGAAATATTCTCAGACATACTTGCCCTAAAGTAGAGGAGAGCCACAAAATTTTAAGTTGTGTATCCATTTCAATGGAAAATAAGATTCCAAACTAACTATATTGCTGCTATTGAAACTGTCACTCTAAAGCATGAGCAGCTAATAACTATACTAACATCCATGCCTAGTTTCCTAAAGTAGACAGCAGTAAAAAAGAATTTGCATATTTTCTAAAAAAATCAACTTATGAATTCTAAAGAAACTAAGATTGCAGTATTAAATGAAAACTCTGCTTTTAGTTAATTGGAAAACATTGCTTTAAAAATGAAACATTTTCACCAACACCTACATTTCTGTAATAACACCGAAGTTCATATTCTCTCCAGACATCCTGGTAAAGTTTGCCACTCAAAAATATAAAAATATACTCACTTTAAACATGGAACATTATCACGAAGTCCATCAGATGAACTGCTACTAGTAGATGGATGAGACTGGGGAACAATGGATTGAGGATTGGAACCTGTGCCTGGAGTTGGCAAAGGTGGCACCTGCTCACCATCTGGAGATTCAACATAATTTATTTCATACAACAGGCGTACTTCCAGCATCTGTAAATTCAAGTAATAAAAATACCATTAAACTCTGCCCTTCAAAAAACTAGATACAAAATAAATGAAGTGCAACTGAAGATAGTGATAAAAAGTGACACTCCAGACCTCCATATTTTAAAAGATAACTGCAGTTAAACACACCTGTAGTCTTCAGAAAGTCGTACTACACGCTGAATATCTGAAGATTGTTAGAACTTGAAAACTTAAACTATTTCCCAGTATTTAAGTTCACTGCTTTGTATTGGAAAAAAATTAAACAATGGATAACTCATTTAATTATTCTGTGCACATAAATTCTCATTATGAACATGACTTGTTTAATGTAGTTCAGGAAAGCTATAACTAAGTAGAGTTGAAGGCATACATACAGCTGGACTTCACAGTGTTGTAGCAATGTAGACATATGACTTAGTTCAATGTCTCATGTTGCACTGAACTTATACCTTGATTTTCTTGATTTCAGATTTCCTGGATCTATCACAGTGGTAGTATTAATTATAATGCAGTGTAAAAGAAGATTTCCATTGTTTTATTCTCATCATCTAAAAAGCAGAACCTGACTCATGGAATCAAAGAAATTTATAAAACATTCCTAGTATTGAAGGATAGATTGCTATGGGATAATGTGTTCAAGCCACTTAGAAAAAATATGTCCTCTTAGAAGGGAGTGTACTTGTATATAAGTTAACACCAGAAAGAAAGAAAATAAATATGCCCCATGTCCTGAAACTGAGACTTATCTGAAGGGGAAGAAGAGGCAAGAAAAAAATACAAAAATCAGAACTAAATTATGATTAATGCCTTTCTTAGAACACCCAACATTTCATAATGAAACAGATTCAAGCTAGCTCTCAGCTCATACAGTCAGACAACTAAAGCTGCATGTGTGTGTCTGATTTAAAATTTCACTGATAAAACGGAAGAATATAAGTAAATTGCTCCAACAGTCTTATAGCTACAAAATTAAAAATGGTCCTACAAAATTAAAAAATGGTTATACTAATTACCGGAATGACTTCTGTTGTCACTTCCTGCTTGCTGAACCTGTAAATAATGACATGTGCAGAAACTCCAGCTATGCACAGCATTCTACTTTCTGGACACCATGAGATGATCTGAATAGCATATGGATCTTCATCTACTATATCTGTGTTTGGCCTGTCATCTTTATTCCGTGATTTTTCAAATACTTTGGCTGTTTTTAGCTTATAGAGTACTTGCAGCGTTACTAGGAACAAACCAGAAGAGATAAAAATTAGTTGTGGTCAAAATAGACATTTTTCTCTATTTTTAATTTTTTTTATTTATTTAGAAACTCATCTTTATAGATAAAGTCACTATACTGAATATTAGAGGCAAAGAAGAAACACTGAAAATCTGGGTTGAATCTGTCTAAGTATCACACCACTTGCTCAATGCAGGATTAATTACTATAAAAAAAGCAAAACAGAAACACCAGCCAACCAATCAACCATCTTCTCCTAAGATATAAATACTAAGCTGCATTTACAAATGAAGCCTTCTCTGCTTCTCAAGGTTTAACTATGCTTAGGGATCTCTTCATAACAGTAGCATCTAGTTACATGTTTCACACATGCTATATCCACAACTTAAGCCTATCTATTGCAGAGAAAAGAGAAGCTTCTCTCCCTTCTGCTTACAGTATTTTAAATTCATAAGTTTTCATCTGCACAGTCAGACTTAACAGCCCTGGTTCCTCCAATTTTTATTTTGTCTCATCTGATCATTCAAAAGCACTGTCCTCTTACCAGTCCACATTTTTTCATGACAGTGAGTTTCCTAGAACTGTTCTAGTGAGGCCTTGCCATAGTTCAAAATCATGAAGTAATTACTCTACATTGCTTTTACAGGTATTTCCACTCATTTATCCCAGTAATTTTTTTTTTGCTACCCTGACACCCCAATCCACTAGATGCCAAATTTTTTTTCCAGAACACTACTTCTGAGTGTAAATCATTGCTACTATGTTCAAGTAAGTTGTCCTGGACGCTACTCAAGAATTAGCAATATCATCATCAATTGTAATTCTGATTCTTTCTAAATTTTATTTATCCTGCATTTGCTTTCCAACCTCACAGGCTTATTCTCCACTCAATGACCCAAATCACTGCTACAAATTCTAATCCTACCATCAGAAAAACTTAATTTATAGCATCCTTTCTCCCTTTATATATCTCAGTGGTTTTACCTGTATCAAGCTTTAGTTCATTTGTAATACTGTGCTACTAGATTTAGTTGTTTTAAAATCAAGATACAAGATACTTGCAGTTTTTCCCTAACAGGTTTATTTATCTGTTTTAGAAACAGCATCTTCTTTTGAAAGACCTATGCTGCACAGAATGTTTAAGCATATAGAATCCATCAGTTGTTTGTTTTGTTGTCCCCCTTCCCTCCTCTCTTTCAAGTTCCACCCCCACCCCAAACTGAAATTAAAGATCTCTAACACTACAAATACTCCTCCTCCCAGTTTTTAAACATATACATTGCATCTGTTCCCTTCCACACCCACACACGCCTTAGCGTTTTGCAATCTGAGTTTTCCACAAAGTTTCCAAAGACAACCAATAACAACTCAGAGAGCTTTTTAAGTACCAAGAATACCAAGTCAGTCAGAACTAAGTTAATTAAAACAATTCTGTGTAGTCCATTTAATTTGAATTTCTACTGCATTTCTCACTATTAGCTGTCTAGATCATCAGATGCCATTGACTCTTTAATTGAAAATAGAGAATCACTCTTCAGCCCTGTTCAGTGTTCCACCAAAGCAAACTGGTTTTTTTTTTGGTTGTTTTATTTTGTTTTGTTGTTGTTGTTTGTTTTTTTGTGTTTTTTGTTTTGTTTTGGTTTTTGTTGTTATTTGGTTTTTTGTTTGTTTGTTTGTTTGTTTTTTGTTGTTGTTGTTTTAACTGTTCAACCACCTTTCTTCACAAAAGCCTAGATCATTTTAATAGCACAGACAACTATTTATGGTTCCAATTCTCATTTTTAGATACTGTAATTTATGGAGAGCTGATGTCTTAATAAACACATGCATCTCACCTCTCTAAAAAGACAGAAATAACTTCATGAAATTCAACTGTAATAGAAAGGAATGCCTTTGCCTGCCATACCCCTCTGTGCTCAATATTGTATTTCTGAAGGTGCTTCTCAAAAATTTTTGGACTCTTCTCTCCAAGGTCCCTTCCAACCCAGTCGATTCTATGATCTATTCTAGTCAGCCCTTAGACTACAAATGCATTTTCACTGAGGTGATAAAAACACTGACAAAAATTACCCAAGAAATCATGTTATTTAATTCTAAATCAAAGTTTACATGAGGCAGGAAATAAGAATGACTAGTCTGCATTTACATTCCATTAAAGAAACCAGTAAGTTTGGAAAACTCCTGCTACACTGGAAAAATCTCTACTGAAAACACTTACTTGCTGAGGCGTCCCAAAACTTGATTGACCCATCGGCATGCCTATGAAATATTAAAAAATTAATCAGATAGTAAAATGGTTAGTTGGAGTGTTAGAACTCTTTGCTACTGATTAGAAAATATATGGCTAACATTCTATTTCTATTAGTATTCTTAGTGAAACTTGATTTTCACAATAATTTTCTTTTTTTACAAACCTGAGCCTCAGTTACTTTGGACAGAAGGGATTAAAAAAAAAACCAAACCAACACATTTGGAGGCTACCCTCCTGAAATTCCACTTTATTAATTGATAATTTTAAATACTGTTTTCGGTTTCCTGTATTTTCCATAAGCAGTCTGGTATACCTTACCATGTGCTTTTCTTTAAAAGATATTCTTTATTCAGAGTGACACTTGTAAAGGAGATGCCTAAATATACTGTATATTGCAGGGTAAATGAGTCACCTAGCTTGTTTGTTTATCCCTGAAACCAAGAATCAGATGACTACATTTTTTCAGGACTTTCTCTCAAAGTCTCTGCAACATGTATTATAAAGTGGCAGTAATCTCACTAGGGCTAACTGGATGTTATTAAAAAAAAACCTTCAGTAGTGCTCTCATTTTCAGTGATGTACTGACATGGATATATATTAAATTTATCTTATGCTTTTTACAGTAGTATTAGAAGGATCAGTCTCTGAGAATAAAATTATCAAATTTAAGGTTTTGGTTTTCATTACTGAAATTAAAAACTTGTCTCACCTTTCAGAATTGAACTGAACTATTTAATAGAGTTCCTATGCTTTAGAACAACACTCAAATACTTTCCAAAATAATAAAATGTAAGATTGATCCAGGATATCCTGACAGAAAGCAGACAATCACAGCATCACATAAAAATAATTCCTATAAAGCATGTGCTATAATTTTGTTCCTACCTTCTCTTCCACATTTTGCTTTACTTTCTTGTTAATGCCTCAAGAAGATATGCAAATGACTCATCTGGTGAGCATAATTTCTTAAATCATTCAAAACATTCTTAGTACATTGTTTTCTATAAGAGGAACAAAATATTCTCACTTCTATTTAATCAGCTAAGAAAGTTATTAATACACAATGATGTCACTTACCCTGTAATAATTATCTCTGGATAGCTCTGAGTGATCAAACCCCAGTTGCCTCCACTGATAGGCCATTCCTGGAAGATTAACAAATAAAAGTTAAGCCACTGAAGCCACGTGACATCATAAACTCAACAGACACATTCACTTCAGAGAAAAAATTCAGCAAGGGCTATAAACACCACCCTTGCTTCAGAAGTGCCTTACAGTGATGTGGCAATCTATGGGAGCACACGTGAAAACCATGACTGTAGGCTTGATATATGGGATAACCTCCCTAGCCACCTGCTATTAGCCACTGTCAAAGACAAGATAATAATTCAGATGGAGTTTTGGTCTTAGTGTGACTACTTCTACATTATTTGGAGCTGTTGATTTTCAGTATTTTCAAATATGTATACGGATAGTAGGTACTGTACCTTCTTACTGTAACCTTGACGTTTTTGTCGAGCGCCAACTGAATAGAGTGCAGGTATGAGGTCCACAGGACAATCAGCAAAATATTCACAACAGGTAACTGGAGATTCATGTATAGTCAAAGGATAGGGATTCTCAAATATAGGGTACCTTTAATGAATGAAAGGAGAAGATTGTTAGCCTAGGAATATTCATTATTTTTTAAAAATGCAGAATACGAGTAAACACTAAAGAATAAGTTTTCATTCTTTTTGTATAGAGAAAAATAATTATGTTTTAATAGAGGAAAATAATTATGTCATATTAGATTATAAAAAAAAATACACTATGCAACTTCACTGCTAATCCAAGTACACTATCAAGATACTTTAGTACTCAACAGAACTTGAAGTTCATATTTTTTATAGAATATTTCTAGAACACGGCTATTTCCTATAGTTTTTTATCTTGAAAACTAATTATTTTAATTATTTTATGTGGAAAAACTTAAATCACCAAGCCCTAATTGCAGGAATGTGGAGCTATGAATTGATTTCTAGTTCTTCAGTCTGTTCTTCCTCGGAGAATGATAAGGCAGCTCAGATTATTTTGTATTACCATACTGTTCTTGGACAGAAAGTTGACCAGCAATTTACCTTTTGCAACTCCAAAACCACATTTCTTATAGATGCAGATTGTTTCTCATGAATGGGTAATTTAATATTGCTAACACACACATACACTCCCCATCACCACCTCATCAGAAACATGGCAGAGCTTAATTAGGGAATAAGCCAATAACATTAATAATAAAAACTAGATGTAATCTTCAGAAAATTGCATATGCTTAGAGGGGGAAAAGGGACACACCTTCTCAACCCATCTAAAGGAAAAACTACCAATAAGAGATGAAAACATCCTCCCTACCAATAATTTTTACAGAGCTATCTGGAAAGCTGAAACAACCTTCTGATGATTTAATTTAAAAAAAAGGGCATAATTTTAATGAAATATGATAAATCCGTATTACAAAGCAGGGCTAAAGGATAACTGCTGTAGGAAAAAAAAAATCTATTATTTTCTTGTGTTTTTCTGGTGTGAAACAATTAATACCTTTCAAGTCAAAGACCACTACTTTATTAGTCTTTCAACATATGAATGTTGGAAGCTTCATGCCAACTGTATATCAGAAACAAGTCTGGGTACAGCATATGGCCATGTAACATCGGTAAAACCTGAATTAAATTGCTCAGTAGCTGCAGAGGTATTAGGACTAAACTTGACCTTCCAAATTTAATAGTATCTTCTAAGGCATTCCTGGTGACTTTGAGGATACATATTTACATATATTTGTTTTGCTCTAGAAAGATGCTCTTCACAAGGATTTCTCTTCCTCATTAACCATTGGTGACTTTTAATCAGGGACACTAAAAATATCTAATTTTTCTGGTTCCTCTGCTAGTAAACTCTTAATAATTAGCTATTACTTCCAATACTAATTTCAAAACCACTGGTCAAAAAGACTAAAGGTAGGAAGCAGAATTTATAATTGACACCTAACAGAGTACATTGACTGTGACATGGCCAAATTAACTAGTGGATCAGAATGTGTTAGGCAAGTTATTAGTTGCAAAAACTGCAATAGCATACTGCTTTTAAACAACCTATTCCTCTAGATGTTACAATTCTAATTGTATTTAAATGATACTTCTTGCATCAGTATTGAGTCACTTTAAGCAATACAGATAGCAATTCATTTGGCAAATGTGATGAAAAGAACACAGTGTCAGCCAAAATTACTTGCCTTATCTGATCAGTAGTTTCACCTGCTTCCCTCCCTAAAATTCCAATCTTCCCTCATATCACTAAGTAACCAACTTCGAAATAATCTGATAATTAAAAAGAAGCAGTGATCTATGACTAATTTTTGTCAGTCAATAAAGTATGGAAAATGTTACATAATATTCTACTCATCTACTATATTTTAACTTGGGAAAAGTTGATCTAGGTGATCCCAGTTCTGCTGGGATCAGAGAAACTACTTAACATTCAAAATTTTGTGTTCTGGACAGGGGGCTGTTGTGGAAGCTTAAAAAACAAAGCAGAACAACATACTGATCGCTGCAGGCAGCCATTAAAAGAACTACACAAGATTCTTACCCATTTTGTGCAAGGTCAATCAGTACTAAGTCCTTTTCCAAGAGAACAACTACAGCATATGGCTCCTGAAAGTCTGAAAACAAGAAAGAATAGTTATTGGTAAGTGTAGTTCTTGCATGCACAGCACTTTTATCAGTCAAGAGTAGCAAAGCCATTTATTGGACTTTAGTTTCTGAAGATTTCATATGCTCACCATTCCGAATACTAAAAGCTAAGTTTGGGAAAGTCACTCTCTCCATTTAGTTCAATAAGCTCTGCTCTTTTCAAAATTGCTAGCATCACCTAAATAGCTCAAATAACAGGAAAAGGACCATGCCGAGGAACTTCTATAAGCAATATTTCTGAGAAAGAACCAATTACTGAACAATAACATATCTTCTCATCCCAAAACTGCTTTTCCTCACAGTGTGGTTTAAATTCTAATTGCTTACAAATGGACTGAAAGACAGCCGACTTGACACTAAGAGGAGAAAACTGAAAGAGTATCCAAAGTTCATCTTCTCCTCTTTAGACAAACCTCAAATTCTGAGATAAGCAGTTTTATGTTCTCTAATATAAATTGACAACTAGAAATATCAGAGTTAGCAATATAACAATATTAATCTGGGACAATCACCTAAACTATAATAAACTAGTTTGTATTGAATGCTTTGTGAATATTGGCACTACTAAAGTGACTAAAATTTAGAAGTGGTACAGAAATGCTCATCAAGATTTAGCTTAAAAGGTCTTATGAGCTCAAATAAACATTAATGAACACATCTGCTGCAGTAACTACAGCTTACAATTGTAATGCTACATTTTGTCTGCAGATGCTTTTGGAATTAAAAAGGAAAAAGAAACATACAACCAGTAATCATCATTCATTTAGAAGAAAAATAGGTTTCAAATTAAACTATTCTATTGCAATGCTTTGGGAAGTAAAACATCCTACTGACAATAGGGATAACAGATGTTGCTTAATTCAGTCTGATCCTCAGATCAGATAAAACAGAGGCAATAATAAAGAATATTCTGATGGGATAAAACTCCAGAGAGAAGAAGTTGAAGTACTGAGAAAAATCTTTACAGAGCCTACCATTAGGATATGGTGTTTCACAGAGGGTTAGGAAATCAACAATTGAATAATCCATTTCTAGTACAGCAGTGCTTTTCCCATGCATAACTGTTAAGCAGGGTCTTCTTCCTACAGTGTCGTAGGACAAACCTCCTGAGAGAATAATGAAAGGCTCCCTGGAATAAAGCAGAGGCAGTGAGAATCAAACCAAGATTAAAAATTACGAGATTGTTGGTAGGTTTTTTAATCTTATTAGAAAGTCCAATGAGATATCATTAAGAATACATACTGTAACAATGCTGCAAACCATGTCTAGCTTGGGTATATGTTTCAAAACATAAAGACCAAGAATTAGAAGACTATAACTGAAGTCAGTCATCTCTTCCAAACTTTTTGGTCTATATTGCTTATTTAACAAGTCTTTGAAACTGTTTTCCAAGATGAGATTTTAAAAATGTTGTTAAACTTCAGAATTGTTTCTTTTCTACTGAACTGTGGATTCAGATTTGCCAAGAGCCCCTATTTATCTAAAATATAAATATTCCTGCAAGATCAGGAAAAATTGCCCCTTTTCTTTAGAGAATTACCCTTAATTTTGAAGGATGAACAATTTTGCAACAAGTGCAAAATTATTTTGCAGTTACAATAATATGACTGTCTTGGTGAAGCAAGCAGCTGCTTGACAAGCTTCAAAAGACCTAACATCATCTAGGAAGCAAGGATATAAATAAATGCCTAATTTTCTCATTACATATTTACACTAGAGATTTAATCCATTTTCCCCCCAACCATCAGATTCAAGGAACTACTATGTCAGAGACTACTCCAACTGCATAATTAAATTGCTGAATACAGAAAAGCAAAAATATTTCTTCTGTCTGAAGAAAAGAAATTAGAGGCTTCTTTTAAAAAAAGGGTTTTTTAAGTCTTTACAGAAACATGCATTACATCCGTATTTTCCCCAATATGCACATAATTTACTGTTTCATTTACTGAAAAACAAGATGAAGTAAATATACGAGGTTTTACTAAGTATTTCCTTCTTTCCCAACTAAGGCAAGTCACTCATTTTAATACTGTTGATATTTAAAACAGGGCACAATACATTTACAATGAAGACTGACTGTTTACAAGTACAAAGCTCAAGAAATTTCACCCATTAATGACAATTTTCTCAAACGCCAGGTTCTATTTGTGAAGAGAAAATAGGCACTGAAAGTCTGAAATTTATTTGACCTATTTTTGTGCTTACTTCAGGTAGGAATCCTACCCTTTGTTAGTGCCTACCCTGCAAGCAGTTAGTATGTCCGTATCTGGAGAAAAACTGTAGAGAAAAGCCACCCTGATATATTGTGAAAAAGAGGATGAGGAGAACCATTTTTTGTCATGTCCTGTATTTAACATCATCTTTCCCATACTGTCTAGATGGATTTCACTAGTTAACATGTGAAACAAATGTGACAGATGAGGTTCATCTTTCTTCCTGAAAACCATATGAAGGATTTAGTTTATGTATATGCTGCCCTTCATGAGTTAAGTTTATGTGTTCTGTATTTGTAGCACTGAAGGCAGACTAATGTAAACTTTGTTTCTCAAATCATTTCACAATCTGCCTGATCCTTCAGAAAGCCCTATAACTGAACAGTTGAGAAGAGTCAACCATAAACTACATCACAGATTCAATACCCAGTCTCCAACAGCAGCTGAAAGTATATTTGTAGAGAAGGGTTAAGTTCAAGCCAAGTTGTCATTTCATCACAATTCTTCTTATTGGAACTTTACACCTGAAGCAATTTCAGGAAAAGGACAAACTTAAATTTGACCTGCTATTTTTCAGGATGTCAATGAGTTAAAAAATAAGGGTGTGATGTGCTTGCAATATCTCACTGAGCTGGAATGATTTATTGTAGTACTTTCTGCCTGCACAAAACCATTAGCTTTTTTTTTTAAGAATAACGCTGCCAGGACAATTTGCAGTAATTATTAAACTTGTGGCTTCAACAAAATCAACTGACAATAACAAAGTGACAAATTTCAGTTTCTAGGTTTCATACATCACAGGGAAAACTTCAGGGTGGTTTCTAACGCTTTTATTTGCCAAAGTAATCAGATTGCTTTGGGCAGGCTCACCAGAGCCTGTATCCTTATGAAACAAAGAATGGAAGAGCTAAAAATAGATTACATGGCTCTCTCACATGGACTTTCTGCAGATGAATCAAAGATTAAAGTTGACCTTAGTCTGCCATAGACTCATACGTGTTTGTGTATGAACTATTAAAAGTTTCATAAAACCTTGGATTTACCATGAACAAAAGCTGTACATTTTCTAATTAAATACTTAGCGTTGTCCTTCAGTTGTGACATACTAAAAATTAGTGAACATGGTTGTTAAACAGAAAAGGAAAAATATTTTAATTTTCATAATATATGAGATGGATCCAACTTTGATATTTATATTTTATCTACCTGAAAGAGTGGTAATCATTTAACAAAAAGCAGTGCTCAGAATTGCTATACAGCATTTTTAGTTGCTGCTAATAGAGATTCTTCTTTGAAACAGTTCTGCTTCAGCAGGTTTGGAAACAATCCCTTTACATTAATTTGCTCATCAGTTAAATTTGTAAAAATCACTTGGAGAACACTATGAATAATTAATTACAAGGTAGGCACTGTTTCAATGAAAAAAAATTCAGAAAACACCAGATTAGTTCTTGCAGTGTATGAAAACATAATACAACTGAAAGCTGAGTGGCTAACAGCCCTGGAGGATGCTTCTGCTCAATTTTAGAAACAAACAGCCTAATGTCAGCCAGTTTCTGCAATCTGAGAGAGAACAGTATAGATGGAATTCAGACCATTGGTACTAGTTGGCTTACTTTTCTAACTGTGAGCAAATTTGTCAAGAAGTAGAACCCTAGGAAACGTGGAAAAGGAATCGAGTTAGTTTATTTTAAGACTGGAAATCTTCAAGTAGCAGTGAACATGAATTACTACTTCATTTTGGGAACTATGCTTTTGCACAGGCAAGCTCACACAACAAAACTACTATTCAAACTAAATGAACAGATCAAGAACTTGTAACTTACCTGGAAATATTATTATTGTAACCTCTGGGTCCCAGTTATAAACATCTAGCTTGCTAAGAGGTACTGGCTCTACAGTTAATCAAAGTTGCATTAGATACCAAGACAATCCTCTTTCTCTTTTGGATTATGCTTTACAGGGAGACTTTTTGAGCTATGATTTCTATTACTTAGTGTCTAAATAGTAAAGAATAAGCTTGGGTAATTTTACCATTGACTAAGATTGACTAGAATAAATGTTGTAATGAGCTGAAGGTAGAGAGGTGGGAAATGGCATTAGAAAGCTCAAGAGCTTCTCTATATTTCCTAGATACAGAAGTATGCATAAAAGGCAACACAGAATCCAATTAAGCAAGCTCAAAAACTTTGAAACTCATCACTTCAAAAATAGATGTATTATTTTAGATGGACTTTAATGGCTGGAGATCAAGGATATTATGCTCTAGGACTGAAAATTATGCCAATTCTCTTAAGGATATGAAAAAAACACTTGTATTTTTGACCCCCAGGCACAGGTAAAGAAGGACTGTCAGTAGTAACCTTTCTACATATATAATCCCAGAAATAAAGCTGCAGACACCGGGTAAGCAATTTTCACTCTGGAGACTTCAGAGGCACTATCTGTAGTAGACTTAAAAGAGAAAGCAAACAAAAAAAGCAAAAAACCAAACAACAGAAAAATCACAAATTTAAAGATAAATAGGTAGTCTGTAAGAACCAGAAAAAGCCTCATGTCCTCCTGTTTCACCAACTCCAGCTTCACAAGATGGAGAACACAGAGGAAAAAAATGGTAAGGGATTAAAAAGATACAACAGAAGAAAGAAAACTGCCTGCAGTCCCTACTACTTGTTGCCATTAGTTATCTTCTGTGTGGTTCTGGACATCTTTTTTAAAAAAAATAATAAAAAATTAGAATTAGGAGCAGCAAATAAAGCAAGTAAGATCACATTAATGAAAAGTTTTCCACATGAGGAGATACTGAAACAAAACTAAATTCTAGACCACTCTGGATAAGAGGAGAATGAAAGATGGGACAAGAAATATATTAAGAGTTCCATAAACAGCATGAGAAAAGTGAAGATGAATTGTGACTCACTGTATTTCAAAAATAGAAGCTAGGGAAAATAAATATACATTCAACAGTACTTCTTAAATGTGTTGTCAGCTTTTTTGTTGTTGTTTTTTTGGAGTTCTTTGATTTGTTTTTGAAAAACAGTTAGATCAGACTGCTGTAGAAGCAAGCTTACTTTATTTCTTTTTTGTATTATTTCAGTAGCTAGAAAAAATTTGGTCCTGTCCAGGAATAAGTCTCTTTCTTAGCTAAAGAAATTAAACCACGCATAGCAAATGACATTACTTTAAATAAAAGTTAAAATTGTATCATGGTCATACCTAATGAAGTTCCATTTGTAAAGTGAAAAACTATTTACATTTTAAGCATTGAAAGGTAGTTCTGCCTTGCCTTAAAATTCTTGTAAGGTTGAAATTGAAATTCAAAACTGAAGTGTGAAGTATATGTAGCAGTAAACACAGATTTTCAGTGCACTACTTCACCACATTACTAACTGTGCTGTGTTTGGTTTTGTGGGGTTTTTTTTGTTTTGTTTTGTTTTTTTTAATGAAAGTACTGGAAGAGCATCACAAAAGTTAAAGATTTGGAAACCCAGTGAAGATGAAGAAAATATTAGAGAGAAAATATTAAATTGAAATGCATCAAACTATTCAGTTTGGAATGAACACTGGAAAAAACAGAAGTGTAACAGAAAAAAGCCCACAATAGGAAAAAGTAGTCTCCCCAAAGAGCTATGTGTTCTTGAAATTATACTAGAATAAGCTCCTCCTTGAACTGTGGTGGAAAAAAATTATCTGATTTACACATTGTAGTATTATAATTGCATAGAACCAGCTTTGAACTAATCTTTTCCTTCAGAATGATTCTTCATAACACAAGGCTTTTGATTGCAGAAATTGTAACTTGATGAAACAGAAACCACTTTTGGTTCTCTGTATCTTTCTTTAGATCAGCTTTTGACATTTCATTTGAGAAAGGAATATGCAGACAGATGTAGACTGCTGCAAGTAAAATATAGGTTTCCAATTGATCATAGATGTTCATACATCTGTGGATTAGTCACAGTTTTAAATTTCTATCTACTTCACTTCTTGCAAACAATAAAATACAAAAAGCCATTGATATTACATGTATGGGCACACCAAAATGTAGTAGCAAACTAGATCACATCAATTAAATAACAGAATTAAGTAATAGATTTGAATGCCTAGAAAGCAAATTTAAACAATACATAATCCCCCCAAAAGTGAAGGAAAAAAATAATCAGCATTTGCAAATAGCTGAACAGATTTCCATGAATATTTTATCTTTATATTGCATTTTTTATTCAAACATTTTCAAAACCATTTAGAACCACAAATAAAAGAAATTGCACACAGTTCATGAAATCCCTCAATCATAATTGCAGTCTTGGTAACAAAATCTGCTACTCAAGATACTGCAATTCCATCTGAGCCACTCATGACAATTATTGCTTTGTGTGCATAATTAGGCACGATTCACTGCATAAATTATTGAACTCTACCACAAAAACTTCTGTCAGTAACATTCTCAGTGGAGGAACACATATTTAGAATTTAGAATATTCACATCAGGCTACTATTTGTTAAAGTTCAGTGTTTCAGATCTTTCCTTTACTGTCTTATGTGCTTCATCAGATTTTTTTTTCTTCATTAATCTCAAATGATTAGCCAAAAATATTAATATTATGGAAGAAGCATGTAGATAATGCACTGACCATATCTTTACTTAAGTAAAGGTTACTACATAGTAATTTGTTCACATCTGTTTTGGTAGCTTATTCAGCAATATCCATTTTACCAAAACTCTTAAAGATATTTTACAGCAGCTCAGTGCCATGGGGATAGGTATCCTTGCAACTGGGAAACCAAGTACATTCCCAGGAAGCATTTAGTTTTCATGAGTTATTTTACATACAAAAAAAGTCTTACCCAGCTCTAGTTGTTTTATATTCCACCTTAAGGATAGGTTTGCAGGGTTCTGGCTTCTTTCCATCCTTCATCTGCTTTCCTAAAGTGAATATTTTTTTTACATTAATCTTACATTTTGATAACAAATTATTAAACTCACTATGCAAGTTGCGATGTAAAACATTCATACTACCATATATTCAAAACCTCTGACAATTATAGAGTATGCTTTGGAATACTATTATTAAAGATTTATTCAAACTCTCAACCCATCAACCTAAAATATTTAGGTTCAGAATTCTGAAGTGCTGTGGAGTACTTGTTTTCAAAAATATAATCCTACCCTAATAAGGCTGTTTTAAGTGGCACTGAAGAATTTGAAATACATCTCATGTCCGCCATTTTGCGATTAAATTGGTCACTTAAACTATAATGAGGTTTATTTTGAGTCTTACCCTTAAGGGCTAAGACTCAAACACGAATGCTTTCTTCTCTACTGTGTGCTACTTTACTACATGCAGCTAGTTTTATTCATACAACTTACCATGGAATCAGCAAAGATTTATCTGACCATTGATAAACTTTGATACAACTATTCTGTTCTGTAGAAAATTTAATTTGCAATCCAAGACTCTTTTTTTTTCTTTTTTTTTAATATGCTCTGGCCAATATGCTTTGGCCTCTTCTGACAGAATCACAGAACGGTTTGGGTTGGAGGGGACCTTAGAGATCATCTAGTTCCAACCCCCTGCATGGCCAGGGACACCTCCCACCAGCCCAGGTTGCTCAAGGCCCCATCCAGCCTGGTCTGGAACACTTCCAGGGAGGGGGCAGTCACAACTTCCCTGGGCAACCTCCTCCAGTGTCTCACCACCCATGCAGAAAAGAATTTCTTCCCCCTGTCTAGCCTAAATCTCACTAGAGCAGAGGGGGACAATCATCTCCCTTGATCTGATGGCTTCTTGGCCATTGCCAGTTCATGTTGAACCTCTCATCAACCAGCACCCCACAAGCCTTTCTCCTCAGAGATGTTCTCAGCCCCTTCACTACCTAACCTTTATTTATATGCTTTTGATTGCCCTGACCCATGTACAGGACCTTGCATTTGGCCTTACTGAATTTAAGGTAGGCATGGGCCTCCCTCTCAAGCTTGTAGAGGTCCCTCTGGATATCAGCAGCAGTCATTTATTTTTTGACTGCTACAGCATCATATAGAAATCCACAGCTTCCTTTTTCCACTTGAGTCCACAGCCAGCATAACATACACAGACTTGCGGGAGGCTCTCATAGTTAAGCCAGGATTCTTAACTACAGTATCTTGTACTACAACTGTAACCTCACAGATTATCCTCATTTTCACATTCAAGATTGTGAGGTAAATACGTTTCAAAAACACAGCTTAGACACATGCATACTGTGCAAACCTGGCAACTACATAGAACTTCTTGGAAGAGCAGCATCATATTTCACAGAACAACATGAAATGTTAATTTCCTAGATTAACATTAATCCAAGACTTCTCAGAAGTGGGAACATCTTACCAGATGCTAGCCTTACTCTGTTACAAACCTTTCCAAGAATTTCTATGGTAATCCACACATTTATACATGAAACAGATGCTTGCTCGTAAGTATTTTAAATAACATATGGGATTGTAATGCCAGGCAAAAAACAAGCCCTGCAAAATATGCAGTAGCTAATTTTGAGATCAAGGCCATTGTGTGAAAGGCGAGCTTAAATTTCAGTAAAACAGCACTGATATGGATTCTTATTTCGTAAAGACTTTTCAAAAAAAAATAAAAGTGTCAGAATTAGATACAACAAAGTATTTTACTCTACCACAAGTGCATTTTTAATATTTGCTTTTGGAAGCATTACATTTCTTTATTATATGTTCTTTATCATATCAAATTCTATTAAAAATAAGTTCTCACTGTTTTAAAGCAGTGGGTGTCCATTTTCACCTTACCATGTGGAGTGATTGTCTGAAATGGTTTGGTAGGAGATTTTACATTCCATATGGTCAAGGTACCATCTGAGTGACTACAAATAAATTGTTTTCCTTCATGATGCCAAGCCACAGAGTGGATAGCCTATGCAAAAAAAACCCAAAAAAACAGAAGAGTTTAAGCTGAGTATCTAATTATCATTTTATCCCTCCTTCCTTCCTCTATGGCATTAGACAGTAAAAGGAAATAAGAAAAACCATAAAATCATGCTGCTCCTAGCATGCTCAAAATTTACCAATTTTAAGTTTACTGTTCACAAGAACTTTTCATACATAAATCTCTGTAGCAAAAATACTGTCTTCATTGTAGTGACATGTTTAAGGGGGAAAAGCAAATCATCCTTAGGGTGTAGTATTACAGTATTTTTCAACCATAAGTAGCATGCCAAGAATGACTTCAAGTAATTATTTGAACTTTACTAACCAGAAATTTTAATATTCAATATATCTATATATTAAAAAAAGCTATTTGATGGGATTGTTAAGTCAAAGTTCTAAATGGCATTTTAAGATTTCTATGTAAATATGCACAATAGGAAAGCACAGGCTGAAAACAGAAGTAAAACAAGAAGTGAATTAACTAGATTTTTTGGAAGTGATGATGGGTGACAATGATGAAACACAAAATATTAACTTGACTAAGTCTTCTAATGCTGCGATGGCAGTGTTGAGATACAGGAAAGCGTAGGGATTTACTAGTTAAAGTCTTTCCATCAATACAAAAACATTTATATTCATAAAAATAGGAATGGAATTATCAAGCTCCACCTCATGCAATCTTACAGCAGAAAAAAACTAACTAAACAAAATCTACTGGTGGTCTTAAGGAGAGAAAAGTGTAAGCAGTGAAGCAAAGTGTACAAATAAGGTGAAGACATCAATTAGTAAAAGATTGGTTGGCATTTCTGTTTCATAGAATCAAACAATGGTTAGAGTTGGAACAGACCTTAAAGATCATACAGTTCCAACCCCCCTGCATGAGCAGGAACTCCCACTAGATCAGGTTGCTCAGAGCCCCACTCAACGTGGCCTTGACCACATCAAGGGAAGGAGCTTCCACAAGTTCCTTGGGCAAGCCATTCCAGTGTCTCCCCACCCTCACAATAAAGAACTTCCTCCTCACCTCTAACCCAAATCTCCCCTCTTCCACTTTAAAACCATTATCCCTTGTCCTCTCACTAGAAGTCCTTGTACAGTGTCCCTCCCCATCTTTCTTGTAGGCCCCCTTGAGGTATTGGAAGGATGCTATTAGGTTCCCCTGGAGCCTCTTCTTCAGGATGAACAACCTCAACTCCCTCAGCCTTCCAGAATCTCTGTTACTACATGGAGACACGAAACCACTAGGTGATGTTCAAGGGAATTTCAGTTATAGCATGAAAATATAAACAATGAAAATCCAAAGTACTTCTCTACTACCCAAATGTGCAGAAGGAATTATTACCTGATATAAGAATGGAACTTCAATATTATTGAAAAGGTAGATACACTTAATACTTATGATTACAACATTATTCTGCGTATGAATCTGTGAAAGCTGATGGACTCTACAATACCACCTTTTGAGTAGATAATCTCAGTAGAGATTCTGTCTGTAAGCAGTATTTAAACTCACTCCAGTCCCGTGGGTACAAAGGGATTTCCTCTGTGAGTAAACTGGGTGTGTGAATAGTAGGGAACCCTAACTAGAAGTGACAGCTTAGTCAGTACATTACTAGGTGAAGGGAAAAAATAACAAATCACAGACCACAGACTTAAGATGGCTTTGCCTAAATTGATTATACACCAATTATACACATCTTCGTTTCATAAAATTATACAAAAGCCAAGGGAGTTTCAAGCATCATGAGTCAGAGAATCAAGAGAATAAAGAGCAGAGGAAATTTACTGCACTACATAAGTGGAGTATACTCGTGTAGTAACTTTTCCTACTTAAAGCAGTAGAAGATACAGATATATGAAAATTAGAGATTAAGTTTAGTATTTCTTAGTGAAATTTAATGCTGTTTTATGGTGTCATGTCGAATTGCTGCAGATTTTGTTGGAAGACAGACTCAGTGAATCACATCTACACATATGTAGCTCAGAAGCCTAAATATCTCACATGATATCTCTTAAAAATCTTGTTAATTCTGTCTGTAAGATAAACTTATATTAAGCAAATAAAAGCAGATATTATAAAGGAAATTTTGCATTAATAATGAAACAAGTATGAAAGTGCAGACTGTGTGAAACAGGTTCCATTTCACGAGTTCTTTTCATCAAGAAAAGAAATTATCTATACTATAGCAGACCAATGTAATATTTATGTTTTAAATACTGTCCTGTGTGACGTATGGCTGCCTGTCAGTAGGCAGCTCATAGCATAAACCGAACCATGTTTTGATACCATTTATGTAGAAATAAGCTTTAGGAACCAATAAGAAAGCAAGTCTCATAGAAGGAAGGATAAGTCTGAGAAACACGTATTCCTATTGAAAAAGAAGGCCAGAAGGAAGAAAAGAACTCTTGCGTTGTTACTGTTGAAGTGGCATTAAAACTAAAGAACATAAAAAGATCTGATAAATTGAAAACAAAGGAGAAAAATGACTGCGATCATTTGATTTCTTCAAGGAACCTGATGAGATGGAAAGAACACTAAATGAGGCCTTTGGCTTTATATCTATTTATTGTCTAGTTTTATAGAGCATCTGGTTAAATTTAGCAATGAAGCTATATTTTATTTTAATCACAATAAACTATGTATTTCTTAAAATAATCAAGAGAACAAATTCTGTGGGCTGAGTATAATAAGCTTTGCTACAGAACACTATCCTTTGCTGTTACACAATTCACAATTTTTTGTAAGATGAAGACATATAACTGGACCGATAAGTAGTTGTATCATAATCTCTAGGTATTTACAGACTACATGTCTACAGTGACTTCTAATTTACAATGAAAAAAGTACAATAGCTTTAGGTGGCATTAGTTGGTTGATATCAATAACCTCATTCACAAAACCAAAACTGATAATTGAAAATTCATCCCAATACTCAAGGGGAAAATTTGACAGTTTTTCCCTTGTTACTATTAGTGACAGAATCTGAAGGAAAGCATAAAATTCATGATGGAAAAATTGGGAAGAATTCACTGAGGCTGCAAATCTGTACATAGCTCCCGAGATACTAAAAAGCCCCTAGGAGTACTAAAGTTTTTTTTTCCAATATTTTACATAAAATTTACAGAACACCATAATGCAGCAGTATGCTTAAACCAGATGGTGCTGATTCAACTGTCTCTCAAATATTTTTGTGGAACCTATCACTGGTCATAATGATCCCAAACAGTGAGTAATCCCTTATGACAAGATCAAGCACCAGGACCACAAGGGACTGATGCTATAATTAAGGTACAGTGTATCTGTATCCTTAAGAAGAGGTGTTTGCACAGGTAACCCACGTTCTGACCTCACTAACATTCTGAATCTTTCCATTTACAAATATTCATGGAATACAGGAATCTTTACAGGCAATTACACAGAGAATGCTGTCCTGAAAAACAAAACAAACTCCCCCAAATCCACAGTCAAACAAAAAAACCCCAGAAAAAATAGCAGCCACAACTTCTTATTTTAGATAAATATTTAAATTTACCTAATTATAACTAAAGATTTCTTATTAAAAGCACACCCACTAACCTCTTCCACTTAATTTGAATTCTGGACTACATGGCAATTTGTTTCAGAACTTCTAGAACAGTAAGAGTTATGTGGTTTTGAATAATAAACCTAGCATTATATGCCAAAACTTAACTAGAAATAGAGTATTACGTGGAGATAGGCTGTGCACAAAGGAAACCTCACTCTTATCAGCTGTTCCAGGATTATCCCACATAGAGAAACAACTGCTATATTGCCTACAAAGAAGGTGAACATATCTGATTTTCAGAGGGAAACATTCTTGCAATGTCTGCATTAGTTACCTGAGGGAGACTTAGGTACTGTGAAATACAAACACAAATAAGAAACCGACAAGGTCTAAGGGAAAAAAAATTATCATCATTTATATGCAAGTCTCCTATAGAAATAATTTAAGTAGCTTTTAAAGATACTAATATATGTTTAAAAACATTTTATGAATTTAGTCTTATTGCTGAATAGCTTTTCAATATCCCTATAAATACCTTATTCCTTGGCTCTTTAAGGAGATACAAAAACTAATAATTCTAAATACAATCCTACAATCTAACAGACAAGTTCATTAATGAAGAACTAACTTTTGATTGAATTTTTCCACTAAGGGGATTTGTGAGCTTCAAATAATAAAATGCTTATACAAGAAATCCATTTATTTTCAATCCCTAGAGACTTTAAACCTATATATAACATGCACCACCTTATTTTATTTTCCGATGCAATACAATTTTTGCCAAAATTTTTCTGCATACTTTCTCACAGGGATGCACCAAAGTCATCAAGAATTCCTTTCAACACTCTTCAGATTTGGCCATAATCCTTTACTCTTCTGTGGCAGTAACTGAGCTTGAAATATGCTGTGCATGACCGGTAAGATCCATGACATGAGACTGGTTATGCTGCAAACCAGACTGCTTACCACAGCTTATTCAGATTTCACTGTGTTTTAATAGTACTTCATTTCCAACAGCATTTTCCGGCAAACTTGAACAGATTATGGCACTGACTATTTTTAGGCTTACCAAACTATTCAAAACCAGTGTAGTAACTTGCGACTACCTATGGTCACTCTCTTGTCAACACCCAAAAAAACCCCCAAAACCAGCTACTGAGACTAAAATGGATGTATAGAATGATTGTTTTGATGCAAAGAAAAGTTCATGTGCCTAATGACTTAATGACTTCACTGATATGCTTTGTCTTCTGGCAAGTCACATATCAGGGCTACTTTTTTTGGTTTATTTGCCCTCCTCATAATCCCATAGGCTACTTTGCCATGTTTTTAATGCTGTAAAATAATCTCTTACACACAGAATATTGAGCCTAAAAATAGTAATCTATAATGCATTTGCTGAGTTAATGCCATCAAAGCTTACTTTAAATCAGAACAAAATACTACTTGAAAAACTGACATTATTATGAACACCTTCAGTTGTCAGAAGTTGCACTTCAAATTTTCGGAAATAGAAGTAGTAACAGAGAAAATTGTTTTATTTCTTTCATATCTGAAAATACTGCATGGGAAACAAGTGCAGTATAATCTGCACACACATTCCATGTAAGAAATGAGATTTTTTTTTTTTTTTTTAATCCCAGTATTTACATAGAAGGCTTAAGAATGACGCAAAAAGAATTTAGCCATTTTTCCACTGAGGCTGCCCAAGACCAAAACGATGTTTTGAGGAAAGGTTTTAAAGGAAACTTTCCACAGAGAAGTTCATTCACAACTGCAGTTCCAGTATGTCACAGATAATTTCCACCAACCTCTCTGGAAAACATTGTTACATTCGTACCTTCTAGCTAATTCTAAACATGAAACATATTATTGTTATAGTAAACACCATGCAGTACTGGCAGTTCAGGATCTCATTTGTAACACTGAACAATCAAGAACAAATTCTAAGTAAATTCCCTGTTACAAACTAGGAAGTTGGGGAAGTAAGAATAAGCCATCAATCAGCACTAACAGTAATCATGACCTAGAGCTGCCTTTCCCTAGCCATAGTTAAGCAGAAGTATAGATTACAATGGTTTTAGCAGTGGTGGTGTTGCCCACCCTACAAGCATTCTTTCCTTTGGGACGAGTGCTCCTAGGGTCCTTGTGCTCAAACAATCAGAGCAGGGTGTTAGGCAGGTACAGTTAAAGACAGGAAGAAATCATGGATACTGTTCCATTGATGTAGTTTTCAGGTAATAAATGAGACTGCCCCACCACAACATGGGAATTGGCTCCAAGGAAGCCTCCTAAAAGTCATGTGATTTGGAATGAAATCCAACAAGCAGCTACACACTTTAAGAGGATTCAGCTTCTTCCCTAAGGAAACCACTCAGGTATTTTTCAACAGAACTATCATACAGGAAATTCAGCCATCACCATTCCTTAGTGGAGGAAGATCACAAAGGATAATATTTGGATCCCTTGACACACCTGAAGCTCAAAGAAATGCTACATGAAGACACTGTTTTTGAGTATATAGTAAGAGGGAAAGAGAATTAGTTATCCTGTGACTTGCTGTATTACTATTGACACAACTAATTATGCAAAGACATTGCTGGAATGGTCAGTGTAAGGCTACCTTTTTGGGCAGCAACACAAACTTGATTACACTAAACTGGTCAATAAAAGTCTTGATGGTACAATACTTCAATAATTATGATATGTGACCCTAATAATTTCTTACTGAGGATAGCTTGGGAGGAGGAAAATAGGGAATTAATGTAGCCACGATTTTTTTAGGAATTTCTTTTTTGGCTATTTGAGTTGATAACTTTTTTCAATTAGAAAAAACAGGAGGTTAACTTATTAGAATTCCAACAGTGTCAGTCCACATTTTTCACATTATCAGTTATGGTGCTATTGTCTACAATTCAAAAAGTGACCCATGTTTCCACAGTAACCTCTTTCAGCTTTAAGCAAGAGAGAACACTTTTTTCCCCTCTTTTCTGTTAAGGGAGATGTTCATACAAACTAGCAATATTAACTATTTGACAATATAATTTTACTGTTGCAAAATGCAATGAGAAAACCTGTTTCTTCTGCGTTCCTTAACATTTACATTCACTTACTTGAAACAGTGCCAGCTGAAAAGCAGCAAGAACAATATATTTATATAGGTTGCTAGTCAGCACTGATCATGATATTATTAAAAAGATAACATTATGGAGCTGAATATTCCTTTCACTGACAAATTGATGAATATTCTCATTTTTGCAATTAAATGCAAAACAGAGCCACTGAAGAATAAAATAAGACACAGAACACCTCAGCTCTCTGTCCCTGAAAAAATAGGAGGACAGATATATATGGCACATATATCATCACCCACTTTCTGTAACTTTCTATTCATTATCTTTTCTGTATCTGATACGATCTTCACTCAAAGCTATCTGTCTAGAAACAGCACGCTCAGTCATGGCACCTTTCAAAACCATATTTTTCAATTCTATTGACAAAGATAATGAATTTATTTCTATGCCATTCAGGTCAGATTCCAAAAGAACTTCAAACTGCCTAGCTGTACCAAGTTCAAATTCAAAAAAGGGGGATTTATTCTCTTCTACTTACCCCCCCTAGAAGGTTAGATTTAAATAACATGCCCATTGAGGAAAAAATTCCTTGTCATACAATGTTAAATGGATGATAATCAACAAATTATTATTGCCTACAGTAATTCTTTGTCCAAGGAGAGCAATCGGAGCACACAGGAAGAGCATATTTCAACCTTAAGACTTGAAAAGCCAGTAATTTTTAAAGCAACTTCATGTATGTTGATCCTCATTAACAAGAACACCGAAACTGATCAAGTGCACTCTACAGATCTTAATTTTTCCCTCTCCTCTTGGTATCCATTCCCAATCTATGACAACATTTCTCTACCAAAGGATCAGAGCTATTTAATTACCCTTCTGCAATCAAAATAGAAGATGAACAACTAGATGAATTCACTCAGAAATCCTAAATGAAATAAAGATTGAAATGGTTGGACTATTCTTTGCTGTTTACAACCTCTCAAATAAAGGTTGGTTAAGAAGAGGACAAGTATGGAGTCAGGTTTTAAACAAATGGGCAACACCTTAAGACAAACACAGGAAGCAGCACAGTGTCTAGAGACTGGATAAGTTTCTAAAAACTGCAACAAAACTTTACTGAAAAACAGAGCTTATTGACATATGGATGAATATAATATACCAGGTAAGAGAAGTCAACCTGTTGTTTTTAAAAGGAAATTTTTTTTAAGCAAATTATATCCAAGAAACCTCCAAAAACATCAACAAGCATGTGGCTAATGATTTCAATTAAGCTGTCTACACAATTTTCAAAGTCTTTCAAGACCATTTTCCCAAAGGAAACTGAAAACAAGCAGACTAGAAATGCTTGACCATTACTCCCATAACTGGCTGGGAGTAATCAATTAGCTCATAGATGAAGGTAATTGGTAGAAATCTTGAGGGTTCTGTGCTCCTCAGTTTATTCATAATCTGAATATTAGAACAAGCCTAATAAGATGATAAGTCTGCTGAAAGTACCAAAGCATATTCAAGTTAGAAATGAGGATTTCTCTGAGGAACTGCAGAAAGACTTCTTTTTTTCATGTGTACTATGGAAATGTGAAGAAATGCATAAATGCAATGGGCTTTTTTTTTACATCCCCCAAGTTTTATTGCAAACCTCTGTCCTATCCTACAAAGAAAAGGTGCTTATGGAAACATCTTAGTGAGACTATTTAGTGTTTTTCATACAAACACACTTCTCTGAATGAGATATCCCAAATTACAGAAATTGCTAAACCATATCACTCCAAGACTCAAACTCTTAATACAAGTCCTAACACTCAATAAGAACAAAAAGACCCAAAAGATTCTCCTCCAGCCTGCAAAATCCGTAAAGGAAACCAATGGGAACCAATCTATGTCAACATTCATTGCTTCATGACCTTAGTTCAATTCAGTGATCTGAAGTTTCTTTTACTCAAAAACTATGGTTATTTTAGAGAAAAGATCAAAGCACTTACAATTTCAAAGTTTTATTTTAACCTATTTATTGATCCACTGGTGACAGAAGAAGGAGCAGAAACAAACAAACAAAATTACTTCTAAATTAGTGAGTGATATCCTCATAGCAAGCAATCCAGATGAAAAGCATTACCTCATCATGTGTATATCTGTAATCTGCCTTCTTTGACTTCAGATCCCATAATACCACAGTTCCAGACTCAAAGCCAATCAGAAGCTGCAATAATAAGCAAATATATTAAGTCTTTATAAGAATAAGCAAAATAATATCATTTGCAATGCCTCCAGTCTTGCCTCAAAGAGACTGCAGCATAATACTACATGTAGTAACTGCAAGTACTTATAAACACAAAAACTAGTTAGGAGCAATGAAGACCTCAGTGTTAGAGAGGTTTACTTAGTATTTATTGTCATTCTACATTTCTAGCTAATACAACTGACCTTCATGCAAAATTAGAAAATAAATAAAAGCATTCTTACAAAGAGTCCTTGAAAATTCCTTTGCATTCCAGGAAGGTTAACATTAAACTCAGCTAAGTGTATCCTCCCTGAGAGAACATGAAGGAACTCTTTTTCCTCATTGGAATTAGTTCTGCTTAAATTCGCCCTAAGAGCATACCTGATGTTCTAGGTAATAGGTCATTGTTTATTAAGAAAGTGTTTAATATAAGCCATCTCCAGATGTTAGTCACAATTGACATAACTGGCTAAGGGACCACCAAGAACATTAGCTGTTAAGAAGAGGAAAGCCAGAGAGAAATTGAACAAGATAATTTTCAAAAAAATTTTTGCCAGAAGCAAGAATAAAACCATTTCTGTAAGGAGAGAAGATTCAAATTGCTCAAAATAATTGGTCTAACACATTGCTGAATATCCAAATATTGCTTTCCTAAGCGACACGTCTCTTAATAGAAACAAAACAAGGCCAATATAAGGCAGTAGTAACATTCTTGGCAGTTTTTATATAGAAGGCAGCAATACAGATTCATATTTCATAGTTCAACCTGCTATGAGATCATTCCTCTGAGGAATGTTGCTAACTTCTAGTTGCACTTTCTAGCATTAAGTAGCTTGTCTTCACTTCCACATCATTTTCTCCAGAAAATGATTAAAGAAAATTAGTTGGCTGCTGGCTTTTTCTAGCACTTGAAACAGCTGATTTTCTGTGAGAAAAAAAACACAAGTGCCCTTAGGAGTATCCACTATATTGCAAGATAGAAAAGAGTGGTTTTAGAAGCATGCCATTGGACTCAAGGACAGATCTAAATCAGTGTGTTCTGCTGTCATACCAAACGGTTTTGTCTGGGCAGTCATTTGAGTAAAGATTTTCAAAGTGTACGATTGTATTGAATATGAAAAATAGCAGAGCATCTCCCACAAGCTAACAGATACCAATACTTATCTATTTAGTGCTCTATAGCACTAAAATACCCTACCAAGTGTGTATAACATTGATCTAGGAAAGGTGGATGTTAGATTTGTTTCTCACTACACTCATGCATACCTGTATTTTAAATTATCTTGCCTATCATAAACCATATTTTATAATTTTTCTATTATAACTGACCATTAAAAAAAATGATCTGTGATTGGAAGGCTAGCAGCAAAAAAAAAAAAAAAAAAACTGTAAAGTAAATACACAGGAGATTCCTGTGGCTGCATGTTTTTTCTGTGGTATTTTCATTAAGAAGAGGAGTGTAAGGTCAGATTCTGAAACAGTGATTGATAGCAACAGTAACTCTTACACTTTAATTGAAAATTATTAAATGTAGAGTGGGGGTGGGATAGACCAGAATAAATAGATAATTTGTAATTTCTGATGTTTCTATAGCTTCATTGCATTCTTATGTTCCAAAGAAAAGGGTAATACCAGTAGATTTACTTTAATAATAGCAAAGGAACCCATGTGTTCCTTGTGTTCACAGCTCAGGTTCTTCTTAGTGGCTGCTGTGTCACAGGACATAAAAATTAGTCTTACAAAGGCTTCAAGAATATGAACTGTGGGACTTATTGTCAAGATAAAAATATGTTATTATACTTGTCTTATCCTTCTTTTAAGATAGCATTAACATACAGCTCTTTCTTACATGTTTTAGTTGAGCTGACTTTTCTGAAGTGTCTAGTTTTACTAGTTAGGTTTACTAGTTAGGTTTTAAGCAATGTATTAAAATCACTGTATGCTGTCTGCAAAATGAGAGTATGTCAGACCCCAAATCAGACAGAAGCTGCTGCCTTGGACTAGTTACCTAAAGGCAAAGTACACTGTATTGTATATAAATATCCTATAAAAATAAGCATATTAAACCTGTAAAGCAGCAACACCCAAGAACTTAATGAAGTTTATTTAACTATCCCACTATTTCCACACTCAGGTTATAAATGTGTTTTTATTCTGGTGAAAAATAAGGAGTTACTGCAAGTAATTTTTTTTCCTACTGTTTTCAAGAATTTTTGCAATTAAGCACTTTCAGCTCTGTTTTTAAGTGTTTGATTATAAGGTGAATTCAATTATTCCGGTAATGTGTCCTACAGTCATGTCTGTACCTTGCTTCAGAGCACAAATACTCAATTGAGCCTTTCTTTAGGCTTTCAAGGTGGTCCTCACCTCCTTAAACTTTACTTAAAAAATCAGTGGTACCTATACTTTTTAAAACAGCCTTGCTTGAAAAAAATAATGTATTAAATAGTCCTTAAATATATCCTACCTTTCCTTCATCCATTGGATTGTCACTAATGTGGACAATTGGTCCTGGGTGAGATTTGGATGACCTAAACAAGAAATATTTCCATTTAAGCAAAAAAATACAAAATCACATCCCAAAATAACTCCAACTAATAGATTCTTCAGATACAGGTTCCATGAAAGCAAACTATTGACCTTTCAGCATGTAGTCAGTTTTATCTTCAAGTTCATAAATACTTTGTCTACTTCATTTCTGTCTCATTATAAAAAGAAAATCATTTATTTGCAACACAGAACAATATTGCCTTTAGCTCTAGAACATCTACATGTTTGTTCTTACAGAATTGACAAGGCAGATAAAATGTTTGGGTTTGTGCTGGAAAACAGGTCTTACCATTATTCATAAACTTCCTAAGGTGGGCATTGCTAACACAGAATTAAGACTTGGAGTTCTCACTACTGAAGAAGATGGACTACTAATATTTGTTTCAATGGCCTTTGGCAAGTGAGGGACTTATTGTATGTTTATAAGATAGACCTAACATTCTAGGAACAAAATAACAGCAGAGGAACAGCACACAGGTATGTTTTCACTTAGAAAACACCATATTTGCATACCCAAATTGAATATGGAAAATAGAGAAGCAATGATAACAGCCTTAAAATATGCCTTGCTTTTGGAATAGGCTTAAATTTACATTTTTAGCCAGTAATTTTATACTCAGCATACATCAGCCCTCTTACAATGAATATCTTTATACTTTGGGCTTTAACTACAAAAGAAGTAGAAGTTAAACACCTGCCCAAGTACCATCGATATAATATTTATACATATATTATTCTAGTTCTTTATCACCACAGATAATGATGATTTTTATGTCTATTTTTATTCCAGGCACTATGATAAAATAGTGATAGAGGCAGAAACATTAACACTTCACCTTTATGAGAATCAAAAAGTATTTCAATGACTAAGTTATGTACTTTGATTGCGTTTTTGGTGTAGTGAGAATAATATGGAAGCCATTTCTGCAACTGAAGTTAGTATCTAGGACACTTCTGATCCTTCCCCTCAGCAGACAATACTTGATTAAACTCACAGTTCAATGGCTTTATTCCACATGATGACATAGCCTGAGAGAGTAAATGATTCCACATTGACAATGTGAATATTTCCTCTTTCGGTGCCCACATATAGCCATTTACTTTGGAAAGGCAGATGACAAAATGTTATCCTGAAAGAGAAAGCAGGCAAAAAAGGAATTAAAGTCTTTTGGATAACCTACACTTCAAGGTCTATATTGCCAAGAGGTAGAAGAATGGAAAAAGACAAAGAAAAAGACAAGCTATGGATACAGGAAAGCAGCAAAGCCACTATATAATGCAAGTATTATGTACAGACAGTGTAAAAACTTGAACAAAAAAATAGAAACCAAGTTATGCTAAAACTATTGAGACATTCAGATAAAAATCACAGTCACCTTTGAAAATCATCATAGTGTGGCTTTGCCCAAGACTGATGTAATTTTAAACTTCAAATACAGTATTCCTATGCTATAACCTATAAAACTCCCTTTTTAATCTATTTAATTTTAGAACAACATTGGATTTTTAGTAGTAGCCTAATATAGATTATGCCTATTTCAACTGAGGAGACAAAGGTAGAAAATAAAGCATAAGAAATATAAGTGTATATTTAACCCAACATAACCCCTAAGGAATAAACCTAAAACCAATCCTGAACAATTATAAAAGTAATCTTTAATGTAGTTAATATTTGGGGCTACTATTTTTACTTAACCACATTTTCATATTCTACCTCATTAGCTCTCTTCTGCTAGAAGGAAGTACCTGAACAGACCCAAAAATTAATGAATGTTTGTACAGCCACAGAACACTTCTTTAACAATAGCTCAAGCACAGATATTAGTATTTCTACACTTGGTTGTTTCTGTCCTCTTAGGTCCTGCTTATTCCTTCCTATATTTTCAAATTGCAAAGTATATAGGAACAGACAGGTTCTAAAATACCTCATTTTTCTATAAAAACCAAACAAACTTTTGGGATTAGAATCTAGAAACTTTTGTGAAACTGTAAACTCTAAATCATTGTAATATCACAGGGTTCAATACTGAAAGAAATTGCCAAACTTGGGCTTTCAAGAATGTTTCATTGATAACAAACCAGTTATTCAGTTGAAATTTGTTCTGTCAGCTCTAATCCTTAGCTTTACAGATTTTTGTTCTTTTCTCCCAGTTAGAATCCCTTCTTGCCAAATCCATACACCATTACACAAACCTGTTAATATTTATGCAAAGAACAGCTTTAGATCCTTTGCATTAGATGCTGTAGACACACACTTAAATTCAGTACAAAAACTAAGGCTAACAGCAGCCACAAAAAAAAAAAGACCAACCAAAAAAACAACCCACAGATGATGGCTGAAAAGATGTTAATTTGCATTATAGGTTTAAAAAGTTAAGACTTCTGTAGTAATACCACCTGGATTCACAACCTTACCACTTCACTTTTTACATCACTGATTTCTTTCTAGGTGGGGAATACAGTTTGCTCAAGCAACTCTTTTAATTTACCAGATGTCTAACTTCCTTGATTTCTTGCACTTGAACATTTAAGTCAAAAGGCTGCACTAACTTTTTTCATTGATGTTTCAAAGAAAAGCAGCTGTCTACAAGACTTAAAATGCTTGTCTATCTCATTGAGCTTTCAGAGGCTGCAACACTAATAAGCACAGTAATCCACAAACACCACAAGATAAAGACTCTAGTTTCTCCAACATCCCTGAAAAAATATTTTATTGGAAGCTAAGTCACACATATCTGTACACACATCCTAGGCAGGCCCCCAAATCTTACTGGCCTGTAGCAGAGCTCTCCCACTACAAGCAGGCCATGGGAAAGGAGATTTATGAAAACATCAATCCTCAGCACTCTAGAACACCAGAGTTTCTTTTTGTGTCAGGACTCCACGTGTCAGAAATAGATGACAGCCAGATCAGCAGGATTTAAAAATAAGGCCTAACCACCAGAGATAATATTCAGGAGCAGGGTCATGGGTCTTGATCTTCATCTCTGATCTGTCTTGATCTCCAAGTTAAAACCATCAAAGTTCCCCAACACTTCCATTATAAAACCCAATCTATTTCATGTCATTTAGAGGTGGGCAAAAATACAAGCTGGGGCTGCAACTTTGATTCCTATAAAAATAAGGGCAACACTGGAAGTGTCCAAGTCCTCAATATTTCCGATGCCCTTCTTGAGTATGTAGCCATACTCAAACTACCATCTCCTCTGTGCAAGTGAGATAACTTTTGTCAAGAGTTAGCAAGCAATAAACTGATTCCACACCAAGAGTAAATTAGAGCAAGCAACTTCAAAAACTGTTTACAAAGCCTCAAAGTCAGGTCAAACTCCTCATAAAAATCCTTTTCATGTACACAGAAAAAAGATACCTTTTAAAAAAAATCTTTAAAGTATTGGGGTTTTTTTTCTGTAATCTAAAATCTACAGTATGATTTTAATATATGTTATCATCCCTACTAAAATGGGATGCTGTTATGCAACCCAAAAACACTTAGGTTAGTTCTAAGCTCTACTGTGGCAGTACTTTTCTTTAAGCACAGAATCTTCCTTCTCAATGCATGCATATTTGCAAAGCCACTCCTTCCCCTGTCACCCACTTCCAAAAAACCCAGAAGATCTTTCCTATGAAATAAATTTGTAAGAACTGAACCAGATAGTTCAAGAAAATAAAATTATATACAGTAAAACCAGTGGTAAACTAGCAGTGAAAAGCACTACTAAAAGAAAAACCCTCACAAAATATTCCCTATTCTTACTGTACTTCAAATACACCTTTTGCTATTGCTTAAAGACAGGAGAGCCTTTAAGAAACAATTTCTAAACCTATTGAAAGGATTTCCTTTACCTGCAGCCCACGTGTCTTGATTGTACTTGTTTCAAAATGTATATCAAAATGGATATTACAGCAAGTGATAGTATTCCCAAGAGGTATATATTTAGAAAAATATGAAAGACTGAAATTTATCAAACATTTGAGTCAAAGAACTAGGACTTTATAGGCAATACTAAGAAAAACTGATGGGCTGTTATCTTGGTGTTTTGACAACTGAAAACCTTTTAAATTCATCTTTACCTTTCCTTAGTCTACTGCATTATGAAATATTATATGCTCTTCTGAATTTTCCACTGCTTTAACAAAGCACACTGACAAAGACTTCAGTGAATGACAAACACTGACCACAGGTTTTATTTTTAAGTCACTAAAACTATTTCTGGAACCTCAGGCTATCGTTATAGGCCTACAGTTACTGTAATTGTACTAGCTGCCCACACCATCACTGTATACACAAAATAACAATTTTCTAAAGAGAAACTACCAAAGTTGTACTCTGCATACCTCCAGCTTTAACCACAAGACAGCCACCATGTAGAATTCAGAAGATGAAAAGTTCTATTTCTTATGTTAGCCTAGACTCTATGCCCACAGTCTCTTCATTGGGCATAGAAAGACAAGAGCCAGTGTGAGAATAACATACTACAAGAAGGAAGAAGTGGTTATCATTTTGCCAGGCTGGTGCAAGGGGTCTGTATCCAGATCTGGTAACATAACTATGACTAAAATACCTACCTGGAGGAGAAAGCTTGAAGGCACAAGACACGTGCAGAGAAAGAATTCCTCTTCAATGCATCCCAAAACTGTCCCCCCAGAGGACCATCGGGATAAATGCAGTGTCTCATAAAAACTGGACCATGTACTTCAGTTCCATTTATAGTCCCATTACAGCACTCCAAATGATGCTTCTCCCAATATATTCACGTCTAAATGCAGCTGAGAAGTACTTATGTTCACTGTCTGATTTGTGGTGTAGTGTCAAGATGAGTAATGGGGAAACAAGAACCAGCAACACAAATAAGACTGTTACCACTGACATGCCTGATAGAGGGATCATTTAGACAATTTTGGAGAAAAAGGTTCAATTTTAGAGGGGGTTTTTTCTTTGTTTTTTGGAGTTTTTTTGTTTGGTTTGTTTGGGGGTTTTTTCTTTGTTTTTTATGTTACTGTCAGTATTCCCATTTTTATGATAAATTATTCCCAGTATATTTCATTGCATACGTGTTTTTTCATTTATGGAGTCACATTTCAACCCTCTGTTGTAAAATGGCTTTTCAAGCTTCAGTTGTACTTCACTCAGAAGAGGTGTCAGTGTTTTTAATTCTACACAAACAGAAAAGGACTGCTTCACTGCTTGTAATTCTGACAAAATACCTTTTGCCATGCTTTTTGAGGCAACTGATGTGAAAATCAAGGAAATTTTTCAATATTGAAGAAATTCATACCAAATACCCTAAAGATTTGAGCCAAGAAAATGTGTTGCAAAGATCTCATGTTGCATGAGACATTCACAGCTACAGTGAATCCAGACAATTGAGAGGTTCATTTTCTCCTACTAACTTTTGAAACAAGACAATTTACATAATCTAGTGGATGATGATTAACATTTTTAAACACACAAGGTAAAAGAAGGCTTTACATGACACCATGAAGACAAGCAGACCCTGTGATAAATTTCCTTTCACTCTCAAGAAAGCCAGTTTAAAAAAGTGTAAAAAGGTTATGTGGAAAGCTTAGTTGTGCCAACTTGTACTTGGTACACCACTGACTCTGCAAAGACTCCAAATATTTAACTTCTCAGAAATAACTGTTTGGATATGTATCTGTAATCCTACCACTATACTATAATCCTACCCCAAAAACACATAGGGCAAAGGGGAAAAGATCAGTCCTCTGGCAAAGACTGAAAGGGAAATAGTGATATTGCTACACAGAAAAGGGAAGAAAAAACCCACAACCTAAATCCCACAATGTCTGGTATCACCAGCTCTCACAGACAAGAAAACCTGTGTGTCCTTCTGCTATCCACAAAGTGGCAGGATTGGTCAGTTTATGAATTCTATGAGAGGGAAGGAAAAGCCTTTCACAAATAATGTCTGCAAATGCACAGACCAGACACAAAGTTAAAGATCCAATGAGGTAAAAGTTAAAATTCTTGTTCCTTAATAAGGAAACAAACACAAGCAATTCTAGATAGAGTTTGTGTTTTAAACACAATGCTCTTTGTTTGATGCTTACAGCACAACACAAACCAATGATACTTAAAGAAAAATATAATACCTTTGAATCTGTGCAGTTTCATGCTGAGGGAAACTATTTAAATCACACAGCACACAAGTTGAAATATTAAAAATAAGCTGCTATCAATACATTCAGTTATTGATACGGAAAGCACTCATACACTAAACAGTTCTATTACCACGCTATGATTCTGGTTCTTGTCTTTATGCTAAGTCACAAAGCAAATAAACTATTTCTATTGGCATTAAAATAGGAATCTCAGCTCAGGAAGGTTGTGAGTCTTGGATAACTAAACACATTTTTCATACTTATATGTAAAGCTGATTGGTTTGAGATTTGGTTTGCAGCAAAGTAACTTAAATTTGTAACCCCACACCACTTTAATCAAGTTAATGTGTCCCTTCACCATCTCGAATTGGTTCTGTGAAAGTCCCTTGCCCATTAATGTGTTTGACCTTTCACACCATAGACCAAGACTAAGTTTAATATCTCCTGCATGGCAAGAAAACTAAAGCCAGACTGGATATGTTTCACAACATTCTTTCAATATTTACTCTAGTAAGATGTGTTAACTACACTTATTTCAGAGTTAATCTTGGCTAACATTAACATTTGCTACTAAGTCAACACAGATTTGAAATGAAGATTGCGTTACGTGTGAACACACAACAGTTGCATTATGTATAGGATATTTATACAGGCGTGTAGCTTACAAAGGGACAACACTGCAATTCACTGAAGGTATCTTAGAGGACTACAAAACCTAGAATAACAAGTAAGTTCACACTAAACTGTTATCTGTGAAGAGGTACAATTTACATGCTTCTAGTTTGCATGACAAGTCATGTAAGCAATGCCCCCCATGTGAGCATTATTTTCCATTTTTTCCCTGGCACAGCTCTTCTGGCAGGCAAGGAACTGACCAACAGCAACAGGAACAAAAGGCTAGAAAACTTGCAAAACTAGCTTGTTTTATCCTGTGATTCTGACATCTGCCAGAAACTTCAACTGACACATTTTATACATCAAAAACTGCATCAGCCACCAGTTGAGAAGACTTGCTCTAACCATCACTAGTACAAAGCCAGTAAAGAGCTATGAACCTATTAAATGTCCATTTTCTTATCTGCAGAATGTCAGCTCATTTAAAGATTCAACAGAAAGCAACATCTTTAAAGATGTTGACACTAATTTTAAAGAAGTATTTTGCTGAGATCTTAAAACTGTAAGTTACCCAGTGAATCCACAGCTTAGAATGAAGTTTGCTATGGGCATAGAAATTTTTTTTAGTATATATATGTATTTTTTTAGATACACAACTCTCTCATTACTTTCTGTTCTTAAAATTCATGACTAGAAAAGCAAGAATTCCCAACACTTTCCAGTCATATACTAGATAGATTTATGTTAAACATTAGGAAGAAGTTCTCTTGTGAGGGTGGCGAGACACTGGAACCTCCAGTTAAGAACACAAAATACTTAACACAGAACCCCAAGCATTTATGAACAAGCTATGTCTGGTTTTTATACTTTATGTGTAAGATGTTCAAAACAGGCCTGAAAATAAGCTAGCCAAACTAGCTTATCAACAGGAAAAACAAATACTTAATCTAGAAATGGCATTATTAAATGTTATGCAGTAATTCTTCCATATAGCTAGAAGCATGGAATTAGTTAGACCTAATAAAAGGCTGTGCTAGTAGAAGACAGAATTAATTAGCAAGTCATAACATCATAATTTATTTTTATTTTATTGTTTTGTAAACATAGTTCAAGAACAGTTTTTAAGACTAGAATACTCTTTAATCTGGGTAGGTAACTACTAGAGTTAGCTTTCTATGCTACAAACAAATTTCTAGTTCACATCAAATCCTAACATATTAAACTCTGATTTGAAAACCAAATTTGAAAAAGAATTGGCTTGTGGCATTTTGAGCTCAAATCCTACTGAAGAAGACAGAAATACTGCTTTTCTGATATGTCAGCACACTTCCAGGTACTCACAATTAGGTATATAATGTTAAACCTTAACATCTATGTGGTCCTAGAGTAAATACTGCTAAAACTGGAATAGTTGCTTCAGTCATATAGTAAGATTTGGCTTTATTTCCCTTTCAAGGACATCTTTTCCAGTTTAACTAACTTAATATTTCAGCTAAACTAATTTCCATTACATTGAAGTTTGCTACACAAGATGGAAAATTGAAGTATTATTAGATAAGATATTGCTTCAGGGCTTGGTTCTAGAGTTGAATATTTTAAATAATTCCCATTTGAGAGGTTAGATATCCTTATGAGCAAATATTAATCCCACACTAGAAATTATTTAAGAGATTTTATTAATGTGGAATCAAACAACCTAGTGTTTATGGACTGTTCATTAATTAAACTGGGTCTCTTCACTCTTCCCAAACTTCATAGTAAATATACATCAGAAAACTGACCTAAGCAAAGCCTATTTACTTCAAACACACATAACATGTCTGACCTATTAGGTACAATTAATTACTAACACTTCTTAAGTGTTCTGGAGACGCCGATTTAGGTTTATTCAACAGCGAATTTGTGCAGTTCTCTAAAGTTCAAAATCAAAATAAGTCTTTAGTAATGAGATTATGCTTTACTTTTTAAAGATGTATTTTATAAACCAGGCCAAAGAACACAGAGTATTTGAACATATCAGTTGTCAGTCATCCAGCATGACTTAAGTGGCTATGACAATATACAGTTCTGGGATTTTCAGTGTTGTCACCACTTCTATATGTTATTACAATGGATAATTTAAGATTAAAATTAAAGCCTTGTCTTAAACTATACTTTCACCACTCTGAACATCTACAATGCTTTCATTACCTACTTTAGTAAGCAAAAGGTTTTCCTGGAGAAATCAGTATTCTGTCCAAAATTAGTAACACTGAAGAGACTCAAGTGACCTAAACTCCATTCTATTCTACTCTCAACCCTCTTTTTGGTAAGAGTATACCCATTTCATCCCTCTCTGACAGATTTTCCTAGTGAAAATACCACATTTACAGTAAAATTATAGTTTAAAACTCTATTTAATCCAAAGATGTCCATACATCTAAGTATGCAAACTTCCAACAAATTCACACACAGTCACCTCCTCAGATACCTATTTTAATGCACTAATTAGAAGCCAACGTCCAAATGTGGTTCTAGGCCACACTTTGTGGTTCCAGGCCATTGTAATACCACTTAAAGTAGGTGGTACAGGTAAGAGGAAAGTCCTTAAAGAAAGGAGGAGGGAGAAGATACATCTGATTATCTGGAGCGTGTTTTCCAAACAGAATGATTCTATGATTCAATTTGCTTATAACCTGCTATTTAAAACCACAAACTTACTCTGTAACCCACCCAAGTCTATTTAACACACTCTAAAACATTAAATTAAATATTTATGTAAAGCCCTCTAATGTAACTATTTCTATTACTTCTCCTTACTTAAAGGTTATTACTGTCAGCCCTATTCAGAAGTACAAGTCACAGATTATTTGTGTTCTTGCTACTATCCTTTGAGATCTCCAAGCTGTCCATCTCTGAAGCAAGCTGCTCAACAGTAGACATAGCATTCCAGTTGGGATTTTACCCACACTGGAAATGAAAGACCACTTGCCAAAAGGAAAAGACTACTTTTTTTTAAAAAAAGACACTTTTTTCAGAAACTTGATCAACTGATTTTTGGAAATAAAATCTAAAAAAAATCTCCCTAGCTTGCTTATAAATCGTGAGCCACAAATGCATTAGTCAAAATGCACCTATCTAGGCTTCCTGTTGTGAAGACACTTTTATTCCAAAATCCCTTTGGAGATATACACTGGAAGTCTCTTATCCCTCCACATTTTAAAGATGGGAAAATTGACGTTCTGCGATGCATTATGCAAAGCAACAGAAAAGAAGTCAGTACTTTAGCTCCTAACAGCCTGCAACCCAAACCCAATGTAAGTCTAGCTTCATTTAAAAAATTATGAATTGGACTGAATTAATAAATCCGATTTTGCAGTAACACATGGTATAATAGTAAGGGGCAAAGCAATAATAACCCAATACCTACCGTTCTCTGTTAAATTTGAGGGAATGAAGTACAGCAGGTCTTTTCTGGCGTAAGTTCCACAAGTGTAAGGTATCATCAGCCAAGGCACTCACAAGAGCTCCCTGTGAAAAAGCAGTTTTAGTCAACTTCTTTTCATAACCTCAATAATGTTTCATCATGATAGTGGAAATATTACACATTTTCTACCAGGTTGAAAAAATTATTTATAAATATGCAGACACCAAAGCACAGGTGGGTTCTAAGTGGTAACAACAAGACATCTGACATGATCATGTGCCATTCAGCTAACTCACATTTGGTTCAGTACTATACTGAGAGGTGTTTGGGAGGGAGAAGCTTTTTCTGCTGTGTGCACATTAGTTGCTTATGCTCACCTCTGTAGATAAACCGAGCAGTGAACTCGACTGCTAATATCTATGTGCTGACAAAGCTGCTGAGGCTTGACTTCACTGTTCCTCTGAACTAGAAACCCCTCTAAAATCTGCCTTCAGCTAGCCCAAGAACAACATCACTGATGTCAGATCTTAGCTGCTAGACTCCTAGAAAATGCACACCATGAGATCAACTATCAAAATAAAATTAACGACCCACTAAAACTGTTAATACTATTGAACAGTACTACTTCAAGAGATAACTCGCAATGCTCAGTGACATGAATAAATATCCCCAGGAAAAAAGTTCTAGCTTGCAGCAGAAGAGTAGTCTAAATATATTTCCAGCAGTTAGTCAAAAATTTTCTAAAATTAAAAAGTTAATTTATTTATAATTGTTGTTACTGTTTGCCATTCATGTTAAGAGTCACTTGTGTTAGCTGAATTTGATGCTTCCTTAATGAGAAATTACAGTCATATGCTCTGAATTATGGAGTATGTAAATCATTTTACTAACCTCATTAATCAGGAACTGAAGCTGGATTACTGCAGCTCCACTGTCATGCTGGCAGTAGCATTCAACCCCAGGCCGACCAAAGCTGGAATTGGTACCATTAAGGAATAACATTTGCATGTACCATAGGAAACACCAAACAACCAAACACCATAACCAACATTTTCACTATCACTGATA